>NC_138203.1:208391058-208991058 GCF_964194415.1 Vipera berus | reverse complement strand
AGATTTACAGGCCTTGATTTGTGCTAGGAGTGAAAGTTTAACTGCTTTTAATGATCGAATATACTTTATTCCTTAGCTGTATTTGCTTTCATGGCAAACCAGTACTTATAATTGAAAAAGTTTTATTTCCCAAGGTATGCTAAATAATAAAGCAAATAGAATTTTATGTATGCTTATTTGGAAATTAACTTCCAAGCATTCTAGGACTGGAACAATTTTGTATAATTTGTATGCTAGCTGTGATTCAAGGATTCTAGACAAATTACCATTATAATGTGCCAGGAAAAGTATAAATGGACCATGTATGTAATTTGTATTAAATAGGATACCTCAATAATTACTTTTTATTCTATTTTCTGAAATTCAGTTAGATGTAAGCCTATAGCTGCTGGACATTTTACGTATATCTGCAATGAGAAACCAGCATTTGCAAGGCAAACACGACAAAAAAGCATACTAAAGATAATTATCACTGAGCACATTTAATTGACTTATTTTCCATATAATATTCATAGTTATGTTGAGCATTCATAACTGTAGAACTGTACATGTATAGAGAATTTGCATTAAAATGTATCAACATGCTACTTCACTGAAAATTTATATAAACCACCATTTTCCAAAGATCTGCTGTGCACCTATTGGTGCCTGCATCTATATACAATCTACATACATTATTTGTGAAATTATTAGAAGTCATGTCTTGGAAAATGAGTATTCTTAAGACAAACTAATCACTGAATATTTGGCTTTCATGGAATTCTAGACTTTAGTGTGTCTTGCTCTCCTGAAGCTTGTGCACTAAACTTCATCCCATATATTTATGTTGTTTTTATTATCTCACCAGCAAATATTAACAAAGTCCTGTATGTGCTGCCTCCAAAAACAATGTCTTATGGAAAAAAAACACAGCAGCTTTATAATTACAGAAAATAAGCCAAAAACGTATCTAATACTGTTGACTAAAACATTTGAATATTGTGAAAATTAAGACTATGCCCACATATTCAACCCATACCAGAATTTTCTTCTCCAAAATTACAGCAATAATATATTCTGGAAAAGTGTAATAGAGAAGGAAGGAAAATGTTCTTTACTAATGCAGAGCAAAATGTGTTATGTAGAACACAAGCAGTTACTTGTTCAGGATTTTGCACTGGGTAAGCTGCTCACATAATGCTAAAGTGTTACAGCATGTAAATATGTTGTTATCTTGGCAGCAAGTAAAACTGCTTTGGTGCAAAGGCATCTTGTTTGAAAACAAATGCTCCATGCTTTGCAAATCTCTTTACAACACAAAGGTTCTGCATTTGTAGAACCTCAGAAATCTGGAATGTGTGTCTGTCTTTCCAGACAAACAGACATGTCATCCATCTCGTTCTCAGAAAAGGGATGGAAAAAATGGTAAGCATATGCTGATACGAAGATCATCACATATAAGGACAGTAGTTTTTGCAGTGCCATTCATCATTGCCTGGTGCCTTGAGATGAAAACTGGAAGCAGCAGCCCAAAATGCACAGAAATCAAATTAATCTCTCCCAGGGCAAAACACGCTCCACATATTATTATTATTATTATTATTATTATTATTATTATTATTATTATTATTATTATTATTATTATTATTATTATTATATTATTATTATTATTATTATTATTATTATTATTATTGTTGTTGTTGTTGTTGTTGTTGTTGTATTATTAATAACACAGCTTTGAAATACGGGCACAAATTTACCCTCATTTTGTAATCAAGAGAGTTATGAATGTATTTAATTGAACACATTTCGGCTACATTTTAGTTGCACTTTCATTGCACTATATTTGTTTATAGTTTTACATTTGTGCATTTTTGTCGATATTCTTAGTTATATTTATTATGCTTAGATGGAAAGATGGGTTACAAAAGTAAAAAAAAAAGGAAGAAAGCAAATGGGAAATTGTGATTGTTGTGTCCTGCCCAACAGTGGTTCTTATGTTTTTTCTTATAAATGCCCCCCACTCTAGTTACTGTGGGAATATAAATGTAAGTGTTGCTACAGAAACCACTATTCACTCCATTACTCCAAAGGGGAAAAAGAGGTTAGATGAGAACATTTGCACAAGGGGAAACTGACTCCATCTTGGAAGAAGAAGTAATGCATTTTGAGGTAGTATTTTAGATGTATTTTAGATGAAAACTTTAGGATCGCATTGCTTTCTCTAACCTGATGTCAAGATGCTTCAGCATATTTAATATATTAAATAAATAAATCAAACTAGAACTCATGTTGCTGGATTTTTCGGGTCAAACATAAAATCAGTTCCCTGTTCAAATTTCACTCCTTTTTTGCCAAAAGTTGTGGCAGATATACACATTAAATCAGATCTCTGAAATTTTAAGGCCTGTTAAGGCCTTTTACAATGGGACCTCTTACAATTGCAGGTGGAGGAAATTGAAAAAAACTTTGAAAGTATCAAGGGAAAATTCAATAACAAAATCAAGAGCTTCTTTCATATATCTTCAAGTGGCTTTGTTTTTAGTCCTTAATTTTTAAAAAAATAGGTATGTCTATCACTTTAGGCGTCTTGTTTTCTTCTGCACTTCTCCTTCATCAGTGGACTTAAGTGGGTGCTGCCACAGCACCCAAGTTGTAGTAAGGGGACAGAGAAAGAATGCTGTCAGGAACAAACATTTTACTTCAAATTAAGTTCAAGAAAGACATTCTATTGTGAACACTGGAAAGAATTTAAAAGGATTGTTCCATTCCGTCAAGATGGCTCAGTGGGTTGGGAACATAAATCAATGAGTTCACACATTCAAATTTGTGTTTTTGTTTTGTTTATTTTGTCCCATCAGTTGCTGAGACCATTTATTTAAAGCACACAAAACATCATTAAATCACTGCCTGATGAATAATTATGGGGGTTCTTCTGTGTTGTACAGTCTAACATTAATCAAATATGAATACAATATTACCATAAAATAAACAGTATATGACTTGTTTCAAGGATATGTGACAGGATGAATTGGACACCAAAGCAGTTGTATTGTTATGTGATTTCATAAAGTCAAAAACAAAGGTTATGTATGCCAGAAATGATGTCTGTTTAATATAGATTGAAATATAGATAAAATCCACAGTTTAGAAAAAGTAGGACTCTCTTCCAACTTTAACAAATGATTATACTCCCCTACATTCATTTTAAAAATCTATTACAAGCTGCCACATTTATGTGGCTATGTTATTAAAATGAAGATATACAGTCATAATAATATCAGATAAGTAAGGGGAGGGAATCGTATGTTCACACCAGAATACAGTCAGTGAAATTCTTGCTGTTGATTTGAGTGACTACAGTTCTCAGAATTTGCAGTAGTGAACAAATATTTGCAAATAACTGCAAATATTTCATATTTCAGCTACCCTGATTCCCCCGCCAGAAATGGCCAATGCATGTGGATGGTCACAGTTTAGGAAAATCTACAGTAACAAATATGTTGGATTATCCAAAAATGATATACTGTAAAATAATAGCAATACAGGACTTCACTTAATAGTGCCTTCCTATACATTGTGTTATAAAAGTGATCCATCTCCTACTTTGGGGGAAATTCATAGTAAAGACAAGCCCACTATGCTTCATATATACAACCTTCTTTGGCATAAGTTTCTTTTAAATCTATCAGACATGTCAAAAACAAACCAGAAAAGCAATCATTGGTAGTTTGGCCAATTCCCAGCTCATTTTTCTTTCCTCTTTTAGCACCTCTAAAGCTTGTAAATAGCATAAAATTAAATCAGGAATAAGCCAGGAAATCAGGAATGTAATCCTGTTCATACATTTTGCTAAGCCACCACTGCAGTTAGTAAGCCAGCAGCAAATTGGGTTTAAAACAAATGTTTACTATCTTAAAACAAACTAAGGTTTGTTCTCTGATGCTGTTCACACATCATGCTGAGCCAGAAAAAAAGCTATTGTATAGGTTCAGTGTAATGTTACAGAACAGTGATTGCCTATATAATTTTGGGCTCTCTCCTCTGGAAAGCCACTGATAGGAAGGTTGATTACTAAAGTTCATTTTTTCATTATATTTTTTGAAAGGAAGAGTTATATAATGCATAGTTTTCAAAGGGTAAAACTCAAAGTGGATCCCATCCACGGTGATACTAAAAAAAGCCAGACAAGGAAAAAAAATAGCTTGAGTTCAAGTAAAAACTGCATAAAGGGGAACATTTCTACACTAAGCAAACATGTAATATAGCACAGTTTCTAATTAATGCCATGGTCAGTTGCATCCTATCAAGGTGATGACAGCCGAGCTCTCCCCGTATGAGCATGTTCATTAGAGAAATGAGAGAACAGCCAGGTGGCAACAGCACTTAAGGTGATGTGGGACAGAGGGGACATCATTAATTATGGGCCTGGGATTTGGAAAAGACAGGCTCCACTATCAGGCTGTTCAGAGCACTTGGTAGCAAGAGGCTTGCTCCTATGAAAAGGCTTCCCCCCCCCCCAGCCCTATGATAGTAAGTCCTCTTTGGATCATCTGGCCTCTGTTACTACTACTGCTGCTGCTGCTTGCCTAATTGGGTTTGGGCTCTTTTATGGGTTTCCAAGAAGCTTTAGCAGGAAGGAGGTGATGGGTGATGGGAGGCTCCATTGGCACAAGCCACTTGCTGCAGCCTGAAGCAGAGTGCTTCGTGATCTTCTCTTGCAGGGCTTCGGTTTTGTAATGGTTTCCTGCTGCAACAGCAGCAATTCCAGTTCCAGGCAAGGACAATTTGACATCTGCCATCAGAGACAGCTTGTCCTCTCCTTCTGCCTTTGGCGTGCATGGCCAGGATGTCATGCCATGACGGGACAGCTGCACAGCATCTTCCTTGGGGGCCCTAGTGTTTTTGTTTTTTTCCAACTGAGCCCTTTTCTCAAACACACAAAGACTTCGTCTGGTGCCTGTTTCGGCTGACAAACAGCTGCAGTCAGCTGAAGCAGGAAAGGAAGGTAGCTAGTGTCATTTCGTTATGTGCATTCTAGTGATGCTCAGGGTGTAGATTCGGCAAATGAGCTGTCTAAACCATAAATGTAAAGTAATGCCCCATCATAGATTGATCAATGGTAAAAGCATCCTACCTGTGGTTTTTTTTAAGGGGGAGCCTGTGCCATTTTGGGACTGCAGATTATTATTTATGTGATATTCCTGCAAATTTCCTTCCTCCTTGCAGGTCATTTATCTTCAGTCCCCGCCATCTGTAAACTGACATCATCTCTTTATGCTTCATACAGAATTCAGCGTCATGCCTCCTCAAGGTCTTTAACTTCAGGACTAAATATATTGGCTCAGGCATCCATAAACCCCTGAAATATGAGTCAGCAAATATGACTTCCAAATCCCTTCTTTTCGGGATTTACATCTGTGAAATACTTTTATTTTTTCCTGTTTGATTCAAAAGCATATAGAATTTTCTCTAGACACGTGCATTGTGTGTGTGTGTGTGTGTGTTAAAACTGTGGGAACACAAATAGAGGGAACTTAGTTCAGATGCAAAAAAATTCCTTTATAATTAGAGATGGCTATTAATTCAAAGGCAGCACAACACCCCAAAGTATTTAAAAATCTGCCTGGCTTGTTTTTAACTGAATTACATACAAATACAGGCAATCCTGTCTATTTTAATATTTAACCTCTTATTCAAAAAACTATGCATGTTAAAGTGATGATGATGATGATGATGATGATGATGATGATGATGATGTTGCAGAAGCCAAACTAGGTCTGAAGAAATGCTAATACAAAATGTAGAAACCACACCCTGGAGAAAGTTTGAGTGGACACTAGCCCTTGCTTCAAGTTGTATACAAAATGGTTTATGCAGAAGCCACCAAAGATTAAAGCTGTCAGTTATTTGAAAATATTGAATTAAAATGCAGAGAAGATGTAAGGATTATGCAGGATGGGCTCTAGTTTTTAGATAAAAAAAGGATAGGCAGGGGAAGGAAGAAAAAATAATTATCTGACAAGCATAACTGAATTAGGAGAAAAATAAGAGAAAACATATGTTGGATAGGAAGAGAGGAGGAGGGGAGAGGAGACTTAAAAACCAAAGAAGCTGCAAATATTTTGAGATCAAGATATTTCAAAGAGGGAAACAGATACCTTTCTTTTCACCCAGAAATAAGGCAGGTTGCCCATTCATATATATTAATACAGCCTCCCTCCATGTTTTTTTTTAACCTGGTTTTATTCTTCACAGAAATTTCCTCAGAGACGATCAGAATGCTGGTGTTTTAACATCACTTTAAAGCCACTTTACCAACAAATGTGATACAGATCTCTCCCTAGAGCATTATGATCTCTCTTGTAATTGTGTGATTCTACCTCTGGCTAGAATATGTATTTCTGAACTTATTTTGCATCTCATTATCATTTATTATATCAAAGTTCTTCATGTCAGCTTCTTCTAACCTGGTGTTTTTATGAGTCAGGACCATCATCTCAAGATAGCCATGCTACCCAGTAATACTTTGATCCAAGCTATATAAATGCATCTGGAAGTAACTAAGTTGAAGGAAAGCTGCTATGTTGGCTATGATCTATGATTTCATCTTTTGCAGTCTTAACCTCTTGAAAATTGCACTTCTACATGGTAGATTAGCATTTAAGGTCTCCAAACACAGGTCTCTGTTAGAATGGAGAGGTTTAAAAGAGCCTTGGTGAAGCAGTGGGCTAATGCCTCCTTAAGTAACACCAGCTGCCTGCAATTAGTGCAGGTTCGAGTCCCACCAGGCTCAAGGTTGACTCAGCCTTCCATCCTTCCGAGGTAGGTAAAATGAGGACCCAGATTGTTGGGGGCAATAAGCTGACTTTGTAATAATGCCACTTAGGGGAGGCCCGAAAGCCCTAATAAGTAGGCATATACATAGAATTGCTAAGCACATTGATTTGTTCTTTATATTGTAAGCCGCCCTGAGTCTTCGGAGAAGGGCGGGATATAAATGGGATTAAATAATAATAATTCATTTTATTAATAATTGCCCTAACTTTGAAAGAAGAGCCATATAATTTACTCAGGGTTGTAAAAAAGTTGGAATAATGGCAATGCACTAAGATGGCTACACTACTGACCTCCGTAGATTCTTCCATATATATTCATATTTAGTTGGCATTCATGGAAAAGCTTTATTGAATTAAACAAACCACTAGGATTACATAAGCTGCAGCAGCTATATGTATAACCTCCTCAAGCAAACACCTCTTGGTCAGCAGCTTTGCAGTGTCCTTTTGTGTTCTCACTGTCTTCATGTGAAAATAACTTGCACAGACAAACAGGCCATAAGCATGCTTAAGGTCAGAGCAGTAGGCATCTTGATTTGTTGCTGGATTATTTCTGAATTTATCTCTCTCTGGGAAGAAGGAATAGCTAGTTGGGACTTGAAATATTGCAGTGATCAGTAATCCTGGTAAAGAGATATTTGCTGACAGTGAAGACTATACAGCATTTTTGCATCGTTCATCTCATCTCCCATAGCTCAGGTCTATTTGTAGACATGAATATACTGAAGAAAGGGAATCCTGAATTTTTGCTTTTTATATGCCTGATTAATCTTCTACTAGAAGAATAACTTATTTATCTGATCACTTTGTGATTTATTCAGCTGTCAAAAAATAGCTACTCTATTCAAAACAACCACTGCCTAGATTCTGGCACGTACATTGGCATGTATAGGACAAGAGAATGATATGCCAAATACAGTGGCATCTACTGTTTAATTTATAAGTGAAGTATAATTTTAGTTGATATTAGTCATCTAGTGGAAGAACCTCATCCAGAGACTGTAATAAAAATAGAGCATTTTAATATACAATGCCAAAATCATTCAGATAATGACAATCAGTATTTCCAATTTAGAAATGTTAGCTTCTGTACATACAATGCCTGGACATACAATTTGCAAAGCATATTTTTCATACCTCCATACAACAAATTCATAGTTCCTGGAAAAGCATACGAATGCAATTTATATTCATAAATTTTCTTTTTTTCTTTTTTTAAAGGTATACAGTAAAAATATTGTGTTGGAATATAGTATTTGCCAACTTTGACCCTGTGGATTCCAGATTAAAATTTAGGGTTTTTTCAGTACGAGTGCATTAAGTCAATACTATGTCACAGAACATGAAAATCCCAAGTTCTGTTAGTTACCTAAAAATGTTTGAGGGAGGTGAGGAATCTATCCATTCTCAGCTGACAGAAATAACCATGATTATCCATTAAATTAATATAGAGTCATAGAATTCCCAGGCACCACACAAGGGTCATTGAGACCAGTGGTTTATAATTTCAACAAGTTTAAGAGGTGAAGACTTCAATTCCCCAGAATTCCCCAGGCATCAAATCTATATCCTTGCTTGGTGGATGAATCCATCATCCCAGATAAATTGTCTAGCCTCCACTTAAACACCTCCAGTGAAGTGTAGAAGTCTACTTTCTCTGTAGATAATTTTTCCCCCTGCTTTCCAGAAATGTCTCTTACAGTTAGGAGTTTTTCAGCTTGAATCTGCTCTTCTGTCTTTTGAATCCATTATCCATGTGTTCTGGATTGTGAAACAATAGTCTCAAACCTCTTCTGTCCCAGTGTTTGCACCTATTCATATCTCTGTTCAAGTCATCTACCCAATTCCTTCATTCCCTCTTTCTTAGATCATTGTTATTCAGTATAGGGCCTGACCTACAGAGAAATATTTCTTCCAATGATATGGAAACTATAGTTGTAATGCTGCCTAAAATTACATTTGTTTTTGTTTGTTTGTCTGTTTGTGCAATCATACTACACCTCTGACACATACTCAGTTTGTAAAATGACTGTACCAAGATTGTTTTAAAGATAGAGCCAAGCACCAGCTTGCTGTAGTGCAGGCATGTCAAACTGCCGGCCTGCGGGCCGGATGCATCATACGGAAACCGTGGCCACCCCATTGCCAGCAATGGGGGGAAAGTTGTGATACGTCGCATGTCATGTGACGTTGCGAGTTTGACATGCCTGCTGTAGTGGTTAAGGCACCACTCTAGCCTAGAAACTGAGAGTCCAATGTGAAGCACAAAGTCAGCTGGGTGACTTTGGGCAAATCACTCTCAGTCCTAGGAAGGAGAGAATGGCAAATGTGAAAACTGCAGCGCTTGTCCAGTGAATCAGCCTGATTCAAAGGAACAAAACAAAAGAAAAAGTGAAGCCTGGGCACTTGATTTTTTTTTTTAATTTCTTAATATTTTGGATTTATTTTTTTTTTGGATCATTTAATTCCATTATTTTCAGCTCATTTCTCTAACTTATTAAGATTATTTTGAATCTTACTTCTCTCTTCTATTTAGAAGACAGATTTAGATATCCTATCTGATTTGGTATCTGTAAATGTTTGTAAGCCATCTCTTCGTATGTTGATCAGCACTTCGGGGCTGTCAGGGCTCAGTGGAAGCGCCAGGATCAGCGCCGAGCTCCAGCTGGAGCCTCAGGTGAGAATCTTGTGGTATCTTACTCACTCTACAATCAACTAATTTGCTGATATCAACATATATTATGTCCAGATTAATCCTATCTCAAATTAATTTCCATAGATTCTGGAGCCTCAGGTGAGAATCTTGTGGTATCTTACTCACTCTACAATCAACTAATTTGCTGATATCAACATATATTATGTCCCAACAGTCCAGAATCTATGGAAATTAATTTGAGATAGGATTAATCTGGCAGCAGGCCAAAAGACAACTTGCCTTAGCGATAAAATGCTTTTGTCCTCCTACCTTTAATTTCTACCTGAAAATAATAGCTTCAGGCCTATCTGAAAATATTCGAAGCCTCACACTTAGAGAATTTCCTATAGATCAAAAACCTCTGACTCTCTAAAACATTAGTGGCATCCAATAAAATAGCATTGCATACATTTATAAAAATAGATATGATTTGCATGTGGATGCTATTGACTTTTATCTCAGCAAAAAACATTTTTTTCAAAAATCCTTAGAAGAAAAGGACCTAAAACGTCTAGGGTGAGTTGAATCTTTCAACTTTGAATCTTTCATTCTTATTGTCATCATTTTTACATAGAACCAGATTGTAGAAAGGCCACAAGCAAAGTGATTTCTTTAGTTCTTTAATCTGTTCTAATGGAGGAATTTGATAGCTGTGCTAAAGACTGTCAACTATTCTGACCGTTCTTATATTAACTTTTTAATACATGCATTTGGACTTCCTTACAACTTTTGCTTTGTATGTTTCTAATATATATTCACACACAATTGTTGGCATGATCCAGTCAAATTCTTGAATCAGTTTCTTATCTCTGAAATTACAGATGTGATGGACTTCAAGTCCCAGAATTCCCAGTTAGTACGTTTAACACTTCTAGAGGCCACCAGACCTAGAAAGACTATTCTGAATAATTGATTTATTATAGGCAATTCTCTTACCTAATCAGAAAACACAACTAAACTTGTGTTTACATGTTGCACCCAAATAAAAAATGCTTTAGCTTTTACCTTTACTAAAAACAACACAAAGTAACTGAGTATTGAGGTAAATTCATCTTACCCTATTCCTGCTTAAGTTGCAAACAAAACATCAAATTGACCAGAAATTATGCTAACCTATTAAGCAAGGTGGAAGGAACTGGCTCTACCAACAACTGCCAAAACTAAGAAAAATTCACATAAAAAGGAGCTAGTACTCATCTAACCATCTTCTCCAAAGTAATTGAAGTAATGACATTGAATCAGCCAATATGTCCACGTCTACTATGAGAATGTTTGAATTAAGTAGGACTTTATGTGCCCATCTGTTTCTGAGCTTCCTTCCACACATCTCAAGCTCCCGATAGCACAGAAGCTGGGCCAATAAGCAGTGATAATTTGGAGAAGTATGGAGCTCAATCCCACCACTCATGTGGTAAGTACATTTGCCTAAATTAGGTTGAAATGTCTCCCCATTTCCCAATGGTATCAGATGCATCAGTTCAATGAGAACTAATTAGAATACATTACCTTTCACATTTTAAGATGCATTAAAAGGATCATACAGAAGAAAAACAAGTTCTTAAAAGATCCAGGAATAGCAAGTGGATGCTGAGTATCCAACTGAGTCCAAAAGACTCGCAGTGCAAGATAGAAGAGGAGTCCTGATAATAAAACTAAAACCAGCAACCAATATGCACTCTGGTGGCGCAGTGGTTAGAATGCAGTATTGTAGGCAAACTCTGCCCGTAGCATGGAGTTTGCTCCTAAAGGGTTTCAAAGTTGGCTCAGCCTTCCATCCTTCTGAGGTTGGTAAAATGAGGGCCCAGATTATTGCGAAGCAATATGCTGACATTGTAAACTGCCCAGAGAGTGCTGTAGTACTATGGGGCGATATATAAGCTTAAGAGCTATTGCTATGCACCTGTAGCATTACCCCCGCAGAGGCCGCCAAAGCCCAGGCCCTCCTAGCCCCCTCCCTCCTTCCTGTTACACCCAGAAGCCACACTCTCAAGGCACTAGTCAAGTGTCCTTTTTAGCAGGAGCTCACGTGGGATGAAAGGGTAGCAGGCTCTCGTTGTCAACGTAGTTTACAGGAACAAAGATGACCAACCCCTAACCGTGGCAGTCGGTGTGTGACAATGTTCATCAACCCCCTGGAAGTCATGGCAATAATAGTCAATGGCTTGTAGCAGCCGCTTGGAAAAACAAGGAGGGGGGGAAACCCTCTGGCTCCAGTAGAAAGCACCAGCAAAGATAGCCAGAGCTCCATGGCAGCAGCTCACTCCATGAGGGCAACTCTCCAAAACATCTTCACCTTGCACAGGTGATAATAATCAAAGTTTGGATGACCACTGGTTTCCGAAATGATAGTGGCCAGCCTCTCCTTCTCTTCTCTCAGCACTCGTAGCCCCAGGTCTCCCATCCCGAATCCCCCCTCCCCTTCCCTTGTTCTCTAGTTAAAACTTAGATTTAAAACCCCAGCAAACTTTCTCTCTTCTCACTCTTACTCTTCCCTTTGCTTGGAATATTGCCCCTGCAAAAGAAAGCAATAAAACTCCACTTTTTCACTCTCTCTCTCTCTTTCCCTCTACTTCAGAGGAAAGGAATCACCTAAAAACTCCAAACTCCTCTTTGGCTTCCCGACAACAACAACCACATCACCCACCTTTCTCCTTCCCCCTTTCTTTCCTTTTGCCTGATCCACGCCCACCACACCCAAGCTGGCTGCAGCTGTCCGAGCCTCCCATTTCTCTCTCCAGTCAGGCTCCCACAAAGCCTTTCGGCCAGCCCCCACTACACACCCAAATCTGAATATTCATTTCTGAAACTGTGGCTGGAATCACTGAGCTACATTACATCAAGAATGCAAATGACCAGCTGTTTGCAAGGAATATAAATCCTTCCATTTCTCACCATCCAGTTAGAGCTGAAGAAGCTACTTGGATGAGAAGCAAAACAACTTCAAAGAAAAACAAAAAAGTGCAGTTGCCTCTTGAAAAAGCACCTTTGGGACATAACACCAAGTGGAAATAACAAGCTCTTTGATAGTTAGAGGAAAGGTGACAGAGTGACAATGCTGCTCATCAGAGGATTTCCCCAGGAAGATGCACCATTTCTCAACAAGAGAGTTGATATATTTAAAGAGGAGTAAACAAGAAGCACTTGTTGGAAACTAAAGGTGCTTTTTTCCAAAAGGCAACTGGACTTTCTTGATTTTTCTTTGAAAATGTTTCGCTTTTCATTTTTCTTCATAAGTGAAGAAACTTCTTGGATGAGAAGGGAAATGCTTTCAAAGAAAAAAACTAAGTAAGTCCAGTTCCCTTTTGGGAAAAGTACCTTTGGGACAACCATGACTTGGATGATTGAAAATCTCCATAGACACTTGTTCGAACAAGTTCTCCACTTTCTGGAGTCTTTCTAGTGGGATCCACTTCTCTATTTATTAATCATACAATTTATAAGTATGATGTTTCAATTAATTAATACTCTCATGACTAGGCATTGCACAGCAACCTGTCAGAGAGTATGACACATATTCTATTTCTTGTCAATGTCCACCATTTCTATTCTTTTTGTCAAAAAAGGTGGATTATAACCCACTGGATTCCATTAGCTCATTAGCTGAAGCAGTTCCCCACTGTCCACACCTAAAAGATTCGCTGGATGGAACAATCATTAGAGTTTATATACCAAGAAAAAAAGGATCTATTACTAGGGCACCTGATTAATCAATTTAAAAAATCATATTAAAATGGGGCTTAAAGCCTTCTATGAAAAATAATATTAAGGTCTTAGAGCATTGTTGTATCATCATCCAACTATCATTGAAGCAATGTAAAATCTTGCCACATTTCTGTAATAATTATGGTTGGATGAATCTAGAAGGCATTGTGGTTATTTCCACACTAGTAGCTTATAGTATCTTCATAGCCTAGCCTAGCCTAGCCTAGCCTAGCCATTATTAACATGAAATAAAGCTTGTCTGCATTACTGTTACTTTAGAAGAAATGTTTGTTGGGTAACTTTAGAAGATAGTATAAATTGTTAGTGCAAAATTGACTTATACGTCTCTAGCAGGAAAATGACCTTTAGGAACTTATCAAAGCACTGTAAAGTACTTGGACTTACACTGATTTTAGACAGGTGAAGCATGTGCTTACATCATTTTTCTGAAATCAAGGAACTGTAAAATGACTTATTTTTGTCCCTGGTTGTTGTTGTTTTTTACATTTTTTCCCCCTGGTTATAGTTGCCGTTTATAAATTCGACCAGCTGGTAAACCTTCTATGCCTTCTTTATCATAAATACCTCTCGGCAATCAACCCAAGCAATACCTGTTAATGGAAAAGAAAATTTATTGACAATAACCATCATAATATCAAGTTATGTGAATTCAAGCTTGAAATGGATAGCTGAAAAATATAAGTGGGTTTCCTTCCATTATTTTTGTAATAGAAAAAAAAGAGAAATACTTGTTGTCTGCCCTAAAATGGTTCCTGGGCTATTAGATGATGCAATGTTATTACTTGCTTTTTCTAAAATGTAGTAGAGCTCACTATTTGCAGTAGGTATGGTATTTCTTGCATCTAACTTGTTCTTTAAAATGTTTTAAAATCATAAATGTTAGGCAAACATTTGGCTCACCTTTCCTGTATCTGTTTTTATCCTGATTAATTCTGTCTGATCAATTGTGCTAGCCTGAAAGTCCAGGGTCTTTTAGAGAGTTATCTAATAGACAGGCTATCTCTTGAGTCTCCTAGACAAGAGGATGAGACTAGGAAAAATAAATGAATCCAGCATTTGCCTAAAGTTGGAAGGAACAGAGCAGTGTTCCTGTAATGCTGAAATGCCAGAAACCTGGGATTCTACAGCAACCTGAGTCATTTTTTTCTTCCAAAATAACTTGGAGTTAAGGCAGGACCATTACTGGAGCTGGCACATATTTTCCCCCTCACAGTGCAGTTCACTAGCTGTTCCTTGCTAGCTATCATGGTAAGAGCGCAGAAAGAAAAAGTATACAGTAGCTAGAGTCAGATTTGATCTTAGTAATTCAAATTCCAAGCCACGTACTATGTCATTTGAGGGGTGGGGGGAAGACTATTTGAATTGGACTCAGAAATGAATTCTTAGGCCAGGGAAGAGAGAAATGACTAGCATGATAATATATCCATAATCCCAGAGTAAATATTGATGTAATACTTACAACTGTAACTATCATTTCACAGGAATAATATCCTTCTCAAAAGACCTCCTGTTCCGGAAAATACGTTAGCTCTCTTCTTGAAGCACGATAAGGCTTTTTCTTCTAATTTAAAGGCAAACCAATATTCTAAAGATTTGTGCCATACCCTCCAAAACCATCTTAATAGATAGACCCATAGCTTGCTAGGGGATGCAGATGTTGGGGAGTGACATTCTGTCAAGCTGGAAATTATAATACAGTGGATATGCAAGGTGTGCAGTTTGTCCATCCATTGGCTACCTACCCTCTTGGCAGATTGATCTCATAACTGCTATAGTGAGAAAGTGCACTTAGTTTGAGCAACTAATGATAGAGAAAGAGATAGAAAGGATGGACTTTTCCATATGTCTGGTGTTTAAATGGTTTCTATATCATTCACATATACACAGTATATACATTTAAAAAAATAAAAAAAAATTCCTTTCTCGCCCTTATGGGTGATATGTGTCTTCCCCAAAGGCCTGGGAGTTTAAGGGTTCTGCACAGTATCTTAGCTGTTTCCAGCACTGCACTGGACAGAGCAATCTAATGTCATTCCTGGGGTCTGTTGGAAGCACAGAAACCATACATTTATTCCTGTTCTATTCCGTGGGCCAGGGGTGTCAAACTGCTGGCCCGCGGACTGGATGCATCATAGCAAATCCTCACCCACCCCATTGACGGCAATTGCAAAAAAGTCACGATGCGTCGCGACATGTCACGTGATAGTGCAAGTTTGATACCCCTGCTCTAAGCCATGATTTATATCCTTCTGCCTTTAGTGAAAGAACAGTGTTTGCCTGCAAGTATTGTAATCATGGTAACCCACACATGAGGACTGGGATTAAATAATGTTAATTTAAGGAGTTCCCACAATTTTTTTTATTGGCATAGGTTTCATTTGACATTACAAAATTCAAACTATTAATTTAATAGTAAAGCTGAGTGCTTTGAACACGGCTGATTTTAATATCTTCCCAATCCAAACATTTTGCCTGCAAAGCTCTGCCCCAAATTCCACATGCGTCTATAGACACTGGTATATTTTACATAAGGTAGGCATAAATATAAATTCCACATTACTCACAGTACAGTATATATCATTGGATCAACTGAAATGTGCTAGCCTACAACTAGAACTCCTCTCTAAAGACATGAGTTGTGCTTGCTGCAGATAAAGGTGGGCCACATGTAAGTGTCTTTACTATTCATGAGGAAATAGTTTGAATTCCTATACTGTTGGGAATTGCCTTTCTGTAGACTTTCCTTGCATGCTAAAAATCAGTGCTATACATACAGGAAGAAAAATATGTGCTCTTGTTTTGCTCTTTGCTTCATCTCCGGCATGCAGGATCTTTGGGCTGTCTTCTTTTTTAAAACAAACTCTTTATATTTTACTGCCTCGTTCCCCATAGTCTTTCTATAGCCCATGGTTAATGAGAAGAAATCAGTATATTGCATTTTCTGGCATCTCATTGCTGAACTGGCAGGATTCTTTGGGCACCAACTCATTTGCTGTTAAATTGAATTTTTTTTTCTCCTCCCGGCTCATTTCCATGCAGAATCTTTTTTGGAATACAGATTTAAAGCCCACTATTGATTTCTTTTCTCCCCATTTACCCCTGAGCTTATACCAATTTTTAAACTAACTACAGTATATTCCCCCAGACGGATCCAGAGAAGATAGTTGCTTTTTAAAAAAAAAATGCAAACACTTCCTTTATCCTTAATGAGCTTACAAATACAACATAGAATTTTCATTTATGTTCCAATGCACTTACACTTATTTTTTTTTCAAAATTAACCTTAACTCCTCAAAATTTAGAACAGATACCTTGCTTGAATCAGTATGGCATTTGTAGGTTTTGTGTGTGTGTGTGTGTGTGTGTGTGTGTGTGTGTGTGTGTTTGTGTATGTGTGTGTAATCATATGTGGAATGACTTTGAGAGACAGGAGGAAGAGCTGCAGCCAGAGCAACAGTCAGATAAAATGGCCGCTTAGCCAACAGAAGGAATGGGGATGTAGCAAATGTCTCAGAAGGGATCCTTCCTAGTTTCTCCGGCTGTAAAGATGATGGGAGAGAAATGTACTTTCAGTCTTACAAGACTGATGTTAGCCTTGTGAAGCAGTCCAGACAAGAAGCACCCCCAGAAGAACTAGTTCTACTTTATTGTAAGGTTACATTACAGAGGTTTGCAAATCTGAAAGTATCTTTCTCTCCCAATCACTTTTATAGCCACAGAAATAAGTGAGAATCCTTTTGAAGCGTTTGTCACACCCCCATTCATTCAGTGGGCTAAGCTGCCTCTTATTCAACCATTGGCCTGGCTCTGGCAATTCCCCCTGTCTCCAAAAGTTATTTCCATATACCATTATGGTGTGTGTCTGTGTGTGTGTGTGTGTGTGTGTGTGTGTGTATACGCACATGTGATATTTGTAGTTTATTTCTGATAAATGTATTACTCTAAGCAATGTGTATTACATGTATACACAGAGATTCTGCATTTTCTGAGTGACCAATATGTGTAGGAAAACTCTGGCCAGCAAGATAGACCTATGTGTCCCTGGGAGCTATGTATCCCTGCGTTCTCAGAGAACCATTGACCTGAAGTTTGAATATGGATTCCATGAAAGGTTATTGTTATTCTGTGACCATGAAAATATGTGACTCCCAGGGCTTTTTTTCTCAAAGAACGCTCAGAACGGAGTTCCGGCACCTTTTTTGGATGGAACCTTGTAGGGTAGGCAAGGCGGGTTGTATGACATGTGTGAGTTCTGACACCTTTTTCTTTTACAAAAAAAGTACTGGTGACTCCTCTATAGAAGTAAAACTTGGTAAAATGGGTAGCTATCAGTTTAAATGAGAAATAAATGGAGGGGGAAAATATTATCTGTGAAACAGCAATACAATCTGATATAAGATTTCAGATCATTTCTGGTTTCGAATCCCATCTTTTGGAAGATTATTTTTGATGGCATAAAAAAAAAGTTCAATGGAGAAGAAGAAAAATAACTCAAAATTATTTGCAAAAAAACTAGAGTGATCTTGGTGTCTTAGTGGACTGACACTTAGCTATGACCTAGCAGTGTGCTGCAATTACCAAAATAGCCAATGAAGTCCTAGGCTGCATCAACAGAGGATAGCAACAGGATCACAAAAAATGATAATAACACTTTATATTGCACTAATAAGGCCACAATTGGAATACTATGTATTGTTCTGGTTGCCATGATGCAAAAAAGATGCTGAGATCCTAGAAAAAGTGCAGAACAGAGTAACAAAGAAGTTAAAGGGACTAAAGGTTAAACCGGATGATGAATGGTTAGGGAAACTAAGCATGTGTACCCTAAAGAAGAGGGCGTGATTGGGGATGATATGCTAACTGTGTTCCAGTATTTGAGGGATACTCATAGGAAGGAGGGCGTTGACTTAATTCTCCAAAGCATCTGAGGATAGGACAATGGGTGGAATATTGTTAATGAGAGATCCAATCTGGAACTAAGGAGAATTTTCATGACAGTGAGAACAATTAATCAATGGAACAGCTTGTCTCCCATAGTTGTGGGTGTCCATCTCTGGAGGTTTTCAAGAAACAATTGAACAGCCATTTGTCCAGGATGCAATAAGGTCTCATGCCTTGGGCAGAGAGTTGTACTAGAAGACTTCCAAGGTCCTTCAAGCCCTATGATTCTATGATGCTATCATTTTATTTCTTAGAGGTAAAAAAAAACTCTCATGAATGTTAAGGGACTCAAATGCAAAGCTTTCAGACTAATATTCCTTAACATTTCTGACTATTATCTTTGGCCTATATTATTTGAGTTTGGTAGAATTTGCTTATCAGTTTCACATGGCATTTGTGTCTTTAAATCACTCGTAATCTATGATCTCAGAATACAGACAATCTCTTTACCCCTATAAGAGGCTTCTATTTCTTTAGGCCGCAAAACTGCATGAAAGTTCCTAAGAGTGAATGTCATGAAATTGAGTAAACATTTTCAAAATAGTTAATAGTTAATTCATTGTTTTTTAAATTAATCTGAAAAACTGCAAGTACATTGTGTTTGTTTTCAATAGCAGAAGTGTTTTCACACACTTAAATCTTTTATTCCAATCCTGGGAATTGGATGTTTATGGAAGCTGAGGAGGAACTGAAAGCTACTTCTAATGGTATTTTGCTTTGGGGTTATTTATTTCCCTGGAAGAAATAACAAGATCCCTCACATTACACCCCAAGCTTCTCCCTACCAAGCAAACAAACAAATAAACACCCTTCCATTTAGGTTCATAAACATTTGATGAAATGGGAAATGACATTAAAATTACAAGGGATGTTTAAATAAAACTGCTACATTTTTTAAACACAACTAAGAAAAGAACGTCTCTCCGTATTGACATTAAGAAGAGACTTCTTATTTCATAAGACTGACTATACAACCTGTTTATTCACATTTACTCATTATAATATCTGGTGCTTTCAAGTTGTTAACTGATGCTCATTTATCTTAGGGAGACCCAAACACTGGATCTTTTGTTTAATGTGGTCTGTTGTCTTCCTTGCAATTGTCTTCTATCCTACCCTTTCTAGGATTCTGTTTGCATAGCTACAAACTAGCCAAACATGTTTTAGCTTAATGGCTTTCCAGTGACCAAGTCACATAGCTTTGTTGTTGTTGTTGTCAGCTTCTGATGGTTGCAAGGCCTGTGATGCTTTGATGGTGCTACAGTGGACAGAGTCAAAACTTCCAACTTTTTGTGGAAAAATATGGAATCAAGAGCTGAAATCCTTGAATTTATTTTGCCCCTTAAATTCCCAGTGGGAAAACTGCCCCTGGTTTTAAAGAGGTCCCTCTTCACCAAACATGCAAAAAGCTGCTGCATCATTACGGGGAGTCTATGAGGATAATAAAGGGATATTCCAGATAACACTCAGCCCATCAATCACCTTTGGTTTGTTTAGGATGTTTTGAAAACCTAGAAAATTAGGTTCAAATAGCAATAGCACTTAGACTTATATACCACTCCATAGTACTTTACAGCCCTCTCTAAGTGGTTTACAGAGTCAGTATATTGTCCCCACCAATCTGAGCCCTCATTTTACTGACCTTGGAAGGATAAAAGGCTGGGTCAACCTTGAGCCCCATCAGGATCAAACTCCTGGCTGTGGGCAGAGTAAGCCTGCAATACTGCATTTTAACTACTGTGCCACCATGGCTCTGTAAGTGTGTTGTGTGACTCAACTAGAAAAGAGGTCTTTATAGGTAATCAGGTGATGACATCCTCCTTCTTCTCATCTGTGAATCTACCCGCTTAGTTTAAGTAGTAATAATTGAATTTAGGGTAGTACTGCAGCTTACTCACTACTAAACATGATAAAGTTTTTCGTACAAGTGTACCATGACAAAACATTTTAACTTTGACTGCTAGATGATGAGAGGATGATCTGCTATTTCATACACACATACACATGCATTTCAGTCCCTATGTTTCAGTGTCAAGGAAGATCAGAGAGACATAGCCATCACAGTTAAAACACCAAGCTGTCAAACGTTGCAATAAGAACCTCAGTAGATTTTTCTAACTTCCACACTTGTAACAATGGGTAAAAGATGGGAAAATCTGTTGACATTCAGTTTTTGAAGCTTAATTCATCCTGCATTTCTTCCTTTTTCAGGAATTGCAAAGTGTTAACTGTAATTCCTCAACTGGACTTTCCTACCCCAAACTCGATAACTGAAAACAAATCTGACTTAATCTTAAACCTAACTGTATTCAGCCAAGAGAAGCAGAGATGAAAAGACAAAAGGTGATGGCAGGTTAGGAAAGGAAGCACAGAACCACGATACTAAAAATAATGCAAGTCTCCCAGATTTTCTCCTCTGTCCAGGCAGCTGCTCTTTTTCCTACCTGTTTCATTGTTCATTGTTTATTGTTCATTCACAAGTATCAATGGGACCTGTGTGCAAGTAGACACAAACTGCCCACAGCATGCAGTGCTCCACAGAAGAAGCTCAGCAAGGCTGTATATTGCAAGCTTCTTAAATTCACTGATTGTCACAGGATTTAGACATGACTATTCTTTAACTCTAGAGTTCAAATATTTTTACGTGTAAAACAACTGGAAAACTAAATGTCTTCATTATGTTGTTTTTAACATGTTTGGACAGAGGCAAAGACCTTCAGTTATTTGAGTTGCCTTGAAACCAGCAGTTTTCTTTCTCAAAATAGATAGATTTTTAGATACTAAAAATCTTCATGCCCTGAAATTTCACTATCCTGTGAGAAAGGGAGTGGAAAAAAGAAAACATCACCATAATTTTGGTTCTTCTTTGGTATCTACCATTTAATTACATGATAATAGATGCTCCATAACAGAACATGGGCAATCTTGATGTGTCCCCACTAAAGTAAGAGTCCAAAATTCACAACTCTGATTTGGTGAAGACTTCCCCTTGCTCAATTAAATGTAGCAATCTACATTCGGGAATATTTGGACTGAGCAAACAAATATTTACAGAACAGCATTAGCAACTCACAGAGGTAGCCATAAGGACTTGTAATGGGCATTGTATTAGCTACAAAGAATGCTGTTCTCAAATCCTACAGTGTGGGACAAAAGACATAAATCCGAGAAGAGTAGATGGACTACTAATTCAATCTTTGCTTGCTCTCTTCTTTTTGGCTCAGCCTCGCCGCTTCCAAAGAAACTGGAGCAGCAGCTCGATCCGCTCCTAAACTTATGTCCCCTTCAGATTTCCTGGATAAATTGATGGGAAGGACATCAGGATATGATGCCAGAATCAGGCCCAATTTTAAAGGTATGTAGCCTTTTCTCCCAATTCCATTCCATTTTATCTGGATGAGAGAGCATGCTTTAGAAGCCTGTTAATATCAGAGGTTTTGTGTCATAATTTAACATTGTATTCCATTCCCTGCCAACATGTTATTCTCATTCCTCCGTTCAGTGCATGCAATGGATGGTGCAGACTAGATTGGCAGCAGTAGCTGAAAAACAGAAGCAGGGGATAAACACAGAGTGAAACCATTTAAACTGGGGAGGCTGCCTAGAAATTCCAAATACTTGTCTGCAGTATAAAAACATGGTCATTGCTTTGCTAAAGTAGACAACCAGCATTTGAAGCAGAAGATTTTACCTGAGTCTTCTCTTTGCCAGGAAAAGTGAGACAAGGGGAAAAAACCAGAACTTAAAATGTGGGGGTTTTTTCCACTTGTGGAATAGACTGCCAAAATACCACTGTGTTTCTGAATGTTGCTGTATTTGTAAATCCAGACAGAAAAGATGGTAATCAGAAAAAGAAGAAAATCTATTTCTAGGGGGGAAATAGCAGTTGCTTCCAGGAAGAAGTATGTTTAATTAAGGAAAGAAATGATCGTGTTATCATCATATGTTTAACAAATCCCCCTTGACTGCCTTCTCTTACATGGTACATTCCAAAAATGTACATTCCAATCACAGCTCAGAGAATTTTAGTCAGTGTGCCTACAGAAATGGTACAAATAAAGGCAGAAAAGCTGAATATAGATCAAGTAATTTGAAAAATAATTAGTAAACTGAAAAGGAATAGAGAGCTTCATCTACTTCATGTTTCTTGAGTCATGATCATAACTGTCCTATTGCCTTTAAATCACTGGATACAAAGTGACCATCCACAGGATAAATATATTCAAATCCATGCATTGTTATGGAAAGTGAGCATGAGATGGTTCTTGATTGCTTTAAAATGTAAACTGAACAAAATCCTTTAGCAAATATGTTCCATTTCATTACATTCAATGAGTCATTCCCAGAAAAACACACGCAAGATTACAGCCTAAGAGTATATTTAGTGTTACATTCTGTCTTCAATAGAAGATGCTCTGAAAGTGATTGCTAAAGTATTACTAATTCAGAATAGCAGTAATTTGACTTTTACTGTCAACTCATTTCTTATGTTTCAATATATTAAGGGTGTATTCACTATCCTAGATAACAGAATCTGTAAATCCAACGCAACTAAAGATTAGTCAGTTGTTAGAAACACCCTAGGGATAGGCTGAGCATGATTGCAGTGAACCTCCAATATCATCAATTTAAAAAATCCCTTGTCCAAAACTATAACGTGCCAATTTTATTCTTTTAACTATAGATTTCCATATAACAAATATCTATGAGATAGCCTGAAGATGAGAATTCCATTTCCATATTTGCACATTATCATATGTTGATTTCATTTTTACTGAGCATCCCATTCACGGCTCAACTTGGATGATCAACTAACGGCCGTGACCGAGGGGGGCCTTCGCACAGGTTTGCCTAGTGCACCAGTTGCGCCCATTTTTGGACCGAGATGCCCTATGCACGGTTACCCATGCCCTCGTCACTTCTCGTTTGGATTACTGCAATGCTCTTTACATGGGGCTGCCCTTGAAGAGCACCCGGAGGCTTCAACTGGTGCAGAATGTGGCCGCACGGGTGCTTATGGGAGTATCTCGGTACTCCCATGTTACACCACTCCTGCACGAGCTGCATTGGCTTCCAGTTGCCCTCCGGGTGCTATTCAAGGTAGTGGTTATAACCTTTAAAGCCCTACATGGCTTAGGCTCGGGGTACTTGCAAGACCGCTTGCTGCCATTGTCAACCTCCCATCGCCCGGTTCACTCCCACAGAGTCGGCCTCCTCAGGGTACCGTCGGCCAGGCAATGCCGGCTGGTGACCGCCAGGGGGAGAGCCTTCTCTGTGGGCACGCCGACCCTGTAGAATGAATTGCCCCTGGAGCTGCGGATGACCCCTGACCTTCAGTCCTTCTGCCGTGACCTGAAGACGTGGTTGTTCCAACAAGCGGGCCTGGACTGACTACGGTTTTCATTAGCTTTTTACTAGTTTTTTGTTATGTTGTTAGCTGCGAAGTCATGTCCGACCCATTGCGACCCTATGGACAACGTTCCTCCTGGCCTTCCTGTCCTCTACCATCTTCTGGAGTCCATTTAAGCTCACGCCTACTGCTTCAGTGACTCCATCCAGCCACCTCATTCTCTGTCGTCCCCTTCTTCTATTGCCCTCAATCTTTTCCAACATTAGGCTCTTCTCCAGTGAGTCCTTCCTTCTCATTAGGTGGCCAAAGTATTTGAGTTTTAGCTTTAGGATTTGGCCTCCTAAAGAGTAGTCAGGGTTGATCTCCTCTAGGACTGACCGGTTTGATCACCTTGCAGTCCAAGGAACTCGCAGGAGTCTTCTCCAGCACCACAGTTCAAAGGCCTTAATTCTTTGGCGCTCAGCCTTTTTTATGTTCCAGCTTTCACTGCCATACATTGCAACTGGGAAGACCATAGCCTTGACTATACACACTTTTGTTGACAGGGTGATGTCTCTGCTTTTTAGTGTGCTGTCTAGATTTGCCATGGCTTTCCTCCCCAGGAGCAAGCGTCTTTTAATTTCTTGGCTACAGTCCCCATCTGCAGTGATCTTGGAGCCCAGGGAAATAAAATCTGTCACTACCTCCATTTCTTCCCCATCTATTTGCCAGGAATTGAGAGGGCCGGATGCCATGATCTTGGTTTTCTTAATGTTAAGTTTCAACCCAACTTTTGCACTCTTCTTCTTCACCCACAACAAGAGGCTCTTTAGTTTTAAAATTGCCATATAATTATTGTATTTATTGTTTAATTCTTTTTTAAATTTTCTATTTTATGTTTTTAATTTTTATTGTTGTGCTCCACCCTGAGTCCTTAGGGAGAAGGGCGGCACATAAATTTAATAAAATAAATAAATAAATACACAGTACTTATATCTTAAATAAATAATTTATTTCAACACATTTTTTTCTCTTCTGGGGAGGAAATGGTAGACTGAAAACAGCTCCAATATTTCAGTGGACTGGCTCTTCAATAATTCATCTCTGGACAAGGAGAAGAATTGAGATTGTCCACAAGTGCTCCAGACAGTTTCTCCTCATGAGGAGATTGCAAGACAGCATTCTGTGGCAGGTTTAGAGCTCTGGAAAATGAGAGAATAGCCATCTTGCTCAAACCACAATCACCATCTTAAAAATGGCACTAGGTTTGCATATTTCCTTCTCTAATCACTTTCGGGAATTGCTTCTTAATGTTTTTCAGTTTATTAGGAACCTTTAAATCAACAGGTTTTACAGCACTGGGTTTTCTTCAAACCTTATTAAAAACAGTTAGAACAATTAATCAGTCGAACAACCTGCCTCCAGAAGCTGTGAATGCTCCAACATTGGAAGTTTTTAAGAAGAGACTGGACACCCATTTGTCTGGGGGGAAAAACTTTAAATATATGCTTAAGAAACCTTTTTACTGTTTATTACAGAAACAGACACACTGGACATATAAAAGAAACTGGCTAATGCCTTAATAATTAAAAGAGATATACAAATAACAAACCAAGAGAGTGACCTGCATGATTTTTCTATATTACATTTACATATAAGACAGACTTGTTAAAGTTTTGAAGAATTTTGTATGAAGGGACAAAATAAAAATGATAACAAGATCTAGGACATACCATATATTTGAAGAAAGTAATAATCAAGATTGTTAGAAGTAAATAGAAGAAATAGATATCCTGTTATCTCTGGTAACTCTTAGTGGACTTTTGCCAACATAAGGATGAAAATGACTAAGTTTTAAGGCTTTAATAATCTTCCCATACCATATCTTTATTCCTGTGTGGATTAGAATAATGTGAGGAAAAAACAATTAAGCTGAGTTGCTCCTAGAAATCAGTTGGAAAGTTTCTTATTTTAAACTATATCACCCAAATTTATGCACAACTATCTACAAATGATAATCTTTTACATTTTCATATTCATTACTATAATGCATATGGACGTGAAACAAAGGGGAATTTGAGTGAATTTATTAGACTTTACATTACAATTGTTGCTGGAAGCGCTGGGGTTATACCAATGGTTTTTACAGTGAGTTTCTTAAGTGTGTAAGTCATATCAACAAGTACATGTATATTTCAAACACTTGGGTACCTGCAACAGGGGCATGAGCCAATGCTTAAACTCATTTTATGCACTTATACATTTCATGCATCCCCTGAAAAATAAGCCATTCTGTAATCTTAGCATTCCTGGTTAGTAATGGGGATTGAGGAATAAGAGACCAAAGAAGAAATTATTTTCAGATGGTGTGCATCTCATCTAGCAAATCTAGTGTTTATCCAGGATGATCTCATAGCACATGAAAATGTTTATCTTTTGAAATTCATGCAACAGCAGCTCCATCAGATTTGGACAATCTGTCTACATTCTGTCAGCACAAGCATCCAAGCAAGGTCAGCCAAAAGAGCTGCTTTGAATGTGAACACTTTTTCAACACAGTGTGACATCTCATCTGATAGGTAATATATCTGATAGGGGAAGCTAGCCAGTTGATGTTATACTGTCTAAATGCACCTTTTATTGCCAAGATCAGTCAGGCCGCACAGAAGGACCAGTGTAGAAATCTCATGTGAAACAATTAATGCTATTTTCTGAGACTTCACCGTCTTAGAAGACTAAATACAAATAATACAGTACTTTCTATGCTTTAATATATCCAATTTTTTTAATAACAATGTGAGCCTTGAGCCACCAGGCTTTAAAACAGTTGGTGCTCTTTGAGCTTGACTGCAGATATTTCATTACCCAACTAGGTAACATCATCACTTCTAGAGAGTGTGTCTCTGTTTATATAGAGTAGCTTGCCGTGTCAGCATTGGTGGGGATGTGGTTTTCTTCTCTGTAGTTCCTTGTCTGGGGCATTGTTTTCTGCTTGATTATTTTTGTAATATTAATCCCTACTTATCTGGTTGTTGAAGGGGAGGTGTTCTGGTCTTTGGGTTTTCTCCTTAGCTTTATTGCCTTTTTTTGAATGGTGTGTAAATGGGTTTATGTCTATATGTCTATCGATGGCTGAT
This sequence comes from Vipera berus, assembly GCF_964194415.1. NCBI lineage: Eukaryota > Metazoa > Chordata > Lepidosauria > Squamata > Viperidae > Vipera > Vipera berus. Next base: position 208,964,415 of record NC_138203.1, on the reverse strand, counting down.
TTGTCTGAATGCCAAATTTCTAGGAATTCCCTAGCGTTTATGGATTTAGCTTGATCTAGAATGCTCGGTTTTCTATTTGAAACTATGGTTGAGTCTTCCCATGTCTTATGAGATTAAGAAGTTTTCTTCATGTCTTCTGACTGCTAGTTGGTGTTCATGGATGCACTCTGCTAGTCTTCTGTCTGTCCTACGTAGTGGCTGTTACAGTCCTCATACTGTATGTTATAGATGACTCCTGTATTTTCTTCTTGTGCAGCTGGGTCTTTTGGCTTATTTGGAGGTCCTTAGTTTGTGTGCTATGGTGATGCCATGTGGTTGTAATAGTTGGTTGTTTCTGAGATGTTATTCATGTATGTAAGTATTGCCGTTTGCATAATTTGTGCTGGTTATGGTTGTGCTGTAGTCAGCTACGTAGTCAGACACTTTTTGATAAAGCCACCAAGGTTTGAATGTCAACTTACTCATAAAGAGCAGAAAAGGGTGTCCAGGACAGAAGTAAAATTGGGCTTCCCTGAAGGATTTTGAAGTTTTTGAGGAAAGCAGAAAGTGTCATTATTCATTGTGAATTTTCCTTCCACTCTACAAGTCTTTCAGGCAGCCTGTCAGGAAAGACAGTTTTTAGCTCAAAGATTGTTCTTAACATGTCTTTGTCTCTTTAGCCACTAAAATCATTCAATAGCTACCATTCTAGCACTAATACATTAAGTCAACATTTGTCGCACTAGAAAATGCTTGGGTGGAACCTCGATGTGATGTCCCGTTGCCTGGAAGCGGTACAGATTTGGATGGGAAAGAACAGGCTTCGGCTCAACCCGGCCAAGACTGAGTGGCTTTACATACCGTCATCTCGTTTAGTCCAAGAGGTTCCATCTTTGATTATAGGAGGAGAGATGTTACCTCCCGTTGATAGAGCACGCAATCTGGGCGTCCTCCTAGATTCACGACTCAGTTTTGAAGATCATATTGGAGTCGTAGCTAGGGGGGCATTTGCCCAGATTCGCCTAATATACCAATTGCGCCCCTTTCTGGACCGAGATGCCCTACGTACAGTCACCCACGCACTCGTTACCTCCCGTATAGACTACTGCAATGCTCTCTACATGGGGCTGCCCTTGAAAACCACCCAGAGGCTTCAGCTGGTGCAGAATGCGGCTGCACGGGTAGTGATGGGAGCTCCCCGATACTCCCATATAACACCTCTGCTCCATGAGCTGCATTGGTTACCGGTTGCCCTCCGGGTGAGATTTAAGGTGCTGGTACTTACCTTTAAAGCCCTACATGGCTTAGGCCCGGGATACTTGCAGGACCATCTGCTACCGGGAACGAATTCCCATTGCCCAGTACGCTCACACAGAGAAGGCCTCCTCAGGGTACCGTCGGCTAGACAATGTCGGCTGGCGAACCACAGGGGAAGGGCCTTCTCTGTGGGAGCGCCAGTCCTATGGAATCAGCTCCCCCCTGAGATGGCCCAAGATCTCCGGTCCTTTCACCGCAGCCTCAAAACACTCCTTTTCCACCTGGCTGACCTGGACTGACAGGCATTTTAATTATGTTTACAATTTTTAATTTATTTTTAATTTTTAATTTTAATTTATTGCACAGATGACTTTAATTTTAATTTTATCTTAATTTCTGTTATATGCTATTGTTGTTAGCCGCCCTGAGTCCTTCGGGAGATAGGGCGGGATATAAGTCCCATTAATAAATAAATAAATAAATAAATAAATAAACAAACACTGTTGCCTTTTCTTGTATGTTTACAATGCTCTAGATCAGTGGTGGCAAACCTATGGCACGCGTGCCGGAGGTGGCACTCAGAGCCCTCTCTGTGGGCACGTGCGCCATCGCCCCAGCCCCACCTTCCCCTGTGGCCCCCTTCTCACCAGCAGCCCCACTGGAGGAGAGTCGCCCCTGAGCGCGGTCTGCATGGAGCAGCGCAGCCAAGGACATGGCAGCCAGACAGCAGGGACAAGACCACGCTCTCGTGTCCCGTTGTGTGCAGATGATGCTGCAGGGCATGGGCAGAGGGTGTGGCTGCCACGGCATTGCTGGGCCACCTGGGCAATCTACTGTGGTGGGCTGTGGAGGTGGTGGGTGGCCTTGCAGGGGAACGGGGCCAGAGTGGGAGGAGTGTGGAGCAGGACAGATGGGTAGGCAGGGGCGGTTTTTGGGCACTCAGTCTCCAAAAGGTTTGCCATCACGGCTCTAGATCTTTTTGGTGATTGTGAAACACAGTTATGATATTGATGTTTATGCTATTTTATGTTTATGTTATGATACAGTGTTGATGTATCCATTGATTGATTGATTGATTTGATTTATACAGCCAGTCATTTCAGTCAATGTGTGCAAATATATACTGCTCAAAAAAATAAAGGGAACACTTAAACAACACAATGTACTGTATTTAATAGTAGGATGTCTTATCTTGTGTTCCCTTTATTTTTTTTTTGAGCAGTATATATTACTACCTGTGAGGTTGCATTCTCCATCAATTGAAGTTTCCAACTGCACATCAGGGACAGCCCCATGTAGATTGTATTGTAATAATCTAAACGAGATGTTAGAAGGGGATGAGTGGCAGTGGATAAGGCCTCCACATCCAAGAACGAGCACAACTGATGCACCACCCAGAGGTGTGCAAAGGCTCTCCTAGTCACAGCTGCCATTTGCTCTTCAAGAAGGAGCTGTGAGTCTAGGACAGGGGTAGGCAACCTTGGCTCTTTTATGACTTGTGGACTTCAGCTCCCAGAATTCCTGAGCCATCCACAGTGAGGAGAAAGGGAGAGGTTTCCAAGCTGAGCTATGCTGGCTCAGGAATTCTGGGAGTTGAAGTCCACAAGTCATAAAAGAGCCAAGATTCCCTACCCCTGGTCTAGGAGGATCCCCAGATTGTGCACCAGGTCTGCCTGGGGCTCATATAACCCCAACAGAATTAAAGACAGAAGACCCTTGTATCCAGAGGGTCCAAATACCTACAGTCTTGCTTGGGTTGAATATTAATTAAATCTATATAATCATTCAAAGATACTAAAATTCAAATTTCTAAGAAATTATTGTCCCAGCATTGGGAAACATCACAGCAAAGGACAGAATAATGTAGCAAGCAATCCATAGGGTTGTTTGGTGATAGTGATTGAAGCCCCCTTTTAGCCTTTTTTCTTGTTCCCATCTGGGTTTGTTATCCCTGCCATCTGTGTTCTCTTTTTTGTGGTTTTAATGTGGGTTTTTTAAAAAAAACAATTTGTAAACCCCACAGAGTTTCTGGGAGTTGGGCAGCATATAATAAATTACAACCACAATATATTCTAATGTAGCTGTCCCTAAGCTGTTAAATCTAACAACTCCCAAGATTTCCAAATAGCATGGCTAAACTTGAGCAAGGAACATTGTTATACAATTCTAATTCAGCAAAGCAAAGACAGCTATAATCTTTAAGAGATGAATGGATGGCTATGCTGAAATGGCATATCCTGCTCATAAATTATTTTGACTAAGTGAGCATTTTGAGGGTAGGCACGTGGACATTGCAGCATAGAGCTCCATAGAGAAAAGGCTAGGTCATACAAATTCGGTCAGTGTCTTGCTGATCCAACATGATTACAGGGTGAATTCAGTCCAGTTTTGTTGTTTTTTTTTAAACACAATGAATAAACTTTATACAGTGTAGACCTCTCACCATGATCTAACATCTTAGGCTTTCTTCTGCAACATACATCACCTCTGCAGAACAGATCGTACATCTATCTTTGTCCATGATATGTCAAACTGCCATACAGTGTTTCTGTGTTTTATCTGTTTGTACCTTGGTAGCAAACCCCTTGCAGGGCACAGGAAAGGGAGCAAAATTCACACGAACCTCCTTGAATAAATATTAACACCAAGAATTAGGTGTTCGGAGTACTGAATCTTGATAACTAACGTGGGAACCCTCCAGCTCTTATTTGTTGGTGAGCTCATTAAGGCAGTTTCTCTTTGAAGCTTTTTTAATGTCTTTTTTTCCAGGTTGTTTATGAAATGTTCTGAAAATCCATTACTTTGATAACTCTGCAGTGACTTCTCCCACCTGCTGATTGTTTGTTATAGAGACTTGTTCTTTTTTCAGCCTCGTCTCTCATACTTGAAGCTGGGGGTATTCATTCTGCAAACTGGTGAGATTAAGAAAGAAAAGTAGACCAATGGATGCTTTTCCCCTGAGTCCTTTGTTGCTTTAATATATTCTTTTTTCCTAGAAGGATCCTTGAGAACAAATGGTGAGACTTTGTTCAGCTTGTTTTTATTGTCTGGTTTGGTAATGCACATTTCTCAGCACAAGGAGAAACAAAGAAATGAAGTTTGTTAAACACATAATTTCAAAATGCTATTAACCATTGCATTTACTCCTCCAGTCTAATTGCAAACGCGCATGTTTCATTAAATGTAAAGATCAGATTTTCTCAGTGTTTTGTGGCAGGTAATGAAAGTTAAATACAAAATTTGTTGCTAAAGTAAGCTGAAACCCAATGAAATAGTTCAGTAAAATGGAAGTAAAATTCCCAAACTCTCTCTCTCTCTCTCCCTCCCTCCCTCCCTCCCTCTCTCAATTCTTAGGGCTTTGCAAACCCTCTGCAGAAACCACAAAAAAGTTAAGTTCTATAAAACAGAATCTGGAAACTTACTACTAGATTTATATAGACAAGAGAACCTCTGATAGGTAGCACTGCAGACATAGACAGGGACAATAATTTATAGTTTTCAAGCATGGAGTTGAATTTGGAGTTACTCTCGTTTAATTTCATCAAGCTACTGTGGATAAAAGGGAATACAGATTGTGCTTCACTGTGGCTTGGAAAAACCATATTGCCTCAATCAAAAATTATGCATCCACAAAAAGAATCAGGAGAGAGGGTATAATTCAAATGATTCTGTGCAAAAATCTATTTTCATAGATTCACATTTATAACAACCGAAATGATTGCAACCGAAAACAGATCTGATAACTGCTCCATAGTAGCATGCCATTTTGACCGAGCACCCAAAGCATGTTTATACAATTCTACTTGTATCCAATAGCCCCAAAGTTTCTTACTGCTTTTATTTTATTTATTTTAATTGAAACCTCCCTATGAATATTCTTATTTTGTCATTAGTTTCTTACATATTCATTCCTAAGGCCTTTTTGTCCCTTTCCTTATCAATTCACACTGAGGGCTTCTGGAAGGCAAGAAATATAGCAAAATTGCATTTAAAATGCTCTTTTGACTTAAAAAATAATAGTTACAAAATACACTTTATAAAATGCAAAAAACCCCTGTTTTCAAAGCTGTACCTTTTTCTAGTAAGCACTACTTAAAGATGTTGCTTGTATAATGTGACTCAAGGAAAATCCTCAAGTATTATTGAGTTAGCACTCACCAACAGGAGTGATTTTAATGAGAGAAATTTCAATATCCCCCCCTCCCATGCAAGAGATAAAATCTTTTATAGATGAGGGGCAGGGACTGAGAGATAAGTCCAAGGCCAGTCAATAGTACTGCGGGAGTTTAAATTCATGTCTTCCAAGCTCAGCTTGATCGACATTGTCTTATCTTTGAAAATCCATAGTTATGAAACAAAGTCATGTGGGTGTCTTATAAAGAAAATGTATCAGATCCTATGAGAAAAAATATTGAAAAAGCCAAGTAAACTAGAGAAAACTTTTCCTATATCTGCACATACACCCCAAAGAAATTAAACTTTAATATTTAATGAAATATATACATTTCCCTTTTGCTGAAAGCAGCTGCATTGTAATTTCATTCAAGATAATTTAATTTCAGATTTATTTCAAGAAACTCCTCATGGGGGCAGTTTACTGACTTCATCTGTCATACATAAATCAGTATCCAATTCATATGAAAGTCACAGAAGAAGCTTTGAAGAGCTTAGAGTTATACGCCTCTGAGCATATTATTCAGATGAATGGGTCAATAAGTCACTGAGGCAGTTTAATGGTTTACAGTCAAATGAAATCATGACTCCACTAAGTTTCTTTCTTTCTTTCTTTCTTTCTTTCTTTCTTTCTTTCTTTCTTTCTTTCTTTCTTTCTTTCTTTCTTTTTTCTTTCTATTTCTTGTTTTCTGAAATTAAAAATGTCTTCTCAATCATCTAAGTCATGGTTGTCCCAAAGGCACTTTTCAAAAGGCAATTTTGAAATTTGGAATTTCTTGATTTTTTTTTAAGATGTTTCACTTCCTTAACAGTCATCTGCTCTTTAGCACTCTGAAGGTCAGTCATTCTTCAGTATAAATCCTTCCATTTCCCACCACTCAGCCAGAACTGAAGAAGCTTCTTGGATGAGAAGTGAAACATCTTCAAACAAAAAAACACAGGAAAATCCAGTTTCCTTTTGAAAAGCACCTTTAGGACTGAATTTTTTTTAAAAAAAATAAAGCAAGGAAAAGGACATACATCATTAGACGTTCACTTTCGCTTGCTTTGTCCTAAAACAGGTATTCATTATAAGTTTTTAAAGATCATACTGTACAGACTCTGGTGCCGAGCATCCTCTCTTTCTTAAACGACCTGATCAAGCCCTATCACTTGCGTAAGGCAGCTCTCATTAGCACAAAAACTATCTGCAATAAAACTTAAATGATAGTGTACTACACATTTCTTCAATGTAGTTCTAGAATGCAGACAGAATTATGTAGGAAATGAGAAGGAAGAAGACAAAAATGGAGAGAGGGATGGATGGATGGATGGATGGATGGATGGATGGATGGATGGATGGATGGATACCCAACTTCACATGCTTCCTCCAAGAGAATGTGAAATATGTTTTCCAGTGCTGGAATTTCTGATGTTCCACAGCACAAAATCTAAATGTTCTGAAAGTCTTTGGGGAAAATTGAAGAAAAATAAGAGAGGGGGGAAAAAGAAAAAAAATCTGTTCCTTCTTCCTCTTTTTGTCTTGCCAATATAACTTTTGAATAAGAGAGATCATTTTAACATTAAATGAAATTTAATATTATACAATATACAATTGTATAATATACAATTATCACAGAACCATACAATTTCTTTGTTTAATTAATAAAGTGACATGTTTTTAAGGTAAACAATGCCTCAGAGTCACTTGAAAAGCTCATACGTTGGAAACTTGACAAAAGAAGTCTGGTATGGTGATGTATGTGCCTGGATCATAGAGTTTGAGTTCTTCACAGCTTCTAGTCAGCTGCATCAGGAATGTAATAGGAAGGTCTTCAAGGATGTAGAAGAAGTTCAACTGGCAATTCAAAACCAATTGAATAGAATTTATATCAGTACTGGGAGAAAGAACAAGAAGACTTCCTTTATTATAACTGATGCAGCTATTTGTGTCCAGAGACAATCACTTCAAAATAGCCATACTTAGTAAAAACACTGAAGCACAGTGAAGTTTATTTACTGTGTAAGTCTTGCCAGACAAAAGCAATGAGACATATTAGTTCTTGTTTGGACCTGCAGGCAGTGGCGTAGCGTGGGGGGGTGCAGGGGGGCCGGCCGCACCGGGTGCAACATCTGGGGGGGTGCTCGCACTCGCAGCTCTCTGCCCCTGCCTGGCTCACTCACTCTCTCTCACTGCAGTGCTGGCTGTGCGAATCTGATCCGAGCCGCCGGGTCGCCGCCCACTGTGGAGGGGGGGTGCCAGGCGTGCGGTGCGGTGCGGAGAGAGAGCGAGGGACTATCTGGGGGAGGGACAGTGCAGATTCGAGTGCTAAAATCCACGGGTTAGGGGGCGCAAATTACTTGCCTTGCCCCGGGTGCTGACAACCCACGCTACGCCACTGCCTGCAGGATCTCAAACCCTTTTAAAGAAAATCATTAGCTATGTTAAATCACAAAGCTGAAATGAACACCATGCCATTGTCAAAGCTTTTCTGAACACTGTGGCATTAGTTCATTAGTGTAGCTTAATTGGACAAGAAAGTGAGGTGGGGGGTTGTATGCATGACAATAAAACAGACTAGTAAAACTTTTCTTAAGAGAGAAAAGAAAGAGAAAAAAGAAAGGAAAAACAGAATGCTGTATGTAATTATTATATCAAATTCATATGATCTGAAATTATGCTGAGTGCATGTGATTTCACTTTTTACACATATAGTCTTGGACTAAGACTTGGGTCTTATAGCAGAGCAAATTTATTGGATTCAAGTGTAATGCTGGAGGGAGTTGTTTTTGTCCGGCTATATGTATCTGTTGCTACTGGGGAGTCTAAATCAATAATGGCATCAAAGTCATACTGAGTAGAATCAATGTTATCCTCAACTTGCCTAAGCAACTTAGCAGAGAAGGCTTTTACGTCTTCTAATTTAACATCCCATGACCAGATGTTTTCTTTCCTAAGCCTTCAGAGAAAAGATCTGCCCAATGGACTGCTGGTAGACAGAGCAGTAGTTATTTTACCACTCTCAAGAGCACATTACTGATTTACTTACTGTGCAATATACTTCTCATTTCTTGAGTCAAGAAAGGTGCCATAGAGATGCTACAGGACTGGAAAGGAGCAAATATAGCCTAGGGTGGCATACTGAAACAAGTGATCTGATGGGATAGCCATCTATGTGGAGCAGAAATTAGTGGATCAGTTCACTGTAAGTGAATATATATCTGAAGAAATTGATAATTAAGGGCAATAGATATTTGTTGATTCTGGGATCTCAGTTGTCATGGCTCCAGCAATATCATTGTAAAGATAAACTCTCTAGAGAGTCCAAATTGGAATTGGTTTTTCTTTGCCTTTTCATACAGTATATACATTTATTGAAGGGATGCGGTGGCTCAGTGGGTTAGGACGCTGAACTTGTCGATCGGAAGGTCGGCAGTTTGGCGGGTCGAATCCCGAGTGCCACGTAACAGAGTGAGCGCCTGTTACTCGTCCCAGCTTCTGCCAACCTAGCAGTTCGAAAGCACGTAAAAATGCAATTAGAAAAATAGGGACCACTCCGGTGGGAAGGTAACAGCGTTCCGTGTGCCTTTGGCGTCTAGTCATGCCGGCCACATGACCACGGAGACGTCCTCGGACAAGCGCTGGCTCTTCGGCTTTGAAACGGAGATGAGCACCGGCCCCTGGAGTCGGACCGACTAGCATGCATGTGCGTGCGGGGGAACCTTTACCTTTACCTTTATACATTTATTTCACCAGGATCTCTTGTTCAGTTTCCCTGGATTCTCAGGTTGAGATACCAGAATCCAGTTTGTATTACCTAGCTTTTATACCACAATTTTTTTTTATTTTTTTTATTTTTTATTTTTTAATCCCATTTATATCCCGCCCTTCTCCGAAGACTCAGGGCGGCTTACAATTTAAGCACAAACCAATGTGCTTAGCAATAGCCTTCATTCTTATGTATATGCCTGCTTATTAGGGCTTTCGCCCCCCCCCCCAAGCGGCATTATTACAAAGTCAGCTTATTGCCCCCAACAATCTGGGTCTTATTGTTCTTATACAGCTACTGTTTTGCAGTTTTAGCCTTCTCATTCAAATAAACTACTGCCCAATTCTCCTCTCTTTCTCATTTCCCTGTAGTCATGAAGAATCTTTGCCTTTAAAACAGATTTGTCTTCCATCTGCTAGATAAATGGAAGCTTTGCAATCCATGCCCAATTGAATCTCTCCCCTTCCTTAATTAAATTATTGGATTCACCAAATTAGTGCAGATTTTTTTGTAATGATTTTTTGTTAGTTTTGGAAATCAAGGTAATGTTTCTGTCTGCCTGCTTTATCATTCTGTTGCCTAATTGTGTTGTTGTGTTGTCATTTCTTGAATATGGCTGTATAGCAACTAGTTTTCATGTAGTTTCTTCATTTGAGAGCACTCAGTTGACATGTGCCTGAGGATTGCTGCAGAATTAACATCCTTTACTCTCTGCTTTGCATCTATTAAATTTTTCTAAATATATTGTTACAAGTTTGAAGTCTCTCACATTTCTAGAGCATTCACCACAGTTTCAATACATTCTGGGAATCTAACATTAGTTCAATTAAAGCTGCCTTGGGTAGAATCACACCTTGTACCTCTAGCTGGCATGATATTTCTAGCCTCTAGCATAGATACGCTCTCTCCTTCTTTGCCTTTCATTACAGAAAGCCACACAAAAGTCCCATTTGCCTCATCTTCTCTGCATTTCTATTATTTCTTACACTTTTGAGATACTGCGGTTTACCACAAAGCAGATCATTCAATCTTCTTCTTCTTCTTCTTCTTCTTCTTCTTCTTCTTCTTCTTCTTCTTCTTCTTCTTCTTCTTCTTCTTCTTCTTCTTCTTCTTCTTCTTCTTCTTCTTCTTCTTCTTCTTCTTCTTCTTCTTCTTCTGTTAATGGTGATACTGCTCCCTATTCCTTTTTATTTATTTATTACATTTATATGCGGCCCATCTTGCTATCCAAAGAATCATATAGGATTCTTTTCTATGCATTAGTCTGCCCCTTCATCTATACATACATTGTAGATACAAGATATCATACTATGAATAAATCTGTTACTCAGAAACAGCTCCACAATAAGCTAATCCACTATCATTTAATGGGGGCGTGGGGGGGAAGGGTGAAGACAATGTCTCTTTGCTCCTCCGCTGATTGGATTATCCAGGTCATATCCTATGCCTTCACCCTCCAACTATTCTATACCTATGCCTATCTTTGTTTCACAAAATGCAGACAGAGAAGAGCAAAACATTTGCGTAGTTCTGGGGGGAAAAGCCTCACCTTTATCAGAGGGACTGCCAACTGAATGTTAAATCCATATAAAGTGTTACAATTCATGCCTCAGATTTCTATGGCCAGGGGTGGGGGCACTGGACATTAAGATTGTGCTCAAGATCATGTGATCAAGGCCTGTCAACTTTAGGTGCAACTAAAAAAGGGAGAGGGCTTTTATTGTAACCCCCATCTTGTCATTTTTCATACAAAGACTTGGAGATGCCTTTGGCTACTATAAAAAATCCACAAGTGTCCAGGTTTTTCCAACCATATCAAAATAAGACTCATTGTGTAACAAATGAGGAGCACATCACACATCACACTGTAGATTTGAACAAAATTAAACTTCATGTTGCTGGGATTTCTTCCCAAACTAGCATCCTCTTAGAAAAACAACAAGCCTGGTCAGATCCTTTTCTAGTTTGGCAGAGGAGGAGAGGACCTGGAGTTTATGGAGCGAAGGAACTGGATGAGGCTGTCGGCAGGCCCAGAGGAAGAGAGAGAGGCTTTTGGAGGAGTTGGTGGCAGCAGCAGCGTGCTCCAGGGGCGAAAAGAAGCAAGGCCTCTTTAAGGAAAAGGTGGAAGAGTCAGGATCAGAAAAAGGTTGTCAGAATACAAGCGAATTTGAGGGCTAATCCACATGGAGCCCCATTTCCATCTGTCCTGTTTGCCATCGTTCACTCCCTAGAGACTAAAATGGACAATGTGAAATTTGAGCGGGCCCCGAACAAGGAGTATATATCGGAGGTGGTGACCCTTTGAGAGCTGTATGCAACAAAATTTCATTTTGATGTATGCCGATTGGTGTACATTCAAAGTGACAATAAAGTTATCATCTTATCATCATCATCATTAGATAAGCATTCTCCTATAGCAGAGGAGGGGGGAACTATGGCCCTTTTATGACTTCAACTCCCAGAATTCCTGAGCCAGCATGGATGGCTCAGGAATTCTGGGAGTTGAAGTCCACAAGTCATAAAAGGGCCATAGCTCCCCACTCCTGCCCTATAGTAACCATGTAGTCATATGGAATTCAAATACCTAGTAATAAAATATACAGAACTCAACTGACTGGCCTGCAGAGGTGAACCAGCCCTTCGATTCTATCAGGGAATCCTAAAGGAACCTAAACAATCAGCTGGAGCTGTTTCCTGGCAAACCCTTTGAAGCCAGACAGATCTGTTCTCACCCTTTTGCCATTCACGTTCAGTCAGCCATATCCTGCTCCTGAATATAGATTGATACATTATCCTTCCTGAATGTTGCAGTCTGCCACAGCTATTTGCAAAGATTTATTTATATTTGGGCTAGGTTTGTCTGGCTTGTTTAATTCTGTCATCTTTCCAAGGTAGACAGCCAAGAAATAACAGATACTAAAACAAAAAGGAAATCAAGCAAATCTCGACACGGCACTTTTCTGATCATTTTGGTTGCTAGACATTCAAGCTTCTGACTCGACTTGTCGTTTCCTCTTGGGACACGTTCAGCTGCTTCCCAGCTTGGATGCCCTTTGTTAGTCTTTTATTGGAAAGGACATGTGGGGTTTTCTGAATCCTTTTATCCACAAGGTCTTTGTGACCTAAAGTCAAGGAGCTGAAAGGATTTAAATAATGTTACTCTGGAGAAATGGGCCCCAATTTACTCAATGAGTCTTCCTGTTCTCCACAAAAGTTAGCCTGAAAAAGAAACAAAGATCAATGAATATGAAGGAAGATGCAAATCAGTACAACCTGCTTCCTATATCCTGCTGGATCAAATTAACTCTTAGTGATATAGATAAATGTATAAGAAAGCATGGCAATGATGGCAATGTAAGAAAAATAACTCTGCATGTCATATAAAGCCTTCTGTGCATAAGTAGTTCTACTTAAGGATCTCCCTTAGTCTTTAAATGGCATGCTAGGGGCATATCTCCAAAAACTAGGTGGGAACAATGCAATTAAGCAAGTGGGGCCAGAGGAAAAAAAAGCCAGAAACTTCATATAACTTTAATTAAGTTTAAATACTAGAAGAAAATTCCTGACAGTGAAAGCTGTCAATCAGTAGAATAGACTGTCTCATGAAATGTTTTGTTACATTAGAAGTCTTCAAATAGAGGAGTTTCTCTCCAAAATGCTTTAGCAGATGTTCCACATGATTAGATGTCCTCTAAGGTATGTCCAACTCCAAAATTCTATGAATCTATGAAACAGAGTTAATATTCTTCCTACATGATTAAAATATGGCCTCTTCAGTTAAATTAAAATCATATCTGCCTTACTCACGATCTAACCTCTTTGTTATACCATAGTGTAGCAACTTCCAACTGCATAAATTAAGTGTATAATGAGAAATATAATTACACTGTGGTTCCTATGTCAAATCTCTATACGCTAGATTTGGGTGCACAGATTATAAGTATGTAGACTTTATGCATAAACAGCCACTGGTAATGCCAAGATGGGAAGCAGAGAATCCACGCATGATAACAAATTGGTTGGAAGACAGTAGGAAAAGTCTTCACAAATTACAAAACTGATCTACTTTAAGGAAATAGAAGAATGTTACCAAATGAAAAATTTATTACCATTGTAACGTACTAGGGCAATGGATTCAGTAAAGGACAACTGCCAACTGTACTTTAATTCAACTGTAATGGTCTACTGTACTTTGACAAATTGATACACAACAGATTCTATCAGCTTTTATTTGCTTTACAGGTCCAGCAGTGAATGTGAGCTGCAATATTTTCATCAACAGCTTTGGATCTATTGCAGAAACAACAATGGTAAGTCGAATGAAGCATGTCATCTCCGCAAACTTACCAAGTCAACATAGACATTTAATTTATTATACCCTTAAAATATGTTACTGATTCCCTGTTCCATCTTTTATTTTTTGCCTTTGGTTAGCAATGAGTCCCAAGCTGGCTGTATTTTTACAGAGAAGATGAGGCCAACATTTTTAAATGAAAGTACAGGGAATCAACTTCTCCACTCAGCAGCAGATTAAATTGATTTCTGGATTGTTTTAGGATCTATTTTATTTCACAGATTAGCATTAGAAATCCACTAGCTTATAGTCATGTCCTACAATCTGGTTCTTGAACCAGGCAAAAATCGAAAATTCCAATTTTAAAAAATGTTACAGATTCAGCATCTGCAGGGTGCATTCAAGTTAATACAAACACAGGTAATGCACGTGCTTTACACTATATACTACAGTACAGATAATCCTTGACTTAGGATCACAACTGAGCCCAACATTTCTGTTACTAATCAAAACATTTGTTAAGTGAATGTTGGTCCATTTTGTGAGCTTTCTTGCCACCGTTGTTAAGTGCATCACTGCAGTTGTTAAGTTAGTAGCACAGTTGTTAAGGGAATCTGGCTTCCCCACTGACTTTACTTATCAAAAGGTTGTAAAAGAGAACATGATTGCAACCACATCATAAATATGCATCCAAATTTTGATCCCATGACTGTGGAGATGCCTACAATGTTCATGTGAAAAACAGTCACAAGTGACTTTTTTTCAGTGCTGTTGCAACTTTGAATGGTCACTAAATGAACTGTTGTAATTCAAGGACTAGCTGTATATCAAGTATATGTTGCCTGATAACATTCTATGCCATGATTTCAGCCTGGCAGAGGGACAAGATTGTAATGGCTCATGTGGTTAATATATTAGCATTGTGCACCAATCTGGACCCATTATTTAAAATATAAGAGGAAGGCTGAAACTCAAAAGTATTTACATCATCGGACCATGAAGCTGCGAGTATTATCATTTTAAGATTTGTTTTTAACGGAAACACAGCTTTTCATTAAGGAATAGAAGTTGCTCATTTTAGCTGTGGAAATAAGAAGCCACGTTGAGCTATTTTAGCATTCTGAAAGACTTATTTTGAAGTGGAAAATTGATTGCATTATCAGGTCATTTTTGTAGAAAAACAAAGAGCCAGCTTTCGAAACAGATATAGCCAACAGAGTTTGATGGCTCTACTTTAGTTTTGGGATCACTGTACAAATACTTATTCTCTTGGGTTGGAATTTACACAGTTATTATAATTTCCTTTTTTTAATTTAGAAAGATTATTAAAATGCCAGTGTTGGGAATTTTAGCTCACACATAAGACATTAAAGTTGACATTTAAAGATACTTGAGACCGTCTATTTGCAGAACAGAAAGTGGTAGGTATTATTACATTACCATGTAAAGGTCTAATAAGTTCGCCATTGCAAAAGGGGATAATATATGCTGCATAGAGCACAAAGACTATAAATACAGGGGAGATTATCAGGAGATACGAGGAAGAGAATTCTAGCAAGCAGATCAATATTCCTCAAACATTAGGGAAGATAAGAGGGAAAATTACAATTATACATAGAATTTTTGAGGATATGTACAGTTCACAAAATAAGCAACAACGAAAGGAGTAGGACTCTATGCAGGTATCCATAGAGCTGTCTAGTTTTTATTGGAGGGATACATATATGGAATGGATTTTCAGGGCAAAGGTACCCTAAAAATCTTAATGTAGTTCTATTCTATTTCTCATTCTTTGTATCAAATGGATTACTGCAATGCACTCTGCATTGGGCTCCCCTTGAAAAGCATCTGGAAGCTGCAGCTGGTGCAAAATGCAGCAGCAGAGACGGTTTCAGTTGCCACTAGGAGTACCCATGAAACACTTCTACAGCGCAAGCTGCATTGGGTGAAAGTATTGGATATAACCTTCAAAGCTCTTCATAGCATGGACCCAGGTCATCTGAGGAACCATTTCATCCCAAATTGTCCCACCTGGTCAGGCAGGAGGGGCTTGTTGCAGACTCCATTAGTGGGGAAAAATTGGCAAATAGGGTCTAGGAAGATAGTCTTCTCTGCTGTACTATAGAACATCTTCCCCACCCCCACCCCCGCCCCAGATGAGGTTGGCCTCCACTCTGCTGACTTTCCAAAAGAATGTTAAGATCTGGTTCTGTCAACTAGTATGGAGATCCAGGAATGGGATGCAACCATGTGGGTGGGTGGTGGCTTGAAAGTACTCCTCTCTGTCTCTCTCTGTCTCTCTGTCTCTGTCTCTATCTCTCTCTGTCTCTCTCTCTGTCTCTCTGTCTCTCTCTCTCTGTCTCTCTCTCTCTGTCTCTCTCTCTCTGTCTCTCTCTCTCTGTCTGTCTCTGTCTCTGTCTCTCTCTCTGTCTCTGTCTCTCTGTCTCTCTCTCTCTCTCTCTGTCTCTCTCTCTCTCTCTCTTTCTCTCTCTCTCTCTCTCTCTCTCTCTCTCTCTCTCTCTCATTTTAACTTATTTATTTTTGTACAGGCTTTTATGCCAATTTTATCATTTTTAATTGTAAACCACCCAGAGTCACTTCAACAGTGAGATGGGTGGTATATAAGTAATAAACAAAATGTTCTTACAAACCAATATGTAGATATTTGGTGCTGGTCGGTTGCTAGATGCTTTGCTCTATCTAAATTGTGATCGTTACCTAATGCAGGGCTTTTCAACCAGTGGTACGGGTACCACCTGTGGTACATTGGCACCTGGCAGGTGGTACACGACCATCCTAGAAAAGTGGTAGCAGGGGAGGGGAATGAGCTGAACCGGTGGCAGCACCGCACAAGCCTGAGTGACAGATGGCTGGAGCTGCAGGGCTGTTGGGGCTCAGCGGAAGCACCAGGATCAGTGCCAGGGTCCAGCTGGAGCTCGGCGCTGATCCTGGTGCTTCTGCTGAGCCCAGAAGAAGCACCGATCAGCTGGAATGTTGCAGCATCTCCAGGGTCTTGTGATTTATATTCAGATGCTTGGCAACTGATTCATATTTATAATGGTCACAGTGTCCCAGGGTCATGTGAAGTGACCAAAACCTGCTGCAACCACCCAGCAGATGAGGGGAATAAAAACCAAACACCCCCACCCCCACCCTGCTGCCAATCCTCAACAGAAATGCTCACAACAATGAAAACCTCGGACAGGAGGAAGAGTGCCACCGGGCAGGCAGGCAGGTGTCTTGCTCGGCTGTGGCTTGGGAGGCACTTTTTTCAGTGCCATTGTCACTTCGAACAGTCACTAAGTGAACTGTTGTAAGTCAAGGACTACCTGTACTTCATCACTTTTTTCCCCTTTTTTTTGGTTATCAAGTTTTTGACACCTTGCTAGGTGACTTGTGGTACTCGGATGTTGCCATATCCTAAAAGTGGTACAATGGGTGAAAAGGTTGAAAAGCCCTGACCTAATGCAATGCTGTGAATCTCAAATACTAAACTATGCTTTGGAAGATGCAGCTAAGGACTGTCCCTTCTGGTTTGCCATCCCTCTCACTCCTTTTTTTCATGATCCAACAAATATCACAGTGTTTAGACAGGGTATTTTCTGATGATTTGGGTTCTAACTGTGAGTTTAAGAATCATGGGAAATTTGGGGGGGCGGAGCCAGCTGTCAGAGTGGGCGGCTGTGTGAATGGGCTTCTCTATATCACACAACCTCTCACCCAGTGTCTGCGGGGGCTCCTCGGAGCCATAGGAGGTCCTGGAGGGACAGCCAAAGTTGCGGGCGTCCTGGAGAACCTACATGAGCGGCGGCCCATGTTGGGGATCCAGAGAAAAACCCAATGCAAGTGGACCGGGGAAAAGGAGGCCAGTAATGGCCGACATGAAGATCTGACAGAGGGACAGAACTAGCATCGACTTAGTGGAACAACGGTGGAACGGAGCTGATGAAAAGTAATTCTGAGATTTTTACATTTAAAAAGTGAAAGGGAGCGCTTTTGAAAGAGACGCTGGCTAGAAGAGGGAGCCTTACCGAGAGGGAGCGAGCGGCGAGAGAAGCAACGAGAGATAAGGCAACAGGCGAGAGCAACAAGAAGAAGGAGCCATGAAGTTAGAAGATCGTAAACTAGCCATGAGATCAGGTGAACTGATAGAAAGCTAACAGGAAAAGATAAGTTTTTGAGTCTTGGAGACTGAACTTTTGAGAAAACGAGTGTGGACTATAAGTAGAAGGAAAGTGAATAGTTTGGACAGTCTTTGAAGTTTTGATTTATAAGTCACGGGAGTATAATGGATCCAAGATGGAGAAAGTGACACAGCAACTTTAGGACTGCAGTTTTGATAGTGAGACAATTACTGGCCATTGGCTAAGGAAAAAGATATAAAAGGAGCTACAAATTCGGAGTTGGAAATGTATAATTAAAAGGAAAGTGACTTTGATGGGACAGGAAGATAAAGGTGATATATAAATATAGATAAAAAGACACAGCTAAGGCAATTATGAGAGTAGTAGCTATAGCATATATGGCGAAAAAGAATAAGGAGAAAAAACAACAACAGAAAATGTTAGAAGGGGAATACAAAAGGTTAGAAACAATACTCCAACATGAACCACAAAAAAGAATGTAAAACAACAAATGGACTTAATTAAACATAAACTTAACATCTTAGAAAAAGAAAAATTAGCACAACAGATAAGATGTATAAAACAGAACTTTTTCGAAAATGGTCGATGGCTTGCACACAAATTGAAAAAACAAAAGGAGAAAAGTTGGATTAGTAAATTACGAGATGACAAAGGGAGAATACACTATCAAGAAGAGGAGAAAAAAATATAGCCCAGGAGTTTTATGAGAAATTATATAAGGAAAATAGCCAGGAAAATGAGGAGAAAGCGGAGGAATGTTTCAAAAAAGCAACACTAGCAAAAGTTACAGAGGAAATTAAAAATATGTTGAATGAAGAAATTAGGATGTCAGAGGTGATAATGGCAATTAATAAACAAAAAAATAACAAAGCATCGGGTCCTGACGGCCTCCCAATAGAAATTTATAAGGAACAACAAAACATTTTGTGTTTAACGCGGTCCTGGATGAAGCAAAAACCCCAAGGTCATGGTCAGAGGCAAATATTGTCCTGATTCCAAAAGATAATACAGACCATACATCAATTCAAAATAATGTACAAGACAATATCCCCTAGTTGTTGGAAATGTTCCGAAGAATTAGGTACTTATTTTCATGTTTGGTGGTCCTGTAATAAGACTCAAAAGTATTGGCAAACGTTTTGAATATGGTTAGAAGAAATATCAGGAAGGAGTGTAGATTATAGACCAGAATTTTTCCTACTAGGCATAACAACAGAGAAGCATACCAAAGAAGAGTTATATATAATGATACACATCATCACAGCAGTGAGAATGATGTTCACCCAGAAATGGAAAAACAGTGAAATACCGGATGAGAGTGAAGTGATAAATAACATTTGGGTGTGCACAGAAATGGACAAGTTAACTTTGGAAATTAAAAATAAAGACCAGTCAGATTACTACAAAATTTGGAATAAGTTCTGTTCATGGTGGGAACAGAAAGGAAGGTCACAACAAAAACACACAGGATGCTGATTTCACATATTACTAGAATGTTGTTGTTGTTAGCTGCGAAGTCGTGTCCGACCCATCGCAACCCTATGGACAACGTTCCTCCAGGCATTACTAGAATAAAGTGGTTGATAAGATTGAATATTCTATAACTGTATATAAATGATATGTACATAAAGTGTATGTATATAAAACACAAAAATGATGTAAGACAAGAAGGATTATCAGACCATTAACACCTTGTCCAAAGTTTTAAATAATAAAATTTGCTATAAAAAAATTTGAAGAAAAAAAAAGAATCATGGGAAATTTTATTACTACTATTATTCATTACTACTACCACCCAATGCATGGTACCAAACAAGTGTGGAAAAAAACCCTTCACATTTTATTAACGGTAGCTTTCTTGTGTTTTGGCTAATCAATTTAGATAGTTGTCACTGGTAAAAGTCAATTCACCACCACCTAGAAGTGGTTTTGAGTGGAAGCTGAGGGCAAGTGAAAGGACGGGGAACTCTTATCTTTACTAATAATTGCAGTGGAGGGGGAGACAACTAGAATCCATCCTGTGTGATCGTTGAATGCCAGGCTGCCAGCAATGCAAGCTGTTACCATAAGTGAGGCCAAGTAGCTTCATTGCTCAATGGTGCACATGTAATGAATGCCCAATTTGTCCTATGCCATGAAAGCTGCACAAGAAGAAACGTAGTGTCAGTTCCTATCAAGGAGGATGCTGCATGCAAAACCACCAATTGAGAGCCAACGCTGCAGACAGAATGCAATCCAACCATTGTAAAAGTCATTTGGCTACTGGTCTAGCGTTCGGCATCATAAGCATTTCAGAAAGTTTACAAGCACAGATACTAAGATGATAGCCCTAGTGTTCCAAGCAGTTGGTGCGTGCTACTGTACAATTGTGCAAACAATAATATTGGCAGCCAGTTCCATCATGAATTTGGTCAGTCTCCTTTTAAAACCACCATCATCACATCTGATGGCAGTGAATCCTCCAGTTTAATTAAATATTATTTAGAGGAGTATTCTGAACTGTGGTGGGCAGGAAAACAAAAGAGCAGCCTTTTTTTGATGGAATACTCAGGTTATGGGAAGGAGTAGCACTTTTTCTAGCTAATAAAGGCCATAAGCTTTGTAGAGCTTAAGCCTTGTAACAAACGGTTTTTAATAAGCTTTTAATTTAATAAAATTTGTTAGAAATAATGCTACTAGACACCTTCCACTTTTTGGCTACCGTACACCAACATGGCTCTTCTCTTAAAATGCCTAAAGAGGAGGTCTCTAAAGTCAGGGTGGTGTGCTTACCTATAGATGACTAGTAGAGCAAGATGTAATAAGGCAAGCATGTAGAACTTGGATAGTTCTCCAATTCAAAGAGACACTTGTGTGACAGGCTGAGGCAAAGAGGCAGTCCCAGAACCAGCGAAATCTGGGGGCTGGACAGGGGACAGATTGTATCTGCCCTCAGTGTAGAAGGGACTGCCACTCTCGAATTGGCCTTTTTAGCCACACCAGATGCTGCTTTAGGACCTCTTTCCAGAGCATGATACCATAGTCTCTAGAGACTGAAAGATGCCAATGAATGTAGAACTTGGATAGTGCTCTAATAAGAGATTATGGGGGAATCTCAAGGCTCTAGGATAGTTTGGGGAGTTATAACAAAGAAAATCCCAGGGGAAGTCATCGTGAAACATGTAATCACTAGGCACTGAGCACAATTTGCTCACAGTCACTTATGCCTTGGTCATCTCTTGTTTGGATTGCTACAATGTGCTCTACATGGGGCTGCCCTTGAAGATCACCCAGAAGCTTCAACTGGTGCAGAACGCACAGTAAAGAGAGCCCTTAGGATTGCCCATATAATATCTTTGTTGCACAAGCCGCAATGGCTTCCAGTTTCTTTCCAGGTGCCATTCAACATGCTGGTTGTCACCTTTAAAGCCCTACATGGCACAGGGCCAGGTTATCTGTGGTACCACCTTTCCCCAAGGACATCTACCTGTCTAACCAAATCAGATAGGTTTGGGTATGCTCCTAGTTCCTTTCCCTAAATATTGCCATCTTATAGGAGCTAGGATGCATGCTTTTTCCACAGTAGCCTTTGTTCCGTGGAACACCCTTCCCTCTGAAGTTGGCAGGCCACTGCCTTCCCAGCCTTCCATAAAGCTTTGAAGATCTGGTTTTTCCCTCAAGTACTAGGATAAGATGAGGGGACTGCGCATCAGAAGTTTGACTTGGCACCAGGTTTTTGTTTTTAACGTGTGTAGTTTTTATAGTTTTAGTATGACTTTTATGCTGTTTTAACTTCCAGTTAGGGACTGGACAGAACTGCTTATAAGATAAGACAGCTATATAAATATATTACATAAACAAATAAATTCAAGTGATTGTTGTGTTTTTACCTTCCCAAAATATTCTAAACTTTGGAATAAA
Organism: Vipera berus; assembly: GCF_964194415.1. Taxonomy (NCBI): domain Eukaryota; kingdom Metazoa; phylum Chordata; class Lepidosauria; order Squamata; family Viperidae; genus Vipera; species Vipera berus. The sequence goes on along the minus strand of NC_138203.1, from coordinate 208,942,918 downwards.
CATCGGGATCCTGCTATGTCTCTGTTATATAAAGTTTAGAATCAGAAAGCCAGGATGAAAAAGTTATTAATGCAGTATATGTAAAGAGATGAGTCACATAGAATTAATGATATCCAGTCTGAAATAATAAAAAGACCTTTAACCAATTCAAAGTCATGAGATAGAAAGCAACTTTTAAAGACTATGCATTGACATTTGGTATCCTCATTCAGCAGTGCCCTTATGTCATCTGTTGATATTATGGATAACTTTGTAATCTATGGATATATTATGGATGACTTCTCTTTAAATAGATTAAAGTCATCCATATTATAACTCTTCAGGGAACTGCAGTACAAATGCTGCTGCTAAAAAGGGTAATAGAGTGAACTCAAGAAATTAGAGTCTGGATGTAAATTCATTGAAAATCATAGGTAGGTGTCATATAATTTCGCAATCAAATACAAAGTATTTTGATAAGCAGGAGATATTAAAAATGTAATATTTCAACTTAGGATCAGAACCCTTCCTTTGATTTGGTCTCCCTTGAAGGCTTATTGACATTTTCTTTGTAATGCCTGGTAAATTATTATTGCTTTCTATTTCTATTACAACTGCAAATACATAGGTTGAATGAAAGAGAGGCACATCCCATCAGCCAAAGTCAACAGAGCTCTTGAAAGATAAGTGGCAGCCTTATAAAACCCTGCTACCTTGTAGAATGCCAACCATCAGTTTTTTGTAGTCTATTTTGAGTAAAAAAAAAAGCTTATGCTTGTGGGAAGAGTATAAATTATTGTAGTGTCACTTTTTAAAAATATAAAATACAAAGAGTCAGCTGGTGTGTAAGAAGGAAATGATTTGGAAAATATTTCTCTGCCACCCATGCACTAATTTTTGCCCTCTAAGGTACAGCAATATTCATCATAGGCATAGAGTAAGTCCTCTTTGTGTGTTCCCTAGTTGCCCATCTATTCTTGGCTTTCTCCCACTACAGGACAGGTCTAAACAAAACTGACAGTTTTCAACTAAATTGCAAAGACGTTGAGCCTCTGGGTACCGCCAGATTATGATTTTGGACCAGTTTAGACTTGGCACCGGAACTGGCTGATCCAATCATTTTCAAGAGCTGAGTCACCTTTTTTCCTGGCTCTTCATTAGTTTATTTGAAGCAGGACCAAATTTTGTCTTTTCTTCTGCAATGTTTGAGTGTATGGGTGGTCTTAGCAACCAACTGGTAAGAATTCTTTTTTTTTCTGGCTCCTGTGAGCCATTCCATTTTCAGCCAATTACTTGAAAAATATCCATGCATTCTAGCAACCTGCAGGCCAGCTGAGCCTCTGCTGAATGGGAGAGCAGAGAGAACTCTAGTCCATTTCACCTCCATTCTTTACTGCCTACATGGAAATCAGTCAGGGCTGCATATTAAAATGGAATTCCTGCAGGCTGATTGCATTGTTTAGATTTCATCACTCAAGAACATCTTCTTATTTGCCCCTTAATATGCCATTAAAGGTGCTTAAGACTGAAATCTTCATATCTATCTATGTATATCTCTTTCTATCTGTCTGATCTATCTATACCTTATAAATTGCATTTGGGCTTTCTCACAATGGCAACCTTGGCTGACTCTGAACAAATCTGAATGAAGTAATATTTGGATCCTAAGGCAGTAGATTAGATTGGAAAATTTTTTAAAAAATACACAGATGAAGGCTATGGCAAACTATGTCCATGAAGTCGCCAAGAAAATTGTATATCCCTAAATTTGGCAGCATCTTTCCTTATAGCTTTTCATGCTATGTGTGACTGTTCTTAAAGGACCCCTTAATGCTTAAAAAAGATGTAAGTACAATGTACTGTGGAAAAGATCAGTTTACATTCCAATTCCAAAGAAAGGCAGTGCCAAAGAATGTTCAAACTATCGCACCATTGCACTCATTTCTCATGCTAGTAAAGTTATGCTTAAAATCCTACAAGCTAGACTCCAGCAGTATGTGGACCGAGAACTACCAGAAGTACAGGCAGGATTTCGAAGAGGCAGAAGTACTAGAGATCAAATTGCCAACATACGCTGGATCATGGAGAAAGCTAGAGAGTTCCAGAAAAACATCTACTTCTGCTTCATTGACTATGCTAAAGCCTTTGATTGTGTGGATCATAACAAACTGTGGCAAGTTCTTAAAGGATGGGCGTACCAGACCATCTTATTTGTCTCTTGAGAAACCTATATGTGGGCCAAGAAGCAACAGTGAGAAATGGACACGGAACCACTGATTGGTTCAAAATTGGGAAAGGAGTCTGGCAAGGCTGTATACTGTCGCCCTGCCTATTTAACTTATATGCAGAGCATATCGTGAGAAAGGCAGGGCTAGATGAATCAAAAGTTGGAATTAAGATTGCCGGAAGAAATATCAACAACCTAAGATATGCAGATGATACCACTGTAATGGCAGAAAGTGAAGAAGAACTAAAGAGCCTCTTGTTGCAGGTGAAGAAGGAGAGTGCAAAAGATGGCTTGAAACTTAACATTAAGAAAACCAAGATCATGGCATCCGGCCCTCTCAATTCCTGGCAAATAAATGGGGAAGAAATGGAGGTAGTGACAGATTTTATTTTCCTGGGCTCCAAGATCACTGCAGATGGTGACTGTAGCCAAGAAATTAAAAGACGCTTGCTCCTGGGGAGGAAAGCCATGGCAAATCTAGACAGCACACTAAAAAGCAGAGACATCGCCCTGTCAACAAAAGTGTGTATAGTCAAGGCTATGGTCTTCCCAGTTGCAATGTATGGCAGTAAAAGTTGGACCATAAAAAAGGCTGAGCGCCAAAGAATTGAAGCCTTTGAACTGTGGTGCTGGAGAAGACTCCTGTGAGTCCCTTGGACTGCAAGGCGATCAAACCGGTCAGTCCTAGAGGAGATCAACCCTGACTGCTCTTTAGAAGGCCAGATCCTGAAGCTAAAACTCAAATACATTGGCCACCTAATGAGAAGGAAGGACTCAGTGGAGAAGAGCCTAATGCTGGGAAAGATTGAGGGCAATAGAAGAAGGGGACAACAGAGAATGAGGTGGCTGGATGGAGTCACTGAAGCAGTAGGCGTGAGCTTAAATGGACTCCAGAAGATGGTAGAGGACAGGAAGGCCTGGAGGAATGTTGTCCATAGGGTCGCGATGGGTCTGACACGACTTCGCAGCTAACAACAACAACAATGTACTTTCACAGTTTCATGAAAAAACCCTGAATGTTACTGTCCATGTCTATTCAATTCTTTCTTCTGCATTCCTTAACTTCTCACCCTAAAGCAATATGCTCCCACTTCCATTTAGATTTTCTCAAAGCAAGCAAGCAAGCCATTCTTGTGTTATTTCAGTATGCAACACAGCAACATGAGCCATTCCACATTTATCAAATTCTGATATAAGCATGTCCAGGAACATTTTATTTTATTTTTCAATCAGGATGTTACCTCCATCTGATCCACAGTTCATTCCTGAAGAAGCTTAAGCTGTCCTTATCTATTTTAGTCAGAAAGAAGTTTTTTCTTCCCTATCCCAACACAACTTTTTCCATGAATACAAGGTGATGCACTCCACCAAAAGCAGAGAATATGGTTGAACTGTGGGACTATTTGCTGCTCTCTGAGCTTGTCTGTTTGCTTGAGATGTTTCATTACCCAACTAGATAACCAGTGCAAGAGGACTGTAATGCCCCCCAGAACCAGATCATGCCTCAGCTGCCCAGAGACAAAAACTCTTTGGACACTGCACAATAAATTTAAACAAATGGTCAAACTTACCAGTTTAGCCATCTGTCCAAACTCAGCTCACCCAGCCTATCCCACATTAAGAAAAGTAATTGGTGAATCTTTTCCCACCAGCTGTTGATGTTTGGTAAAAAAAAAAAAAAAGGAAAACCAAGCTATGGGAATCGACTAGTTCTTGTCTTTACTATGTCTTGTACACTATAAATAAGGGCAGCACCATTTCTCAGCGTAATGCCTGAGACTAGATAGGGATTATTAGTGGGAGCAGCAAATTTTGTATAGGGAGTTTTCTGCTGGCTCAAGGACTGGTTGGTAGCAGTTTTATTTGGCTAGAAGGAAGAGTCCTGTGTCCATCACTATGGACACTATGGACACTATGTCCTGGCATCATTTTTATAATATGCATTTATATCGTGTCTCACGTGAAATCAGCACAAGAACAAAACTGACCTGCCAGATCTTAGCAATTACAATTAAATAAGCACAATATAGTATTTTGCTTTCAGGCCATTAGATCAATTACATTGATTTTCACTGACTGCAGCCATCATTGATTTTCACAAACAAAAAAAAGTGGGGATCAGAGATCCATTTGTTTGATTTGTTCAGGTAGCTGCTGTCAGCAAATCCTTCCAGTTTCCAAATCCTTCCAGTTTTTCCCATATCTTTCTATCCTGACTTCTAACTTGTGCACCTGATTAGTTGTATATAAGGTTGATCACATTATTAGCTGCCTTCAGCAACTAAGCCATTATCTGAGAGACATCATACTTTTAGGAAGAAGAAATGGCTAATTAACTGGAACATGGGAATGCGAGTGTGGCCCTCCTTGTAAGTAGCAAAGAATATAATTTTGTTCATGCTCATTCAACTGGAGGTGAGGACCCATCAGTAGGAAGAAATTAGGCAGTGCCATTAGGACTGTAAAATTGTCCAGAATGAAATAAGACTTCTGAACTTTATCAGAAATGCCAGATATTCACTAAATATGAAAATATTTGCCAGTTGAGTTTTAAATGTACATTCTGAAAACAAGAACCTTTGCATATGCCTTCCATATAAAGGTAGATCCACATTTCTTCAAAAGAGTCCATTCTTTTTAAAATATATGATGGTTACATATTGTATATCTGTATAGGTATATCTGTATAGGTTTGTCCTCGGACAAACGCTGGCTCTTCGGCTTTGAAACGGAGATGAGCACCGGCCCCTAGAGTCGGAAACGACTAGCACACATGTGCGGGGGAACCTTTACCTTTACCTTTATAGGTATTTCACTTCTGGGCTTAATTTGAAGGGAAAATGTCATAGTTTAGTTTTCATTAGAAGCATCTTTGTGCAGTATTGTATCTCTTGTTATTGCAATTACTAAATCACTGCCAAATGTAAAGCAAACTGATTCTGAAAATATCTAAAGCTAGTTCTCATGCCCATCACCTCATCATCCTTTCCTTGTTTTCATGGTTTGAATACATTTCCAAGTCTGTCTTAGAGAACCCTTTCCTTAAGCACTCTCAGGGTCCTTGTCTTGATCTGATTTAGTACTCCACAAACTAAACTTAAATGTTTCCCAAATAGACAGTAATTCTAAGGACCATTGACATATATAAAGACAAAGAAAAGAATCAGCAGGTTCTGTGTTAGTTAGCAATGAGCACACATATCATTGTTTCTATCCACACCTTTGCTTTACCATCAGCTTCTGACTCACTGTCTCAGATCCTCCCAAAGAAGAGATGTACTAAACAAAACACATAAATCCTAATCCTAATGGTTAATTTGGTCAAGGGCAGTGGAAATGGTTTACGACCTGGCATTCCTCAAACCCATTGAAAATGCAAATGAAGGAAGTGACTGTGAGGTTTTATTGCCTCTTTTGTTTATTAAAAACCACCTGCTTCTTTTATCCTCTGAGGCCGAGGAAAGGGGCAGATGGCATAAAAGGCCAGACAAAGGAAGTCAAAGAAGCCACCCATTGTCCAGGATAAAAGATTTTGGCTTCACCTGGCCTGGAGAAGCTCAAGAGAGTTGTAAAGACATGAGATTAAGAAGCAGACTTCATTCTCAGCAGAGCTGGTGAGACAAGCTCCAATTAAATTATGGGACAAGCCTATAAAATTTGCAGCACTGTCTGGTTTTGCAGTTGGATGGAGGAACCCCATAAACTAGTGAGCTATTTAGTAGCATCTTAAGCAAGCCAATAGCAGTTATTAGAGAGGCATTGCCATGGAACAAAAAGGATGACCAGATGAGGTTATCAGGCATCTTTGTAACTAAGCAGAAATTATGACTCTTGTGTCATCCAAATATTACTCAGTTTGTCTCAATTTGTTATTTAAACAGCTAAATCAGGCTTGGATTTAGGTTATACTGGCAAACAAAGAGGTAGGCAGAGAGGAGGTATACGTAGATTACTGCAGTAGCTGTTCAACTGACAACCAGAAAAAAGCAGCATGAGTAAGCACAATGCAGGAAGCTATGCTGCTGGTAATTAAGCTCAGCCTACAAACAAAAAGTATAGCCAACCACAAATCAAGTCCAGGTAAACAGAGTAACAATTTGCAGGCAGTAATATACCAAAGCATTCACAGATTTGTACCCAGGTGGGTTGTTTTGCACGTACCATCAAAATCTCCAGTCAAACTTCACTAGAGGTAATTTGGAACTAATATTCTGGGACAAAACTTGCTGTTCCTAAAGGATCTTTCCTCACAGGTTCTCATGTGCTTCTATATCAGGATCAGATTCAACTGTGAGACATCACACAGGAAGGTTCTGGTGTTCCTAGCTTATGTCAGGGGATCATGGGAGTCCTCATATTGTTTGAATCTTGGTCAGGAGCTCATCCACAAGGGCCCTGACAAGCTATGTCTAAATGCTTCTAACAAATGCAACATATTGTTCCACACACTGATCCACCCAAATTCTTTTGAGAATATAATATCTAGCATCCGACATTCAGACACATATGACCTCTGAATTCGGAGGTTCCATCTTCAGAGACAAATGCATAGGTTTTATATGCATAAATTCCTACACTGAGTGTTTGATGCCTCTACTTGGTGTTCTCTGACTTTGGTTGTTTGCTTGCAGATGTTTAATTCCCTGACTAGGTCATATCATGAGTGCTCATGATTGTGGAGTTTGTTCCTGTCAAGTGCAAGAAATCAAGAACCAGGATACAGTTCAAAAGTAATATAAATTTATTTCATGCTACCTATACACAAGAATCTGAACTACTAATGGTCAAGGCAAATTAGCATCAGAAAAGAGTCAATGGACTTCTAGAGGGACTGAACTTAGGACTTTTACAAAAGCATAGAGATGCCAAACTAATTATGTGTTTGACCCCATCCTCAGCCTGGTCATCTTCCTGTCTATGTAGAGTAGCTTGCCCAACAAGTGTTGATGGAGATGTCCTTTGTAATTCCTTGAATGGTATTATTTTCTGCTTGATTTTCTGGTGTAAATCCTTACTTATCTGGGTTGTTGAAGAGGATAACTTATGATCCTCTGTTTCTTTTTTACCTCTTTTTATTATTTATTTTTATTAGTTTTCAATTTCTATGTATCTATTGATGGCTGATTTGTCAATGCCAAGTTTCCAGGAAATCCCTAGTGTTTTTCGATTTAGTTTGGACTAGGATTCTCACAGTTTCCCAGTTAAAATGTTGGTTTCATAAACCATATGGAACTACATATATTGTCTTCTGCTGAAACTTCTCCTTACTGTTGTTGGCATTTTTAAAAACTGGAAAAGACCTCTTCTGAAACACAAATACTCATGGCTAACCAGAGTAAATCATTTATCTATAGTAGGCAGCTTCCTAAAATGTAATGCCATGGGCTTGTCTTCTTCCAAACAGGAATCATGTCTAAAATGGTTATTTACAGTGAGTTAACCAAATGCATGGATAGTATTGACCCAATCAGTATCGCTGAACTGGATTGCCCCATATTTGTGCACCACATGGGATTCACAAGAAGAAGTGGAAAAGAGAATGAGGATTCAGTCAAAAAATCAGGATCAGCAGAAGCTTCAAATAGAATTGGAAAAGCTCCAAGATTAATTTTAATTTAATTTTAATTTTATTGAATTTATATACCGCCCTTTCCCGAAGGACTCAGGGCGGTTTACAGGGTATAATTTTTAAAACATTAATACAAAAATTAAGACCAATTTAAAAAAGATTAAACTAAGTCCCTGATTAATGTCAACACCCAAAAAATAGACTCGAGTTGAATTTGGTATGAGTGTAGGAGGATCATTTCAGGCAAAGCAGAAAAAATTCTGCTTTGAAAAAGGGTCTCCTGGCTGGGAGGAGAAGAATTTAATTTTCTCAAGGCATGGGACAGCTCAGTGCTTGCCATGCTAATCTTTCCTTACAGAAGTTTCAGCCAAGCAACTAATTCTTTCTGCAAGTCAGCCATTTCCTTCTTCAGTGTCTTATCTTTTTCTTGATTGTAAAAAGTCAATCCCATAGAAAAGATCGGATTAATGGTAACTTTTTCATAACGCTGTTGTGAAGATGTAAAAATTACATAGTAAATGTAAAGGTGCACACTTCAAAGAAAGCTTTAGAAATTATTGTACCTAAAGTTTATTGTACTTAAGGGTTGAATGACATAGTCCTTTCAAGCACCATTATGCACCTTGAACACATTATCAATCTTGAAAGAGGATGATTGATCAGTACATGAGCCTGAATAATGTTTTCTTCACTTGGATGCACCCCAGAACTGGCTTGCCACAGAATGGCCTGAGCATTTCTGCATGAAGCTGGTGTTGTGCACTACAGCTGTTTGCCCGTTGCTGAACCTCTTGGTTATAGAGGTTAAAAATAAATATAGTTCTCTGTGAGAGCCTTGGTGGAACAGTGGGCTAATGCCTCCTTAAGTAACACCAGCTGCCTGCAATTAGTGCAGGTTCGCATCCCACCAGGCTCAAGGTTGACTCAGCCTTCCATCCTTCCGAGGTAGGTAAAATGAGGACCCAGATTGTTGGGGGCAATAAGCTGACTTTGTAATAACGCCGCTTGGGGGGGGTGAAAGCCCTAATAGGCAGGTATATACATAGAATGAAGGCTACTGCTAAGCTTGTAAGCCGCCCTGAGTCTTCGGAGAAGGGCGGGATATAAATGGAATTAAAATAAAATAAAGAAAATAAAATAAAATAAATAACACCAGCAAGAATACTCACAGAAGAAGAGCAGAATCCAATTGGTAGTGAAGACCTAATATGGAGAGGTGGTGGTGGGTGTTTGCTCATTCACCCTATGCAGTCTTGCTATGCTTCATGCTGCACTGAGCTTTGTGGATTACAGGGGTGTTTTTTTTAATAGGGCTTTCTTTGGGCATTCGCCAATCCTTTTGCTTTTCTTTCTTCAACGCAGGATTACAGAGTGAATATTTTCTTGCGGCAGCAGTGGAATGATCCCAGGCTGGCCTACAATGAATATCCAGATGATTCCCTAGATTTGGACCCATCCATGTTGGATTCCATCTGGAAACCAGATCTGTTCTTTGCTAATGAGAAAGGGGCTCACTTTCACGAGATCACTACAGATAATAAACTCCTACGGATCTCCAAAAGCGGCAATGTGCTATACAGTATCAGGTAGGTTTCCTTTTCTAAATAAGATGTACAGGTAGTCCTCAATTTACGGCCACAACTGAGGCCCAGATTTATGTTGCTACACAAGACATTGGTTAAGTGAGTTTTCTCCCATTTTACGACCTTTCTTTCCACAGTTGTTAAGTGAATCACTGCAGTTGCTAAGTTAGTAACAGGGTTGTTAAGTGAATCTGGCTTCCCCATTGACTTTTCTTGTCAGAAGGTCACAGAAGGGGGGTCACAGGACCCCCCAAGACAAAAATATGAACCAGTTGCCAAGCATCTGAATTTTGATCATGTGACTATGGGCACGCTGCAACGGTCATGTGAAAAATGATCATGTCACTTTTTTTAGTGGCGTTGTAACTTCAAACAGTCACTAAACAAATGGGTGTAAGTCGAGGACTACCTGTACAGTCTGATGTCAATGCTGCTAACATCGGATGTTCTTGCTTTGACAACAGATGGAAATGCAGCCATTTTCCCTCTATTGCTTTTAGAGTTAGTTGATGCTGGGAGGGGGAATGTGGATGAGAGTCCAGCTAGTTATAACAATAATAACTCAGCCGTGGGAACCCAAGGTCATTGGGCCCTGAGTTGATAGAGTTTTGGTAGTGTGGAGACCTGGGGAGAAAGCCTGCGCTTCAAGCTAATTGGGGGATGTGGTTTATGACTATTTACTGGAGGAGGGAATTGTGCTTTGTTACATTGTACCCAGGGGAGAGGAATTTAGTTTTTTGTTTCAGCTATGTAGTGCCGATACTATGTTTCTCAAATAAAAGATTCTTTAAGGTAAACATGCCTTGAAGTTCTTTTGAAGAGTTTCATCTGTCAGAATCATGACATCTATCCTATCCTAAATAAGATGGGGAATCAAGCTTGAGGCTCATAGTCTGTTTTTAAAACACTAAATATGTTCATTTTTTTAAAGTAAACTGCAAAGGCGTAGAATAGACTAAAGATAATTATAATTGATTATAATTAGGTTATCAAGTTTTAATTCATTTAGAGTATCTGCTGAGAAACAAACTGAAAGTGCACTCTTTTTTGCTTCTTTTATAAAAGAGGTATCCCGTTTTGTCAGCTCCAAATCCTTTCCCAATAACTGTTCAGTATAATAATGCCCTTGACATCAATATAATAAAGTGGTGCATATGTATTAAAAGTTAGACAGAGTTGTATACAGTTACACACTGAAGACTCCACCCCACTTCCTGTAGAGAAGGAAGTTTTATAAAGAAATCAGATATGGAATCAGCATTGGTCTGATCCTGTAAGGCAGACATGTCAAACACAAGGCCCGGGGGCCAGATCCAGCCTGCAAAGTGGTTTCATGTGGCCCACGAAGCCATCCTGGAAACAGTGAGGGAACGGCCCCCACTGCCTTGGCCCTGGCCCAGAGACCCTCCTTCTGCCAGAGGCCCTCAGATATGTCCCACTCCTGCCCAGGCACCCATAGGCACCCTTGATGCGAACGATGTAGAGCTGGCCATGCCCACCCAGTAGGCCATACGCACTCCAGCCATGCCCACCCAGGCCATACCCACCCGGCCCCTTGAGGGCAACCGCAATGCTGATGCGGCCCTCAATGAAATTGAGTTTGACAGCCCTGCTGTAAGGGATGTCTTACATTTACAAAAAAAAACCTACAGTCATATGCATACTTAATTTTGTTGTGAGTTACACAATGACAATAAAGATATTCTATTTGATATTCTATTCTGTATCTATTTAGAAAGAAAAGGCCCACTAGGTTCAATTATATTTATCCCTAAATATGCATGTAGAGATTTTTAGCCATATTCACACTCACTGAGTGCAGATTAATTAGGTTCTCAGTATTATAAAATTCCAAGTATATCCTGTTGCTTCATAACTGACACTTCAGCAAATTGTACTACTAAAATAATCAGGCAGACAAAAGACCATTTCTATCCCATACAACAGAAATTCTCTGACAGTCTGACACAGTTGGAGAATGTATAAATGGATCTTCCCTGCACCGGCCTATTACAGTCTAAAAGATGTTCAAGCTTACTCACTTTTGTTTTCAGGAGATTTTTTTTTAAGTAAGAAATGACAAATCACATAATGGAACCAGATAGATCTGGCTTTTTCCTCCATCATTTCTCAACACAGTAATTTCTGGGTCATTGGATTTCAAATTTATGATATGTGAAGTGCAGTAAGTGAACTCATTTTAATTTAGAAATAATCCATTCTAGCCACCTCCAAACCTTACTTTGTCCTTTACTGAAAGAATGCAATTAGGAACATGTACTTTTCTTCCTAAATGCCGTAAAGAATGTACTGGCACCTTTTGTACATATATAAACTTGGGTTCTGTTTGCATATTCCAGCTTGCTGAAGCCTGGCAGTACAATCCCAGAGTGCAAAGGGGTCATTCCCATTGGAACTCCTGGCTCATGTCACAGATGTCCTCCTGGCCCCAAGGAACAAAACACATAATATTGTAATACAGAGAGAAAAAAGAAGGCGGCTTCCGTTCAAACATCAGAGACCAGACAGCATAACACTTAGCAAAGCACATAGCCAGAGCTTTGGGAATTTAAAGCTTCAATTTATACGGTCATTTGAAATGTTTTCCAACTAACAAGAGGTAGTTATTTAAGTAACTGCCACCAAAGGTGACCTTCCATTTATTGTTTCTCTCAGAAAGGTGAGGGTGAACACATCAATAAGTGCTCTCATATTTATGCTACCTGAAAAGTATACAGTGAAGCAAGACTCGTGTTGATTGATGCACTAAAATATTTTAGCAGATAATGTGTTGGTAGGTCTTGCTAAAAAAAAAATTCTGTTAATCCAGCCATTTATCTCCCACCTTTTGAAAGAAGAACTGGGGACCTATAGCAGCTTTCAGAGAGTTGTGTTAACAGTTTGTAGAGATACTTCAAATATTTCACACATTAAGCCACACCTAGGAATTGGGCATAGTCCTCTTGTGGTAGAAAACTGATTTTTCCCCCTTTTCAGCCATAGTAACTATGGTTTTTGTTAGTACAGGGGGACTGTACTAACACAAGCTTTCTGTCATGTGTGATCAGCTATTCTAGCTTAGATTCTGGCCGTTCTAATTCGTTAAGTATTTATTTATGGAAGAGAATAGAAGAAAATAAAGGAATTATAAGAAATGAGAGTGAAGATGAAATGGAAACAAACCATATTTTCATAATTATACTAATATATCTAGATTGGTATAGTTTCCTTTCTCACTAGGCCTAAGATTGACCTACTGGCTTCTTATTCCTCAGCTAGAAATAGCTAGAACTAAGTCTCTTCTCTCTTCACAGAATAACCCTGACCCTGGCTTGCCCCATGGATCTAAAGAACTTCCCTATGGATGTCCAGACATGTATTATGCAACTAGAGAGCTGTGAGTCTTGAAGTTTCTCCTCTAAAAAATTGCCACTCTACATGGGAGCAAGTATGGCTGCTCATATACAGGCCGCATTATATTTTTCAGCTCCTAAGCAAATCCCTCAGTTACTATAGAGAGAGTGGAGGGAAGGAGAAAAAGCATCAGAGGCACTTGTGTCTTCGGTGGAACACCAGGGGGGATGAGGGCAGATATGACTCCAAAAGCCTTACCACAACCTCTGAGAAGGTTGCTATCAAGTTGTAATATGACCAAAGGAGGAAATTATTAAACGTAATAAACTTGGTTCTGCTTTGGCCTCAACCACAATTCTTTGCACTGTGGTCTTTGGCATGTCACTAAAAAGCCAAATGTGTCCTTTGTCCTTGTACATTGGGTAAGGAGAGGATAGAACAAGTTGTAATGGCTGAGTTTTTCCATTTTAATGTGGATTTTACCAGCTCTATGTATACCAGTAGCTTGCGATTTTAGTGAAGACTAGTATGTATTTCTGCTGTTAACCTTGTCACCCATTGATCTGCAACAACTATCCATTTTGATCCATGCTGATTTTCTCTCCTGCTTTGGTCTCCACAGTTGGTTATACAATGAATGATCTGATATTTGAGTGGCAAGAGAAAGGAGCAGTGCAGGTTGCTGATGGATTAACCCTGCCACAATTCATCCTGAAGGAAGAAAAGGACTTGCGCTACTGCACAAAACATTATAACACAGGTTAGTGGTGGCAGATCCACATTAAGCATTTCTCCATGGAAATTATCAAGACAGCAAGGTTCTCATTCAGACTTTTTCAACCAGCCATCAACCATTGAGTAAGTAATACTCAATGGATGATATGTTACAAAGAACTAGTTATTCTTCTGGTTGGGCCACCTTTTTTCCATGTAAATTCTATGAGAATTTAGATTTCTCTGTTTCATTTCTCAAACAGGTCAGGCTTATAGTATCCTTAGCTTATGAGGTTGAGTTTTTTTCATCTTTGGGCTATTCACCATTACCGTATATAATATATATGTATTATAAGATACCTTCTGGAAAATATTATTTTATTAAGAATAAAGGAATTTAGAATAAAGAATAAAGCTTGTCTAACCAGGAGAACAGCTTGCCTTTGGAAATTGTGGGTGCTCCATCACTGGAAGTTTTTAAGAAGAGACTAGACAGTCATTTGTCTGAAATGGTATAGGGAGCTGGACTAGAAGACCTCCAAGGTCCCTTCCAGCATCTATTCTATTCTATTCTATTCTATTCTATTCTATTCTATTCTATTCTATTCTATTCTATTCTATTCTATTCTATTCTATTCTATTCTATTGCTAAAGAACAACCTTTAGGAACTAAAACATATTATGATGAACCCCACAGAAATCTCATGTGTGACACAGTCCTAAATATGTGTCCAGGCTTAGGAAAAATGTGATCATCACAATTGTCTAATGCCAAGAAAGAAATTTGTTCACAGTGGGTCTCCCTTAAAGCTCACTTTTTAATGAAGGTTCCTGTAATTCCTAGGCAAATTCACCTGCATAGAAGCTCGTTTCCATCTGGAGAGACAGATGGGTTACTACTTGATCCAGATGTATATTCCCAGCCTGCTGATTGTAATTCTTTCCTGGATCTCTTTCTGGATCAACATGGATGCTGCACCTGCCCGAGTCGGTCTGGGCATCACTACAGTGCTCACAATGACCACACAAAGTTCTGGTTCTCGAGCATCTTTGCCCAAGGTAACAAATTATCCTTATGAAGAGCCAGTGTTGAACCCTCTGTGTTGGAATCAAGTTCCAAAAATCGATATCAGCGATTCAAAGGATTTGGAAGATATGATAGCAAAGTTCCCCACTGAGAACCTTAGAAGAACCATTCCCAGTTAAAGTTGAAAATATTAATGCAAAGTTGAAAAATCACATATTAGATAGTACTTTTAGGGCATTTACTACCGTGTTCCAAGTCTTCTTCCCAAATCTAGCATATCGGCATATCATTTTTAAGGTTTGAAATGTGTGTTTAATTCACTAGAAGCTGATATCAAATTATTTCAGTGCCCTTAATCATTAGCCTTTAGTCTTATTGTCAATTGGAAATCAGCAGAAAAGTCCTAGCATCCTTCATTACCCTAAATCTGTAATTTATCTATGCAGTAGAACTACAGGGGGGAAAAATAAGTATTAGAAAGATGTAGCACAATTTGTTGCTTATTTATTTTCATTTGTACTCATAAGATGCCTGTAGTTGAAAATATGCTCCCTTGAGGTTACTAAATACAATTTATTTGGGAGTAAGAGCAGGCACAGAAACAGAAAAAAGAATGTTTAAACAGATACAGAAGAAGAGAATCTGGAAAATAAAATTACAAATATTGAAATATATTTTTTCAAATACTAGAATATCATTTTCAATTGTATTATACAATTCAATTACTGTACTCTTAGAAGAAATGCATACATGAATCGTGCTATTTAGAAAAGATTAATAGTTTATTAATATTCATCAAACATATTATAATACTAATTTCTTCTTCCTCAGCTGAGTTTACTGGCAAATTCTCATTAATAATTATTTTTGGGAGAAAGGCAGGACGCAAATTCTGTATAACATTTATAAAACAATGTATAGTTCTTTCCTACATGAAGGAATAGAGGGGAAATCAGAACAATCTCTAGAAATTGATAGATTTTTGTTTTGTGGGGTCCGTGCTGCTCTCTGACCTTGATGGTTTTCTTGCAGACATTTCATTACCAAACTAGATAACATCATCAGATTTTTGTTCACTTTCTACTCTGCCACCATCTTGTTAAAGAGAATTTTATAATAATACTCTTATAAGATCTCTCTCCCTTATGGTAGTATCAAATATTTTAGTTTCAATTAGAAATCAACCTCCACCACCCCCAATATATTTAAAATATTGGCACCCCAACCTCTTCGCCAAAGTGGTTTACAAATAAAGTAGCTTTATTGGTAGCTTCATGGATATTTCCATGTAGTTTTCTTAGCAACAATACAAAATGCTTTCCCATTTGCTTCTTCCAAGATTTTTGATTTCCCAGTCTTGCCTGCAGCCCTGGTATGTCCTGAAACTCTCCCATCTACCCCAATCTCCTTAGCTTTGAAAGCAAGACAGGGTCAGCCAGGAGCTACCACTTGAGGGTACAAAAGGAGCTTTCAATCTTCCTAACAGTAATAATATTTATTTATTTATTTATTTATTTTATATACTGCCCTTTCCCGAAGGACTCAGGGCGGTTTACAGGGTACTTAAAACACTGATACAAAAATTAAAAACAATTAAAAAGAATTAAATTTAATCCCTGAAAAAATATAAAAACCCCAATTAAAAACTCTCAGCCTGGGCCGGAAAGCTCAAAGAGCCAGGTCTTCAGGTCACGGCGAAATGAACGAAGGTCGGGGGCAGTCCTAAGCTCCCCGGGCAGCTGGTTCCAGAGGGCAGGCGCACCCACAGAGAAGGCCCTCCCCCTGGGTGTTACCAATCTTTAACCGGCAATCTTTAACCGGCGGCACCCTGAGAAGGCCCTCCCTGTGGGAGCACACTGGACGAAGGGAACTTGATGCCGGCAGCAGGTGTTCCCTCAGATATCCCGGATCCAAGCCATTAAGGGCTTTATAGGGCATCACCAGCACCTTGAATCTCACCTGGAGGGCAACCGGAAGCCAATGCAGCTTGCGGAGTAGAGGTGTTACATGGGAGTGTCGGGAAACCCCCATCACAACTCGCGCGGCCGCATTCTGCACCAGCTGAAGCCTCTGAGTGGTCCTCAAGGGCAGCCCCATGTAGAGAGCATTGCAGTAGTCTAAACGGGAGGTCACGAGCGCATGAGTGACTGTGCGTAGAGCATCTCGGTCCAGGTAGGGTCGCAACTGGTGCACCAGGCGAACCTGGGCAAAAGCCACCCTGGTCACGGTTCATATATGATCTTCAAAATTGAGCCGTGAATCCAGGAGGACGCCCAAGTTGCGAGCCCTATCAACGGGGGGTAACACCTCATCCCCCATCGTTAAACATGGAATAGTCTGGTTAACCCGAGATGCCGGTATGCACAGCCACTCAGTCTTGGCAGGATTGAGACGAAGCCTGTTTCTCCCCATCCATACCCGGACCGCCTCCAGGCAACGGGACATCACGGCGAGGGCATAACTGGGTTGGTTCGGGGTGGAGAAAAAAACGGTCTTACTGATGATACCCCACCCCAAAACCCCAAATGATCTCACCCAGCAACTTCATATAGATGTTGAACAGGAGGGGAGAGAGAACCGACCCCTGAGGGACTCCACAAATGAAAGGCCTCGGGGCGGATCTCTGCCCTCCCGTCAACACCAACTGCGAGCGGCCCAGGAAATAGGAGGAGAACCACCGTAAAATGGAGCCTCCCACTCCCAACCCCCTGAGACGCCGCAGTAGGATACCATGGTCGATGGTATCAAAAGCCGCTGAGAGATCTAATAGGACTAGGACAGAGGAACAACCCCTGTCCTGAGCCCGCCAGAGATCATTCACCAGTGCGACCAATGCTGTCTCCGTGCTGTGCCCGGGCCTGAAGCCCGATTGGTACGGGTCCAGATAATCAGTTTCCTCCAGGAACAGAGGAAGCTGATGCGCCACCACACTCTCAACAACCTTCGCCAAAAAGCGAAGGTTGGAGACCGGACGATAGTTATTTAAAACAGCCGAGTCCAGGGCAGGCTTCTTGAGGAGGGGTCTCACCATCGCCTCCTTCAAGGCGGCAGGGAAGATACCCTCCTTCAAGGAAGCAGTTATTACTGCCTGGAACCAGCCTCGTGTCTCCTCCCGGGCCACATAAACCAGCCAGGAGAGGCATGGGTCCAACAAACAGGTGGTGGAGCTCAGCTTCCTCATCATCCTGTCCACATCATCAGGGGAAACAGGATCGAACTCAGTCCAGATAGCATGCTCAAGACCGTCCAATTCCTCCACGTCAGACTCTGCCCAGTCAGAGTCCAAACCGGCCCAGATCTGAGCGATTTTGTCCATCAGATGATGACTAAATTCCTCGGCCCGCCCCTGCAAGGGCTCCTCTCTCACCTCCTGATTAAGGAGGGAGCGAGTCACCCTAAACAGGGTGGCCGGGCAATTATCTGCGGACGCAATGAGGGCAGCGAAGTAATTAGCCCTCGCCGTCCTCATCATAGCAAGATAAGACCTTATAAAGGTTCTTAGCTGTAATTGGTCAGATTCGGAACGGCTGGACCTCCAACCGCTCTCTAGACCCTGTCTCCGATGCTTCATCTCCCGGAGCTCCACAGAAAACCATGGAGCCCAACGGGATCTGCGCCGGGTCAGAGGTCACAAGGTACAACACAGTTGAGTGCCTCAGTGGCCGCCTTTTCCCAGGCATCAACCAAGGCATCAACTGGCCTGTGAGTGAGGGCAATGGATATAGACCCAAGCGCCATCTGGAACCGTTCAGGGTCCATTATGTGCCTGGGGTGGAACCATCTGGTCGGTTCCTCAGCCCAGCGGCGGGGGGTGGCATAACGGAAGACCAGCCACAGGAGATGATGGTCGGACCATGACAGGGGAACAACGACCGGTGAACCCCCTCCCAAATCATCCAACCACTGTCCAGACAGAAACACCAGGTCGAGAGTGTGACCCCCCACATGAGTTGGGCCTTGAATTACCTGGGTCAGGTCCATGGCCATGGAAGCCATGAACTCCTGGGCTAACTCCGATGACCCTCCCAGGGAAGGCAGGTTGAAGTCACCCAGCACTATAAGCCTGGGGAACTCCACCGCCAACCCTGAGAGGGTGTCGAGCAGCTCGGGCAGAGCTGTTGCCACACAGCTGGGCGCCAGGTATGTGAGCGACAAGTCCATCTGAACCCGAGGGCCACATCTCAGGAGGAGGGACTCACTCCCACCAATCTGGGCAATGGTGGTCTCCTGCAGACATAAAGTCTCCCTAATAACCACCGCCACCGCACCACCCCTACCCTGAGCCCGTGGCTGGTGTAGCACATGGAAACCTGGGGGGTATAACTCGATCAGAGGGACCCCTCCCTCCGAGCCCAACCAGGTTTCCGTAATGCATGCCAGATCCGCGTGTTCCTCCTCGATCAGGTATGGTATGAACCAGAACTTTCATTCAACGATATTTAGTCTTCTAAAAATAGATACAAGAGCAATATCAGAGGAAAGGATGGTGTTTTTTTTCCTTTCGATTGCAACAAAAACAAAAGAGAATGCAATGGTTAAGAAGCAATTGTGTAAATGTGGATCTCTGTGTAATGAATTGGACAGTAGACACAAAAGCTCATGCAATCATAAATGTGTCAACAGAGAAGGTGAAATGACAGATATAATTCCTGTGTCCAGACATAATGCTAGGCCTTGATTTGTAGCTGTGAGTTTCTGAACATACAAAGCCAAAAGGAAATATATTATGGCATAGCAATATATTTGAATCCAACCAACAGATTACTACTTCAACTATTTCATGCTGAAGCTTAGTGATTATTATATAGAAAAGGCAGTATAGAGTTTACATCAAAGGGTAATGATTGTCAAAGACAGAGTAGTGTATTTTGAACAACGCCAGCTGGAGACTTTGGAATATAGTATGTTGATCTTAGTAGGGTAAAGGTAAGGGTAAAGGAGTCCCTGTGGATTTTACTGCACTAATCATTGCCGACTTTAGGGGGCAGTGTTCATCTCCGTTTCTAGCCACTGCTGTCGGAAGACATTTCCATGCTCATGACGTCATGGAACACTGTTACCTTCCCACCGAAGTGGTACCTATTTATCTAGGTACCTTGGTAGCTAGTATTTGATCTTGTAGTATTAATATTTGATCTTGGTGGACAGTATCTGAATTATATGCTACTAAGAAAATTGCATATGCTTTCCTCTCTCAGGTGTCCTATGTTAAAGCCATTGACATCTGGATGGCTGTGTGCCTGCTGTTTGTGTTCTCAGCCCTTCTAGAGTATGCTGCTGTTAACTTTGTGTCCCGGCAGCACAAAGAACTACTCAGGTTCAGAAGAAAAAGGAGGCACCACAAGGTAAGCAATATACAAGTCAACACAAGTATTGTACGTTGAGCACCGCTGAAAGAGATGGGTTGCAACACGAGGTCACCTGGTCAAAAGGGATATTGGGACCACTGCATTTTAGCATGCCAGCTATAAGATGAACAGTATAATGTTTGGAGATCTGCTTTTCACAAGCTGCTGCTGTTGCTGCTGACAACTATTTGGAAACCACAGTGAAATATTTCACTTGAGTACAGAATCAGTCAATAAGCTCATGTATTTACAGACATCCATCACTCCTGTTTAAATACAAAACTTCTCACTGAGGTCAGTAGATACCTTTTAAAGCTGTTCACTCTATAGTGTAAAGGATAAAACATCTCTAATGACTGAGAATATATACAGACTTGGGGACAGAGAAGATGAGAGATAAAAAGCAAGTTTCAGAAGAGAAAGCCAGTTCAATTGCTGCGCCTGTGACATTCAGCGTGCTCTCCCAGTTGATCAAAATATTCTAATTTTGCCAATTCAAGAATCTGTCTTTGAAATGGAAGCTCTATCATTCATGTGTATGCATTGCTCCACATACAATGACATCATTCATGGTTCATGCTGCTTGTTTCCTTGGGTGAGAGGCAAGGACACTTGTCAACTCACATCACTGATGAGCCACTTCCATATATCCTAAAGGTAGGTGAAACTTACTATCTCACAGATCAAATGTCCTGTTACATTATTATTTTTTTTCCATTATATTAATCTGACTTAATGGATTTTGCCAATGACTGACTTCAAGCTGAGCAAGATGAATTTAGAAAGCTTTTCCTCTCTGTGCCAGTTCTGGTCCTGGCCATGGTGAAGTTTTTATAATGGCAAATAGTATTTAAGAAACGCACCAACTATGTAGAATCTTCAGCAAGATGTTGCAGTAAAATCCTAATCTAGCTCCTTGTTGTTGTTGTTGTTTTCATTTTTGCCATTCCAACCAAAATAAAATAGAAAGTTGTTGGGTTTTTTTAATTTAACCAAGGCTTTTGATAGATGATAGAAAATATTTCACAGGAGAAATGGGAAAAGATATGTTTTTCTTCTTCCCCATTCTCCTTAAATCCTTTCTCTCCTGTTTTTAAAGGATCAAGCATTAGTTGATGGGAAAGACATCTGCCTAGGAAAGTGTCTATTCAGTAAGATTTATGGAGTTACATGTCACGGCAGGCATCCTTTCCCTCCCAAGAGTATTCCTGTAAGTTGCTGGGGAGCAAAAGAGCTAATCTCTTTCTCCTTCCCCCTTTTATAAGCCACCAGCCATTTCCTTTCTTCTCTCACCCATCCTCAAGTGATACCTCCACATCCCAGATGTACATCCGGATCTGTGGACTCCAAAACCGAGAATTTTCCCCAATAACCAGAGGTTTTATGGGCTGAAGACCACAAATCTAGAAGGCATCAAATTTTGAAAAAGTTTGTAGTCTTGAAGAATGCCGAGGAGGGTTGTGAAGATATAGAAACTAATAATTGCTTTTGGGGCAGCCCCAGGGGAAAAAAATCACAGCACCTTAGTATTCTATGGGAAGAAATCATTTAAATAAAACTAAAACTTGGAATAGGAGTAAATTCTGTTTGATTCAGAAGTGATTATTCACTAAACGTGCATAGAAAATAGGTTGCAGAACAAAGAGAAAGAAACCATTTCTGAAGAAACTTTAGGTTGTCATCCTCAAGCTTAATGACTATTCCATGACAAAGTGTAGGATGGAGTAGAAGCACCATCCCCAGTAGGTCAGCAGAAAGCCTATCTGTATATAACAATGACCAGATCAGGGACCGAGGTGGCTGACAGGGTTAAAAGGTTGGGTTGACAATCTGCAAGCCTGTGTTTGAGACCAGAGTGCTTTTATGTGGGAGGGTGAGTTCATCTGCTGTGCCAATAGCAAGTTTAGGAAGTCTGGCTCTGATGTATTTAAAATGCATATTTCTATCCAACAATGTACATTTCTTCTTTTGTGTTACTGCCCCCTGCTGGTGAGAACAGAGGATTTGTTTTATTTTAAATGGTGTGAAGGGCAGGAAGTGCCAAGTCCCCGCCCCTCCCTTTTCTTAACTCCCCACTTCATTTTTTCAGTAAGTGATAAGTTTCACCACTTCGTCTCTCTCATAAATTAAAATAGCAAAATCACATCATAATTTGATAACCCACATTTTTTTCTGTGTCACTGTAATTTAAATATGGCCGTTTAATAAATTGGAATATTATTTCCTAGATCGATAAAAAAACTGAAGAAATAATAGTTGGATGAACTCCTGACTTCCTTTTATCCTAGACTTGATTGAGGACACATTTTATCCTCGAATGGAAATAGTTCAAAGGAAAAAAATATATCCCTTGGACTTAGAAGTTTCCTACAATTGTGTAGAATATTAGTTCAGGAGGAAGGGGCTCCTGCTATAATTTTTCTTTTACTCACTTTCTCAGAATTGATTCTCATTTTCCACCATTTCCCTAAGAAGAGAAATAGTAGAACAATGAAAGCATTCCTAGAAACAGGGAATACTAATTTAAATATTTAAAATTATGATTTCTTTTCCCTAGTATTTGAAGGATCAGTTCCATTATGAAGTGTTGGGGAGAACACAAAACATGGTAGAAAATGTTACTGATAACGCTGTCTTCAAATATAGTGGAAATAAGACTCTGAGAAGCATCAAAAATATTAGATGTCCAAGAGAACATTCCATAAAAGCTTTTGTATCATCCAATTTGGGGGGGCGGGGGGTGCAACTACAAAGTCTTAAATTTTGTTGTTGAATAACAAATTGCTTTTTGAAATTTGGGGTTCTTTCCAAACCAGTCCATGTCCCAGTACTTGAATGGATCTCGAAGAGTACTTTAAATCCCAGCTTTCAGACATTTGTCACAGTTCCTTGCATTATGTTGGTGTAAACCTGTATAAAAGGACAAAATGGTAGATTGAAAAAAGCAGTTGGTTGGCTCTTGAGAGTGCTAGTACCCAAAGGAACAGGAAGCCCACAAGATATTGGTAGGGATTCACAAACTTATCTGCTTCTGAGACAACTGACAACTTTTTCCAGGTAAGCCCCATGCCTTGCAGCTCATGCTAGATTATTCAAAGCTTGGTACGGCATCATTTGTTCAAGCTACCGATGTGCTCTCGACCACATTCATACATCCTTGCTGTAAATGTGTGGCTGTACAATTCATCCATACTATGCAATGTGAGAAGCGAGGTCATTCTTAAAAGATATTCTACAAGGAAAAGCTTGAAAAGAGCCATCTATAAAAGTCTGGCAGTACTGCTCAGAAGTAAAGTCCACAAGTAATTAATGGCCATGAGAAATTAGAAAGCTGTTCATTCTGAATTACTCTAGAGTTACAATTTGGAAAAATTGCATTTCATCCAGGAATATTGATCTGTATATATTACATCATGTAGTTATTGCTATCTGAACACCCGAGACAAATAGAAGCTTATATCTAAGGTAATTGCTGGAGTTGTTCAGTATTCTTTATTAAGCATCCTTCCAGAGCCCAACTCAAACCCACTGGGCATTTATTTATTTTTTTGATTTAGCATATAGTTCCTTCCAAGCAACTGCACCTGTGAAACAGATAATTCCTCACTCTTGAGTCTCTTTTGTGATCTGCAAAAATTACAT
Source organism: Vipera berus (assembly GCF_964194415.1). NCBI lineage: Eukaryota > Metazoa > Chordata > Lepidosauria > Squamata > Viperidae > Vipera > Vipera berus. Next base: position 208,919,475 of record NC_138203.1, on the reverse strand, counting down.
AAATCCACAAATAATTTTAATACTCAAGAAAATCAGTACAAAAGGAGGAAGAGAACTAAATCTACTATCTGTACAGTAACAAGCATCACCTCTTATGTTCTCATAATCTATATTTCATTAAAGCCTTGAACAATCCAGAATTGTTCTTATTGTTTGGACTAAGTACCGTCTTTCTTATTCACTCCCAGTTTCTGTGCAATTGTATTTACATTTTTTTTCTTTTATAGTAATCATCGTTTGCCTGAAAGCCTGGGAATTATTATTAGTTGTTTTTTTTTTCTCAAATCAGTATTTAGTGAGGTATTTCCACCTTCCCTTACATATACATCCTTACAGAACTCCCCTGATTACACTTCAGTAAACTTAAGGCTTGGAAACTGGGGAGCACCACCTGTGGTCCCCAAATTCCCTCTCAATGTGCAACTGAATGTCAATTGGGAAATTGTCCTGAAGGTGTTTTCCAAAAGGCAACTGGACTTTCTTAGTATTTTTCTTTGAAAACATTTTGCTTCTCATCAGTTCAGAACTGAAAACTTTGAAAATGCTTCACTTCTCATCCAAGAACCTTCTTCAGTACTGAACCGAAGCTTCTTAGATGATAAGCAAAACATTTTCAAAGACAAAAAAAACAAGAAAGTCCAGTAGCCTTTCGGAAAAGTGTCTTTGGGACAGCCATGACCTGGATGATCGAGAATGTCTATAGAAAACCGAGAACATTACTCAGAACCAGTGGCACACTTCCTTGCTATTTTGCGGTGGAAAATATGAATTTGAAAGGTGATGTAACAACTAAAATATTCTTGATTGATTAGGTGCTGTCAAGTCAGTGTCAACTCTTGATGACAAAAATAGATTTTCTCCAGGATGACCTCTCTCAGCCTGGCCCTTCAGTTCTTCTAATAATATACCAACCATCACTATCATTGAGTCCATCCACCTTGCTACTAGTCATCTTCTTCTTCCTCTCTCTCTCTCTCTTCCCACTGTCCTGGACTTCTCCAGGCAGAATAGTCTGAATACCATTCTGAAAAAATAAAGGAGTGCCCACCTATGGAACCCCCCAAAAACTGGGGAAAATTTCAAATCCCAGCCCTGCTTCCTTGCATAATATGACCCTGCCCATCTTATCTCTTTATTGCAAACCCTGTGGCCTTTGCCTCTTAACTTAACAAAAGAGCCTTGGTGGAGCAGTGGGCTAATGCCTCCTTAAGTAACACCAGCTGCCTGCAATTAGTGCAGGTTCGAGTCCCACCAGGCTCAAGGTTGACTCAGCCTTCCATCCTTCCGAGGTAGGTAAAATGAGGACCCAGATTGTTGGGGGCAATAAGCTGACTTTGTAAAAATGCCACTTGGGGGTGTGTGTGAAAGCCCTAATAAGCAGGCATATACATAGAATGAAGGCTATTGCTAAGCACATTTATTTGTGCTTCTTAGATTGTAAGCCGCCCTGAGTCTTCGGAGAAGGGCGGGATATAAATGGGATTAAAAAAAACTTCAAAAAGTTAAGCACGTCCACTAGCTGCTCCAAAAGTGCCTCACCCAGTTTTAGGTTTGTGGAAAGCAAAATGGAAAAAAGAAACCCCAAGAACATCCTGAAGAGAGGGAATACAGTTTCACTATTAAACTAATCCCTCGTGTGGATATCTTTTAAACAATGAGCTTTTCTGCTCAAAGTCCATGCAACTCTGTAGCAGTGTTGACGGAATGAGTTTAATGAGAAGAGTTCCATGGAGCCCCCTCCTTCTGGGCAAGCCAAATGTAAAGAAGGTTTGGATGGGGAGGAGGGGCAGAAGCAAAACAGGGGATATCCAGTTAAGGAAATAGAAGGACTCTTGTGCCAGATGGATCCCCTGCTTTGCCTCTGTGCATTCAACTGCACCCATCTATAAGGCTGATCTCTCCAAGGAAGGGTTGTCCTTCACACCCAAAGCACTGATTCATGTCCCCAGTTCCTGGCAGTAAGCCTTATAGCCAGGGTGCACTGTCTTTATCTTATTTTTAAGTAGAGCCCTATGTTTAATATATTTCAGGAGGATGACACTGGAGAAGGCAGGTTCAATTTTTCGGCTTATGGGATGGGACCTGCCTGCCTGCAAGCCAAGGACGGTATTCCAGTCAAAGGAGCCAACAACAACAATACCACCAACCCAGCACCGCCCCCTTCCAGATCCCCCGATGAGATGCGCAAGCTTTTCATCCAGAGAGCCAAGAAAATAGACAAGATCTCGCGGATTGGCTTCCCCATGGCTTTCCTCATCTTCAACATTTTCTACTGGATTATCTACAAGATTGTCCGAAGGGAAGATGTACACAAGCCATGAGTGGGAGGGGGCTTGTACCCACGTTCCCAACAGGAGAGATGAGTGTGAAGGCAAGATGAATGGGTTACTCTATACACACCATGTGCAATAGCAATGCAGTGATGCATGAATTTAAGAATGTGGCAATATCTATTTTAAAAAGTGGGGTGACTTTTAAAAATATCATACGAACTGAGGGATACTGGGGGGGGTGGGTGGGCAATGGGAAGAAAGCTTTCAAAAATCTTTGAGGTTGGGAAAGGCGAGCTATTTTACAGAGCAACAAGTTTTAGGATTGCTATGGCAGCAGTCCAAGCAGTGTAATATATTAAATATATATTCATGCTTAACTATAATGCAAAAACAGAAAAAAAATCCTTTTTTAGCCTATTAACAGCTTAGATTCTAAAGCCAATGGAACGATTCCTGATTCCATGTGCAAAGAGGATTGCAATTACGCTTCAACCAGACTCTTGCTCTATAAGGCCATACCAATTCTAAGCAAGCACCCGGAGGAAAAGAAAAAATAGCAAAAAAAGAGAGAAAAGCAGAGGATGGTAAACTGGCCCCAGGCTGCTCACGTATAGCTTGAAGATGGAATGAGTTGTCTTCAGGGGTTTTAAAAGATCAGGCTCCACTGGAAGGGTCTGAAAAGCGCTGCATGTTGAAAAGCACTTTCCAAAGAAAACCCCTTTCTTTGGAAAGTGATGCAAGTAAGAATGCTAAAATCGCTCCATGGAAACCGTATAAAATTATGAGCTTTAGTTCTCTTTTGGAAAAAGATGGGGGGGGGAAATAAGGGAGGGGGGAAAAAAGTAAAATGTTGACGGTTGAATTTCTAAAGGTAGAGAAGTGTCTTTCAAACATAAATGCCCAATCACAACTCATTCCTATTGACTTATGTTGGATTTCCCGAGGTCACTATCACAGTACAATGCTTCAAACATATGTGTAATTTTGGAAGAATCTTGCCATTTTTCTTCAAGTGACCCAACAACACAAAACAAGTAGTGACTATGAGAATTAAAGCTTTAAACCTAAACCCACATAAAGAAGGTATTTCTGCACATCAGGCGAGAGGAAGACATTGTGTGAGTGTATGTAAATTAACAAAACCAGAAAATTGATTTTAATTAGAAAATCTGGGGAAGGGGATGGGAAAGAATAATATATATATATATAGTGATAGAAAAGATAAGCATTATTTTCTGACATTTCATAGCATAAGTAATATTCAAGTGGGGTTGCTAGCCCAACTATATTTTTGTAATTCTCTTCGGTGCTGCAATGAGCTTTCATGGCTAGGGAGACACAAAGGAGATTTTTCTGAACTCCTCTGCAATTTGGCAGTTGTGGGTGTTTTCTGCTCTCTACTGATCCGATTAATACAAATTGCAGAGGAGGTGAAACAGTCATCAGAGTTTACATGAACTGGGGAACTGACAAGCTCCACAGGAAAAGTTGAAACTATGTTGAAGCCCTTAATAGAAGCAGCATGCTTCATGTTCCAGATGGAGATGGTTGATCAGAAACAGGAAGTGTGTGTGTGTGTGTGTGTGTGTGTGTCTGTCTGTCTGTCTGTCTGTCTGTATCTGTGTGTGTGTGTGTGTGTGTATAAGTAGCATATACATGAATATGTATAAGTAATTTCCCAATATTTGCACTTTAGGAAGTTATTGTTCAAAAGGGGGATTCAGAGTCAACAAGTAGAAAGACAATCAGCCCATATTCAAATGCTAGAGCATCATGACCAGATCCGCACATTACTTTCTCCCAGATTAACATATAATTTCTGTAAGCAATGCCACTGTTAGGGCATCTTAGATTCATACAGATAGGTCTATTCATCTGTAGATATACAATATGTGCACCTTTAAACATATTTATTTGCTTGGACTATAAACTATATACGGCACCTTTAAGCACCAACTTATATGCCTGGATATAAATTATATATGGTTCATTATAAATTATATCCATATTTTGTGTTTTTGCTAGAGAAAACCTCAGTTAACTCTAGTGTTTGTCACAGATGTCATAATTCTGGAGATATTAGAGAAATATTGGGCTATAAACTATATACGGCACCTTTAAGCACCAACTTATATGCCTGGATATAAATTATATATGGTTCATTATAAATTATATCCATATTTTGTGTTTTTGCTAGAGAAAACCTCAGTTAACTCTAGTGTTTGTCACAGATGTCATAATTCTGGAGATATTAGAGAAATATTGGGTAAAGATTTTCACAAAAAATTTGATTTAATTGATTTACAGTGCCAAGCATTTCCAGAACTGGGGCAATCTTAATAAAGCAAATAAATTCTAGTTTTTAACTGCATAATATCAGCCAGCCAATCTATGGGTTTTGAAAGAAAGTATTAGCTCAGAGGGCACCAAGAACTCAAAATTAATTATTCTTATTTAAAAAGTATCTCTATACATTATATACAGTATCTGAACTTCCAGCCAACTTATGGAGGCATACTGATCAAAGTTCTGATACCTCCATTTAATTAGTCTTCCCTAACCTGCTGATAAAATGTCTGTTGTTTTTCTAAAATTCCTGCACATTAGCCAAATTGACTAGGGATACTGAGAATTGCAGTTTTAACAAAGAAAGGTTGTTATTTTTAAAAAATGGTACTTTCCAGACAGGACTGATGCAAGTAGACAAGAGAAAGATTCAGAAAGTTTAAACAAATTTCACTTGAAGCTTTATCTTTGGGATGAGAGCCTTTAAGGTTCCAAATAGCTATATCAATGCCTTCCAGTCCAAGTTGTTTACACTTAGGATTTCTTTACTAACCCTCAAGCACAGTGCAATATAGTTGCCCAAATAGCCTGAAGCCCATACATTATAGTCAGAATACCAAAACTGTTGAATAAAATAGAATGCTGTTCTGTAGGATTCGCCATAAGTCCAAGTACTTCTCCCTTATATTTCAGGCTGCATCCTAGAAATGTTTTTACTCTAGTCAAGAAGAAAATTGTCTTTTTTAAACCATCACACCTTCCCCTTTCTGTTTTGATATATCAGTTTTAAATCCCAGTAAATTTGCCATAAAATTACATTGGTTGGAAAGATTCACTAATTCCACTTATTAATATTCAGTGTCACTTTCCATAAAAGTTAGTCCATATCTGGCTAATAAACACATCTACCCATACATACACAAATATATTGGCTGCAGTCTTCCATTCTAGCTAACTAGGGTGCAGTCTTTAAACATCACTTTCCTAAATTTAGGAAATAAAATGTGTTGTCTGAGAATTACAGTGTCTGTTCTGAAAGTCTCTTCTCTTTAAGACTGGATGGTTGAAGTTATGCACTATCAAGCACTTTATACATCCTTAAAAGACTTTTGTCTAGCTTTTTCTGCACAAGGAACAAAATATGACAAGAAAAACCCACTGGCACCTTCTTGGCCCCAAACCACAAAAATTTGGTAAAACCAATTTCGATCATTAATAGTTGAGGTTTAGATTGCTGAAACTTTGGGGAGAGGGGAGGCATAGTTTGGGAATGATAGCTTTAAAATGGCTGTGATCTATGTCCTCATAAAAGTTGGTGGAGATCGACTGTAAAGTAATGCAATAGCATCAGCAGGCTTTTGTCTTTCTTATTAGTCCTTCAACTGGGAGATTTCCTTTCTTTCATTTGCAAAGCTTTCAAAGAAAGCCTGCATGCAGATGAACACACACATTGAACCCCTTTGGAATTTAAAGCATTGTCGCAGAATCACAGTTCCAATCCAAAGTCTATAATATGTACCTTGTCTCAGTCCCACAGCTGCCATTGAGCTAAGCTTGTTTGTTGAACCTGTTGCAACACCAAGGGGCCTGTTGTGCCAAACAACAGGAGGAGCGCACTCAGCAGGAGCGCACTCAGCATCTTGTACTTGTTTGGTGCTAGGGAGCAAATGGAGGAATTCTCCTATCTGCCCTGCATGGCACAGGAGCACACTAAACAAATATTCTGTTTCTCCTCTTTCCCTTCCACTCTCCACCACCATTGCCCCACCCCTATTTCCTTCCTTCCTTCCTTCCTTCCTTCCTTCCTTTTCCTTGGATGTTACAAACCAAGATCCATTAAACAATGACTTGCATGTTCTAAATTCAGACTAGCCAAAGTAGATTTGCATTCCTCATAGCGATTTGTGTATCTGGAGCAAGGAAGGCAGTAAAGGTGCCATGATGTAATCTACCTTGAGCCATTGCCCTTTTTGATGAAGCCAAAATTGTAATCTTCTATATTTATAACAGACGACCTGAAGCCTCCTAAAGATCTGGAGGAGGCTAGTAGAGAAGGCTCTGCTATAATATCCACATACCTGAAGTGAACCAAGTTTCTTTCAAGTAACTCCTACTGACTTCATGAACATGATTATGCAGTTTTCTTGATAGTATTACAGAAGTGATTTATTAAGTGTTATGTTACAGTGTTATAGAACATTCTTTCTGGAGTGGGTTTCTTTTTTAGTACTAACCAAAGCCATAGTTTCCAAGATCAACTAGGTGCCTCGAATGGCACATGGTTTTAATAAAAAGCACCATGCCCAAGTATGTTTTAGATATTAGGAACAAATTATTATCTGAACTGAGTAGAGTTTGGGACCGAATGTTCATCACTATTGGCTGTCAGTTTGATCTATAAAGCCTGTTTGGCTACCTGCAGGATTGTCTTTGCCAAATAGAGTCAGCCTGCCTTGTGCGCTCAATCATAAATGATAATCTGGGACACATTTGAGGAAGAGGAGCTCAAAGGTAGACTTTTTCTATGGTGGTTCAGAGGTCCAGAAGACCCTGCATTTGTAGAATTTAAGAAGCAGGTAAATGTTGTTTTGCTGGCTTGGGGACCTGGGATTATGCTACTTTCAGTATTTGTTCTTTTTATTAACTGCTTTTATGACCATTTTACAAAGAGCAAATGCACATATAGAAGACTGTAGTAATAAATATAATAAAACCCAAAAGTACAAACCATAGTAGAAGGAAATAAAAATACCCCCCTCAATAATGGAGAAGGAAATAAAAATGCCCCCCTCAATAATGGAACCATCTGGATAAGTCTCCAGTTCCACAGGGGCCCCAGACCTGATCATATAATCAAGTCTTACCAAATACCCAATACCAAACCATAAGGGATGAGAACAATTTAATTTCATGGGGAACAGTATTGCATAAGGTAGGTGCCACAGCAAATGTAGATCCCTGACACCCACCAAATGTAGATCCCTGGCCAATGGTACCTGCAACGTTCTTTCTTGTGAGTTCTGATTGAGATCTGATTGAGATGGGCTGATGTAAGCAGAGAAAAGCTATCCCTCAGATAGCTCAGTCCCACGCCATGAAAGGCTTAAAAATTAATTTCCATTTCCAACTATCCAGATTTGAAGATCAGAGACTCCTATTTTCTTTCACACTTTGGGTTTTTTTTCCTGAAAAGGGGTAGAGAACACATGTAAGAACAAGCAATCACTGCAACATAAGGTGCTTATTTTTATGAGACCACACATTTAGTACATAAATCTGCTACATAAATGGAAATGCCCAACTCTCCAAGCTTAGATAAATCATTTGGATCATCTTAACCTATTATTGTTTAAATCCCAGGTTGATCAGGTTAGCTAAAGGCATTTTGCCCTCCAGAAAATTTAGACAGCAGAGCATAGAGACTCAGCACTGGAATACAATCATTCTTTGTTAGCCAATTGATTTTTTTTTTGTCTTCCTTTACAGCTTGTTCTGTTCTTTTTGTGAAAGAATGTTGAGCAACTTCCTAAAGAACAAGGAGACCAACTTGTTCTATTTGTTAGAAAAAGTAGACAAGGTTAATAGAAAAGAATTGATAACTGGAGCCTGTTTTTACTACAAAACTGGGAATGATAAGATTTACATTCAAGAGCATTTCAAAGGCATCAAATTTGAAGTCAGACAGGATCCCCACAAATGATTTGTGGCATCATCCAGAATTCCAGAATAAGGGCAGGCTTTATGTCACTTCAACAGTGGCTTAGTGATACAAGCGATCTAGCACTGAGGAGCGAGGGGGGGGTAATGTACAGTGGTTCTATCTATTCCACAGGTTATTACCACAAATACTCTGAGGCTTATCATAATTTGTTATTAATAAATCATTCACTTTTATTCTCCCTTATTGGATATGCCTCAAGCCTATTTCCATGGAAGCTTTGGAACATTTTGCTACCAGAATTACAGTTTAAAAGCATTTACACGTATGATGTACTTACAGAAGAATAGCAAAGATGGTATGTTTTATCTCTCAGCTATGCACTTAAATATTCTTTCACAGGTTTGCTGCTATGTGAAAATTGTCCCCCATCCTTGTCCTTTAGTCATAGATTTTGTTTACCTAAAATTTAAATACATGCATATTTTTTTTTAAAAAAAAAACATTTTCTCCCTAAGCACCTTATCAATAGCAGCTGCATTGTGCAAAATCAGAGAGTGGTGCATTGCCCAGAAGCTTTGATCTGCTGCACTTGATTTGATGGCTGGGCAGTTCAAGAACTTTCCACACTCATTTACTGAAGTAACTCCTACGGTTCCTCTGGAGGACATTGAACCCCAAAGTATTTATAAGTGTATAGTAATAGAGCCTTGCAAATCTGAATGTGGTTCTCTCCTCCCTCTCTTTATGTTCATGAGAAGCACGGAGGGTCTTATCTGAGATACTTACTTGGGTTTGGCTTCAGCCTCAGATTTCTTTTATCTGATCATTTGTCTTGGCTGTGGCTCTTCCAGGAGAGGATTGGTATATTTTAGTAACACATTTATTAGATGTACATGATGCAGATCTAAACTAGAGACTTGCCCTCTTGGACTGTAACTAAAAATAGCCACTAAGAAGAATGAAGAAATTTTTCAAGGCCAATAATTGTTCTTTTTTCCCCCAAGCTCATGATTTCCTTATTATAAATTATTATACAGCTTGATGGTTTAATTTCATCTGCTTTTTATTTTTTTAAATGCTGACTTCATTTTTAATGTATTTTTTGTTATCTGTACCATGAACTACCATAATAACAACATAATTAAATGTAATATAAATATCATTCATAAATTAGTAAATCAACATGCGTTCAGAATATACAAGTTAATCCAAGGATTAACAGTTAGAAAATGCTATTTATAGATACTGAATTAATATATTTTACCTATTATACACACAAAAAAATCCAAAGCCCTTTGCTATAATTATTTTAATGCTACTCCACTGTTTTGCTGCTTAATAAATTATTAAATATATAATCAATGATTATATGTCAACTCCATCGCCATTCAACTGTGGAGTCTGGCTGTCATAAAAATTAAACCTCCTTTTACCTTATTTAAATATATGCTGAATCCTCTGTGTACTCTGCCAAGTATTTAAATTAAAGGACCTTTTAGCTATATGCAGTAATTAGTAAGTTACATATTTGTTCCTGATGCTTTAAATTTATTCATTTTTAATATGCTCTTGCAGCATTATGAGAATAACCATAAAAGCATATCACCCGTATTACATTTATCAGTGGATTCATATTCTCCCATTTCTAAAAAGAATTAATACCACATGTAGAATTTATTCCTGGCTGAGTATAATGACAGTATTGGTCCATTTTTTTTTTTTATTGAAAAGTTTTAAAAATACAGTTTTCCTTTAAAAAACCCCCTTCCCCCTCCCTCCTCCCCTCCCTACCTCCCCCCTTCCCCCCCACCTCCCCCTAACCCCCCTCCCCCCCCGGACTTCCCAGAGCTAAATACAAGGTATATATATATAAAAAAGCAATCATAAACAACCATATACTAACAACTATAAATTCTAAAATCCCTCACTCTCTAACTTATATAGGATCAAACAAAACTTAGCATTATTAAATATATATAGAAGACAAAATAAAAAAAGAAAAAAGAAAACGAAAGAAGACTTATTCAAATGCTAGATAAAACTTCTTGACCCTATACTTATTCTGGATAAACTCAATCCATTTTCTCCATTCCATAATATAATGTTCTTGCGAGTAATCTTTCAAATAGGCCGAAATCTTCGCCATCTCTGCCAAGTCGGAAACCTTTAAAATCCACTCTTGTATAGTCGGCAGTTCCTCTTTCTTCCAATATTGACCTATCAAAAGTCTTGCTGCCGTAACTAAATTCAACATCAACTTAGAGTCCACAACTGTAGCGTCAACAATTATTCCCAACAAAAAAAATTGCGGACAAAACTTTATCCTCCGTTTAAAAATCTTCTGCATATTCCACCAGACTTTTATCCAAAAAGCCTTGACCTTTTTACATGTCCACCATATGTGAAAATATGTTGCCTCTTCATCACCACACCTCCAACATTTAGGCTGATAATTCGGATACATACTTGCAAGCTTTTTAGGATCTAGATGCCATCTATAAAACATTTTGTAAAAGTTCTCTCTTAAACTTTGAGCTTGAGTGAATTTTACATTCCTCACCCAGATCTTTTCCCACGTGTCCATTGTAATAACTTCCTGAATGTTTTGGGCCCATTTTATCATACAATCCTTAACAAGCTCTGTTTCTGAATCGATCTCTATCAATGCAAGATATATCCGTTTAATATGTGCTGGTCCTTGATTTCTAATTTGCTTTATGAAATTTTCATCAGTCGTTGCAAATCCATTTTTTTGGTCTTCTTTCCACCTGGCCTGTAACTGAATATATTGAAACCAAGTCTGAACAACCTTCTCTTCTCGCAAGAAACTATATGATTTCAAGCACCAAATATTCCTTTCCAAACTTAAAATTTCCTTGTAAGTAGTCTCATCATGTTTGAAACCAGCATGTATATTTTCTATTGCGTGTTTTGGGATTGCCCACAATGGTATCTTGCTGCTTAACTTATGTCTATACTTCTTCCAAACTCTCAGCAATGCCTGTCTTAAAATATGCATCCTAAACACAGTATCTACCTTCTTATCATACACCAAATATGCATGCCAGCCAAACAACAGATCATGGCCCTCAAGATTTAATAACCTCGATTGTGTCAAATTAATCCAATCACTTATTCCTACTAGTGCAGCAGCTTCATAATATAATTTAAAATTAGGCATTTTAAGGCCACCTCTCTCACGAGTATCCTGCATAATCTTAAGTTTAACTCGTGGCTTTTTCCCTGCCCACACAAATTTATTGATACCACGCTGCCATTCCTCCAAGTTAGAGTCTTTCTTAAGAATCGGTATCATTTGAAATAAAAATAAAAATTTGGGCAGGACATTCATTTTCACTGCTGCAATCCGTCCCAACAAAGACAATTGCAATTTTTCCCAACTCTCCAGTTCTTTTTGAATTTTCCCCCATAACTTTTCATAATTATTTTTATATAGCTTTGTATTAGAGGGCGACAAAATCACCCCCAAATATTTAACCCTTTTAACAATCTCAAATCCAGTTAATCCTTCTAGGAGAGCCTTCTGCGAAACTGTCATATTTCTAGCCAAAATTTTAGTTTTCTGTATATTTACTTTAAATCCAGAAACCTTCCCATATTGTGTTATTATCTCCATAGTATTGGTCCATTTTTATTGAGTCTTGTGATCCTACCATGAATTGATGCATTCCATACTTCTGTACGAGGCTGTTCCATTCGTTTTTAAACCTACATTTTCCTAGATCTTCTGTTTCCAAGTAGGATGTATTTTTGCTATGTCCGTTGTTATATCTTCATTTTCAATTACAAGTAATACTTTACTCTGAATTTTTATCTTTTGTTATGTAGCCGATAATATTGATACCAATAAGATATGTTAGTATTGGATTTCCTTGCTGCTTAAACTTCTTTCTGAAATGTCTTCTAAATAATTGCCCTGTTTTTGCTTTATGAAGAATCAAATCATGCACTTGATGGCTTTCTTCAGATTCACTCTCTCTTTCAACAAGGTGGCTATTAGTGGCCCAAAGGAATTTATTTGGAATAGTTAGTTCAAACATTCTACATCTGCATGTTTTTGATTTTATTGTTTTCATTTTAGAAGTTCATTAAACAAACTCTTGACTTTTATTCCTTCAATATATATCAGACTCTAGCCTGCTACAGATCATCTTCTATGGATTAAAACATATACTGAATAAGCCCAGAGAATATTCTGGAGATTGAATACGGATAGTAATAAGCTGATATAGATGTCATCAGAATGGATGGTCTCTAGGTGTATTTTCTAAGGACAATCCAATCAGATTTGAGTTACCAGTTGAAAATGAATTATACATTTATTCCTTTACTTATTTGTTTGGAAGTAATCAACATTGAATTTAGTGAGACATAGCTTTCAATAAATAAATGTAGGGTTGCATTGTCAGGAAGTTTATCACTTGATTTAGATTTAAATATGTATATTCTGCAATTTGTTCAGGTCAGGAAACAATGTGTAATACTTACTGTGTTCAGTTTTGGGCCAGAAAAGCTTTCTGGAGAAATCTTCAGGGTTGTTCTTCATTTGAAACAACCATTGAGACAACAAAACAAGTCTTCATTTTAAAACCCTCTTTCATAGGTGTCCACACTGAAGGTGTGTTGTGACATTGTGATGCAAACTCTGCCTCTTGCATATTTGCATGCAACTTTGTAATGTCAGTATGAAAAGGCAGAACTTATGTTATTATGGCACATATTTCATAATTTTGGCATCATCTTGGCTCCCTGTGAATGACTCCACATTTATTTAGAATAGTAGTAAACACAAACTTCTCCAACGATTATTTCCAAGGAAATGTATGAAAGATATGACGACCAAACTTTTTATCTTCCTGTAAGGTCACTGGCCCTTACTTGAACTTGAGATACCCTATCAATCTAATCAGATAACCCAAGTGGAGGCTTCTTAGAAAGCTCTTTATTTGATCAAATAAGATGGCTGGGTGACAGACAATCTGGAACGCTGGCAGAGTTACATTCAGAAGTGCCACACCTTAGAAAGTTAGTAGCATTGCTTTATAAACTTTGTTAGCCAATGAAAATCAGACAACAGAGCCATTACATCATAAGGAAGACATCAATCATTCCTGTACACTCCCTTATTCCCTCCTCCAGTACATCCCATCCATGTACATGTTTCCCGCGCTTGCATGAAACTTGTCCCTGACGCAAACGCTGATTACAAAAGCGAGCTAGCAATAGTTAGGCTAAACAATTTCTTTTTGTTCCAGTTACAGAACCCTTCATTCCATTTCTAGATTTTGAAAAACTGATTTATTTATCTGTGTTTCCTCCTCTTAATTTTACATATTGTTGGCAGCTATATCCAAAATATTCACCAGAAACTGTGGCATGATGAGGATTAAATTATGAAGCAACAATGAATTCTAACAAAAATAGGCAGAATTTGGTACTTAAGGATTTTTGAGCTTGTAATATGATTCTGAAAGGTCCAAACAGCCCAGTAGTGGCATCTAACTATGCAAGATACAGAATTGTCATTGGCTTGAATGAAATTCAATTCAAATCCACAGAAACTGTACCACAAAACGATAAATTATACAGACCACTGCTACACCCATTAAATGACACATTTCAATGACATTCTAGAAGGCTGCCAATCTTGGGTTTGAAGCTGAAAGCCAAAAGAGACTGCTAATGCAAAATGGGGCTTTCTTGCAACTGCCTTTGTTTGTTTGTTTTTAACTGAGCACTAAGGGGCCCTTGGATTGTCTTAGCATGGCATACAGAGAGCTACAGTAAGGTAACTGAAGCCTGATGCCACAATTGTGCAAACTTAAGCCTTCTTCCAGAGCTGGCTCAGGGAGAAGATGCTAAGAGGAGAGGGAGAGAACAGAGTTGCATGTGCCATATTATCTATCTCAGTGTTTACAAACTTGGTGACTTGGTGATGTGCGGACTTCAACTCCCAGAATTTCCCAGCCTGCTTGGGGAACTGCATTAGGCCAACTTTTAAGATAATCTATTGGAACTGGAAGCCATAGAGTTCAACCCTGTGTTTTAACTTCTTCAGGTGAACAACAAACATCATAACTTTCAAATTCAATCATATAATTTACACTGTCCTTTATGGCAGTCTAATATACTTGCAGAAAGTCTATTTTACTATATTTGGCCTGACAGTAGATCTTGCTAACTTTTATTTCTATATTTAGTGAGGGGAAATGGTGGAGGGGGATAATTTGAAACAGAATAAATATTTATCCAGAAGTTCTTTTCAGTAGCATAGAACAAACCAAGTCAGGCTTTTTATTTATGTATCAAATTGGTTTTACAGAGAATCTGTTCAAATTTGGAGATGAGGTATATGTCACAGAATATTGCATGTAAAAATAGCTAAATGTGGGAAATAATACAAAAGCTCCTTCAATGGCAACAGTCTTGTTGAAACACCACATTTTATTGTTTTTATTTAACTCACAGCACAAATGTTGGATCATAGATATCTCATCTTACCCATGAAAAAGCAAATCCAGTCTACGGACGACTAGAAATGGGCACATGCTACTAAAGAAATACCAGTAGCACATAACACTGCATTGGTAGTGCGCGTGTCACAGAGGCCAAAAGAGTTGTTGCTGATATAATGAAAGCAACTTGTTTAGGTCAATTGCCCTTGTGGCAAATATCAAATCCCTAGTTTGACTATCAACATGCCTCCTTCACACTTGCACAAGCAGTAAAATGGGTCTTACTCTTTTTCCATGAGTGATGCCATACTGCAAAACAAACAACTGTACAGTGTTGGTTGAAAACATTATGTAGATCTGTCCTACCTAGAAGACTATTAGAATAATGGATCCATCCATAAGTATACACATGCAACTGATACGTATAGTGCAGTTAGAGTCACACAGATTGCTTCCATACCACAGAGTGTGTGGAAAGCAGATGGGGGGGAAGCATAATTTGTTGAAGAGGAGCAGAGACTCGACAATGCTGCTATTAGAAATCTTGCCTCTTACAATAATTATTTTTGGACTAGCAATCAATTGTATCCAGTGGGGAAAGTTTGTTTTGCTTTCTTTTGTAAATGCCCATAGTTTTATTTAAGCTATGATAATATGAACATTGAAGACATGCACTTTAGGAGGAATTTCCTCAACTGACAGACCTTCCAAAAATGTGAAATGCAGTATTTGAGAAAGAGATTCTGCCCGTTGTTTTTTAAAGAGTGAGGAACTGCTCTGTATTTTCTATGTGAAATTTGTATTTATGTGTCCATTGGTATGGCCTTAATGCTCCATTAAGGATGTGTTTTATTATATCGGATCCCGAGTGCAAAGCAACCGTTTCCTTAAGAGTACACATTTCTACATCATGTTATACCTGTAACATATATGAAATACAGCTTGCATGAACACAGGAAAAAAATACTTTCAGATGTCAACTGCAAATTATTTTTTTGGCTTGTAAAAATAAATTTTAAGAGGGAAAAATATCTATTTCAGCAATCTGAATATGGGATGTAAATTTCTGTTAAGTGTATATAGAAATATATTTATTCAACCATACATTCATGCCAATTCAAATTAAAAACAAAAATAAACATTTTCTGACATTTTGTTTTGGGTAGCGTGTTACTTATAAAGTATCTAAAGTTACCTATGACAGTAGCTGTGACAGTTCAGCTTGCTCTTTCTTACACTCTTGTTGTGAAGTTCATGAATACTAGCATTAGTATTCATTTGTGCATCATTTGCCTAAACTGATAATTAATATCTAATGTTGGCATCAGAAACTTTCATAAGTATGGGGTTGTTTTCTTACAAAAGGTGGCTAATGAAAAGTAATCACAACTGGAGAAATTTCCCTTATTAATGGGCTCCTTTTCATTATAAGCTCATCAGAGTATATTACAGAAAAAAGAAAAATGATCCCCTATATAAAATGTTTAAAATGCAGCAAGAAAGACAAAGGCAATAAAGTGGATAGCAGATTTTAAAAGGAATTTCCTAAAGATGAACACAAAAGAAGCCTGGCTTTTTCCAATTTAAAAATCTCAAAAATTGTCCTTCAAATAAGCAACCAATATGCTAGGAGTTCAGCACTTTGATTTCCCCAACTCCAGAGAACATCATAGCAGATTGGAACCAGGCACCAGGCTAGAAACCAGGAAACATGTGTTCTAATCCCATTTTAGGCATGAAAGCCAGCTGGGTGAGTCTCACACACACACACCCGCCTCTCTCTCTCTCCCCAACCCACCTCACAGGATCATTATTGTAGGGAAAGTAGAAGGAGTACCAGATATGTTTGCAACCTTGAGATATTTATACAAATAATAAAGGTGGGTTATAAATACAGTAAAACCTCTGAAAATTGACCCCCTCCCAAGGGTCTGAAGGAAAGTGGTCAACATTTGGAGGTGGTCAACATACAGAACAACTGTACTGATATGTACACATGCCTCATTTTATTGTACAGCTTTTATTAGAGAATGTCATACAGAAACACACTTAGTGAAAGCCCAGGAAAACACAGGAAAATCATTCACACAATACTGTAGCATACAAGACCAATGCACTTATGTATTGTTTTCTCCTGATTTGATCATTCTTTCTGTAAAAAAAATCAATGTTAGTCTGTTTCTTATTGTTTTTATGAAGGTAAAGCGGGGAAAGCACTCTCAACGCTGGCTATACCACTCAGCATATCTGGGCATTTTTTTCACAGCAAATGACTTGAACTGCATTGTCAAATGACTGACATCCTCTTCTTTTGTAATATCTGCAATTTCTGTGTCTCCTCACTCAATTCTGAAATGGTATAGGCCAGGGGTCAGGAACCTGAAACAGTGAAAAAGCCACTCAGCAGTGGCGTAGCGTGGGGGGTGCAGGGGGGGCCGGCTGCACCGGGCACAACATCTGGGGGGGCGCGCTCGACGGCGCCGGGATCCGGCAGGGCGGAGGCACCGGAGCCCCAGCCGGGAAGGGCCTGACGCCCCACGGTGCGCCACACACACACACACACACACACAACCACACAGCGTGACTCCTCCTTCAGGCCGCTCTGCCTTCGCTCCGGCGCTGGACGGAAGCCTTCTCTCCCTCCTCCCCCCCCCCGCAAAGGAGAAGGCGGCTCCTGAGCGTGCACAGAGCGCGGCCCTCCTGCAAGCCCGGGGCTCCGCTGCAGAGGCTCTCCCAAGGCGCTCCCGGGGTTGCCAAAGGCGGGGGGGGGGGCGCGGCGGGGCTTGAAAGAGGGTGGATTTCCCGTGGGGGGAGGATCGCTGCAGCGTCTCTCCGGGGGTCCCTGCTCTGGAACGAAAGCTGCGTCGGCAGGTTGCCGATCCAACCGTGCATGCAGACTTTGGGGGCGAGAGGACGTGGTCGGGTGCTTGTGCGTGTGTGTGTGTGTTTGTGGGCGCGCCCGTGCTGTCTCTGTTCTGCAAAAGGCGCTTTTTTAAAAATAAAAAATAAAAAAATAAATAAATCCTGTCCTGCTGGAATGCAGAAAAGCAGCCCTCGCCCCCCCCCATTAAAAGCTTGAACTCTTCTTCTGCCTTCAATCTCAGTTTCTGGAGCGCGAACAGGATTAAAAGACAAGGATGCGTTCAATTGGCTCGAGAGTGTGTGAATTTGACCGGACCCGGTGCGGGGAAAACGAGCGCTCAGATGCCCCCTTCCCCAAATTGGCCATAAACTGGGATTCGTTTCATGTCATTCAACCGGGGCTTCGTGAACGTCACAGAAACACACATTAACTGTGTCAAAACATTTCTCTCTCCAAACTCCCAAGCTACAGACTTTCCCTTTTATTTAAAGGGGGTTTGTTTGTTTTTTTTAAAAAAAAACTGTTTTATTTAATAAACAGCGGTTTATTTAAAGACCACATTCACACAGCACCCTAATGGCAAACCAAACGTATCATTGGGGTGACATGACAGCAAAGAATGGTGTGTGTGTGTGTGTGTGAACTTATACATCCAAAGCACCAGAAGGCAGGACAAGAAACAATAGATGGAAACTAATCAAGGAGAGAAACATCCTGGAATTAAGGAGAAACTTCCTGACAGTGAGGACAATTAATTAACCAGTGGAACAGCTTGCCACCAGAAATCGTGGCTGCTCCATCACTGGAAGTTTTTAAGAGGAGACTACTCAAATTGTATAGGGTCTCCTGCTTGAGCAGGGGGTTGGACTAGAAGACCTCCAAGGTCCCTTCCAACTCTCTTATTGTTATGGATGTGGATAAAGGTACAAAGAGAAGGAATGATAGTACCTCACTCGGAAACTCAGTTAAAGTTCCCAACTTTCTCCCTTCTGTCTGCTCCTAAGTCTTCGGCACCCAGCCTGGTGCTGACTTTGAATGACTGAAACTTTTGCTGGCAGGATGCTAAACCAACAGGTAAAGCTCAATTCCCTTACGTCAGACTGACTGGCAGTCAGGTAACAACTGCAGCCGCCGCACCTGCGGCTGCTTGCTGCTGCTGCTCCTCCTCCTCCTCCTGCTGTATTGACCCTCTGCGGCCACTCGGTTCCCCCTGCAGGAGGCGATCGGGACCGCCCCCCCCCCGACACACGTCGCCAGCAGCGAGAGTTTCCAGCCAGGCCGGCGAATCTTTGGGGTGAGGTGCCAAAGAGAAGGAGGCGGCTTGGCTTGGATAAGCAGCGTCTGGGCAGAAAATAGGTCGGGCGCCGCAGCAAGTATGAATTCCTGGGGTTCAGCCTAAGCAGGCAAAGCTGCAGGGTGGGTTGGTTGGCTTTTCCGGCTTTGGAATAACCTTGGGAAGCTGAGGCATTGTAAGTTGGAAGTCATTGTTTGTCGCCTAACATGTTGGGTCAACCCCACGCCACATGCTAAGCCATAAACCGTGGTTGGTATCCAGGGTTTAGGACAAGATGGAGAAAACTAGCCAATTGTGGGATCATAAATCTTGATGAAGCCCATCATCGCTCCATGTGATGTATGCACTCAATCTACAAACGTAGTCCAAGCCTATTCACATCTGTTGTAAGGTCATTCTCTCGTGGGGTTTATCCTGACGTCCACTAACAGTGGAACAAACATGCCCCATTAACCATTTTCAACGCCATGTCCTCTCTTTGTCTCATCCTAAATCACAGCTGAGGCACCTTAAAGTTGCCTTGTTTCAGTTTTAAACTAGCATTTTCCCTCTTCTCCAGAGACCCTTTTTTGCCTTGAACCTAACTCAGGGGTAGGCAACCTTGGCTCTTTTATGACTCATGGACTTCAACTCCCAGAATTCCTGAGCTCGTGGAAGAGACTCGAGTGCTAAAATCCACAGGTTAGGGGGCGCAAATTACTTGCCTTGCCCCGGGTGCTGACAACCCACGCTACGCCACTGCCACTCAGAAACGGTTCCCTCACAAAAGGAAAAAGTTTTCCACTCTTACATTTGTCATCCCCTCATAATGAGACTGCTGTCAGTCATTGCTTTGAAAAAGAGTCCACACTTGTCAGCGTTAAAGGATTCCTCATATTTGAAGTCACTGGCGAGGTCTGGAAACGTTTCAATGAACTCTTAAACAACCTCTACTGGAACTCCACTAGATTCCTTCTGGCAGATCTCTTGTCGCAGTTTAAATTTCTTGAACCAACCACTTGATGCTTGGAAATCTGATACCCTGAGCTTCGTTGCAAACTTTTTAGCAATTTCTTGGATCATTGGCCCAGAGATTCAGGCATTAACGGCCCTCGTTTGTTTGAACCAATGTAACGTGGCTTCATTGACTTCATCCAGCAAATTTTTTCTCCTTATCCATTGTAAATCCACAGTTTCTTTATCGTATCTCTCCAGGTACTCACCCTTTTGTTTTTGGATATTTCTACTGTCACTTGCTGACCCCAGAATGTTCTGTTGTCTTTCTTTGGCTACTGTTTCTAGAAAACGTAAAAGATCAACCTTCTCCTTTAGTGTCAGCTCGTTCAGTTCCTTCTTTTTTGCCATCATGACTCAGCTTGCACTGAGAAAAGACAAAAGAGTAAAACCTGGCACTTTCTCATATGACTTCTTTGTAATTCTATCTAAACATTGTATATTACACTTTAAAACTGTGTTTTTCTTTCTTTCACAATGGTTAGATCCATTGTAAACCATACGCTGTTGTTGGCACTTTGCTTTGATGGCCGCTGCAGGGTAAAAGGTGGAGCAGTGGGCTAATGCCTCCTTAAGTAACATCAGCTGCCTGCAATTAGTGCAGGTTCGAGTCCCACCAGGCTCAAGGTTGACTCAGCCTTCCATCCTTCCGAGGTAGGTAAAATGAGGACCCAGATTGTTGGGGGCAATTAAGCTGACTTTGTAATAATGCCGCTTGGGGTGTGTGTGTGAAAGCCCTAATAAGCAGGCATATACATAGAATGAAGGCTACTGCTAAGCTTGTAAGCCGCCCTGAGTCTTCGGAGAAGGGCGGGATATAAATGGAATTAAAATAAAATAAAAATAAAACAAGCAAAACACCTTGCATATGTGTCTGTGTTGTGTGTATATTTGTTTCATTTTTTTATTGATCCTGAAAAAGGGAAAAGGAAAAAAATTTGAAGTGGAAAAAAATTAAGTCTTTGTGCAATTTGTATTATGAAATGAATCCATAATTATCATTGTTAAACTGCCAAATCAAAGTCAAAAATATTGTATTCTTTGATATTCTTCTTGAAAGAAATTCATTGCTACCAATTCTGCATTTCACTTTTTTTGCCCTTGATGCAGACTGGATTCAACTGTCAAGTTATAGAGTAGGTGTGTCAAACTGCCGGCCTGCGGGCCAGATGCGTCACATGGAAGCCACACCCACCCCAGCTCTGGGAAGGGGAAAAAGTCACAATATGTCGTGACATGTCATGTGACATGGCGAGTTTCACACTCCTATTATAGAGAGTAAATTAATATCATGTGTCAAGGTCCAGGTGATCAAGATACAATTTACGGAGGTGGTATCAGGGAAAACCTGAAGGGAACAAAATCATATGTAACTTATAGAAGACTATGGTTTAAGATTCCTACACCCATCTTAGATTGCCAGTGAAAAGATCTAGTCAAGACATGACACAGCTGCAGACTTTGATCAAACAATGGACAGACCTTCTAATGCCCACAGGCAGTGGTGGGATTCAAATATCTGAACAACCAGTTCTCTGTGTGGATGCCGCTTCCAGAAGTCTGTTCTGGGACTGGGCTACAAAAAATTAGCTACCAGTTCTGCCAAAGTGGTGTGAACCAGCTGAATCCCACCACTGCCCACAGGCTGAATCGCTATATTGTTCCATTGGAAGCAGGTCCTCCCTTATTGAAAGATTAGCTTCGTCAAGTCTTCTAAATGTGCTTCATTCCAAATAATCAAATCCATACCTTCACAAGGGCTGAACTCTTTTGAAATGTATTGACAAGTATTGTTAATCATCATTACATGTAAACCCTGAGGGTCTTTAACTGTGTCCTCTCTCTAATTCTAATTACATTCCATTAGTTGGATGTATAGTATCTGATTTTCTGCAGTAACATGGTTAGCGTCTTGCATCCTAATAAGTTTCTTCCTTCAATGAAAGAATCCATTTTCAGTTCTACAAAGTCCTCAATGGCTTTTCATTAGATTCTAGAATAGCACAGTCAGATTATATGTGGAATATTGGATAGGTTATTAGATACAGACATTTCAAATGCTTAAGCCAGAAGTGATTAAGCAATTCATAAAAAGTGTATTCAGTTTAAATTTCAGAGGGTGATATGAAGGATAGAGTTTCTTGAATGTCACAATGACATCAATAAAATCTGTGACCTGATATAGAATAGCAAGACTCCTTAACAAGTTCCTCAGGACCATCCTATGATTCAATTAGCTCTTTCTAAATAAGATTTCAGATCCAGCCTAAATGCAATTATTTTAGCCCTCTCAAGATTGTTTAAATTAATAAATCATATTAGCTGGATTCTAATTACAGTACAAATCATATTACATTGCATTAATATTACGTTACAAAGTCATCTAATATGAATATCAAAATACAGCTACCTGCATTTAAAATGTTAATATGTTCTTTATTAGTATTCCTGTGTAATGCACAAAACAGTGAATAACAATTATTACCCTAGAATTCATCTAGATTCTCTTCCGCACAACAGAAAACAATTCCTACAATAAAAGAAAATGCAACTGAAGAGACATTGTTCCTCTCAAGAATTTTACAAACTATTTATGATAAGTGAGACTGAAAACATTTTCTAAGTTTTAAAATATGAATAAGCTCATATGATAGGCCTAGTCTAGTGCAAATGCAGAACTGATCTGTGCTGGAGTTTAGGAATTAAAACAGTCTGATTCTTCTTCCCATTTCTAAGGCAACAAAATAAGAGTAAACAGGACAATCTGTTTCAGACATTCATAAGTTATTTTTAATTCTTATGTCATCTTTCTCAGATTAGGTTTTAAAAATAAAAGATGGTGGAATTGCAGCAAGATATGGGGACAAAGCCATCCTGAGTAGGTAATGATGACCAGAGAAGGAGTCTGCCATAAGTATATGTTACAAACTATGATTATGTTAGATTGATCATAAATTACATATGCATCACAATATTGCTAGGTAGAAGTAGAACTTTATTTTTTTTTCATTCTTGCATCCTATCTTGTCTCTTCAGATTTTGAAATGGCATACTTAGAGATTTCCCCCTATTTTATCCCCCCCAAATAATCTTTTGCAAATAGGTTGGCAAAAGAATGTCTATTCCAAAATAAGCTCTATGAATAGTGATCCCAGTTGGCTCTAGTTTGGTTCTCAACATATGAATTATTACTTTTTAAAGATTTAATTTTACACAAATCACTGCAAATCCCTCACTTCTGAAACCTAAAGAACTGTTCCCGTATCTGAATTCACATGTTGGTATTAGCGTGTAATGTAATTGGTAATGGAAAGCCAATTTTACAAATGATTTTTGTGCAAAATCAGCCTTTCTCATCTTCCATTTTTAAACACTTCTATTCCTGAAATTCTCAAGAAAAACATATGGACATCTAAAGCGGTTAGCTAAAGCTTACTATCACTGAAAGAGAATCCCCATGCTGCACTAACCAAAGTACTGTTCTTTCCAGATAATTTAGCTAGATTGTGTTGGAAGCAAAGATGTTCACTACCTATAGCATTCTGTTCTTCTGTTCAACGATATCTGATTCTCGAAGTCTGCTTGCACAAGTCCCTGCAGTTTTCCCACCAAGGTTTTTCAGAAATGGTTTGCCATTGCCTTCTTCCTTGAGCTGAGAAAGTGATTGACCCAAGGCTACACAGTTGGCTTTGTGCCTACGGTGAGAGTAGAACTCAGATCCCTTAGTTTATATCCTGATGCCTTAACCACTACACCAAACTGGCTGTTTACAACATTCATACTCAGGATCAAATCTAGAGCTTTCGAAATATTAGTCTAGACTGAACCACACATTTTCTGATTTGTCCCAGTGCCTGAATCTAAAATGTTGGCTTTTCCACTTTAATTAATAAGCATAAATGAATGCTTGAGTCAGCAGAAAAATATTCTGTCTGCCCAAACTGCCAGGCTCCATTCCCTCTCACTGATGAGGCTGCAAGTGCTCCTGTTCTTATTCTGTTAATGTTAAGGGCAGTAATTGGCAGATTCTCCTGGCTATTTCTCTTCCCACCACCAGCAGTGGAAAAAGCAACCACTGTCCTTAATACATGGTGAGCAGGCAGGCTGGGACAATTATGGGAATGGGATGGAAATTTTAGCCACCATTCAGAAAAATATGGGTTTGGTAGTTTTCTGAAAGATCACTAAACCTACAATGCATAAGATATCTTGAATCCGGAGCAGCAGGAAGACAAATGTTTTGATTAGGAACACATTTTGTATATATTATAAGAAGGGGGAAAACTTGCTTTGCTTCATGTACCTTTGGGGGAACTTAACTGTATTGTACAGAAAATTAAGAATAATAGCTATTATTATCCTCAAGCAAAGAGGGATTATATTGAGGAAATTGCAATCAATTGCACATTTTTATGAAGAATTTGTGACTGAAAAACAATAACAAAAATCAGTCATGTCTAGTAACAGCAGTTATACATTGATACTTATAAAAGAGGCCCCTTGCCACCTTCCTGGATTGGACCTTCTGAGGGAAGATATAGGTCAATTTGTTAAAAAGTTGATCTGATAAATGTAACAGTCAGAACGAAGGAGCTGAGTTCTGAAAGACAAATCTGAGGGTACATTTTCCTGGAAGGGAGAGCCACATTTTCAGTTTTCAGGAGACCACAATTTGACAAGTAATGTATGGTAAGCTTCCCTAAAGTGCCTTCATTTCCCACTTGTGAATGTGGATCTAGCTGGCAAGTCACTTCGGAGTTGGAAGTGCAGAAGCCTACTGTTCTCTGTTCTGCTTCCATAGGACAATTGTGTGCCTTCCACAGATCTTGGTGAAGAGACAAATCAGAATAGTAGCCAGAACCATGAGGAGGGAGATGGGACCTGCAGGGGCCATGAAGACAATATGTGCTGAGGATATGTCGATACCCAGTCATTTGTGGTAGAAGAACCAGACACCTTTCGTTTTTGACAAAGCACTTTAAGCCTGCAACCCTATTTACATTTTCTTGGAAGTAAATTCTGTGGGATTTAACGAGGACCTTTCTAAGGAGAACTGCACACATTGGAATTATCTTTGGAATGGATTGTGGTGTAATTTAGGCAACGTTGATTCAGCATAAGTGAAATCTAAAGGGTTAACTGGTGGTCACACAATCAAAATTTGGGCACTTGGCAATTGGCATTTATGACTATTATTATTATTATTATTATTATTATTATTATTATTATTATTATTATTATTATTATTATTATTATTATTATTATTATTATTTAGGAAGGGACCTTGGAGGTCATCTAGTCCAACCACCTGCTCAGGCAGGAAACCCTATACCAGGGGTCAGCAACCTGAAACAGTGAAAGACCCACTCGGAACCAGTTCCCTCACAAAAGGAAAATCTGGGAGCCGCAAAAAATATGTGTGCATGCGCTTACATGCGCGCATGCGCAGAACAGGGTTTGACTGAAGAGTGGAGCCAAGGTGAGATATGCACCTACCCTGCATATTTGAATTGATTGGTTGAACTTTTTAGTCCCACTTTTTTTTTTGACTGCACATGGCAGAAGACCGGGAGCCGCAGGAGACAGCTGAAAAAGCTGCATGCGGCTCCGGAGCCGCGGGTTGCAGACCTGTGCCCTATACCATTTCAGGCAAATGGCTGTCCAGTCTCCTCTTAAAAACTTCCAGTGTTGGAGTATTCACCACTTCTGGAGGTAGGTTGTTCCACTGGTTAATTGTTCTAACTGTCAGGAAGTTTCTCCTTAGTTCTAGGTTGCTTCTCTCCTTGGTTAGTTTCCATCTGATGCTTCTTGTCCTCCCTTCAGGCACTTTGGAGAATAGCTTGACTCCCTCTTCTTTGTGGCAGCCCCTGAGATATTGGAACACTGCTATCATGTCACCCCTCACCTTTCTCTTAAACTATACATACCCAATTCAAGCAACCGTTCCCTATATGTTTTAGCCTCTAGTCCCCCAATCATCTTTGTTGCTCTTCTCTGTACTCTTTCTAGAGTCTTGACATCTTTTTTACATCGTGGTGACCAAAACTTGATGCGGTATTCCAGGTGTGGCCTTACCAAGGCATTGTAAAGTGATATTAGTACTTCACGCGATCTTGATTCTATCCCTCTGTTAATGCAGCCTAGCACTGTGTTAGCTTTTTTGGCAGCTGCAGCACACTGCTGGCTCATATTGAAGTGATTGTCTACTAGGACTCTGAGATCCCTCTCACAGTTACTACTATCGAGCAAGGTACCACCTATACTATACCTGTGCATTTGATTTTTCCTGCCTAAATGTAGAACCTTACTTTTTTCACCACTGAATTTCATTTTGTTAGATAGCGCCCAGTGTTCGAGTCTGTCCAGATCCTCCTGTATCTTAAGCTGTATCTTCTGGAATATTGGCTATTCCTGCCAGCTTGGTGTCATCTGCAAATTTGATGAGTTCCCCATCTATCCCCTCATCCAAATTGTTGATGAAGATGTTGAAGAGCACTGGGCCCAGAACAGAGCCCTGGGGCACCCCACTACACACTTCCTTCCATGTAGATGCAGTTCCATTGAGGACCACACACTGAGTACGGCCTGTCAGCCAGCTATGAATCCATCTGGTGGTGATGCTATCTAACCCACATTTTTCTATCTTATCAAGTAGTAGTTTGTGATCTACTTTATCAAATGCCTTACTGAAGTCCAAGTAAATTATATCTACAGCATTCCTCTGGTCCACTAATTTTGTCTCTTGGTCAAAGAATGCAATAAGGTTTGTCTGGCATGATCTGTTTTTGACAAACCCATGTTGGCTTTTAGTGATGACTTTGTTTGCATCAAGGTGTTCGCTGATTTGTTGTTTGATTATCTTTTCCAGAATCTTCCCAGGTATTGAGGTCAGGCTGATAGATCTGTAATTTCCTGGATCCATTTTTTCCCCTTTTTTGAACATGGGAACTACATCAGCTCTCTTCCAGTTCTCTGGTAGTTCCCCAGTGCTCCAGGATCTTTGAAAAATAGAGTTCAGTGGTTCTGAGATCACGTCTGCCAGTTCCTTGAGAACCTTGGGGTGTAATCCATCTGGTCCTGGTGATTTGAACTCGTCTAGGCTGGACAGGTGCTCACTTACCATTTTCTTGCCTATCTTAATTTGTGTTTCTATTCTGTTTTTATGGCACTGTTTTTGATAGGTTGGATTGTTTTTTCCCTTTGTGTAAAGACAGATGCAAAAAACGAGTTAGTTCTGCTTTCTCCCTGTTGCACCTTCTTGCCACTTTCCCCCACTAATGGACCAATCATTTCCTTAACTTTTTTCTTGTTTTTTATATGTTGAAAGAAGCTTTTTTGTTATTTTTTTACTTTGGTCACAAGCCTTAGTTCATTTTGAGCCTTAGCTCAATCTTTTCCTGGTCAGAAACCACAACTCAGCTTCCAGACCAGATAGTAAATTTCAGGATACTTCAAGATGATGTGAAATCAGACAGGGCAGAATTTGTTTTATGACTGCATGTTTGCAGTGCTGTAAGGACAACCTGGACATCCACGTTCAACCTGTATTTGGGAGCTGTGCACCATAAGCTGTACTGACCCAAATCAGATATTTTGCCATCCAGCTCAGCAGCAGGTGATGGATTGCAAGTACCTTGAAAACTAACAGTTGGAAAGCTGGCCCTGTCTATGTGCTCATACATAAGCATTGACAACTTCCAAAGATGTGACTGCTTTTCTTCTTTAAGAAGCGCATCCCTTGTGCTGATGATGCTTTGTAGTCAAATGCTTTCCATTGCCCTAACAAGCTGAGGCAAAGATAGCTGACAGAAGCTGATAGACGGTGGCTGTATCTTACGACATGAGGACTGGCTGTAGTTCTGCTATTACATGAAATGAGAGCTTAAACAAAAGACAATTGAGTCTATGAACAGCAGGCCACACTTCAGAATACCACCAGCTAACATGGCTACTATTGCATGGCAAATGCTGATTTCGTTTTCTCTGAAACCATATTCTGAAAAAACTTAAAACATAAGTCCAATGCTTTCAAACATCCCACCACTCAGATAATCTCACAGCACCAAGTCCTCTGCATTCCTGTAGCTAGAATAAATTGTATCTGCATTTCAGCAATCTCAAATTGTCCATTCCGGATTTAAAATATTTTGGAGATGACAGGCTTATGCAAAGAAACACAAGAATGGAACTAAATGAGGATTAGAGCCATGGAAGTGCAGTGGTTAGAATGCAGCAGTCCAGGATAATTGGCAGTGGGCTAATGCCTCCTTAAGTAACACCAGCTGCCTGCAATTAGTGCAGGTTCGCATCCCACCAGGCTCAAGGTTGACTCAGCCTTCCATCCTTCTGAGGTAGGTAAAATGAGGACCCAGATTGTTGGGGGCAATTAAGCTGACTTTGTAATAATGCCGCTGGGGTGTGTGTGAAAGCCCTAATAAGCAGGCATATACATAGAATGAAGGCTACTGCTAAGCTTGTAAGCCGCCCTGAGTCTTTGGAGAAGGGCGGGATATAAATGGAATTAAAATAAATAAATAAATAAAAAATAATTCACTGCTCACTCCAGGAGTTTGATTGAGTAGATCAAGGTTGACTCAGTCTTCCATCCTTCGGAGGTTGGTAAAATGAGGACCCAGACTGTTGGGGGCAATATAAGGGCGGTATATAAAAATAAATAAATAAATAAATAAATAAATAAATAAATAAATAAATAAATAAATAAATATGTAACTCTGTAAACCGCTTGGAGGGCTGTAAAGCACTGTGAAGCGGTATATAAATCTAAGTGCTATTGCTATTACACCAGGGGTCCGTAACCCCAGGCCAGCGTGAAACCATCCCCTCTACTTCCCCCCCCCAAAAAAACAGAAAGTTTGGGGACCGCTGGATTACACTGCTAATCACTCACATGAAAAGACAGAACAGGTTTTAAGCTGATTTGGGGAGGAAAGTAGTTCTGGGGGAGCATCCAACTCCAGAAAAAAATCTTTTAAGACAGTGACAAACAAGATTTAACTTGATAAATCTCCAATTAAATCTTGTTAGAAACAGTTCAGAGGCATAATGCAAGCCAGACTGAAAAGGCTGCAGCATTTTAGTAGAGGATCACTTACTGAGCAATGCTGGAATTTTGGACATAACCAACTGTAGAAATGGGGTACAGGTAATCTACTACAGCCACAATTGGGACCAGAATTTATGTTGCTAAGCAAGGCCGTTAAGTCACAACCAAATTCATGACGCTTTGCCACAGTTAAGTGAATCATGTGGTTGTTAATTTCCCACAATGTTTGTCAGAAGCAAGCTGGAAAAGTCACAAATGGTGATCAGCTGATCCTGGGATATCGTAAATATATACTGGTTGCCAAGCACCTGAATGTTGATCGCATGACTGTAAGGGAGGCTGTGAAAGTGGCTAGCATGAGGACCGGTCATAAGTCATATTTTTTGAATGGTCACTATATAAATACTTGTTAAGTCGACGACTATCTCTAACTAGTGGATGTGGTAAACTAGAGTAAAACTAATCATACAAATTCAAAGAATGCATTATAGAAAGGAATTTCTTCTATACATACTATAAGACCCAGAAATCTGTAAAAACACACGCAAGTCTGAAGAAATATCGTTAAGAGCTATCATTAATCTCAAAATAATTTAGTACTGGGGATATAGTTTCTTTCTCCTGACCTAAATACTCAGGATGATCTAAAACGAAATGAGGGAAACAACCAAAAGAGCATTGCAGAAAAGTAACTTCAATTAACTTCACAAAGCACTGGATAAACATCCATGTACAACAAAGGAGTTTCTAAAACTCTTCAGAATAAAGATCATTTAAACTTTAAATTCCAAGTACAATTCTGAGCTACTATTAGATACAAGTTATTGAACTACTGGAAAGAAAACAAAAATCACATTTCATTTATTTGTCCACAGAAAATTATCATAGCAGTTCACTAAACCACATTTTATTTCAAGAGGAAATTTCTGAAAATTTAGGGTCAGTAAAAAGGAAATTTAAAGGGAAAGTTGTCAAGTCAAATAGCTCTAGAATCTTTAAAGAATAGTTAACATATAAATGCCTGCAAATGTACTAGTCCATGAGGCTATTGGCAGATAGTAAAAGCGTTCTTCAAAAACTGGAACACTTGTTGAAACCGCAAAAAGAAATTAAATTTAACCAAATAAATGGAAAATATGCTGAGAACAATTAATCAGAACTTTAAACACATTAGAACTCAGCAATCTGGCTAGAATGGTAATTAGAATATTGGATAAAGAATGACTTAATAAGGGGATTGCAGAGAAATATTTTGTCTTCATTACTTACCACGTAAGATACTGTAGATGACTTTGCCAAAACTTGTTGGTTTCTAGTAAGGGTTTTAGGAACCTCTACAAACAATAAAGAACTGAGATGTGGGGTTGCGTTTGGCTTTTTTAGACAAATGATAAAAACACATCTGAAGGATAAGGAAGCAATTAGCTTTGAAATATTTGCTTTTTTTTACAAAATGTCTCTGTGATTGTTTGCAAGACAGGAAAGTAGGCAACCTAACTCAAACAAATTTGAGCAGGCATGCCTTTCTACTCTGTTCACACATGACCTGAAGTTAGGGTTGAGCAATGAGTTTAGGAGTCGACTCCAACTTTAATACATTGGTTGGAAAAATAACCAGCAATTCCAAGAAGTTATCTCCAAATTTTAAGAATGCATACTAATATTGCCCAAATGTAAGCAAAAACTAATTGTTCACATTTAATACAGCATTAGCTGAGATATCAATAGTAAACATGTCTTTGTGACGGGCAGCACAGTAAAAGGTCAAATAATTTGTGGCTTCAGGGAGAAAGACCAAATTGAACACACTGAACACATCCAGTTCATATAGATTACAATATTATTCAAGAATCAGTAAAGATGCAAAAAGGAGCAAGCAAAATGATCAAGGAAAGCACAGATACCATACAAGGAAATGTTAGAATGTGGAACTACTTGGGTGCAGAAACCAGAATTGTTTAAAATACTTCACTGTAGAGTCCTTTTCACATGTAATTTGATACAAATATTCACATAGCACACAGTCATAGGTCAGAGGAGAATAAAAGCCATCAGTAGCTATTAATCTAAAGGCTTTTCTCTCAATTGTCATAAACAGTATTCTTCTACATGTTATTTGCTAGGGAATACTTAACACTTGCTTATGGCCTTTCCAAATGTTAATTGCTCATTGCAACAGAAGACTGGATAGAAGTTTGTTTTCCTTTATACTGCTGCCATGTCCTTAAATAAAATACCAAATGCAATTTACTTAACTGAAATAGACATTCAAGGAACATATTTTCAGTCCAGAGCAAAATGCTGTAGCATGATTCATGATAGCTACTAAATCAGCCTCTTAAGCTTACATCTTAGTTCTCCAAAGCCTCAAATTACAAATCTAAGTTTAAAACTATCAAAAGGTAATTTGTCCCCTTTATCAACTACAGAATACCAATAACAACTGAATTCAGCTACACCATGTCAACAGGTGTGTCACCATCTCAATACAAATTGTAATTTTAAAATTTTCTAGTATGGTGGCCCATGAACAATGTTCAGCTGTATTCTAAATTAATATGATTACACCAGCCATACTGCTTTTAAATAGGTACTGCAGTTGGCTTTCTAGAGGCCATGCACAGTGTGATGGTCTTAATATATAGTGGAGAAGACTATCAGGCATTCCCACAGCTGCAATGTTATTTTATTTTCTTTTATATACATTCAGCAAAGACAGATGTCTCATAGCTTATCCAATGCCATGAATATAATCACAGTGAAAAATGGGTATTATCAGAAATTGGACTTTATCGTTTCCCCCTTATCAGAGCGGCATTTTAAAGCCAATCTAAGTCTTAACACATAGCAACATACTTTGTAAATTGAACATGTGCATATTATAAAGATTTATGATTTCATTTCCCACAGTCATGTAATAGTGGAAGGCACTCACTTCAGAGCTAATGACAGTGTCAATACATAGCTGGGCCTCTGAAACTCCTGAAAAGCATTACACAAGTATATAAGGCTATTAAAAATAAAACTGTGCAACTATAAAACCATGTGACAATGAGAAAGGGGTCAAAAATCTCATGAAAGATTTCAACATACTCCAAAACTGAATAAAGCAAATCTATACTTTTTTTATTTTTTTAACAATTTGCCAAGACTGGAATGAGAGATAAATAGAAGGCACAACAATTTTGTTTCGGTTTTAATACAAATACAAACTAAACATGAAAAAGTCCCTATTTCAATAAAAAAAAATTTACAAGTTCAGGAAGAGTGTTTTAAAGAGTCAAGTTCTAGACATTTAAAACCTATCCCACAATCCTTGTAAGTGGTAAAACAGTAGTGAGAATTCCTTTTCGTGATCATGTACCAAAAGAAAATATTCTATGAATACCCTTTATTCCACTTTTACAACGCCACACAAAAAAAAAGGGTAACGTCGATTTCCAAACAGCAACATCTCCAGACTGGGAATGAAGAGGTCCTATGACCCCACCTTCCAAGGGTTGTACGGATTTCCCCGCCCTTGAAATGTTTGTCAGGTGCTAGATTTTCCTATAGGCTCCAGAACACATGCAGGTAAAAAGGGTAGTTCCACTGACTAAAGCGCACCTCATGTCAGTAAGAGGGGGAAAAAAAGAAGAAAAGCGCCACACTTCCATTAGGAAAAAATCACTGGTACCAAAAAAATATATATATATATCCAGTCCATATGTCTGCAGCGAGCGAGCAAGGATTTGGTAATTCTTTCTAAAATCCATCTTTTCCTGAAATATTGTTCCACAAAGCTGGAATCTGGGACAAGGACTAGGAAGAAAAATCACAAAACCAAACACAAACAAAATGAGCCAAAATTGTATCAAACGTAGCAGTCTATAACAGGGTAGGACCACATTCCAAGATACCCAAGGCTGAAATTCACAAATCTGCAGGAAGAAGGGTTTGTCTCCTCTCATCATCCATTAATCACTGGCGTTGCCCGATGCCCCTTCCAGTGCCAAATCCTGGTTTCTGAGACATTCCTCCACGTGGAGGGCCTCGAATCCCACCTCCCAGCCCCCCACGGGTGCCACCAGGCCCACGGGGTCTGTTGTCTCGGCGATCACCCTCCCTGGCTGCTCGTGTTTTTTTCTCTTCTACATTCAAGCGTACTTCTCCTCTGAACATTATTGGCTGCAAGAGAAAACGAGAGAAAAATCAAGAGACAAAAAAAAAAGCCATTCAGAACAGTGAATAACAGAAGTACAATCCAAGTCTACTCAGAAGCAAGACTCACTGGATTCACCATGATCTCTTTCTGGGGAACACAGGATTGCAACCTAATCCATTCAATCTTCCAAAAGGCTAAAAGATAATGCTGTGGATCCTACCACCTGTTTCAAAATAGGTATATGTGTTTCTGTGAATTTAAACCACTCCGTATTCCTTTATTTTTTAACAAGTTGGGATTACTTATGAAGTTCCTGTACAAAGCCGTAAGAACACTGGATGCTCTCCTGTCCATCATATTTGGTCTCATTTCAACATATAATAGAGTATTGTTTAAGGAGATAAGGGCTATTGCATTTCCTATTCTGTCCTTCAAAGCTTCCTGAAAATCCAAGAGAACAGTTTCGTACGTGGGGTCCAAGCAATCTACAATTATTCACTAAACTGGTGAACTACCCACACACATTTACTATTATGGTTTCAAAAAGTACCGAAGAATCCTAATATATAAGATTACACAATACCGTTTTTTAAAAAAATCTTTCCAAATAACTAGAGTATGAAATTGATATTTATTTAATAATTATTTTAAATGACTACTGCACACTAATTGCAG
This sequence comes from Vipera berus, assembly GCF_964194415.1. Taxonomy (NCBI): domain Eukaryota; kingdom Metazoa; phylum Chordata; class Lepidosauria; order Squamata; family Viperidae; genus Vipera; species Vipera berus. Next base: position 208,885,746 of record NC_138203.1, on the reverse strand, counting down.
AAATAATCTAATTACGGTAACTATGTACCACTCTTGTTAATTCCATTTTAGCAATCATTTGCCAACATAAAAGCAGAAGCATTCCGGTGATTTTTTTTTTGTTTTTAATACAAATATTTTCTGTTTTACCTTAAAAGGATAGATATTTAGCAAAGTTCAACACGGCCATATCACTTAAAGTTTATTAATTTGAATTTAATGTACCCTATTGCCGAGGATCTTCTGAACTGGTTCTGGATCATCAAATACCACAAATCCAAAGTTAGGGAGTTTTCCTCCACTGTTGATACGCAGTTCTACAACGTTTCCATAGCCTGCAAGAGAGTTTCCAAGTTCTTTGATCATACATTAGACTGTTCTGTGAAAATAAGCATGTACTTTTAAACACCACCAATAGCAAATTCCAACCGACAGAAGAACAATGTTCACAGCTTACTTTGAAAGAAGTCCTTTAGTTCCGACTTATCAACGTCGTGAGGAAGGTTCCCAACAAAGAGCTGTTGACTGTCTGGGTACCTCACAATCCGTCTGGTTTCCATGTCACCCTGTTCTCCTTCCCGTACTTAAATAAATGATAATTATGGCGTAAGAATACCATGAGATTAAATAAAATGAAAAAAGCATCTATCTTAATCTTTGTTTATAGTAAAAAAAAAAGCTAAAGTCATTAATTAGGCAAATGAAATTACAAACAGGATGCAACAATTGGTCTAGTTATTCCTATTCTGGAGGCTTCATTATTGACATGTAAGTGGCATCTTACCAAAGCCTTCAAAGTAGAATAAAGACTAAAGTGCTGGTGCAGTGGTTAGAATGCAGTACTGCAGGCTATGTCTGCTGACTGCCAACTGCCAGCAGATTGGCAGTTCGATTCTCACCGGTTCAAGGTTGACTCAGCCTTCCATCCTTCCGAGGTTGGTAAAATGAGGACCCAGATTGTTGTGGGTGATAGGCTGACCTTGTAAACCGCTTAAAGAGGTCTGTAAAGCACTGTGAAGTGGTATATAAGTCTAAGTGCTATTGCTATCCACATAGAATTAATTTGGACTCATTCTTTCCAACTCTTAAGCAATATTTTTGTATTTTTTAACCTAAGCACAGAAGTTGGGAAGTTTTATTTCAATACTGAATTTCCTTTTAAAAACTATACAGCATCACCACCATACAATTCTTCTATATGCCAAATACAGAATTTAGTTTTCTTACTTGTCCTAGGGCCTCTTTGTAGTGGCATGTTTGTCCGTTGCTCTCTCACCCTCTGGTCCCGCTGAGGTCTCTGGGGTGGAGTCTGGGATTCGGGCTTAGATTCAGGACGGGGCTGCAAAATGTACCAGCACAAAATGAGAGTACAAAAGAGAAGCAAAATTAAATTTATTCTGTCTGCAACCATTAAGAACCTGTGGAAAACAGGCTTAAAAGATGGAATGGAGAAAATTAAGCCCTTTCTTTCACTTAGCACAACTCGGCGTGGAAGCTGGCAGAGGTCATACTGAATTGGAAGCACTGGTGATGAAATGCTTCCTTTCCACAGTGTTTTTCATGCATTCCTGGTGATAATAGCAATATATGGTTGCATTTTATCTTTAATGTGGCAGTGTCTCCTCAAAATGATCAGGGGGTTGAAGAATAGAAAACAAGTCCAAATGATATGGCCAGGAGACAATTGTATAGTTAGAAGCAAATCCCTCTAGAGAAGGGGTGTCAAACTGCCAGGCCGCAGGCCGGATGCATCACGACGAAACCACGCCCACCCCACTGCCAGCAATGGGGAAAAACTTCCAATAGGTGACGTGACGTCACGTGACATTGCGAGTTTGACATGTCTGCTCTAGACCCTAGTGTTTTTAACTAAAAAAAATGCCCATTCCCATTCTTCTTAATCAAATTTTCTCCTCAGGAATTTTAGAAAGAGGCTAGAGTTATTGGGAGTGGGAGAGCCAATAAAATTGATGTGAAACCCATTGTTGCCGCTTTTTCTTTTAATATTGTGTTTACTTGAAATCAATCCCCAAGTTAAGAACATCCAACTTACAGGTAACTTGTGTAGGCTACCTCTTACTAAAAATGGTAGATGGCACTCTCCTTAAGCCAACGAACTGCTGAAGTTGTGCAATGTTTTCATGAATTGCTGAGGTTGCATATTTTTAATATATAGCCTATTTTCAGTGATTTTCAACATTCATTGAAACATTGTGCAACTTCAGCACTTTGCTGGTTTAAGGAAGGATTGTGCCATTTGCCACCTATGCTGAACACGCCATAAACAATTGACTAGTGCTAAAAATTCAAATTAATTGTAAATTCAAGGCATCTATAGATTGTATTGAACTTGTTGATTACTCTTGCATGCATTTGTTAGGCGGTTCATACCTGTGATGTAGGCAATTTGACAACATGGGGTGGTATGCCTGACACTGGAACTGCTCCACTGGGTGGCAAATTCTTACTGGTCACAGATGCCCATGAAGATGTCTGGGGGGGGGAAAAAGCTTTAGTAACGATAGAATCCTATGTTCTTCAAGGCTGCCCCTCTCAACTTCTACAATTTTTTACAACTCCACTGGTACAGTCTCATTTATATACATAATAAGTATATACTAAATAAATAAATAAATAAATAAATAAATAAATAAATAAATAAATAAATAAATAAATAAATAAATATTTGTCACCATTTAAATTTTTCCTTCAAATTATCTCAGTAGTTAAGAATAAAACTTAAAAATAATTGGTTCTAAGTACTGGCAATTAACAAGAACAAAGATAACTATTTTTGCCTACTAAAATTGCCTTTCAATGCTTTGTTAGGGCATAGCTCAGGGGTCATGCCTGGCTGGGGAATTCTGGGAGTTGAAGTCCACAAGTCATAAAAGGGCCAAGTTTGAAGAGCCCTGGCACAGCTAAGCCATAAATAGGAAGATTTAGACATTTGGTTCTTATACCATACTACATTTCGATGCAAATACTGATGCTTACATCGGAGTTCCTTCCCACTACGGAGTGCTTTCCGTAAGTTGGAATGACTAAATCTAACAGAGTCATGATACGTTGAAACAGTTCTCCATGTTGTATAACCATAATCTCTTATCTGCAAATAGGTAAAGGTAAAGGTAAAGGTTCCCCCGCACATGCGTGCTAGTCGTTTCCGACTCTAGGGGCCGGTGCTCATCTCCGTTTCATAGCCGAAGAGCCAGCGCTTGTCCGAGGACGTCTCCGTGGTCATGTGGCCGGCATGACTAGACGCCAAAGGCGCACGGAACGCTGTTACCTTCCCACCGTAGTGGTCCCTATTTTTCTACTTGCATTTTTACGTGCTTTCGAACTGCTAGGTTGGCAGAAGCTGGGACGAGTAACAGGCACTCACTCTGTTTCGCGGCCCTCGGGATTTGAACCGCCAAACTGCCGACCTTCTGATCGACAAGCTCAGCGTCCTAACCCACTGAGCCACCGCGTCCCTACAAATATCTGCAAATAGGACTTAGATAAATCTCATTATCACCCTGTAGGTCACAGTAATGAATTGCAAGTAGTTGTTTCAAATTTCCTCAACAGCTGGTTGGTTTCCAGAAATATGGTATATTTGCCACTGGGTGTCTATGGAGGTATTGCCATTTTGTCAATAAGCTGTAAGTGAAACATCTTATAACTTGTATAGGAAAAATACGAGGATTTTGGTAGTGCTTTGGTAGTGCTTTCAGTGACACAATAACATTAAAAACAGATTTAGCAGTAATTAATTTAGTGGTGCAATTTTACGGAACTAAAAGCCAGAAAAATAATTGCAAAATGAACATTTTTTTAAAAAAAGTAAAAGAACAAGTTTATGGAAGGACAACATAGAAAAAAAATTCTTGTATTACTCTAGAGTCTTCTTGCACAACAGGTGTTGGATCTGCAGGAACCGGAGAAGGACTCTTCTCAATAGCTTCCTCAGGAGCCGCTTCCTCTACCACTAGGTCAGTTTTTTCTTCTTGAACTTCTACTTCAGGTTCTTGTTCAGGCTCAGCTTCTGGTTCCGGTTCTGGCTCTACAACTGGTTCTTCTAGTTGTTCCTCCAAGTCATTGCTGCTGAAGAAAGATCTTTTCATTATAGGCGGCAATCTGTCTACACCGTTCAATAACAATCTTAACTGTTTCTAAATCCTACATAGTTAGGGTATTTATAAAACGTTCAGTTATTTATAAAATGTTCCAACATAAATAATTTAATTCAATTCTATACCGGCCTGCAAAAACGTTTTCTTGACTAAAGTCACTAATGCCTCCATTTAAAAAAAAATAAAGATTCTTTCGTTCTTTTTCCTTGAACTACATACGGAAAATAGGTCTTCCAAAAATACATTATTTCTAAAAACGAAAAGAATTGATAGGGGTTTATATATTCTAAGAACAAGATTGCCAATTACCGCTGAATGGTGAAAATTTGACTCTAGAATTAACAATGGACTTCTGTTATCTATCAGCAGTGCTGCGAGAGGCGACTTGTAAGCAGAAGTGAGGTTAGACTGGATGTTCCGAGAACTGGACTTTCTATTTCAGCTAGAGCAAGAAAAGACAGGGTAACTGGAACGCTGGGTTGACTTACCTGACCGACTGTTCATAGTAAGCTGCTGAATCATCAGCAACTGCCTCCGGAGTCTGTTGCCTTTCCTCAGGCTCTTCTGCCTCTTCCTCAGATTCTGGTGAGGGAGGAGAAAAAGAAAAAAAACACCTATGTATCCTACTTTGTACAAATTAAAAGGACAGCTCATAATGTTCATTCAATCTTTTATGGCTTACTAAATATGTGTACGTTTTAGGCACATATACGTTTTTATACACGTACATTTTTAATGGGACAATTAATGGGGCCAAATGCACACCCGGGAAAGAGGTCAAGGTCTTTGGGTTGCTCGGGTTGCTCTAGCAAAATCTTGAGGGGAATAAACAAAATAATAAAATAATGGAATAAAAAGGAATAAGCAAGGAAAGACTAGTGCATGCTGTCTGCTCTCCCACTCCTCCTCCACATAGCCCGGGGGTCCCCAAACCATGGGCCGTGAGAGATTTGCAACCAGGCAATGGAAACAGCCGCCGAGCGCAAGCACATGCATCTTCACTTGCGCATCGAGCGAGCGCAGGCACGTGTGCACATCGCTTGCGAAAATGGAGCTGCATGCATGTGCACGAGCTTGCCAGCCACTTGCGCGAATCAACCTCTCTCCGCCCCCAGTCTGAGAAAGCCGGAAACATTGGGAACTTTGACGTAGACTATGCACTAGCCAGCAAATCCCAATTATAGGTAGTCCTTGATTTACAACCAATTATTTAGTGACAATTCGAAATTAGAATGGTACCGAAAAGTGACTTATGACTATTTTTCAGAGCATCCCACGGTCACGTGCTCAAAATTCAGATGCTTGGCAACTGGCATGTATTTATGACAGCTGCAGTATCCCAGGGTCATCTTTTGCAACCTTCTGACAAGCAAAATCAATGGGGAAGCCAGATTCATTTAACAACTGTGTAACTAACTTACCTGTGACAAGAAAGATCATAAAATGGGGCAAAACTCACTTAACAACTATCTTGCTTAGCAACTGAAATTGTGGGCTCGATTGTGGTCGTAAGTCGAGGACTACCTGGACACAGTGACTTCCTTCTCCTGCTTCACATCCACTGATGTCTCAGGAAGGCATATCCATCTTTTCATTCTTCTTCTTCCTAGCAACTTTCCGCTGACTCAGTTCCCAGACTGATATATCACACCAGACCACCCCCATCCTTATCTTCCGGAGCCTCCTTTTACACCCCCCCTAAGCTGCCAATATCCTTGGCTTTTGCTTGACTTCCCCCACCCGAAAAAGCAGTTTCATTTCATGGATAGACCGAAACACCCAAAACATTTATTTTTAACCTTGATACAGAACACCCCAAACCTATTGTCCCATGCGTTCTATTTCTGCCTATCCTCACCTCCAATGTTTGGCTTTTGACTGAATTGCCAGTTTCAGAAAACAGAAACCGAACCCATTAGTGACTGAAGAAGGCATCCCTCCAATATTGTCTTTTCCTATTATTATTTCAGACTGTACAAAGATTTCATCCACTTCTCTACCAGGCTTACATCAATTAATCAGACTAGGACAGCAACACAAGTAATCCGTGACTTACAATTGTTCATTCAGTGACGGTACTGGAAAAAGTGACCTATCACCATTTTTCACACTTACGATTGTTGAAGCATCCCACGGTCACGTAATCAAAATTCAGATGCTTGGCAACTGACTCATATTTATGAATGTTGCAGTGTCCCGGGGTCATGTAATCACCTTTTGCAACCTTCTAACAAGCAAAGTCAATGGGGAAACCAGATTCACTTAACCGTGTTACTAACTTAACAACTGCGGCAAGAAAGGTCGTAAAATGGGGCTAAATTCATTTGACAACTTGTTTCACTTAGCAACAGAAATTTTGGGCACAACTGTGATCACAAGTCAAGGACTATCTGGAAAGGTCCGAAAATATATTGCAATGTAAAACAAGAAGTTCATTAAGAAAGCATTTCTAATGATAATTCAGTTTACGGTAATTAGCTTTCTTACAACTTAAACTATAGAAATACCTGACAGCTAAATGGAACAACAGAGTTGGAAGGGAGATTGGAAGTCTTCTTGTCCAAGCCCCTGCTCAAACAGGAGACATCTATACCATTTCAGACAAATGGCTGTCCAATCTCTTCTTAAAAACATCCACCCACAGCTTCTGAAGGCAAGCTGTTCCATTAATTGTTCTAACGGTCAGGAAATTTCTCCTTACTTCTAAGTTAGTTCTCTCCTTGATTAAGTTTCTACCCATTGCTTCTTGTACTGCCTTTCAGGTGCTTTGGAGAACAGGTAAACCAAAATAGAGGTAAACCAAATTTGGCTAACTCATTAATTCTATTAATAGACAAATACAGAATAGCACCTGACTGTACTGAAAACGGCAGCTTTAAGTTAAGTTAAAGGTTGAAATCAATAGGCTGTTTTCAGTTTATTATTTTAGTATAGAAAAACAGAATTTCTGATCAAAGGAAGAATGATGAAAGTACAGATTTTCAGGGTCCTATTTTTAGATCTCACAAGTTTTGGGTAGCATTATCCTTTTTCTGGCTCATATCTTTTCACTGATCTTCATTGTTACTGTAAATTTAGTTCTGCTTCCTCTCTGGAAATATCAACAGGTGCTGCATTTGGGCTTTATACCTAAGCAGAGTCACACATGGTTAATACTTTTACGGAGACATCAAGGGGTTTCAAGGGCTGTAAACTAGACTAAAGTAAAGTAAAAAAGTAAAATCACCAGAAGCTTAACAGTGGTCACTTGTATAATGCTACCATGTAAATAGCACGGACAAATTCACCAAATCATTAGGATTTGAAAGAGATCCTACCTTTTTATTATTCAAAGGCATATTTAAATTATGCAGACAAGTCATGATTTGGCCATTTCACTATTTAGAGGAGTTATGAACAAAACAAAACCCGTCATAAACACAAAATTAAGATTATGGACCTTACCCTCTGGAGGTTCAGCATTCAAGTCACCAAAAACTTCATCCTGATAGCGAAATATGTCATTATGGACATAAAACTTGTTGGCAACTGATCCCTGTAGACAATACAATGTGAAAAATAAAATTCAGCAGTTTGCTCACCACAGATATTTGATTTCATTCTGTCATCCCAAAATCATTTGCAGGTAGTCCTCGACTTACAACGGTTTGTTTAGTGACTGTTCAAAGTTACATTACAACGGCACTGAAAAATGGAACTTGTGACCATTGTTCAGAGCTACGACCTTTGCAGCATCCCCATGATCATGTGATCAAAATTCAGATGCTTGGCAACTGGTTCATACTTATGGCCATTGCTGCCAAGGCCATGTGATCACCCTTCTGTGACCTTCTGACAAGCAAAGTCAATAGGGAAGCCAGATTCACTTAACAAACTGGTTTCTAATTTATCAACTGCAGTGATTCATTTAACAATTGTGGGCGAGAAAGGTCGTAAAAAAAATTCAATGAGTGTCTCGCTTAACAACAGAAATGTTGGGCTCAATTGTGGTCGTAAATTGAGAACTACCTGTACTGGAATTTCAGTCCAAAACAGTTTTAGCTATATGTGCTATTCAGAAAATACAAGGAAAAACTTGCACAGCTGACTTAACCATTGATTTCTGAACTCTCAATCACTTCAAGCAAAATACAATAGAGCTCAATGACTAAAAGACAAAGAGTGAATTTTCTTAATTTTAGTGATAGACACCGAAAATAAGCCCCCCCCCCAAACACCCTGATTTTTGGGGTGGACCTAATATAAGCCATAGCCCCCAAAATAAGCCCTAATTAGGACACCACCCATTCCGGCCCACCTCACTGCTGCAATGTTGCAGGAGGTCGCGCGGCACATCGTGTCACTACTGCCACAAGGAGGCGAGATAGGTGGGGGAAGGTGGAGCTGCCCAATGCTTCCTGCTTCTTTCAGCCCCCCCCCCCCCCAGGTCAGGTCATCCCTTGCTCGGCGACATTCCATTTCACTCCCCCTCCCGAGCCGGACTGCCATGCTAAGGAGGATGGCGAGGTAGGCCAAGTCCCCCTCCACGTTTTGGAGCTAGGAGGGAGCGATGGTAGAAGGCTCCACTGCGCTGTGCGCCACTGGAGGGGTTTTCTTCACGCTTCGCCCACAGATCGCCTGCCTGGCGGCAGCCACCACCTCCTCCTCCTCCAACTGTCCCGTGGCTTGCGCCATGGCGGGGCAGCACTAGCCTCCCCCTCTGCCAGCCCTCTGGCGCCGCCACTGGAGAGAGCAGAGAGCAGAGAGGCTCTATGCAGCGATGCAGAACAGAGAAAGAAATGATCAGTCTATAATTTTAATGGTAGGTTTATTTTAACAGTGAGAGATTGAATAACAACAAAATAAAACCAGAAAAACGCATTTCAAAAAAGTTATAAATTGATTTGCATTTTAATGAGTGAAATAAGTATTTGATCCCCTATCAATCAGCAAGACTTCTGGCTCCCAGGTGACTTTTATATAGGTATCGAGCTGATATTAGGAGCACTCTCTTAAAGGGAGTGCTCCTAATCTCAGCTTGTTATCTGTATAAGACACCTGTCCACAGAAGCAATCAATCAATCAGATTCCAAACTCCACCATGGCCAAGACCAGGGGTAGGCAACCTCGGCCCTTTTATGACTCATGGGCTTCAACTCCCAGAATTCCTGAGTCAGCAGCTGACTCAGGAATTCTGGGAGTTGACGTCCATGAGTCAAAAAAGAGCCGACATTGGCCAAGACCAAAGAGCTGTCCAAAGATGTCAGGGACAAGATTGTAGACCTACACCAAGGCTGGAATGGGCTACAAGACTATCGCCAAGCAGCTTGGTGAGAAGGTGACAATGGTGCGATTATTCGCAAATGGAAGAAACACAAAATAACTGTCAATCACCCTCAGTCTGGGGCTCCATACAAGATCTCACCTCATGGAGTTTCAATGATCATGAGAGCAGTGAGGAATCAGCCCAGAACTACACGGGAGGATGATCTCAAGGCAGCTGGGACCATAGTCATCAAGAAAACAATTGGTGACACACTATGCTGTGAAGGACTGAAATCCTATAGTGCCCACAAGGTCCCCCTGCTCAAGAAAGCACATGTACAGACCCCGTCTGAAATCTGCCAATGAACATTTGAATGACTCAGAGGAGAACTGGGTGAAAGTGTTGTGGTCAGATGAGATCAAAATCGAGCTCTTTGGTATCAACTCAACTCGCCGTGTTTGGAGGAGGAGGAATGCTGCCTATGACCCCAAGAACACCTTCCCCACTATCAAACATGGAGATGGAAAAATTATGCTTTGGGGGTGTTTTTCTGCTAAGGGGACAGAACAACTTCACACATCAAAGGGACGATGGAAGGGGCCATGTACTGTCAAATCTTTGGTGAGAACCTCCTCCCCTCAGCCAGGACATTGAAAATGGGTCATGGATGGGTATTCCAGCATGACAATGAACCAAAACACAAGACTAAGGCAACAAAAGAGTGGCTCAAGAAGAAGCACATTAAGGTCCTGGAGTGGCCTAGCCAGTTTCCAGACCTTTCCACAGAAAATCTGTGGAGGGAGCTGAAGGTTCGAGCTACCAAATGTCAGCCTCAAAACCTTAATGACTTGGAGCGGATCTGCATAGAGGAATGGGACAAAATCCCTCCTGAGATGTGTACAAACGTGGTAGCCAATTACAAGAAACATGTGACCTCTGTGATTGCCAACAAGGGTGTTGCCATTAAGTACTAAGTCATGTTTTGTGAAGGGGTTAAATACTTATTTCACTCATTAAAATGCAAATCAATTTATAACTTTTTTGAAATGCGTTTTTCTGGATTTTTTTGCTGTTATTCTGTCTCTCACTCTTAAAATAAACCTACCATTAAAATTATAGACTGATCATTTCTTTGTCAGCGAGCAAACGTACAAAATCAGCAGGGGATCAAATAATCTTTTCCCCCACTGTACAAAGAATGTCTAAATAAAAAGAGAAGATTAAGAATGTTAGGATTCAATGAATTGGAAAAATACTCAGAAAGAGGTATTATAAATAAAAGAATAGGCAATACGTGAATTGATATACAGATGAAAAAATGCAAGTAAGATTTTTCAAGGACAGAGAATTATGAATTCATACAGTGAACAGTGGAATAAATTAGATTTAATTAATTTCCTCTCCTTTTTTACTAATTCATGTCTTCAATTTCTTTCATTCCCTACTTCTCTCTTCTTTTTCAACTTGCAAAAGATGTCCTGGCAACAATATACATTTTTGGTTTAGCCAGTAAGCCAGATAGTGAGATTTCATCTACAACTTGTTAGAGACAGATTTTTATGGTGAAAAACGTCTTACAATAACCTAGCAGTACCTAAAATACAAAAATGTAGAGAAGTATTTCCCTGGCTACATACCTCAGGAGCAAGGACAAAAGTTTGCATGAATCTCCTCATTGGCTGAGTGTTATTAGACAGCTCACCCATGACCTGTACAACAACACCATCATTAATAGTGGCGTGAGCATCCACGTGGCGGATCTTTGTGCGGCAATCCTTAAAATTCAGTGACAACACCTTCTTGTGGATATCCTAAACAATAAAATGGGGAGAAGGAAAAATACAATAAAAAAAAGATTCTCAGAAATGAAATGCAAGTAGGGATGTGCACATAAAAGGAAATATATTTTGTTTTAAATCCAAAAGAAATAATTGAGTTCTGAAAGTTCTGATGATCCATTTAGATTGGCAGTAGCTCAGTAGAAAAAATGTAGTACGTTTTGACCATTCCAGGTTCCACGTGAAATAAATCTCAGAGCACTAAACCAAAATCAGAAAACTAGATCATTCTCACTCTCTTCTCATCCTACACATTTTCCGAGCATCTTCTGCTATCTCCCCCACCTTAGGCATCACTACTTGTGGCTGTCCTGGGGGCCTACTCTTTAATGTAATGATCTCTGCACTAAGAAGCAAGCTTCCAGCACCTTCACTCTTTCCCTCTCCTTTCGGCCACTGCCAAGATTCACATCTTTTTCACGGAAGACCCTACGTTTTTCTTTTCCTGCGCTTATCTCCTCCGAACCACTTCTGCAATATTGTGTTCCATATATGGACTAAACCAGAGGTCCCCAAACTTTTGAGCACCAGGGACCAGTTCTGTGGAGAGCATTTTTTTCTGCGGACCGGAAGGGGCATGGTTTCATGTACAGCCCCGCTCAGGGGCAGGGGGGCGGTAGCACCGGCAGGGCACTCAGAGGCAGGGCAGCAGTAGCTCCAGTGGGACACTCGGGGCAGGGGTAGCACCAGCGGGACACTCGGGGGCAGGGCAACAGCAGCGCCGGCAGGATGCTCGCCGCTAGCATGAGGGGGGGGGTGAGTGCATACGGATGTGTGCATGCACTGGCCATCCCTTCATGTGGCCCGGTGGCCAAGTGGCCGTGGCCAGGTAGTGGGCCGCGGCCCATAGGTTGGGGATCCCTGGACTAAACAAAACTGAACAGAAGAATTTATGCATTTTAGGTTCAAGTATGAGCACAGTACTTGTTTAAAAAAAGGAAGAGACCAAATTTTTGTTAACTCAATCCTCTTTCACAAAAATATAGTTTGATTAAGCTTTCCTATTTAAATTAGATATTTGTGCCACTATATCCAAAATTCAATCTCTACAGAAGGGTAAAGTACAACCAAGTCCCTGAAAAGTATACAATATTTAAAGTAACACAGAAAAAACCAAGAGACACTCGGGGACTATACTGATGCATAAAGCCTAAGAATGTAGAATGGTTTATATCATCTTGTAATTGGCTGTCGCAGTCAAATAGGAAGTCCTGATCCCTACATCCCACTTTAAAAATCAATTTCCAAGTTTGAAGGACTATTTTTTCTAGACATTTTACATATGACTTTACAAATGCTTACAGATTGTCCGTGAACGGCATCTGCTGGTTTTCCATTTGAATCCAAGCCACCATGAACATATGAAGAATTCTTTCCATAAAATCTGTGAGACAAAAATTTACAAACACTGTACATACAATTTCAATCTACCAGGTGCATTTTCATAACATTTTATCTATTGGCATTAAGCAACAGATATAGGCTCTTGTTTAATTTGGATCTATAGATAAAAACTGATTTACCAAACCAATTTCTGTAATAGATATTGGTAAGGCTCAATGTTTCACCTGCCATGGGTAAGAAATGAAGAAGGAATTTTGATATTATTTCAGGCTTGTCACAATAAAAAACTAAAACTAAATAAAAAATTTAAAGACTAAAAATTGGGGAAAATCAGGTTTTATTTAAGTCATTAACCTCATATATCTCTTCTAAGTATGTTCAGTTAATTGCTCTCATTTAAGTTGTTTAGTATCTAAAGCCTTCAGTTCTTTTGCAGAAAATTTATTTGGATCCTACTTACATAATTTAAAATATAGTAACTAACAAATTCCATCAATTCAAGCAAAGCTAATAGAAAGGAGTTGTGGGAATTGTAGTTTGAAATAATGCAATCAATTAGTTTGGGCTTGTTATGCATTATTTGCAAGCTCTTGTACCTTGCTGCTGTATTCATAAAATTAAGAGACACTAGCAATCACCATTCTTTTTTTTAAATAAAAAGCTACTTGCAGTCTAAACAAAAAATCAGCAAAGAACATCGTTTATTTTCCCTTGGCTTGTGCCAAGGAGATAAAGTGGAATTCCAAGCCAAAATCTGTAGTTTAATCTTGCTGAAATTAGTGGAGGGATAGTGCCCATAAGGTGATGAATTTAAAATAAATTAATAAATATATGCATACATATTTCATAGAAAGGGAAGGGAAATCTTCAGGCTGAGAAAGTCCCTAACTGAAATAAATGTTATATTGGGGTTTGTTTGTTTGTCCTGTTAATATGTTGGCTATGTGCCTCAACATTTATTGAAAGGGGGGGGGGAGGAAACCAGGGTCTCTGGTAACAGATTCTAATTCTAATTAACTGATTTTCCATCATCAAGCGAGAGCAGAATTACATTTCTCTCATTTTTAAAAAATAGGGAATTATTCTAATATTTTCAAAAATTATTTTTAAAAGCATAATTAGGTCAATTGGAATAGCATGGTCTGGTGTTCTACCTATTTTGTGACTGAAATGAAAAATGAAGATGTTCAAATTCCCATTGCATCACTTTGAGTTTTGTTCCACTAGAACACCCTATTTCAACTTTTGCTCTGTCAAAACCCAGCCAAGCTTAAAATATGAAGCTGCATGTTTGCTTCATCCAGGTACTTGATGATAACTTGAATTCCAAATAAACTACTGAAAATGCCCCCCAAAATTGATGCTTTTATCCTAAGATGACAAAATGTACATAAATGACATAACGACATATGTATTTCCTAACATATGCAAATATTATTCAAGACATACAATCAAGCAGTAAACAGCCTAATCAAGAAGCTACCAAGGAGAAAGTAACATCCCACCAACACTGAAAGAGCCACCCACCTACAGTATATAAACAGAAAGCAAATCCCTCTCGTTTCTACCAGTGAAGAATTAACTAGTCTGGTAACAATAAGCCTGCAAGCAAACAGGCAAGCTCAGAGCAAAGACTCCACAGTTCAGCCCTGAGTACATATATTCTCTTCTACTAGTATTATTTATGAATTTCTCCTAATCCATTTTTTATCAAGGGCATCATCATAGAGATGAAAAAAACTGAACTATAGCTTCCTTTTGATCTGCATATTAATTACAAAAATGCAAATTAGGCTGGTTAGTATTCAAGTATCAAAACAATTTGTCCTCATCTTTACTTTGGTATGAAGCTGAGGGGAATTCCAGAATATGGAGTTTTTAAAAAAGGCATCTTACTTCACAGAATAGTATCGCTAAAATACAATGTAGTATATTTTCTGATAGAAGTGATACAGATCATCCTCTACTTATGACTGACTGAACAAAGAGATTTATGACCCATGTTGTTGTTGTTAGTTGCGAAGTCGTGTCCGACCCATCGCGACCCTATGGACAATGTTCCTCCAGGCCTTCCTGTCCTCTACCATCTTCTGGAGTCCATTTAAGCTCACGCCTACTGCTTCAGTGACTCCATCCAGCCACCTCATTCTCTGTCGTCCCATTCTTCTATTGCCCTCAATCTTTCCCAGCATTAGGCTCTTCTCCAGTGAGTCCTTCCTTCTCATTAGGTGCCAAAGTATTTGAGTTCAACTTCAGGATCTGGCCTTCTAAAGAGCAGTCAGGGTTGATCTCCTCTAGGACTGACCGGTTTGATCGCCTTGCAGTCCAAGGAACTCGCAGGAGTCTTCTCCAGCACCATAGTTCAAAGGCTTATGACCCATGCCCAGTTACAATTGTTGCAGTGACCCCCTGGTCATGTGATCAAAATTTGGGCTCTTCCCTGCCTATGCTTAAGAATCCAGGGGAGGCTGCAACTTTCCCCCGCTCACCTGACTGTCTCTCATCTCTGCTCTTTTGGCCCCTGCTACCTTACCTTGTAGGGCAGCAAGCTAACCCAAAATTGTGTGGCTCACCCAGCTACCTTGTGTCCCAGTTCTGCACCAAACGTCTGCAGCCAGCTACAGTGGCCAAAGCAGAAGTGCCTCATTTCTTTTGCTACCTCCTTTTCATACCCTTTTCATTGTTCATCTACCTCCTTTTTGGACCCAGCTTCTCCTGCGGCCGTTTGCTACACATGGCTAAAGCCAGCAATAGTTCAGGAAAGCTTTTTGTTGCGTGACTGCCTTCCATTAGGACCCAGCCGAATACCAGGCCCCCTAGCGCCCTCCCCATCCCTCTGAAACACCCTGGCGTTCCTTACCTGGGACTTATCTGCTTAACACCCATTATTCCCTATGAACGATCACAATCAGAAGTGCCAGGATTATGGTCTTTGAACAAAGCAGCCACATGACATCTCACTTAATGACTGCTTTACTCAACAACCATCATTTTGGCCCAATTGTGGCTGTAAGGCTAGGATTAACTGTAGCAGAAAGGAGGCAGGCAGTTCATGTTCCTTTTAACATCTGCATCAAATAATTACACAATTGTTGAGAACATATTTTAGAGTGGCACAGAAAAAGTATGTACATAAGAAATTTGCTTGCATAATACCAAATTTTAAGGCATAATTGCTGTTCTTTAATGTAGCAAGCAAATTGCTAAAAGCGTTAAGAGTAAGGGTAAGGAGCCGATGTAAGAAAAAGGAATGAAAAGCACAAGTGCTAGGACATACGCAAATACCAAACAGAAGAACAGGTTAATTTATTGTTAGAAAAGCTTACAAAGGTAAGTTGAAAACTGTACCTGTGCAGGTAGTCTGGTGCTTGATTCAGCAGAGTATAATACTGTCTCACGAACTCCCGCCCAACCAGCAGGGGACTTGGCTTCTCCATCACCATTTCTTTGGTCAACTGAAAACTGAAGGCCAAAATCTTCATGAAAATCTGAACCCACCTAAAGTCTTGCAAATTAAGTTCAGCTAAATTAATGTATTATTTATTTCATATTTTATTAAATTACCCTAAAATTCAAGCGCTATTCAGGGATATAAAAGTATTTGATTTTCTTCTTCCCAGGCACTCCTTAGGGTCCTTAAGGACATGAGAAAGCTCAGTCTACACTGGCTTTGCATATTCAGCCCGAAATACAGGAATTACGTCTCACTTCCAGAAATATCTCATATGAAAGGAAAAAGTTACTGCCATTCAGGTTCTTCCAATGCTCAAGAGAACATGCATGAAAGTGACAAAAGGTTTCATTTTACTTCATCTACACTGAGAGAAGCAGTAACAGATCAATTCCTAATCCAGGGGTCTTCAAACTTGGTCCTTTTATGACTTGTAGACTTCAATTCCCAGAATTCCTCAGCCAGGCACACTGACTGAGGAATTCTGGGAGTTGAAGTCCACAAGCCATAAAAGGACCAAGTTTGAAGACCCCTGTCTTAATCTCTTTTCTTCTAGAAAAGTCCAGCAAAATACTTTCCTCTCCCTTCTGTGGATCACACAGAATAGGACCCTATGAAAAGAGCTAGATAGATCTTTCATTTTTATCAATATTTTGATCAAAGTTATCTTGCCTAGGTAGTGAAACAGTGCCCTCTATCTATCAGAGATCTGACCACTTTGCTGGCCCCTTTACTATTTTCTATAGTTGTATGTGTAGGACTCTTTTACCAACAAGATGCTTTAGCTGTTTTCATGAATTCTGGAGGAGGGGGCTATATGTCACCCAAAGTCTATTGGACTTGGGTTGCTATAATTTAAATAATAGTTTAAAAAATACAACACTTCCAGCAAAATTCTGTCTGGATTTTCCAGAACTTGTAAAATACTCATTGTTACAGCTTACTTATTAAATCAAAAACTAAGTAACAGGCTTACTCTTTGAAATATGGTTTACATAAACTGGTATCTGATACAACTAGTCAAAAACCAATCTACTTCAAATATTAATATAATATCAGGTATAAAATTGTTCATGAGTTTGAAAATATATATGCTACTACCATAATAGGTTAGCCAATCTCAAAATGACATGGAAACGGTTATCACTGAAACAAAAGTATTCTCTGTAAAATATAATTTGCTCACATGAAAAGAATTAAATTTTTACACATTGATTAATCTGGATGAAATCTTAGAGGGCTAACTATGTGAAATAACTATATAAGAAACAATAAAAGCTCTCATGGCAACTCAAATGCCAATATGTTTCTCATTGTGAACACAATACCTCATCAGAGGCAGGAAAGCTCATCTCGATTCTTTTCCTACCAAACCCACGAACAAACGGGGTTAGCAAACATCAAGAGGTAATGAAGTACTAACAGTGAATGTAGATAAATTAATAAATGCAAGAAATTTGTCTATTATACAATGAAACAGCTATGGGTATTCATCCACAGATAAGTTTATTAGGGAAAGTAGTATATGAAACAAACAGTATTCTTACTAACCTTGGGGAATGGTTATTTGAGGGACCATCTCTCCCTGGTTACATCTACCTATCCCATTAGGTTCAGCAGAAGAGCTCAACTATGGGTACCGCTTATATAGGGGGTTTCATCTGAGGGGACTCAGGACGAGAGCCTTTTTCACCTTGGCACCTGCTGTCTGGAATGTCATTGCCTTTGAGGTTAGACTGACCTAACCCCATTGGCCTTTCAGAGGAGCCTGAAGCCATGGTTCTGGCCTGGGGACCAGTGGAGGTATGGAGCTGATAAGATGGTTATACTGTTTATAAACTGTTGGATGGTACTCTCCTATATTTTCCAATTGTGTTTTTTGTTGTTGGTGGTTTTTGTTACTGTTGTTTCTTGTTATTCGTTTTTTGTTTTTGTTTTTAACTTTGTGAGCCAACCAGGGTCACACGTGTGAGATGCCTGGGCCATATAAATGAATGATAGATAAATGATAGATGAGAAATATTAATATTCTGAATGAATTCTAGATTAATTGCTTCAAAATGGCAGCAAAGGACTGAAATATATTTGTTTTTGAATGGTGCATTTCAAACTGTTACCTATTTACTCTTTTTCTCAGAAACCAAAATAATATACAATATAAAATACAGTTTAACGTAAATACTTTTTAAAACCTGGTTGAACTACATAATCCATGTTTTTCTGCAGCAATACAAAAATATCATTTTAAAAAAAGAAAATGCGTCAATCCATGTTGATACTAGGTTACTAAGTTCTGTAACAATATTATAAGGACAGATTTGGCTAGGACAAGTTGAAATCTGGATCTACTGCTTGATCTGGCTTCTATATCTGAACTGTTCTATTACAGTCTGTTATTGTGTGTAAGCAAAGAAGTCCAGATCTATTATCAAAGGCCCATACAAGGCAACACTGACCAGAATAAATACTAAAAGATTCGTGAATTCTTTTAGCTAGGAATTATAGTTAATGTACACAACTCTACCTTTGTTAAACTAATATTTAATGAAGCTAAACAGCTTAACAAATGCCTACTTAAAATCACTTGAATGCATGACAGTTGAGTTTGAACAGATACCATTATATTGTAGGGATCAGATATAAACAATAGGTTATATGATATTCTAAACTGAAATTGGAAACATGCTTAGTAATTGGTTTCTGATATAAAAAAATCTTGTAACTTTACAGTAATGTGAAGGAAACTATTGTGAAGTCTAGCATAAGGTTAATATGAGAAGAAAATTCATGCAATCTCGAGAGAACATTGGTATTCTAGAGCTCCCTAAAAAGAAACCGCAGGTACTTCTCACTAACGAACAATAATTCAGGCCAGAATTTCCATCGCTAAGTGATGTAGCCATAAAGTGCAACATGACATGACTGCACAGATTAGCGATGTAAATTCTAGCGTTCATGGCTGCTGTTGTTAAGCAAATCAGTCTGTGTCATTAAGTAAGGGTGTCACCACTGATAACCTCCTGCTGGATTCCCCATTAACTTTGCTGGTAGGAAGCCAGCAAAGGCTGCAAATGGTGATCTGTACACTCTGATGTTCTAACTGGAAGCTGGGCACTAAAGGCCCAGATCCCAATTGTGCAATTATATGCTGCAATCAACAGGAGCACAAGGATGGGTGATAACTGTCACTTGTTCAGCACCATTTTAAGTGTGAGTGGTCACTCAGTGAGGACCACATCTACTGTACTTCAGCCCGGTGGCAGAATATCAAAGCTTAATAAGCGATAGCCCCATCAGTAATGCTTCTTTTTTACACAAATAGCAATAGCACTTGGGCTTATATACCACTCCATAGTGCTTTACAGGATTCTCTGAGCAGTTTACAAATGTCAGCATATTGCCCCCAACAATCTGGGTCCTCATTTTACCGACCTCGGAAGGATGGAAGGCTGAGTCAACCTTGAGCCAATCAGGCTCAAACCCCTGGCTGTAGGCAGAGTTAGCATGCAATACTGCATTCTAACCACTGCACACAGATACACACGCCTCATAAAAATCCACTTTGGGTGGTTTAAACCCGAGGAGGGAGGAAATCTATGATACACCAGC
Source organism: Vipera berus (assembly GCF_964194415.1). NCBI lineage: Eukaryota > Metazoa > Chordata > Lepidosauria > Squamata > Viperidae > Vipera > Vipera berus. Next base: position 208,866,162 of record NC_138203.1, on the reverse strand, counting down.
ACACTGATAACATGTGCTCTCAGAATAGAATCCATATACAGTATAGAAACTTCCCAGGTTAAGAATGAGTTCTATTCCTAACTTTTCTCTTTAACCCAAATTTCGGAAGTCGGAACTTGTACTTACAATGTATTACTAAAAATGGCAGGCAATAATGTCCTTCCTTGAAGTGACAAAACATTGAAGCTGTGCAATACTTTTACAAACTGACAAAAACGGACAGTATTTTAAAAACACATGGCTTCAGAGGTTCCTGAAAGCATTGCGCAGCTTCAGCACACTGTTGCCTTGAGGAGACAGTACCGGCAACCTATCTGAATTCAGGGTTAGTCCTTCAGTTGGACATTCTTAACTGAGGGATTGCCTGCAATTGAAAGGGTTACAAACCAAATTAAATTGTACTACCATCTTAAACATTTCTATAGTGTAACGCTACATTCAACATAGTAAATAAAATTCTAATCTATTTCATTAAACTTACAAGATACAGTTAAGTTGGGCCACAGGATTCCATCATCTATGGAGTCTTTGGGATCCCTAAGATAGCCCCACACTACATCTCTGCTCCATGAATTTCACCGGCTATTGGTCTGCTTCTGAGGGCAGTTTAAGGTGTTAGTTATAACCTTTAAAGCCTTTAATGGCATAGGTCCAGGCTACCTGATGAATCATCTTGTCCCAGTAGGACACATCTGTCCTACTCATGTCGGCAAAGATAACCTAGTGCGGATCCCATCAATCAAAGAACTCTGACTTTCCAGATCCAAAAGAAGAGCCTTCTTTGCCACAGTGCCCACTCTTTGGAACATCCTATCCTCTAGAGCAGGGCTTTTCAACCTTTTCACCCATTGTACCACTTTTAGGATAAGGCAACATCCGAGTACCACCAGCCGCCTAACAAGATGTCAAAAACTTGATGACCAAAAAAAAAAAAGGAAAAAAGTAATGAAGTACAGGTAGTCCTCGACTTACAACAGTTCGCTTAGTGACTGTTCGAAGTTACAATGGCACTGAAAAAAGTGCCCCCCAAGCCACAGCCAAGCAAGACACGTGCCTGCCCACCCAGCCGTGCTCTTCCTCCTGTCCGAGGTTTTCATTGTTGTAAGCATTTCTGTTGAGGATTGGCAGCAGGGGTGAGATGGGGGGGGTGTTTGCTTTTTATTCCCCCCCCCCATTTGCTGGGTGGTTGCAGCAGGTTTTGGTCAATTCACATGACCCTGTGACTGTCATAAATATGAATCAGTTGCCAAGCATCTGAATGTAAATCAAAAGACCCTGGAGATGCTGCAGCATTCCAGCTGATTAGTGCTTCTTCAGGGCTCAGCAGAAGCACCAGGATCAGCGCCGAACTCCAGCTAGAGCCTGGCGCTGATCCTGGTGCTTCCGCTGAGCTCTGACAGCCCTACAGCTCCAGCCATCTCTCGCTCAGGCTTGTGCGGTGCTGCCACCAATTAAGCTCATTCCCCTCCCCAGCTACCACTTCTCTAGGATGGTCGTGTACCACCTGCCAGGTGCCAATGTACCACAGGTGGTACCCGTACCACAGGTTCAAAAGCCCTGCTGTAGAGAAAGTTCTATGCCAACCCTCCTACCCTTCTAGAGGAGCTTGAAGACCTGGCTCTGCCAGTTGGCCTGGGGATTTCCACAGTGCAGGTGGCTGCTGGATTTATGTCAACTCCCCCCCCCTTTACTCTTTGCTTTCCACCCACCCATCCATCTTTTCCATTTTTTTATTTCATTGTTCTATTATTTTACTTCTGTTTTGTTTATACTCTTTCATTTCTTTGTTGTTGTAAGCCACCTGGAGTACCCCCACAGTGAGATAAGTGGCAAATAAATTTAATAAATAAATAAATATCATGTTTGAAATATTTAAATTGATTTATAAACAATTTAGAAACAAGGGCACTATAATGCCATTCAGTGCAAAGACTTCTGATCTATACCACTGAAGAGGATCAGCTTTCAATGTCAACTTATCAACTGCAACTCAACAGACCCGGAAAAACACCAGTTGCTGAGCTCCTAAAGAAATGCAAGCTTTTCATGGTAACTTATGAATGCTGATGTGGGGGTGGTGTGGGAGGTGTGTCTCTAGAAAGTGAAGAACATATTGTGAGCACTCTCACAAAATGACTGACAACATGAATTATGTTAGGAAGCCAGGAGCTGCATGTCTTTGATATAGTGAAGCAAACAATATTGCTGAGAATTCATCCACTTGCTTCCCACTTGGTCAAATTAGAATGATTACAGAACGCCTCTTAATAGAAATGTTGAAAAGCCACTGTAATGCATATTTAATTTTCATAACTGAAGCTATTTTGGGGGAAAGTGCCTTTCTTTATCCTTGGTTTTTTATTTCATATATTTGAAGCAATATATTTCATCTCACTTTTCAAACCAATTAGGATACATAATTAATCAAGTCAGAACCAAACTACTGTTTCTATTTGTGGAAGGGACAACAGAGTAGATAAAATTATCCATTTTCCATTATATGAAAACTACTTTGCTCCGTTCTTCCCAATAATCAAGAACACTACTGAGAGGGAAAATAGGACAGACATGGTAGCTTTCAGAAATCTTGTCTTCAGATTTCAAGCACTATTTTCCTTACACCTTCATAACTCTCAACAGTTTTTCAGCAATGTATGGGCATAGCCACAAAATCTGATTCTGTATTTCCTTTCTGCAAGAAAATCCTTGACAGACCGACCTTGCTTAGTGACCGTCTGAAGTTACGATGGACCACCAAAAAGGTGGAGTTTCGACAGCCACACATCCCCTCCTGTCTTGTGGTTTCATTTTGGGCACTTGGCAACTGCTCACATTCATAGCTGTTTACAAATCAGCATTTGTTTCTGGTTTCCAGTGTTTACTTCTGATTTCCAATGAAAAACGCTCATTTAATGACCAGCTCAAAAAAATAATAAAATTAGGCAGTCACATGGTGATCCGTTTAATGGCTACCATGACTTCTAACAACAATAATCCTGGGCTCAATAATGGTTGTAAATTGAGGACTACTGTAGTCAGAAATTCCAATATGTGTAAATGGAAAGTTATAAAAGTAAGATCATATTCAGACACCAACTATCTAGGAAGTAGAAGAAATGGATCTGTCTTTTACATCTAGAGTGAAATGTTCTAGAAGACTCCAGGGAATTCAGCTTCTTGCACATAATCTGAAGGTACTCCTACCATCAAATGCATGGGAATAACTAAATAGATTTACCGTAGTTTACAGTAAGATGTTACAGGTAAAAGAATTATACCCAACAGAAGTTTATTTGAAATATTATTATTCAAGCCAGTGGATTAGTAGAACTTATTTCAGTCTGGTATGCAATCTGTGTTGTTTTTTTCCGTTGTCACATTTTTAAAATTGTGAAATAGCTTTCTTAAGCTGCTTAGAGATTTTGGCCATCCAGCAAGGAGGAATGTGATGGATGCTGTATGGTACATTTGCCAAAAGCATTAGAGAAAAATATAGAAGACTTTTTCTGCTAGAGTTGATGGGATGGCCAGAAATAATCAGGGAGAGGTGGTCCTTTAAACAGTATGGTTCATGTCATAAAGGGCTTTTAAAGCCAAATCAGCACCTTGGTTTTGCCAAGGAAACACATAATTGCCTACATCATCACATTTTGCACCAGATGGATGCTTCGTGATACTGTTCATGTGGACTGTATTACAGTAATCCATCCAAGAGTTGATCAGAACATGAGTGATCATGAGTAGAGCCTCCCAATCCAGGAATGGGAGGAACCAGTACACAACATGAAGCTGTGCAAAGGCCCTCCTAGCCATGGCTGTCATCTGCTGTTTGAATAACAGTTACAAATCTAGGTGGACTCCCAGACTGTATAAAGTCTGTTTGGGGCAGTGCAAATCTATCCTATAACAAAGATGGCAAAGTTCCTGAATTGGAGGGACCCCAAACCTTGGAGCCATTCAATCTTTCCAAGGCTCAGCTTAAGCCTGAAGTTCCCCATCCAGTTTCCTATAACCTCCAGGCACTGGGACACAACATCAACAGCATCATTTAATTCCAAAGCAGGAAAAAGGTATATCAATATGATACCTCACCCAATGGCAATGGAGGATTTCACCCAGCTGCTTCATGTAGTTTTTGAATAGGAGAGAACACCAAACCCTATGGGGCACTAAATAGAATTTATGCCAATTTCTATGAATCATATAGCAACATGGGTGAGCTAATTCAAGAAGGTCTAGCAACTTACAACTATTACTAGCATTTTCCAAAAACTTGTTCATTATTATGATTTTTTATATCTACCATTAAAGGTAGTTATTTATGTTCAACTAATATTAACATCTGATACCAAGATTAATCACCCTTTTTCATTTTAGCTAATACAAACTTTAGCCTTTTCAAATAATCAGAACAGTACTTTTACATGGATGGCAATCACATTTATATTCTCTAGTACCTTCTGGATTTTATTTAATCACTACATATTGTACTGAACTTCTTATGTCACTGCTTAATATTCACCTTGTATTTAACTATGAATTGGGGAACTTTGGACTTCAGATTACCAAACACCTACTAGCCTTTCCCACTGAGCACTAGGTGCTAAAAGTTATCGTATGTTCCCCATCACTGTGAAAGATCCTTTTTGCAGATGGGGATATTGTAATGCATTAAGCTGATTTTTACTCTGACATCTTAACAGTTAATAACAGCTATAGGATTAAACGACCGGTGAGGCAAACCTGGTATGGAAATCCTTAGTTTTGAAGCAGAAATCTCCATCTCTGCAGCCAGTGTTCTAATAGTAAAAGTTTTGCAAATCTTATCCCAGAATAGGAGAAACTACATTCAGCTGCTCCTTCTACTTGCTATGAAAGGAATAAACATGTCAGGAAAGGAAAAACTTTCCTTTTCATCCTCACTAGAATAAACTCAACATGGTTGACAAAATGGCAGTTCCTCCACTATGAACTCTTCTCCCACTACACACTGGTCTCCATAGAAACATCCTGCCCATGGCTTTCCCTTGGTTATATATACAACACTAACACAAATAAAAGAATGATTTAGCAACACACTCCCAACATTTAGAAATTCACAATAAAACTCTTTGCCAGCAAGGAGAGGGATATAAATTCAGTATCATCTGGTACTCTCAGTTTTGTATTCATAAAGAAGCTATGACATATGTTTCAATTTAAAAAAAAATCAAGGAAAAAAGGTGCTAATTTACAGCAATTCCTCAATCAGTTGGATGGAGACGGAAGTTTTTAGTATTTTTCTGTGGCAAGTTAGTAAAGAGTAATTTTAGAGTACCATTGCTCCTTTCAAACTTATTCTCAAAGGAAAGCTAAATGAAGTACTTACAAAGTACCACATCACAAAGATGCATGAAAACTTTTCTTCTGTTCCCTTCATATAAATTATTCCTTGATTTTAAATTAGGAAGGGAAAGATGATTTGTTGCTGCAGAATGCATGTTACCAAGCCAAGTTGACAAAAAATGTGCCAAACCCATCAAGAGGAAGTCAAGCTAGATTATTTTTCTGTTGCTGCCTATTATTGCATATAAAATTTAACCTTCTCATAGTAAGTCTTTTTAAGCTTCATAGGAAAACTTTTTTCTGTGAAAAATGTTCTGTGACACACATCTACAGCATCCCTTATAAGAGGAATATTAAAAAGCACAATAGGGGAAAAGAATCAATTTTCCATATGCACTCAAAATAAAATTCTATTCAGGTACAATTGTTTGGAATAGGATGCGTAAGTACTGCTATGTCAGGCTCCAAGAATCTCTTGTGTCACTAGTATGTAACACCAGCACAAAGATCAAAATAACCATTAGGATATTTCATTGTGGTCTTTAACTTAAGGGGACATAACTGACATTCCCCAAAAGAAACTGCAGTATTGAGTTTTATAGAACTACATTCACAGTGTACAATTACATTCAAACCACAACTCTTCTGGCTTCCAAACAGCAAGTTATAAAGGAGTCATATACATAAAACTTAGAACCATCTACACTTCCTAAACGTAATGCTGCCGATAAGACAAAAATAGCACTGACTGGAAACATGGCTACTCTACAATACTCAGCATCAGATTATAAAGCTCCCACTTGACCCAGTTTACATATTAGTTACAATGTTCACCACAGATTTCTGTTGCCAAGTGAACATACACATAAATGATTTCTATTAAGACTACCTGGGGCAAGAGTACAGCTGAGTGACAGGTGAAACGTGAAGGGCTCAAAAGTATTTGAAAATTCATGCCTACCGATTTAAATGCATATATTTCCTGCACACTTATGCATACCTATCTGTACCCAAACAGGCCTGACGAAGGGGGGTGTTTTCAGGGCAGTTATTATTAGCACTTCAACAAAATTGCATGTTTAGATAGATAGATAGATAGATAGATAGATAGATAGATAGATAGATAGATAGATAGATAGATAGATAGATAGATAGATAGATATAGATAGATGGATAGATATAGATAGATATATAGATATATAGATATATAGATATATAGATATAGATAGATATAGATTATATAGATATATAGATATAGATAGATGATATATATGGATATATATAGAGATAGATAGATAGATAGATAGATAGATAGATAGATAGATAGATAGATAGATAGATAGATAGATAGATAGATATCCAGCCTAGATCTGATGGTGGTGGAATGAAATTGTCATTCCGTGAGGCGACAGACAAAGCTCGTAGCTGTGTGCCAGGGTAGCACAATAAAGCCTCGACCATGGTTCACTTTGTGAGCGCTGCCCCTTTTTTTTACCCATGCCTCCTTCCCCCCCCCTTTCGCTATTGAAGGACACCATTGTCCTCTACATGCAGTTATTTCTGCTACGGTAAAAAAAAAAAGGGCCGGCCTCTCAAGCCTCTCTCCTTTGATTATTCTCCCACCCCTACACCGCCCGAGACGGCCGGTGTCGCGGAATTTTTGTCTTTTTTATCGGGAAGAGAAGAGCCGCGGCGGCTTTGAAGAGTCCCGTTTCCTCCCTCGGCAGGCCCGCGGCGCTTCTTTACAGACCCGCTCAGCTACCTTCTGACTGAGCTAGCGAGCCGTTCGGGACGCGGGGCCACCTTCTTTTTTTTTTTTTTTTCTTCCCCCTCTCAGGGCACAAGGAGGAGGCAGGGAGAAGCGAGGTTTGGCACCGATAAAAGTACCGACTCCGGGGCGGGCTTAAGAGTCGCCCCCGTCAGTATAAAACAGGGGTCGGCAACCTCGGCTCTTTTATGACTCGTGGACTTCAACTCCCAGAATTCCTGAGCCAGCATAGCTGGCTCAGGAATTCTGGGAGTTTAAGTCCACGAGTCATAAAAGAGCCGAGGTTGCCGACCCCTGGTATAAAAGCACCATCCTCCTGGCCACGCGCGTGCGTCGAGGCCGACCCTCCCCGTCCTTCACATCCCTTGGCCGGCCGGGCCTGCTAAAGCCGCCAATTGGCTATCGCAGGCGTGTATTCCCGCACTACAAAAGGAGCAGCGAGAGAGAGAGAGAGAGGGGTCGTCTCGCTCGCTCGCTCGCTCGCTCCCGGCCCTCCCGCCCCACGATCTCCTCATTCCGCCACTTCGAAACCCTTTGGCCGAAACCCTCCTTGCAGGGCCGTTGAACAGGATCGATGCCTCCAAGCAGTAGTCTGCGGCATCTCCCTTCTCCGCCCCGCTCTGGAAGCAACCCAAAAAAACAAAAAAAAAAGGCCGTAGAGTCCGAGAGAGACCGAACCGGGATTGATTAAGGAGGGGAGGAGGACCGCAGCCACCGCCGCTCGGGCCCTCTGCGCATCTATGGTGATGGTGACGACGGAGCCGTTTGCAGTCCCGTGAAGGACGTGACCCGGCCTACCCTGCCAAACCAACCTGAGGGCGAGGCGGAGCTGGACGAGAGGAGGTTTCACTCCGAACGAGGCAGACACGCACGACGAGAGACGGGAAGCACCTCACGCAACAGCGTGCTCAGCCGCCGGGTAAATATACCTATGGCGCAGCCTAACCCTGTTGAAAGGCCACATCCAATCAGCTGTCGGCCAAGTTCCCGTCTCGGAGATCGATAGGCCACAAGAAAAAAAGGGGACGGACAGCTTCCAGAAAGGCAAGGAAATAGTCCAATAGAGTGACGGGAAGCCCCGGAACGAGGAGCAAGATTGATGCCTGCAATAACCAATAATTGCCGACAAAAGGCCTATTAAGGCAGGAATAGAAGAAATAGATTCAGGCGAAGACCAACGAGACGACGCTACCTTCATTATTAGGAGAAAGATGCCGCGGAGGCGTGGCTAGATAGCCCGCCAAGGATAGGTGCGCTGCACGGTTGAAAGTCTGATAATCAAGACTCGGAAACCCCGTGTAAAAAAGGGCGTTGCTACGGATCAGTAACGAGCGCAGAGCCCGATTACAGTACGACGAACGGTAATGTATGATTGACAGAATTGGGATGTGGACCGATTGAGTCAGGAAAGCACCTCATCCTGAAATGAGTCCGGTTCCGAGTGAATAAACGGGAGGGGGAAAAGTGGGCTCCTTGCATCGTGCCCCTCCCACAAGCGAGTCTTGCGCTGCCGCCTTGTTCGTTGAAAGCTCAAGTTCGTATTGCTGGCCCTGATCCGGCTTGAACGACTGAACTCACGGGGGTCGCAGAACGCGGACCTGATAATATCTGTTCCGACCTTTAATTAACTCCACAGACGGGCGCGCCAAGTATTTGCCCGGGCCGAGACCTGTAGAAGCAAACCAATGTGCTCACGCCTCTAATAGACTTTTTATGTTTGACTCATAACAGAATGAAAAGTTCGATCAAAGTACACCCACCAGTTTCAAATGAAGATTTAGGCTTTAAAAGTAGGGCTTGCCCCAGTCTCTCAAATGAATTTCCCATTTTATTTATTTATTTGTTTGTTTTATATACCGCCCTTCTCCCGGAGGACTCAGGGCGGTGTACAGAGCAATAAAGTAAGAATACAATAAAGCAATAAAGTCAGAAAATTTTAAAACCCAAATCCATCAGGCCAGGCCGGCTTGTTGGAATAGATAAGTTTTTAGATCACACCGGAAGGAGCGAAGGTCGGGGGCCAGATTTCAGCTGGTAAGCGGTTCCAAAGGATTGGCGCACCCACCGAGAATGCTCTCCCCCTGGGGGTCACCAGCCGACATTCTCTGACCGGTGGCATCCTGAGGAGGCCCTCTGTGGGAGCGCACAGGACGGAGGGATGTTGACGCTGGCAGTAGGTGCTCCCGTAGGTAATCCGGACCCATGCCATGTAGGGCTTTGTATGTCATCACTAGCACCTTGAATTTCACCCGGAAGGCAACTGGAAGCCAGTGCAGCTCACGGAGCAGAGGTGTAATATGGGAGTATCGGGACACCCCCAAAAGCACTCGTGCAGCCGCACTCTGCACCAGCTGAAGCTTCCGAGTGGTTCTCAAGGGCAGCCCCATGTAAAGAGCGTTGCAGTAGTCAAGACGAGAGGTCACAAGTGCATGGGTGACTGTACACAAGGCATCCAGGTCCAGATAGGGTCGCAGCTGGCGCACCAGACGAACCTGGGCGAAGGCCCCTCTAGTCACAGCTCCTATATGATCTAAGAAGAGCTGTGAATCTAAGAGGACACCCAGATTGCGAGCCTTATCTACGGGGGATAATAACTCGCCCCCGATATTAAGAGATGGAATAATCTGAATATCCTGACATGCCGGTATGTACAGCCATTCAGTCTTGTCCGGGTTGAGTTGAAGCCTGTTCCTCCCCATCCATTCCCGGACCGCTTCCAGGCAACGGGACATCACAAGTAGTAAGGCTTGTGTGATTCCAGGGCCATCTTCAGAATGATGCTTTTGCAGTGTGATTACTACCGGTAGACTAATATTGACAGCAATCAATACACAAGTAGTCCTTGACTTATAACCACAATTGGGACCAGAATTTCTGAGGTTAAGCAGGGCTATTGTTAAAGGAGTCTTGCCTGATTTTATGACCTTTTCTGCCGTAAGCAAATCTCTGGAGTTGGTAAGTTAATTAAGCGGTCATGGGGGAATTCAGTTTTCCCCCCATTGAGTTTGCTGGTCTGAAGCTGACCAGGAAAGCTGCAAATGTTGATCACATGACCCTGAGATGCTGCAACCATAAATACATGCTGGTTGCCATATGCCTGAATTTTGATCATGTTATCATGAGGATGCTAAGATGGTTATAAGTGTGAAGACAAAGTCATAAGTCACTTTTTTCAGTGCCGGTATAATTTCGGGTCATTAATTTGTCTAGTCATTAACTAGGTTTTGGTCACTTCACGTAGCCCTGGGACACTGTGACCGTCATAAATATGAATCAGTTGCCAAGCATCTGAATGTAAATCACAAGACCCTGGAGATGCTGCAACATTCCAGCTGATCGGTGCTTCTTCTGGGCTCAGAAGCGCTAGGATCAGCGCTGAGCTCCAGGTGGACCCTTGCGCTGATCCTGGTGCTTCCACTGAGCCCTGACAGCCCCGAAGAAGCACTGATCCTGGTGCTTTCGCACAGACCTGCAGCTCCAGCCATCTCTTGTGCGGTGCTGTCACTGGTTCAGCTCATTCCCTCCCCCACTACCACTTTTCTAGGATGGTCACGTACCACCTGCCAGGTGCCAATGTACCACAGGTGGTACCCGTACCACTGGTTGAAAAGCCCTGCTGTAGAGTGCCTTGGGGCTTAAAAAAAATTAACCCAGCTGTAAGGTGAAAACAGTTTCATTAAATCTTGATAAAGTACAACCCTTTGAAAAATATGTTCCCTCACTTTAAAGAACGCTGCTTGCACTCTAGAGTAATATTGTTAGGACTCATATATAGACATGTTGTTGCCAATAATGTTTTATATATTTCATAGCCATACACAGACTTTGGAAGGATAAATAAAAAATCACACATTACTGTACACTACTGTAATATCAGTTGTCCATGTATGATGAATAAGATAACTAAAATGATAATTCCACGTGTATAATTTAAATGGTATGTTCAGCATCAGAATGACTACATGCAAGAAAGATCAAACCCCAAAAGTTACACAAAAGTTTCAGGAAATGTGCTTTTTCAACAAAGTAAAATCCTGCTAAACAATAATATAGAAATTCTGTTCTGCCTTACTTCTGATCAACTCTTGTACATTTTAACCAGAGCTGTGTGGCCCTTTGCAGAAAGTGATCAAAACTATTTTTGTATTCTTGCAACTAAATAATAAAAAGCCCACTAATAGAAAGCAATCTGATCTGAATTAAATGCTACTGAATAATACAGGGACAAAGGTAAGTTTTCCAGTTGATAGTTTAAAATGCTGTTACTTAGATTCTAGTAAATGGGAAGATATAACTTCTCATTTATCCATTATTTATCATAGTACTGATGTAGGCTTGGTGCTACCTTCAGCTTTTTTAAAAAAAATAGTTCTTACTTTTTCTACTATAAGTGTATGCCCCCCAATATTCCAAAGTGCAGAGAATAATAGACATTCAATAAATAGCATACTGGCTGTTACAATTTAAAATTGTATTCCATCTACAAATTTCCTGAAAAAGAAATTCACTGGTATTGATCATCTAACAGCATGTGTTTTTGTTTTTTTTAAAAAAATCTTTTCCTGCCTACCTAGGTTTGCACCAAACCTGGAGAGATGAATATAACTTCAATATGTAGTTGTAAGAAAGGTATTATCAAATAATAAACATTCAGTCAGAATGTGTTCTTTAATATATTTCAGATGCTTAATATTCCCTTGCTTTAAAATTCTTAAAAATACAGAGTTTCTCCAAGCAAGGAGTCCTAGTGGTGCCAGCCATCAAAATATATTGTTTAGCATTTTCATCTTTTCCTTCCTTAATGGATTTTCAATGGGAAGAAATGCCACTTCCAACTCTGTAATTCAATAGCTATTGTTCAAGAGTATTGAGGTATCAGGATGTTAAAAAGGGTCTAGCATATCTACCTCAGGAAACATAGGTGCTTTGGACAATCTGGAAAATAATTGGATAGCATAAAGGTTGAAAAAAGCAACAAAAGTAGCATGTAAATAGTTTTAACAAGGCGTTCAGCGTAGAATCAAAAATAAGATCCTCCCTGAAAAGCCATTAACATGTCTAACATTTCTCTATTTATTGGAAGTTGAGTAATTTTGGATGAAAACAAATTGATTTTGTGTGTATCATGATACAAGCTCGTTATTTTAACTTTAACTTTATTGTCACTTTGAATGTACACTAATCAGCATACATTAAAATGAAAATTCATTGCATACAGCAGGGGTTCCAACCCCCAGTCTATGGACCAGTACTGGGCCGCGGCACGCCAGCAACTGGTCCACACAAAACAAACCCCCATGCTTGGGACGCAGGCAGCACACAAAACCATGCGCCCTCCAGTCTGCAAAAAAATCTTTCTCCAGGGAACCGGTCCCTGGTGCCCAAAAGGTTGGGAACCTCTGGTATACATCTCTCAAGGATCACCACCTCCCATATACACTACATAAATATGACAAAAATAAATACAGAATTATGCATATACCCACATATATTATATGACACAGAGAAACAACAGTCTAGTACAGGTTATGTATACATTTCCTTGGTGAGAATAACGAATCTTCTGAGTTTACCAGACGGATGGCATAGGTAACAAAAGCTGGTGGGTAGTCCTGCTAGAAATACTTTGAAATCTTCTCCCAGAGGGGAGAACAGAAACAGACCGTAAAGTAGGTGTGTTGGGTCTCTAACAATGCTTTGAGCTCCTGGATACCAAGGAGCAAGCTTCCTATGATCTCAGCTGTCCATACCATTCTCTGTATGGACTTTCTATGTGAGGCACTGCTGCCACCAAACCAGACAGTGATGCAGTTTGTTAAAAAGAGCCTTGGTGGAGCAGTGGGCTAATGCCTCCTTAAGTAACACCAGCTGCCTGCAATTAGTGCAGGTTCGAGTCCCACCAGGCTCAAGGTTGACTCAGCCTTCCATCCTTCCGAGGTAGGTAAAATGAGGACCCAGATTGTTGGGGGCAATAAGCTGACTTTGTAAAAATGCCGCTGGGGGGGGGGGGTTGAAAGCCCTAATAAGCAGGCATATACATAGAGTGAAGGCTATTGCTAAGCACATTGATTTGTGCTTCTTAGATTGTAAGCTGCCCTGAGTCTTCAGAGAAGGGTGGGATATAAATGGAATAAAAAAAATACTTTCAATCGTGCCTCTGTAAAAAGTGGTTAGGACAGAAGGAGAAAGATGTGCCCTCATCCGACGCAGGAAATGCAGATGCTAGTTTGCATGCTTCACTAAGGATGACGTGTGGAGACACCAATTCAGATTGTTAGTTATCTGCACCCCTAGATCCTTAATACTGTTGACCACCTCTACAGCTGCATCCTTAATACTGAGTGGAGTATGACTATGCCAGCTCTTTCTAAAATGATCTCCTTTGTTTTATCAGCATTTAGAATCAGGTTACTTTTATTGCACCAGAGCCTTCACCTCTTCCCCATAAGCATCTTCATTGTCATCCCGGATAAGATGGGATGTTTGATGTTCTCTCCAGAGCATCTGACAACATTTATTTATAATAGAAAGTCAGGTATCTATCTATGAAGTTTTATCCTTCATTTATGGCAAGACAGATATATGACACATTTTGATCCTTCCCTTCACTTGGAGTAGCTCTCAGAGAGACTTTGTTTTCTATTACATCCTTGCAGACATTGGACTGGCACTTTGTTATCTCTAAAACCCTCATTTCTTCTGATATAAAATACAGCACACTGCACACTGCTAATTCATAAATCGGTAGCTTGGGACAGGCATTTACAGATAAAATAAATGATCACAGAACTTACATTCCTTTTAAATAACCTGAAACCACATCTAATTATTAGCCTTCTACTATAAAGATCACTTACATCACAGCTTCAAACCACGACAAATTAATCTTCCCCCTTCTGGTAAAAGACCTTTGTCACAATTTGGTAACTTCTAGAGCAAGGGTATCAAACTCGATTGCGTCACGTGACATATCGTGATACATCGTCACCTTTTTTGCCTTTGTGGAGCTGGGGTAGGCGTGGCCTGCGCATGATGTATTCGGCCCACAGGCACCAGTTCAACACCCCTCTTCTAGAGAGAAACAGACTGTACTTCAGAATTTCCAGCCCACGTGGCCTTTTGGAATTTGGGAATCCAGCCTTTGTGGAGGAAGCCTTTATTAAAAGAATTGCCTTCCTCTAACCATGGTCACTCAGCATTTGCTCACTGCTCCCACCCTAAATTCTGCATTTTTAAGTGTGGAAAGGCTAGGATCCCCATACGTTGAACTTAATCATACCATGTGCTTTGACAACAGAACATAATTCTTTCCTATTGCCTTCTTCCAGATGTCTCTCAACTTCCCAGTCAAGCCAATGGTCCTCACATTTTCTAGTGTCTCCTTGAATTCTAAAGGTCAGCTAAATTCTTACCTGCTATGCAGGGGTGTCAAACTCAATTTCATTGAGGGCCACATCAGCATTGCGGTTGCCCTCAGGGGGCCGGGTGGGTATGGCCAGGGTGGGCGTGGTCTACTGGGTGGGTGTGGCTAGCTCTACATCATTCGCATCAAGAGTGCCTATGGGGGCCTGGGAAGGAGTGGGACAGATCTGAGGGTCTCTGGCAGAAGGAGGGTCTCTGGGCCAGGGCCAAGGCAGTGGGGGCCGTTCCCTCACTGTTTCCAGGATGGCTTCGCGGGCCACATGAAACCACTTTGCGGGCCAGATCCGGCCCCCGGGCCTTGTGTTTGACATCTCTGTGCTATAGCTATTATAAGTCTATAGCATAATCTTGTAAATCTCTTCTCTAAACAGCTCATTTTGTTTACAACTGATAGGCAGCTAAATCAACTTTCCATACTTTTTTTAAAAAAAAATTAAGGTGCATATTATTAAATTGCCTTGTCTTCAAAATAGCTGAAGAATTTCAAAGAGTATTTTCAAGTTCAGCTTTTAACGTAAGTGTATTCAAAATAGATTTAAAGTTTTAATGATTTTTAATAAAATAGTTTAGATCAAATGTCGAGATATATTTTAAGATATCTTAAATGTAAACATTGTAAGATATTTAAGATTTACATTTACATATTTACATTTAAGATATGTATAATGTAAAATATATAACATTGCCATGGAGTATTTTTAGCAAACTTTTTAAAATGTTCCTTTTATTAAGTATTAATTATTAAAGTCAAAGGAACATGCTAATTTAAAATCCCAGGGTCTTAATATTTTATAATGTCTTATAAAATGTTCAATGTTAATAATAGTTTCTAATATACTTTAAACCACAAATTTTGGAGAATTTTATATCTGTCAAATCATTAAGGATGTGAAAATTGAGAATGTCATTCATTGTGGAATTTATACTAAGCAACTAGCTCTGGATGTACAGTATTGCTCTTTTGACAAATTACAATTAATGTTTTTGAATATTAGCATTCAGTTTTTCTTTAGAAGTAATTAAATGTAATTATAGGTTTCCACTATGCTGCAGTACAAATGAAAACACCAATTATAAAAACAGCATTGAAACTACAATATAAATGAACTCAATTGTTAATAGGATTTAAAAAGCTTATATATTTAAAAAATGAAGTTTGCCAGCATGCAAGCTTCTATTTAAGCTATTTATAATTTTGCTTGTATTTCAGTTTCCACAGATTTTAACACGCTGTAGGATTATTTCTGATAACACTGGCAAAAGTCAGAGTTGTCTCCTGCAGGTGATTACCATAAAGTTCCAAAATTAGCAGTAAACACATTCCCATTCCTTGAAAATACCACATTATCCATTGTGCACATGGCAAACAGAGATTCCTGTTAGCCTTTGGTAACAAAAAAATGAGTCTGGTAGAATCTTTTCCAACTAACACAGTTTATTAAAAGATGATTTGAAAAGATTTTCCCAGATCCTTGTCTTGATATCCAAAGTTATTGCATCAGTCAAGGAGAATCTGACTTTTCCTGCAGTGGAATCATATTTAAAGGTCCCCACAACCAGCAATGGCAGAGATGATGGTGAAGAAGCAGCAGCGAGCTCACATCTTAAAAACAACAACTGTTTGGAATGACTGCTTTTCCTTTTATTCTCCAGCATTTTTTACTATTTTTAAGTTGGGAGTAAACAAAGAAACAAGTACCCTTTCTTCCATTTTCTGTCCCCCTCTGAGCTTATTTTCTTGTTGATCATTTTACTGAACATCATTGTTCCTTTAACTTGTGCTGTTTTTGTGTTTTTTAGTTTGTTTAGCCCAAAGGATAGCCAACCAAAGAACCTTAAAATATATATAGTATGGTCAGTAAATTTAATATTTTGATAGATATTGATCAGCTACTGTAGAAGTTGGTAGTCTTGCTACATTGTCTGTGATTCAAAGATAAGGTTTCAATCTGGAGAATAGTTGCATTGGATTCCTCCAGAAGACATCGGGTAAAACAAGACTGAGAAATTGGAAAACATCCCAGAATAAGGCAATGACAAACTATTTCAGTAGCACTGACAAAACTACCTGGACCTGTTATGGTCATGCACAACAACATAAAAAGCAAGCAACATTGTACACATTATCATGCAAATAAAGTGGCTTGCCCTCTTGCGTCATTCCATCTATTTCATTTACATTGTTATGTTCATATCATTGTGTCTTCTCATGGATGTCTAAAGAGATGCCCATAAAGTCGCCAGGAATCATTTGAAAATATTTTACCATCCTATTTTTTAATTTTTAACTTTCTTAAGAACGAATAAAAAGTACAGCACTTTGCAAATAATTTAAATAAGATTAAAGAAGGCTAATAATTAAATTATACAAACTAATAGCATAAGTATCAGAAAACAAAAGTGGAATAAATAAAAACCAGTGAAATTCAGTAAAATTAATCTACTTGTTGAATTATGTAGGCATCATACATGTGATGTTTCTGAAAGCCGAGATCAGTGATTTTGTAGTATTGTAAAGGATACTCCAATTCTTCATTCCAAATATCTTGCATATTATATCCAGTTACTATGTTTAAAACTGCTGATAATACTGTTCAATATTAAACCAGTTTTTCTAATCAAATAATTGTTGATTCAAATATATTTGTTAGGACACTACTACAAATAGATAGGGTGAGTTCAGATGTGCCATGAGTGAAAAGCAGTGGTTGTGTTCATGACATATACTAAGCCCAGACAAATGTCTATGGAGATTCTCAGTCATCCAGGTCATAGTTATCCCAAAGATGCTTTTTTCACGAAGCAACTGGACTGTTTTTTCTTAGAAGACATTTTGCTTCTCATCCAAGAAGCTTCTTCAGCTCTGACTGGATAGTGGGGAATGAAAAGAGTTATACTCCTTGCAGACAGCTGTTGAAAGAACTGTATTGTAGACTGGAGTTAGATAATGTCATATCCCTCCCCCTCTGTTGAGAGAGGGCTGTTCAATATTGACATAGATGGCCTCTTTGACCCCCTCTTTCAAACCAGCAGTCCTCCCTGTCCAAAATGTGAACTTTGCTGTCTTCAAAACAGTGGCCTGTCTTTTAAATGCAGATGGACTGCTGAATTTGGTCCTGGTTTGTTCTGCTATATTGTTCCATACGTTTATGAAATTGTTATTTTGTTTCCCCAATGTACAGATCTACAAGTGGCTCACTGCTTGTACTGCATACACGACATTGCTCACTTTGTGTCTGGGTGTTTTATCCTTGGGGTGGACAACCTTCTGCCTTATTCTTGGGTTTGAAGTGTGCACATATGTTGTGTTGGCTGAAGATCCTCCTCAGCTTTTCCGATATTCCTACAACGTGTGAAATGACTACGTTGCTTCGTTTATTGTTTTCTTCTTGGTCTGTTATGGAGGAGTTCCTGCTGGGAATGTCACGTGATGTGTCGCAACAGATTGCGACTTTTTACCCATTGCCAGCAATGGGGTGGGTGCGGTTTAAGCATAACGCATCCAGCCCGCAGGCCAGCAGTTTTACACCCCTGGGATAGCCACATGTTCTGAGGGCTTGCTTAATGTGTTTTATCTCTTTTTCTTTTCATTCTTTGCTGGTTGGCAGGCCTTCACCTCTATGATGTAGGGTTCTAATAACTCCCATTTTGTGCTCCAGTGAGTGATGTGAATCAAAATGTAAATATTGATCTTTGTGTGGGGGGTTTCTGTAAATTTCAGTGTTAAGGCTTCTGTCTTCTTTAATGTATACAGCACAGTCCAGGAAGGCTAGACTGTTTTCCTTAACATCTTCACATATGAATTTGATGTATCTATCCATTGAATTGATATGTTTGGTGAATGCTTTCAAAGAAAACAGGACCGCTGATTTGAAAGAGCGGTCAAAGAGGCCATCTATGTCAAAATTGAACAGCCCTCTTCAACAGAGGGGGAGGGATATGACATCATCTATCTCCAGTCTACAGTACAGTCCTTTCAATAGTTCCAAGAAGACTCCATACATTTGCACCGCTCAGTGAGTCTGAGGACAGATAAGCCTCCACGTAGCATTAATGACTTGCTAAAAGAATGCAAATGAACAGCTGTCTGCAAGGAGTATAAATCTTTCCATTCCCCACCATCCAGTCAGAGCTGAAGAAGCTTCTAGGATGAGAAGTGAAATGTCTTCAAAGAAAAACAAGAAACTCCAGTTGCCTCGTGATTTGTACAATATGCTAGGATTGTGTGGGTTTGAGTTTGGTTTAGCTAATCTAGCTGGTAAAATGATTTAATCTGCTGTGTCAGTACAGCTGCACAATGAGGCATCTCCACAGAAGCAGATATTAAACGGGAGCACCAATACTTATCTCCTTAATATATCTAACATTTCATTTTGTTAAGTCTCTGATCAGTTGGCACTATTTTTTTTTCTTTTACTCAGATACCAAAATGCATTGTTTGTCAGCACAAGCTGCTGAGTAACAGTTAAAGAAGGCAAAATAGAAAAATGCCCCCCCCCAGCGGGAATACAACAGGTGAAAACCCTGATCAGGCCCACTGTGACATTTGACAGGACGCAGTTGTATTAACAGTATTTTAGGTTCTTGTGGTTGCTAACGAGTTTATTCCATGGTACTGACTTACACAATCATGTAAACTTGGTATAAAAATAAAGGGGACGTTGTAATACAGAGATACAAAGCAGCATTACACCCTCCAAAACAAGCACATGTATTTAAAATTAAATTACACTGCATTCTTTGCGACTTGCCCTTGAATAAATATGCTTTGGAAATCAGTGGCATCAAGTTTTTTAAACACTGCAGCACAACTCTGGGGAAAGCAGGTTACACAGCAGGGCTCTGCAGTGTCACAGGTTGAAAAAGGGTGGAGTTTGGCCTACCTACTGATGTCCACCATTCTGAATCTAGTGAACGTGCCTGCAGATATTCCTTCCCACTATCTAAATCCCATGGAGCAGACTTTAGACTCTTTCATCGTATTTGGATTGGTCAATTTTGGCAAAGTGGGATTCCCGTAGAGTCCTAACTACCAGCAGTTTGAACTGGGCCGTATTAGTTATGTGTACAGCAATCTCAAAATCAGTGATAACCTGAATGGCTTTTTCAGCTCATTTGGAAGGTTACTCTCACAAACCAGTTGTCGGTTGCAAAACACCAGTAAACCAGAAGGCAAAACAGCCCTGCGCTTTTAAGTTTATCTTTTTTAAAAAAAGATACATGCACCCGCAATGTTGCTGCTCCGCAGCGATTTTTCATTATTATTTTTTCCAGCCTTTTATTTTTTTGCTTTGTTTCAATTAAAAGCGTATTTACAAATTAAGTTGCTAGAAGCAAAGGCCTCGTAGACACCGAGGAATTTTTTTTTCTGCGGGCGCACGATTGCTTCCCCAGCGTCACGCGCTTCTCTACGACGATGGCCGAGCTGAGCGCCTTCAAAAGGGATGAAAGAAGCGACCGTTGGGGCTGGGGAATTTGCCGGGTAGGGGTTTTTGATTTTTTTCCCCCCTTGCCTACAGAAGAAGTACGGCAGAAATATGGCCGTTCGGGAAAAGGGGCATAAGATGCCACGCCAGCCCTGACTGTTGCTGCTGGAACCAGCCACCCTCCTCCTCCTTCCCCTGTCGGGCTCCCTCCCTCCTTCCCTGCCAACTGAGGCGCTGCCTCGAACCCCCAAAGGAATTTCTCCCTCTGCCGGCACGAAGAACACGCGGCGCCCCAATTCTTTCTCCCCGCCCTACCAACGCCTGCCCAGCTGCCAAGCCGACGGCTTAGAAAGGAGGAGCCGCGGCGTCCGGGGCAGGGAGGAGCAAGCTGCGGTCTGGTCGGCAGGCCTTTCGCTTTGCTGAGGCTGGACGAGCAGGAGCAAGCGAGAAAAGGTGTCCGGAGGAGGAGGAGCAGCAGCAGCCATGCCGGTAGGTGCTTGCACAGCACCCTCTAATCCGAAACTCGGGTTGGGGCGGCGAAGGAGAAAAAGGAGGGCCCGAGCCCAGGAGGAGGCGCTGCAAAGGAAGTTTCCTGGCGGTCCTTCTCGCTTGTGTAGCGGCATCAGCTCTCCGGTGCCCCTCTGTGATTTCCTATTTTGGGGTGGGGGGGTGGGGAAGAAGCCCTTCGCCTTTCGTGGGGAGAGTCCTGTTTATCTTGCTCCCCGGTTTGATTCCCCCAAGCCCCCCCCCCAGTCTGTAAGATCTCCTAAATCAGCGTTTCCCAACCTTAGGAACTTGAAGATGCGTGGACTTCAACTCCCAGAGTTCCCCAGCCAGCTATGCTGGCTGGGGAATTCTGGGAGTTGAAGTCCACGCATCTTCAAGTTCCTAAGGTTGGAAAACGCTGTCCTAAATCGCGTTGGGATTCCAG
Source organism: Vipera berus (assembly GCF_964194415.1). Lineage (NCBI taxonomy): Eukaryota > Metazoa > Chordata > Lepidosauria > Squamata > Viperidae > Vipera > Vipera berus. The sequence goes on along the minus strand of NC_138203.1, from coordinate 208,845,290 downwards.
AAGAAAGGATGACCCGTCGGCGCGGGGGTTGCCCCTGGGCGGAAGGACGGGCGAGGGGGATTGTCACGGAGTTTTGCTGAGGCTTCTTCTTAGCCTTGCCCAGATTGATGTCCTCCAGAATTCCCCGCCAAGTCCTAATACTTCTAGAGCAGGGGGTCTTCAAACTTGGCCCTTTGATGACTGGTGGACTTCAACTCCCAGAATTCCTCAGCCAGCTTTGCTGGCTGAGGAATTCTGGGAGTTGAAGTCCACCAGTCATCAAAGGGCCAAGTTTGAAGACCTCTGTTCTAGAGGCATCGGTTTGGTTAAGGCTGCTGGCAGTCTTTTTTTTTCTTTCTTTCAAAATGAGGCGTTTTGTGAGAAATTAGTCCTTTTGGCCAACGGGATTTTGCAGATGTTTTTTTAGACCTCGCAATGGTATGCTACCCTCCCCCCCCCACCCCCCAAAACAATAACTTGGAAAATTGTGCTTGGCCAAGCGTCTTTCCCACACAAAATCCTGCGCTTCATTTTTCCACAGAACAAATGAATCCTTTACTATTCGTGCGTGGCTGTGTGTCCTATTTAATACATTTTTTCTCCAACTTGGTACTCTTCTGATGAGTTTCATCCTATCTTGAGTGTTTTAGCCCAACAAACCTGTCGGATCCAAATGATCTGTCGCCAGGATTGGGAGAGAAGACCTGAGGTCCTCCAAACACATTTGACAATTGTTCTCATAACTCTATTATTAACTGTAAAGGATTTGTTGTAATTTATGTCAATACAGTATACACACTTCCTGGCCATGTTCTAGGACTAACAGTATATCTTTGCTCCAATTCCATATGAAAGAGCATGTTTTATAAAGCCGCCTAATTTGCCTACCTTCTCAAGCTTCACTAAGGGTTATCTGCCAATAAACTGCTTGATTTGAAGTATCAGTGTCAGCTCAGGCCAAGTGAAATCTTCTCTATCCATTGGTTTTTGCAGATAATTGTGGCCTTCCAGATAGAACTGCTCTGGATGCTTAAGATACATATATATACACACTTTATGCTTATGTATTTATTATTAAATTTATTAAATGTATTATTATTAAAGTTATTAGGCACATGAGAAATACTCCCCTTAAAACAGCCATTTCATGATGACAACTACTGCTTATATAATAAGCAGCAATTTCTAACTAGCTATGTACAGTACAAAAATTATAATAACTCCAATAATTTCTAGCTAGTAGTCACTCTGGCTAGGAGTTCTTGTAACTAAGAGTCTTAGTATAATGCAGGAACATTGGTTTGGAGAGTACTGTATTTGAGTAACAACATCCCAGTTTGGTAAAGCTGACAATACTTTTTTTTTAAAGAGCATTTGTAGCAGCACATAAAGTGGACATAGACCTCAGTTGGTAGCGTTAATTGAGTACTGATGGATTGCAATTAACTAGCTGCATTTGTATTACTAGGATACTAGTCCTTAGTTAAACTGGGTTTCCAGGTATGCATGACATGATTACCTGGACTGTCTTTGCACAATTCACAGAATCTCCATCTTCTGGTCATTCACAATGCAATTATAGCCTTTAACCCTAACCTTTCCCTGTTTTTACAATAAATTTAGTTGTATTTTTCCTCCATGAGGGCAGAACCCTATATAATCAAGTGCTGGGATCTTAAAAAAAATATTATAGGTTCCTCTTTAGAATGTGTTCTTCAACACAGCAGTTGCAGTTTTATGTCTAGTTGTTTATAAACTGTTTGCATATTGCAAAATTAAGCCACTTTGCGATTTATATGGAAATATCCTGGACATTAACTGATGCGACAGATTAACAGAGCCTGTTCTATTTAATTTTATATCCGTCCTCTGTTCTTCCCATTGCCACAAAATGTGGTTCAGATCCATAATCACCACACTAAGAAGTTTATTGTTGCAGGAGCAGCAACAATGAAAAAAGTGTTGCTGGGAGTGGGGAAGTTCATCCAAGAATTACAGGACAAGTTTTTCTGCCACTTCTGGCTAATCCATGGTGATCCAAGTATCTTGTTGCTTTTTGTGGACTGGGGAATGAGGTTTGAGTTTGTAGAGTGGCATCACTGAAGCCTGTGTTCTTTTCACTGTACTGTTACTCAACTATGGCAACTTCCCAGCTTTGCAGGGGGCATGGAAGAGCACACAGGACTGCCATATGCTTTCTCTCATTCTTTTTTCCATCAGAACTTAAAACTAACCACTATGGCTTTCTTTGTTCTGGATAGAAAGTAGGCAAAAGAAGTCATCACCCTTCCTGTACTGACCCTGATGCACTGACTGCATCATGGGCCTTATGTTAGATAATGGGAGACGTGGGTCTGAATAGCTTTCACTGCCATATGTGGCACTCACTGTCCATTGTACCTCAAGTTCTGGAATAGAAAACTTGACAGAGTCTTGTGGCATCTAAAAGATCAATCAAATACATCTGATTAATTGGGTTGATATCCATGAACACTTACCATATTATGGAACTACCATAAATACGACAGTTTTTAGTGTTCCCATATAGCAGTGATGGCGAACCTTTTAGAGACCGAGTGCCCAAACTGCAACCCCAAACCCACTTATTTATCACAAAGTGCCAACACGGCAACTCATACATTAACATCTTTTGTCTTAAAAGAAAAATACAGTAACAAAGCTTTCAATGATACAAACAACTTTTTACTGAAATCTCTGGTGATTAGTGTGTCTCTTAGGGGAAACAAGCTAGACTTTCAGTCATCCTTCTTACTTCTAGTGAAAGTAGCAATGCTTAGACTCAGAGATTTGGCCCTACCTACATTAGGGCTTGCATCCACTTCTGTCCACACATTCCTTAAGTAGGATTCCACACTTTTCTCCAATTTCAATCTCGGTGAAATGTACCTGAAGTGTTACTTTAAAAACCGGTTAGTCCTTTTCAGAATGACACTTGCTTCTCTCCTTGACTACCTCCCTCTGCAACAAATTCTAGCAAGAGTGCACAAAAAGCCACAGAGACAATTGGATAATTCTCCGAGGGCTGGCTGAGTTGTTTACAAAGAATCCAAGTTGTGGTTCACAAATTATGTTTGCATGTTTATGTTCTATAGAGTGAAGATTTGTGAATATTAGTTAACATAATATTTAATTGTGCTTTGCATTGTACATGTAATTTAGACAGTGATGAGTTTCAGTAATCTTATTGTTTTAATTCTCATGATTTCAGAAACATGAGTTCTTTGTGGATATGACCTGTGAAGGATGCCTCAATACTGTAACCCGTGTTCTCAACAAACTGGGAGGTGAGAGAAGTTTGGCAGACTCTGATATTTCCAACTGTTTCCAACTGTTCTTGCTTGGAACACTTAGAGTTTTGCTCATAACCTATCTAGAAAAATTGACATCAGGAACTCCAAGATCAGTATCAACTTTATAAGATGATATCCCACTAAAATATTTTTGATAATTCCACCGCACTAGAACAATGTTCTCCCCCACAGTATGCCACAGTAAATTCATGTTTATGTATTGAATTTATTATTAAAGACTGCCTTTCTATTAATATGGATAGTTGCCTGAACTAAATAATATCTGTTGAGAAATACATGTTAAATTTGCATTTTATGATTTTTAATGAGAATATGGAGAATCCCCTTCTGAAAATCATTTCCTCTGCTGGAATATTAAAGATTGTCCTGTAAACTTTATTTGCATCGTTCAGGACTTGATCCTACGTTCATTTAGCAAATAAGTTTTCTATGTAACTTTTGGTCTGAGAAGACCTCTACTACTCTCTTTCAGATCTTAATAGGGCTCTACCCTCCTCCTGTCCTAAATTAGAACTGGTATAATGTGGCTTTTTGAAAGATATCTTATACAGAATGTATACTTCCATGTTCAGAACTAAATGAAGGCCTTATGAATGTGATTCGGTGAAATGCACCAAGAAGCTTCACGTTAACTGTTTTGTATGTGAACATATATTTATGTTATGATTAAGGTGGATTGAATGGGTGTACAGGTAGTCCTTGAATTATAACCATTCATTAAGTGATGTTTAAAGTTACAGTGGCATTGAAAAAGGGGATTTATGACCTGTCCTCACACTTAACGACCACTGCAGCATCCCCACAGTCATGTGATTAAAAATTAGGTGCTTAACAACCAGCATGTATTTATGATGGTCGCAGCATCCTGGGATCATGTGATTGCCATTAGCAATCTTCCCAACTGGCTTCTGACAAATTCACTTAATGACCACATGATTCACTTAACGACTGTGGCAAAGCAGGTCATAAAATCTCGGCTAACAAGTACCTCACTTAGCAACAGTAAATGTGGTTGAGAACTACTTGTCTAGCTACTAGTCATGCACATTTATCATTTTTGACATACCATGTCCCGATTTTATATCCAGCGGGCCTCAGAGAATTTCCTGTTGTGTTTATCTTTTCTAGATAATAAAAAAAAGTTTCTATCAAACTTTGGGAAATATGTATGTCTTCTGTTGCATTTTTATCGTCCCTGGAAAATATGCATATTTTTCCCAGAAACACTGGAGAATGTGCACACGTCAGCACAAGCCCAGCAATAATATTGTACTTTGACCATGCAGTAAGCAAGATCTCCAAGTAACTTTGGTAATTTGACAAATCAGCTAGGTGTTAATAGGTCAGTATATTCTGTTCGCAAGCAATGTTGGGCAATTTTATATAAATCAATACCTGCTGAGTATAATCCAGCACTACTGTGCACATTATGCCCATGTATCCACATAGATAAATAAAACTGTTCTATACTGTAGTACTGCATAGGAATGAGTATCATTTTGATCAGTCACAGATTTATATTCTTAAAGGTCAGTTTTATTTCAAGAAAGCTGTGCCACTCCCTAAACCCTTAATACAGGGTTGGGAACCAGACCGTGGAAACGGTGGGCGAGGGTACCTGGATGAAACTATTTCTCAAAGCAGCACAAAACCATACCATCTTCCTTTCCTACCCCCACCACGCCGCCACTGCCACCTCTACTGGTCTGCCAAGTCGTAAAGATTGGGGACCGCTGCCTTAATACACACACAATAACAGAGTTGGAAGAGTCCTTGGAGGTCTTCTAGCCCAACCCCTACTCAAGCAGGAGACCCTATACCAGGGGTAGGCAACCTCGGCTCTTTTATGACTCATAGACTTCAACTCCCAGAAATCCTGAGCCAGCTATAGCTGGCTCAGGAATTCTGGGAGTTGAAGTCCATGAGTCATAAAAGAGCCGAGGTTGCCTACCCCTGCCCTATACCATTTCAGACAAATAGCTGTCCAGTCCCTTCTTAAAAGGCTCCAGTGATGGAGCACCCACAACTTATGAAGGCAAGCCCTTCCATTGGTTTATTGTTCTCGCTGTTAGGCAAAAAATACCATGCCTGTTATTTCTTTCCTCTCTCAGGTGTTCAGTTTGAAATTGACCTACCCAACAAGAAAGTGAGCATTGATTCCACTCACAGTGTTGATACATTGTTGGACACCCTGAAGAAAACTGGGAAAAACGCCTCCTATCTCGGAGAGAAATAAACATTTAGAGAAATGTTGCTGATTGGGCTCTTTTGCTTTAAGAAAGGTTAGTTGTCAGAATTATTTAAAAACTGCTGTCTGAGCAGAACTGAATATGATGTGAAATGTGCTGGAATAGCAGCCTCAGATGTTAATGAAATATATTGATCTGTTGTTAGTTTAGTGAAGACTAACTACTCTCTCCTGCTTCAGATTACCAGAAATAAAAGGAGTTAGGTGTGAAAAAAATTAATGTCATATTTTTATATATGTCACTCTGCCCAAGAGTAGAGACTCTGCATCACCACCCCATCCCTAATACAACAAAAAAAGTTTTATTAGTTATAACTGGATTTGTGTTGGGGCTATGTAGCTGTGAAGACAAAGAAAGTATCCAGACCAAGCCTTATCCAGCATATTGCTGAGCAAGCAGCTAGGGCTGCACGTAGCTGACATTTTAGGAGGAGTTAAATCTGTCCAACAACCAGTCTGGTGAGCTGGAGGAGCAAAGGACCAGCTTAATCTGGCGTCACCTTTCCCTCAAAATCCTACAGCATGATCCTTTTTCTTTCCAAATTCTGCCTTGTGCAGGAATAACTACAGAAGTGTGCTTGCAGCAGCCATTCATGTCCACAAGGAGAAGTGTTTAGGCCCTATGTTTATTTAATTTTATTTTTGAAAGTACTTTTACCCCTCCTAAAAAGAAAAATAGCCTTTCAGAGAACTGGAGACTGTGCAGGTAGCATTGTTATAAGATTCAGCTAACCACAGATCATTTTTTTCAGTCTTACCTTCTCTTTGATAAAACTGATTGTACACACTTCTGTAGCAGTTCAACTCTTCTGGCCACATCAAGTCTCATCCCACATCCAGTCAAAGCATAAAGCTAAAATTTTGATAAAATCAGTAATAAATGGGTTTTGTCAAAATATGAACCTGTCTCACATGGACTGAACAGTATTTTTTTGAATAGATGGAGTACATCCTTCCTCCTTTGTACTTTCATCTTAAATGGGTTGAGATTTCAGGTTACAGTTACAGATTGAACACTTTTCCTTACGTGAATTGGAGAGTGGGTTGTATACAAACCAAGATGATGTCACACATTCAAAGAGGGTCAAAAGCATCATAGAACGAAGTGTCTTAACCGTCTTATGGGAAGCAAGAACGAAAGAGGCTATACATACTTCTTGGAAAATCAGGTTCTAGAGCAGGGGTCTCCAAACTGGGCTGCTTTAAGACTTGTGGACTTCAGCTCCCAGAATTCCTCTGCCAGCATGGCTGGCTGAGGAATTCTGGGAATTGAAGTCCACAAGTCTTACAAGCAGCCAAGTTTGAAGACCCCTGTTCTAGAGCATGGGAACCACTACAGAGATGGCCCAAATCCCATGGACCCCCTCATGGAAGAAGAACTCTTACTGGGCCTTCTTGAGATGATTGAGCTGAATGGACAAAATAAGTTTTTACAAAGTAGTGCCTGGTTCCCAAACACTACAGAACAGCATATTTGGGCTCTGTAGGCAATCAATAGCACTATGGGCCTGGAAGCATAGGTAGCCAGTGCAGTGACTTTAAAATCAATGTATTATCCTGTAATAGTGATGTTGTCTGGCCAGCTACTGGCTACTACATTCTGCACCAGGTTATTTCCAAAGGCTGCCCTACACACAGCATGTTCTAGTAATCCAAACAAATAGGCTTTACATTTCTATCTGAGTGGATTTTTTTTTACAGAGAGATCAGTAGGATCCACTGCTATGAAGTATGCCAGTTTTTATTTTTGGAGGAATGTGGATAGGGTACGGTAGCGGCAGAAGTAATCTATTGTGCTAGTTTCCCATCTACACTGAATTTTGATAGCTACCATATTGGAATAGCTTAAAGTAAAGGATGAAGTTTTAAAAGTAAAATCAGAAATAGGAACATCCAAAACACAATAAAACGGAGACAATAGTTTTTAGTTCCACCAATAGCACAACTCAAGAGGATTATATCAACACCAGTTACTGCTATTATGAGAAATCACTGTGTTTATTTTATATCCATTTACAGATAGTCCTTGACTTACAACCATTTGTACAGCAGCACTGAAAAAAGTGACTTATAACCACTTTTCATATGACTACTGTAGCATCCCTGTGATCATGTGGTCAACATTTGGACGCTTGGCAACTGGCATGTATTTATGATAGTTGCAATAACCTGGGGTCATATGATCACCTTTTGCGATCTTCTGACAAGCAAAGTCAATAGGGAATAGAAAGTCAATAGATTCACTTAACAACCGTCTTACTAACAGTTGCAGTGATTCACTTAACAGCTGTGGCAAGAAAGGTCATAAAATAGGGCAAAATTCGTTTAACGACTGTCTTTCTTAGCAACAGAAGCTTTGGTCGTAGGTCGATGACTGTCTATATTGTGAATGTATCTGTACAGTATTTTAAAATTCTAATAATGTATCACAATTTACTTAAAGCGGTTGTGCTATGTAGCTTCCACCAGCAGGTGGAGATCATGTCTAACTCTTACTTCCCCTGGTTTTCCAGCAATGCTTTTAATATGGCTTCAGTAAGAAGGGAGTTACTTCTACTTCTGTTGATCCTGTTCCTTTGACTGCAGTTGCCTGGCCAGATGTTGAAAAAGAGAGAAAGGAAGAAAACAATTTTCTGTGGGAAAAAAGACTAAGAGAAAATGTGACCCCAGATGGCCCAATTTTCCTCTTACAAATGTAACGCTTATGCATTCTTCTGTTATGATCTTGTAATAAAGCAAGGAGCTGTTCCTATTTTCATGTAAAAGTCTCGACTCTGTGCATTTTTTCAGAAGCAGCCAGTAGCTTTTAGAAGAATCAAGCTGGTTAATTCATATTCACCTATATTCTACAGCAGACTTTTGCAGACTTGTGCCCATTAAATGGCTATGACGCTAGAGATGATGAAAGAGTGGCCAAATATTCTTGAGAATCTCAAATTGCAGGATATACAGGAATGTGCCAGGACCAAATTGAGCTCATGTAGTTTTTACATTCACTCTTACTATACTTCCCTTTCTATAACCAATAGTGCTTCTAACCCTCCCTTCCCTCCTTTTCTGCAAATTATATATCCACCCATCTCAACAGTACCTCTAGGTGGCTTACAGACAATATAGTGATATAAAGCTTACACAATTATCGGCAGAAAAAATAAATCCGGTGGTTTTATTATATATTAATCCCCAACTAAAACCAGAACTTGTACTAATCATTGAGCATGATAGGTTTCCTGGGGCAGAAGTTAATTTGCACGGGACTATGCCTCAGCTAATAATAAGGTACTGTTTTATAAACAAATTATAGATTTGAGATATAGAGATATTATTTTCTTTTAAAAATTGATATTTGATAGCCGGTTAAAATGGAGTGTTTTTCCCCACAGCTGGATAGAACTTCTGAGGAGAGAAATCTCTAAACTACCCCTTGCATACATAGGCAAAGTTGGAGTCCTGACAGTACCATGCTTTTGGTTTTGTGGCTAGACATTCTTCAGACAAAGCCATGAAAACCATTTTGTATTTTAGGCCTCATTATATTGAAATTATTAGGATTTAAGTACTTAATGATGAATTGACTTCATTTTTAATAAAACCTGAGTGTGGAATTGGAATTTTTGAAGGGCATTTCTCCTAATTTTTTAAAATAAACGTAGGCTAACTTAAGAGAGTGCAAAAGTTGGGTTGAAACTTAACATTAAGAAAACCAAGATCATGGCATCCGGCCCTCTCAATTCCTGGCAAATAGATGGGGAAGAAATGGAGGTAGTGACAGATTTTATTTTCCTGTGCTTCAAGATCACTGCAGATGGGGACTGTAGCCAAGAAATGCTTGCTTCTGGGGACGCTTGCTTCTGGGGAGGAAAGCCATGGAAAATCTAGACAGTACACTAAAAAGCAGAGACCACCCTGTCAACAAAAGTGCGTGTAGTCAAGGCTATGGTCTTCCCAGTTGCAATGTATGGCTGTGAAAGTTGGATCATAAGAAAGGCTGAGCACCAAAAAATTGAAGCCTTTGAACTATAGTGCTGGAGAAGACTCCTGCGACTCCCTTGGACTGCAAGGCGATCAAACCGGTCAGTCCTAGAGGAGATCAACCCTGACTACTCTTTAGAAGGCCAGATCCTGAAGTTGAAACTCAAATACTTTGGCCACCTAATGAGAAGGAAGGACTCACTGGAGAAGAGCCTAACGCTGGGAAAGATTGAGGGCAAGAGAAGAAGGGGACGACAGAATGAGGTGGCTGGATAGAGTCACTGAAGCAGTAGACGTGAGCTTAAATGGACTCCAGAAGATGGTAGAGGACAGGAAGGCCTGGAGGAACATTGTCCATGGGGTCACGATGGGTCAGACACAACTTCGCAGCTAACAACCACAAACTTAGTTCAATAACCAGAGATCTGTTTTCTGGGCACAAAATTATTTAACATTAGATATAAACAGAAGTGTGGCCAGGTTTATAGCTGATTTCTCTTAATCCTTTGCAATTGTTAAAAGGGAGAGACGAAATTACTATTTATGTGTATGATGCCTTTATTAGTTTTACAAATAACTCAAGGGGGTGAACATATCCAACACACCTTCTCTTGTTTTCCCCACAACAACAGCCCTGTGAGGTGGGTTGAGCTGAGAGTGACTGACCCAAAGTCACAACTGGCTTTCGTAAGCTAAGGAAAAATTCTAAGCTTTCATATTTTCAACATTACACTTAAGAAAAATATCAAATTACGTCTCCTTACATCTTCAGATCACAGAATGAAGCATAACAAAAGATAAACATAAGCATAACATTTTCTAACTATTATCAAGAAATTATTTTCCTGGGAGTTCTACCTACCGGTATATTCCAAATACATGGCATTTTTGACAGTTTTCAATTTAATCTTACTTAAATTGTATTGTTTGGAGCCCAATCCTAAATTTATCATTGCAGGGTTATGAGAAAGATTAATCCTCTTTGAAGTATTTGTGGTTCATGGCCCCTCAATGTGTGACAAACCCTGTCTTTTTATCGTTGTTATGACTTGCTGTCCTTTAAAATATCTGTTGAAATAATAGTAGTTTTTTAAAAAATATGCATTGGTATATCCCCGTTATTTTAATATTTCTCCTTTTGAAAGGCTATCAGGATTTATTATTAGAACCAGTGGTTCCTTATTTAAATAATACAAGCCCTGGCTCCCATTGATATAATCGTCAACTCCCTGAGATCATCTACCTTCAGTCAGATCTGCAGCATTGTTCCCTTTCTCTTAGTTTCACAGACAACTAATGACTTGTTTTTTTTCATTCATTTAGCAATTCGTGTCCTTCTCTATTTACCACTCTTGTCTTGCAAGCCTCAATCTTCCATACATCATAGTCGTCCATAGAAGAGCATATATGTAACTCAGGGCTGAACTGTGGAGCCCATGGTGCTCTCTGCACTTGCTTGCTTGCTTGCAGACATTTCAGGTAACATCATCAAGTAATGTAACAGCTGATTACATTACCTAACTGGGTATTGAAATGTCAACAAGCAATCAACCAACCTCAGCACCAAGGGCTCCCATCATTGTCATCAAGAGATGGGTCCATTCACCTCCACCTCCTGCTATTAGTAAGGACAGTACTGGTCAGTTTGGCTAGCCATGAGTCTTTTGTGTATCAATTACTGAACAGCCTTATGGAAAAGATTAAGTGTCCATAAGGAAGTCAGTTCTTCCATCCAAGTTACATTAGGAGATGGAGTAAGAGAGATTATCCATCCAATCATGATCTGTCATATTCCATAACTCACTTAGTCTCCCATCCACCTGCTCCTCTTCCTCTCTTTTCAAAGCATTTTGACTTATGAAGAATTCGTGGACATTTAAAACTATTTTATAAAACTTCAGGTGGCCAATATTACCACCATGGGTTTGGGATTTTTTTTTTCTTACGGCCAGCAGAGCTACTGCTGCATTTCTTCTCTGAAACTTAACAATATTATTGCAAGACCAAAAGAAAGCAATTTATTTGGCACACACAGCACAGTTTTTGCCATGGTCTCCAATCCACAACCCAATGTCTTCTCTAAATTTTGGTGCCTTTACTCTCCTTGTAGAGCTAGCTGAGCATCTGAGTGAAGAAATAGCATGACTAGAGTTTTACCATGTGGCGGAAGGTTTTCTATGCTATTCTTTCTGTTGGCAGAACAAAAGAGTGAGCCAAAAACAGCTGGCACTTCAATAAATCACAGAGTTTTTATGTGCATTCTCTTGTTCAGTCCTGCCATCTTTTGTAAACAATAAGTCTCAGTAAATGATAAGCTTAAAAACTGAAATTAATATTGCACTCTGCAAACAAGCTGAAAATCTAGCTAATAGCTAAGAGATCTCTGGAGGCATCAGAAGATATGTTGTTGCTTGGAAATATATATATGCAGCATTTCTACCATAGCAATATACATTGCCAAACAGGAAATTTGAAATGAATATAAATAATGTTACAACCAGAAAGATGCATCTCTTTTTTACTATATTGACAATTCCATCCTCTCCCCACTCTATCTAATCCTAACCCAACAAAAGCATTTTGAGTTTAATTATTCTGCTTTCCCCGGCCTTCTGCCCTCTAAATGTATTGGGACTTCAATTTCCAACCACCACCCCCCATCCAGCATTTCAAAATCTTGGAGCTGATCCATTGGACAAACTAGTTAACATGCTTATTTTAGAGCATCACTTTTCAGGACAAACATATATATTAGCAATTTGAATAATTTACACAAATAATGAACTGTCGTAAGTTGTGACTATAGCCTGCGGATAGCCTTGGGCTAGGCTGAAACAGGAAAGAAGATTTAACTAGCAAGGTGTTCAAAAAGACTTGAGAAATACTTAAAACATATATATATAGATAGATAGATAGATAGATAGATGATAGATAGATAGATAGATAGATAGATAGAGAGAGAGAGAGAGAGACTTAGAAGTGAAGTGTCACGACTGAAGTAGTTCTTGTATGTTTATACTAAACATTTATTTCTAAATCTCTGCCAATAATGAAAAGTAGCTCACATAAACAAGTAAGTAACAAGTATAATAATGAAAAGCAGCTAAAATAAACATGTTGAGAATTAGAGATCTAAAAGCTAAAACATGCTTTTTCATGTCAGGCTCATAACCCTGTGAATATCACCCAACCATTGCCCTGAATGGGAGAACTTTTTCATAAGATTGGCCTTGGAAGGATTTGAACTGATATGAATTGATTTAAATCTAAAGGAGGAGGAGGAGGAGATTTATGTTCGGAGGCCTTATTAAAGAGCCGTGCTTACTCACATACAGTTTTAGGTTTAGCAGTAATATTTCCTATAATGTAACCTAATGGTGACGTCTATTCATTTACAGCAGTTCCCATGTTCTGCCTATGCTGATTTAAAAGCCAATGAGATAGTTGCTTTTAAGGTTCTTGCCTCCTCTCTATTTCCCCTGCCATCCAAATCTTAGCAGTCCAAAAATGAAATGCTGGCCATCTGGCAAGTGGCATCCTGCTTACACTTTTAATAAGTGATTATATGTGTGATAGACCCTTGTAGCAAGGATATGTTTTTGAGGGGTGGGGGTTGGGGCGCTACTACCTAAGCAATAAGTAAAGTCAGTCAAGTCCAACTCTAGGGTATGGTGCTCATCTCTGTTTCTTGGCCGAAGGAGCCAGCATTGTTCAAGGACAATTTCTGTGGTTATGTGGCCAGCATGGCTATCTGCCAAAGACACCCGGAACGCTGTTACCTTCCCGCTGACTTGCATTTGCATGCTTTCAAACTGCTAGGTGGGAAGGAGCTGAGGCAAATAACAGGAGCTCACCCTGTTGTGTGGAGCTCATGTCTCAAACCTGAGGTATCAGCTCTCCAGCTGACAAGCTAGCTAAAAAAAAATCCCCACCCATAAATTAGATTGCTAAAGAATAACCCTTTGAAAAAGTCAACTAGAGATGTATTTATGTTTTTGCTTATTTTGTGCTCATTGCAATCAAACAGCTTCTTGGCCCTTCACAGTGGTGCCTCATTGGGGGGCAGGGGTGGGGTGGAGAGCATTCCTGGAAGGATGAGTAAAAGAAGCCATAAATATACACCAATAGTATATACTTACCCAAGACATAAAAGTCAATTCCTTCTACTTTACTTATTTCACTAAAGCCAAACTTCCTTCTGTAATCTGGAACATTTAATTATTTGGCCCACAGTAGCTCCCTTCCTCTGCCATATCTCTTAACATATTTTGAAGGACAGCCTTTAGTGTATTGCGTCTGTAATTTTCTTGATTCTCTCTCAGTGGATGGGTTTAAGTAGCCTCTTCCTTTTTGATAGCTCTCTAAAAATTTGAATCTTTTGCCTTAAGACATTTGATACGGAGTGTGTTATCATAGTTATGCACAGCAAAATGCAGAATAATAGAGTTGGAAGGGACCTTGGAGGTCTTCTAGTCAAAGCAGGAGACCCTATATACTATTTAGGACAAGTGGCTATACAGTGTCTTCTTAAAAGCCCACAACTTCTGAAAGCAAGCCATTCCACTGGTTAATTGTTCTCAATGTTGGGAAATTTCTCCTTAATCTGAGGTTGCTTCTCTTTCCATCCATTGTTTCTTGTCTTGACTTCTGGTGCTTTGAAAAATAGTTTGACTCTTTGTGGCTGCCCCTCAAATATTGGAACGCTGCTATCGTGTCACCCCTAGTCTTTCTTTTCATTAAACTAGACATGCCCCATTCCTTGTAACTGTTCTTCATATGTTTTACCCTCCAGTCCCCTAATCATCTTTGTGGCTCTTCTCTGCACTCTTTCTAGAGTCTCAACATCTTTTTATAATCTGATGGTCTGGTGATCTGGATGCAGTATTCCAGATGTAGTCTTACTAAGGTTTAAATTATTTTTATTTTAAATTATTAAATTATATTTAAAATATAAATTATGTGGATACTCACCTCTTTTTCTTAAAAAAGATCTACTATTGCTAAGCAAGATATTTGCTCCTTAACTAAATGCTAACAATAGACATAGCAGGTTTTTTCCTGATGGAAATTATATCTTTATTGCTATAGTTCAAGATAAAGTTGGAACAGGGAAGATACCGATAAAAAGGGTTAATTAATTTGCCTCCAGATTAACTGTTTTTGCACAATTCAAAATGCTATTTTTAAGAGAGATCTAGCTATAGTACCACCAGCCTCTGAAGTTTATGCATATTTGAAAGCAACCTCTGACTTTATGTTCCAAATGCAACACTTCAAAAGCAGAATTGAGTTCAAAGTTCAGAGTTTCATTAAGTCAAAGGAGTATTTAGAAATCACTGACCCCAAAGTATACAGCTGCCTTATAGGTTTGCCTTTTGATGTATAAAATGTGCAGTTCTCATTGCCATGCAATTGTTAGGATTACTTAAGTATAAATATACAAGTAGTCCTAGACTTATGACAAGAGCCCAAAATTTCTGTTGTTGCTAAATGAGACATTTGTTAAGTGACTTTTGCTCCATTTCTCAACCTTTCTTGCCACCGTTGTTAAGTGAATCACTGCAGTTGTTAAATTAGTAACACAGTTGTTAAGTGAAACAGGCTTATCCATTGACTTTGCTTGTCAGGAGATCACAAAAGAGGATCTCATGGCCTTGGCAGCAACGGCCATAAGTATGAACCAGTTGCCAAGCATGTCGCCTATTGACTTTATCAGAAAGTCACAAAAGGGGATCACGGTGACTCCGAGACACTGCAACCATCATAAATAAATATGAACCAGTTCCCAAGCATCTGAATTTAGATCACATGACCATGGAGATGCTGCAAGATGTTGTAAGTGTGAAAAATGGTCATATGTCACTTTTAGATGCCACTGTAACTTTGAACAGTCGCTAAATGAACTGTTGTAAGTCCAGGACTGTCTGTATTTAATGTAAGCAGATTTTCCTTTCTATAGGAAAGGAAACTCGGTGATGACTTTTAAAAGAGCGCTGGCTTTCACACTGAATGATGGGGGACATGGGGTCCAAGGGCCTCAGATTGTACCCGATACACTAAGCATCTCATGTGAACTCAATGAGTTTTAGAAAAGGATTTCACAAAGTCCCATTTCACGTTGGTTCTCTCATTTCAGTTCAAACGAGCTGAGTATTGAAATCTATACGGCTTTAAAGACAGTGATACAGCACAACTCTCATATATATGATCAAGAACAGTGGTGGGATTCAAATATGTGAACAACCGGTTCTCTGTGGGGATGCCACTTCCGGAAGTCCATTCTGGGCCTGGGCAACAAAAAATTAGCTATCATTTCTGCTGAAGTGGTGCGAAACGGCTGAATCCCACCACTGATCAAGAGCCAGCAACTATTAACACAAGGGGTGAGGGGAATTCAACTGAGGGCCTCAATAAGTAGTAATCAATATTGTGGCAGAAAGAGCCATATCCATTATTGGGGGTGGACAAAATAGGTAGGTTATACCAGACATCTGGGGTCAGGCTTTTCAGGAGACTTTTTTTTTCATTTATTACAACATACTTATTTTAGGGATTACAATATCATCTACTGTACGTGTGTCTCCACCACAAAATGGCAGGACACTGTTGTGAGTTAGCAATCATGATCAGAGGGGCTTAAAGGAGGTAACCAGGATTTAGAGACTATAAGCAACCAGAATCCTAAACATATTACAGGCAAGTGTGTTTACCAAAGTTCCTTTCTCCTTGTTTCGAAACTCTTTTCCTGGAAGACAGAACAGAACAGAATAACGAAGTTGGAAGGGACCTTGAAGGTCTTCTAGTCCAACCCCCCCTGCTCAGGCAGGAAACCCTACTACACCATTTCAGACAAATAGTTGTCCAATCTCTTCTTAAAAGCTTCCAGTGTTTGAGCATTCACAACTTCTGGAGGCACATTTTATGTATATATAAAACCTGCACCTCTGCTTTCTTCATTCCACATTGCTCCCAAGCCAAAAATAGAATAGTTAGAATTATTGTTTTGCTACCTCAAAGTAGGAAAACAAAGCTGAAGCAAACATAGACATGTTCTTGAAAATAGAGAATCAGACCAATTCACTTAAGCATACAGAGCAGGAGGTTCTCACAAAGTGATGCGCATTGCAATTTTGGGCTCCTCCAGCTCAGAATGTCATCCATCCAAAATTTTATGATACAAGCAGAGTCTACTATGTTGAACTATTTTCTAACAAATTTACACAGATGAAATGTCATATTTCTGTATTAATACAGCATTTCCATAGTCAATACTGCTGCTATTTTTAGGTCTTGGATGTGCATGTTGTGGTCTTAGTGATATTACCCACACAATACATAAAATAGACATACAGAGAAATATAACTCATTTGTGATTTATATCCCACTTTTCTGGTTTTACCTTTGTACCATCAAGTAAATCTTGTCTCCTGGCAACTACATGGACAAGTCGCAACGGTTTTCTCTGCAACATTTTTTGGAACTTGTTTACCCTTGCCTCCTTCCTAGTATCAGAGAGAGTATCAGGCCCAAGAACACCCAGCTGGCTTTATGCCTAAAGTGTCCAGGTTTTTAGCTTTATGCCTTAACCATTACACCAAACTACACATTTGTGTGTGTCTCTGTCTCTCTATGTCTCTGTGTCTCTCTGTCTGTCTGTGTCTGTGTCTCTGTCTCTCTCTGTCTCTCTCTCTGTCCCTTCGAATAGAATAGAATAGAATAGAATAGAATAGAATAGAATAGAATAGAATAGAATAGAATAGAATAGAATAGAATAGAATAGAATAGAATAGAATAGAATAGGTTGGAAGGGACCTCTGCTTAGGAAGGAAACCCTATACCATTTCAGACAAATGGTTGTCCAATCTCTTCCTAGTCAGAGTTGACTCTTGGCAACTCCCTGGGAAAGTCCTTGCAATTTTATTTTATTTTTTTGGTAAGATTTCACCACCATAACAAATTGGCTCTTTTAGAACTTGCAAAATTTCTACTCATAGGGCTCTCCAAATGAATAATAGAAAAAGATTCAAATTGCATTCTTTGCTACCTTTCCTGCTTTATTAATCCACCACCCCCCCCTTATTCCTTCTTCAATGTTTCTTGTTTTGCTATTTCACTTCATCTTAAAGTTATGCTTAGTTGTGTGATTTTTTTTTCCAGAGCATGTGGTTGCAGCAATGACGGGAAAGGAAAAAAGACCATCTGCAGCTCAAAAGGAATTCACCAACAGCTGTTGCAAAACAATGGCATCCTTCGAAGATTGTTTAGGATGAAGTTTCAAAAGCTCACAGGCCTACAGAACTGAAGCAAGGATTCCAAACAAAATGTTAACCGTGTACAATTCATGCAGACACCGGTTTTGTAAGCGATTAACTGACCTTGAGGCTTGGGAATGAATTTTCATGAACTGAAACCTAGTGCAAAAGATATACTCTTGGAATCATAACATCTCAGGCAAAAAAAAAAATTGTTGCAAAGCATCAAAATTGGAAGTTTATAGATTGTCGTCATTTAAGCAAGAAATGAAGTTCAGCAACATCCTACAGGAGTATCGGAGGCAAGCTAGTCTGTTATTATTATTGTAAGAAACAATTAGGAAGCAATAACTCTTGTTGTCTAATGCAAATCATCCAGAGTTGTTCTAATAAATCCAGATCTTCTTTTTCCCCTTTTCATTTCCCAACACTTTTGAAGGAGCATGTTTCCAGGAATATTTGATTAAATAACATTTGCATTCACCATTCCAGTATTTCATATGATTTCATAGTGGGATCTTCTGCTGCCTTCTGCTCTATAATAATAATAATAATAATAATAATAATAATAATAATAATAATAATAATAATGATGATGATGATGATGATGATGATGTTGTTGTTGGAAGGCACCTTGGAGGTCATCTAATCCAACCCCCTGCTCAGGCAGGAAACCCTATACTATTTCAGACAAATGGCTGTCCAGTCTCTTCTTAAAAACTTCCAGTGTTGGAGCATTCACCACCTCTGGAGGCAGGTTGTTCCACTGGTTAGTTGTTCTGTCAGGAAGTTTCTCCTTAGTTCTAGGTTGCTTCTCTCCTTGACTAGTTTCCATCCATTGCTTCTTGTCCTACTTTCAGGTGCTTTGGAGAATATCTGCATTACAAAGTTTAATATATTTATGGCTTTGATGTGGCACATCAAAAACATATTTTGAGGTATCTTAGTATGTGAACCCTCCCCACATCGCAATTTCTGGTCCTATATATCAGGGCTTTTCAACCTTTTCACCCATTGTACCACTTTTAGGATAAGGCAATATCCGAGTACCACCAGTCGCCCAGCAAGGTGTCAAAAACCTGACCAAAAAAAATAGGAAAAAAAATGATAAAGTACAAGTAATCCTTGACTTACAACAATTCGCTTAGTGACTGTTCAAAGTCCCAATGGCACTGAAAAAGTGAACTATTTTTCACACTTATGACCATTTTTCACACTTATGACTGTTGCAGCATCCCCAGAGTCATGTGATTTACATTCGGATGCTTGGCAACGGATTCATACTTATAACATTCAGTGTCCCAGGGTCATGTGATCAATGGCCAGGTCATCATTCAGGTTGCGGGGTGCCTGTGGGGGGGGAAATCCGCGGGTCTCTGGTGGAGGGGAGTGGGACTGGGATGGGTGCCTTCCCTCTCTCCCATTGTCCCTTCCTTCCTTCTTTCTTTCCTTTCCTTCTCTCCATCTTTGTCCCTTCCTTCCTTCCCTCCCTCCCTCCCATTGTCCTGTGCTACGCTGCCCAGATCCCAGCCTGGGTTTGGCAGGTAGCGGAGCATTCTCATCCACACAGAGTGGCTGGGCAAAGTAAAACCACCAACATCACAGCCCTGCCTTTGCACGCACAGAGGCAGAGGAGAGTGCATGCGCCTCAGCCTCTGCACGCGTACACGGGCAGGGTGGGTTCACCTCCTGTTTTCAGGCATGTACATTATGAACCGGCTACTTCTCCCAGTCATTTTTCCCCTACCGGAGCCCAGCGTTTGAGCCAGGTTCCCCAATCCTCTCCGCGTACATCGTTCTTCCCATAGCTCTCCCCAGCGCTGTCAAGAGATACCCATTTCTGGCCGCATTGCTACTGTTCTTAAGTTACACCCGCCCGAAGGAAGAGAGAGATGCTTTTCTCCCTCCTCGAAAGGAAACAAACCCGCATCGCCACCAAGTCACCCTTCCTGTTCTGTACCAGCCTACTACCGGCCCTGCAGATAAGGCAGGGACAACCCCTTTTACAAGAAGGCAAGAGGCTGGAACTAAGCCTGCCAAATTTATGAACACAAAAGCAAATAGAGCAAAACAAGACACGAACCATGAAACAGGAACTATTCAAACGGTTGCCTTCAGCAAACCAGCCCTCCCACGCATTCCCCTTTTAAACAGTTCAGGGCGTGGCTTCTCTCTGCCTCCTTCCAAGGTGCCCCATTGCCTTCCTCTGTTTACTCCTGATTGACTGCCTCCTGCATCGGGCGTCCTTGAACAGGGCCAGCTGTGGGTCATCTTCATCCACGCTGTCAGGCTCACACAGCTGGGTCTGCGTCGTAACCAGGTGGGAGGGGCCTGGCTGAGGGCTCTCATCAGCAAGCTCTCCAACCCGCTCAGCAACCTCTCCAACACCCCCCTCCTCCTCCTTTGAATCGTCCGACCCAAATGCCGAACCCACAGGCTGACCCTGAATCACAACACTTACTTCGGGCGAAGTAATCTCTGGACCCAACTTTGATACTGTTTTAGCCTGAAGCAGAGAGTCGGAGAGCTGCATCACTCTCGCCATTTGGACTCTACTTTTACACCCCGGGAGCAGCTTGCCTTTCAAACCTCTGATATATAACAGAAGGGGAAACCTGCTGCAAAGGCGCATCTCGCAGAGTCTTTGCCAAGCGACTCCTGTGCTCCACCGCTGCAGAAAAAGAAGCGCCGCGTTTCCACCAGTGCAGGCAGCCCGGGTCCTGTGAGAGGCCGAGTGGGAACGAAGCAGCCCTTGGGTCTGCGCTGCAGAAAAGCCACAAGTGCTAGTGTTGCCTGGGCTCCTGCCCAGGGAGGCTGCTTGCTAAATGAGCTGGGCAGCAGCCTGGGATCAGCATTTCTGAGCGCAACTTTTGAGCACAACTCAGCTGATCCCAGGCTCCTGCCCGGCTCACTTGCTTGTGGAAAAGAAGCTGCTTGCTAAGTGAGCTGGGCAGGAGCCCAGGATCAGCCGAGCCATGCTCAGAAGTCGCACTCAGAAATCGCACTCAGAAATGCTGATCCCGGGCTCCTGCCTGGCTTACTTGCTTACAGAAAATAGGTTGCTTGCTAAGTGAAGCCCCAGGATCAGTGGGCTACCTGGCGCTGATCCTGGGGCTTCACTTAGCAAGCAGTATGTTTTCCCCAAGCGAACTGGGCGGGAGCCATTTGCTTGCTTGCCCTTCTCCCCCCAAACGCTCCATTTGCTCACTCACCCTTCCTTGCTCACCACTCTGCTCACTGTTCCTCTGAAAACAGGCTGGTCTGCCCTCCTCCCTTTCTCTTCCGGGTGCACCAGAAGTTCCAATTAGCATGTTGCCACAGATCCTGGGGATTCTGGCAAGCTCTGCAGCTCCAGCTGATCTCCAGGTCTGTGTGGCTCCGTTTTGACTTGTTCCCTCCCCCAATGTAATTAGCTAGGCTGGGCTCGTGTACCACCATCCAGGGGCTCGCGTACCACCAGTGGTACGCATACCACCGGTTGAAAAGCCCTGCTGTATATATCATGTGAACCCAAACATTTCGGGTGAGTAAATCATGATTAAATTAACAATGAATAACTATGCCATGTGAACAAAGCCATTCTCTTTCACAAGAATATTCGGAACCCTCATTCTGTAAAGGTGTGATTAAGATTAGTAACAGGATTCTCAGTCTTTGAAATGCTACTGTAATTTAGCAAACCAGTGGAAACGTTTGAACCTCTTACATTGATAAATTGCAACCCCCCCTGCATTTCAGCCAGCATGACTGGTGCCAACAAAGAGGGTTGCTAGGAGCTGAAGTTAGAAGGACACAGATTTCCCAGTATTTTGCAGAAGAAGAAAAAAACACGGGGATTTATTTTTCTGTTTCTTGATGGTGCTTCCATGTCTCATGTAGTCCTTTGTTTGGGAGAGACACAAAATGCTTGTCTGGTAGGCCTCGTTCATGTGACGTTAGGCCTAACATCACATGAATGAAGCTGCCTCAGGAAAGGATGCTAAAATGACCCCAGTGTTATAGTGGGCAGTTAAGAAATGTGGAATATAAAAAAACAAAATCTATTCCATCTCTCTGATCCAGTGCAGATAGTCCTCAAATTACAACCATTATTTAGTGACCATTTGAAATGACCATGACATGGAAAAAATGACATTAGCCATTTTTCACACTTAACAAAAGCTACAGCATCCCATGGTTACATGATCAAAATTCAGATGCTTGGCAATTGGCATGTATTTATGATGTCCCGGGGTCATGGGATCACTTTTTCTGACCTTTTGGCAAGCAAAGTCAATAGATTCACTTAACAACTGTGTTACTAGCTGAACAAATGCAGTGATTCACTTAACTGTGGCAAAAAAGGTGATAAAATGGGGCAAAACTCACTTAACAACTGTCTTGCATAAAAATGAAAATTTGAGGCTCAATTGTGGTTGTAAGTCGAGGTTTACCTGTATACTTTTTCTTGAGTGTAAAATAACTCATAATGATTCAGAATACCAATCTAAATATTGCTGAAGGGAATGTGACTGCCACTAACTCACATTCTCTTTTCCTCCATCCCCCCTAGTCTCTGGAGATATTTAGGGGACAAATACCTGATATAACAAAATACCTCTGTTCTTTTCCCCAGTCAAGTCTCACGCCATTATCTGCCATCAGCACCCAATCTGAAATGACTTGGTTAGTCAGTTGGCAGCTACTGTTTTTAGTTCTCCGTGCTGGAATAAATAGAAAGTAAAAATTAAAGCATCCAGAGAGTGCCTAGAGAGTCACCCATTTTCACACAGTCTCCCTTTAGGTGTTTATCTTGATCTCAGATGTCAAAACTAACAGCTAGTTCTCAAGCAAACAGCTTGCATGACATGGGGAGCTGTTGACCTGATGGAACTTGTTTAAAGTAGGAATAAATATAAAAGTGGATTAGTTAGTTAACTGAATTCTGCCCAATAATATGACCACCCTACCCCACTGCTCCATTTTAAGTGTATTATGTAAATACAGAGATATTGCAAATGACACTGTGCTCAGTGAACAGTAATACAGGAATGTCTAATAATTTCGCTGTGTGGTGCAGTGAAGTCTAGTGCCTTTAAATGTCCATTTCAAAGACAACATGACAAATATGAGACATACATCATGTTTCTGGACTACTATTAGTATTTTTAGGTCTGGTCTAAAAGCAGGGACAACATCAAGCAAGAAAGAGATGGTATATTGCCTCTGTAGGCCTACCCACCATGGGACTGGCACCATTCTAGATACAAACTGGATGTATTCACATAACATGTTTCATTCTGGTTACTGAGTTAAAGCACTTTGGGAGTGAGAACTATAAACTAACAAAGTGGGCTAGATTTGCACCTACTAAACTAGAAAAAAAGAATATTAACATTACCCAAGCTTGTGAGAATGCATCTATTGGCATGCGACAAAATTTAAAACTGGAAACAAATGTGGCAACTGATCATCAGTTAGATGCTTGCTCAAATTGTCCAGAAGATTGGTCATGGTACTAAAATGCCTTTGGTGTTAATGTTATTTTCATCATAATAAAGCTATCAGGATTAATTAATTAGCACAAAAAAAGCTTCTGTTGTTGCAAATGGAGTTTTACATGCACTGAGTGATCTTATTTTGGAAATTCACTTACAGGCTATAGAGTTACTTTTTACATAACTGTTTTCCTCTTTTTATGTAAACTGAAATTCCAGTTAATTACAAGGAGCTGAAAAGCCCGAACTATTTAAAAACACCAGTAAAGGGACCAGCAAGACTTTTTCCATCACCAAATGGTAGAAGGAAAAACAAAGCCAGAAGATGCAAAATGATTCAAGAGAACATGGATTCTGAAGTCTTGGTTAAGCGATGGAGCTGCTTATGTCATGATATAAGAGCTTTGCTACCACCTACAATGTCTTGAAATTCCATTCTTTGTCATTCACACCAAGCTACCCTTGAAATTAAACCTGTAGAAAGCAGCTAGCCGCAATATATGAAGAAGTCAAAAGGGGCATAGACATCTGTTTCCAGTTGACAAGCATCTCTGATCATCTCTATTAATATGCAAGAACCTGCCTCTCAGTCTATCAAAACTATCTTCAGCTTTTACTGGCATCCAGTCAAGCCTAATTCTCGTCTGATAAATAGGCACATATCCCAAA
This sequence comes from Vipera berus, assembly GCF_964194415.1. NCBI lineage: Eukaryota > Metazoa > Chordata > Lepidosauria > Squamata > Viperidae > Vipera > Vipera berus. The sequence continues at coordinate 208,821,361 of NC_138203.1, read as the reverse complement.
GAAAGCCTGCTTCTTCCTGGATGAGAACAGTGAAGAATCACCTTTGATGTCTAGGTGCTGCACCAAATATTTTGGCAGAAACCTGAGGACCACAACTGGGTGAGTGCTGATACAAAAGTCAAAGGCAGGATTTCTGTCCTATTTATTCTGGTTTGGGTGGGGGAGAGAATCAGGATTAGAGATCTATCTTTCTTTATATAAAGTTGGGTCAAATCTATTTCAGAGTGTATCTACAGTTGCATAGCTTATCTTCGTTTTAATGCAGAAAACCAATTGTCAGCCCTTGCAATCAGAAGGGATTCTAGGCACCGCAGAAGAGGTACTTGGGAAAGCTTGGGGCCCTAAGAACTAAGTAATTCTAGATAGGTAATTTCTTTTAAATGATGTCTACAAAACCCAACTCCACCAACAGACCTAAATAAGCAGTCAGTGTTTACAGGGGTGTGGTAGATCTAGCACTGGCTTGATTTTAGAGAAAATAGACTAGTGCTGATGCCACTGTAGCCTTTCTGTATGCATTGTGGGGAGTGAATAACTTCAGCTGAGCAATTCTTGTCTGAATGGTCTTTCAACTTTCCAGCCTCCCACGTCTAACACCCTCCAGATGTAGTGGGCTTCAGTTCCCATAATCCCCGGTCATCTTACCAAAAGGCTGAACTGCTTCCTCCTTAGTTACCTAAAGGAGAGGCAAAGACCATAGGCAAAGCCCCAAATTTAGTTACTTGAGAATATATTTCAGTATTGACATACATATCATATAGCTACTTTGGGTTGGTTTTTTTTAAACATTAGAGTAAGTTCATAGCAGCAAAATCCACTTTCCTTTTCTGAGCATAGAGGGAAAGAAGGAATAATCCTCTTCTTCCTAGCCTTCTGTTGTAAAATTCACACTCTCCCTACCATACTTGTATATTTTTAACAGGCAAAGTTAAAAACACACATGCATATACACAGGTAGAGTTAGTTTTCCAAAGGACACTCAATCAGGACATTGTGCTCTTATGCAGATGTTTAAAAGAAGAAAGGACAGCTGTATGTAAGTGTATTAAATGAATCACATATTTTATGGCACAAAAGAAGCTGAATTTGAACATCTGGGTCAAGAAGTACTCCATACAATAGCTCTTGGCAAGGAATTTATATTTTGCTCCTGTGAAATAAGTATCCAAAGCAGTCATTTAATGGCATAAGTGATGTTATCGTACATAAATATTGTTGATCTCCTAACCTCATTTTTTGAGAGCCCTTTCAGTGTAATGGTTGAGACATCAGACTAAAAACCTGGAGACTGTGAGTTCTAGTCCCATCTGAGGCAGAAAATCAGCTGAGTGACCTTGGGCCAGTCACTTTCTCTCAGCTCTAGACAAGAGGTAATGGCAAACCACTTCTGAAAAACCTTGCCAAGAAAAATGCAGTGTCTAGTCTTGCTTCTTGAACTAGCTGCTTCTTGAACTATTATTGAGGTAGCTCATTTGAAACATGGGAAATGTTTTGTATGACATTGACAACCCATGTTGGTGTGCTTCAGTCATTTAAATGTTCCCCCAATCAATGAAGACAGCTCTTGGATAATAATAACAATAACAATAATAACAATAATAATGTTGGAAGGGACCTTGGAGGTCATCTAGTCCAACCCCCTACTCAGGCAGGAAACCTTATACCATTTCAGACAAATGATTGTCCAGTCTCTTCTTAAAAACTTCCAGTGTTGGAGGATTCACAGTTTCTGAAGGCAGGTTGTTCCACTGATTAATTGTTTTGTCAGGAAGTTTCTCCTTAGTTCTAGGTTGCTTCTCTCCTTGATTAGTTTCCATCCATTACTTCTTGTCCTGCCTTCAGGTGCTTTGGAGAATAGCTTGAGTCCCTCTTCTTTCTGGCAACCCCTGAGATATTGGAAGACTGCTATCGTGTAACCCCTAGTCCTTCTCTTCATTAAACTAGACATACCCAATTCCAGCAACCGTTCCTTATATGTTTTCATCTTTCATCTAATCATCTTTGTTGCTCTTCTCTGTACTATTTCTAGAGTCTCAATGTCTTTTTTACATCATGGTGGCCAAAATAAGCAGCTATGAATGCAGCTGGAAGCAACTTTGATGGCTTCAAAAAAAAAAGGAGTTACTTCATTTCCACCAATATATTGGACTGCAATTCCACTTGCCTATTATTCCTGCTTCTATTCTGCAGTCCCTTCAGAAGCACAATCATTTTCAGACTTGATTGTCTTAAAATTTTGATAATTAGGTGAACAGGAGCAAAACTGGCACTGGGCAGAAGAGGAAAATAAATTTCCTCTAACCCCAGTTTTACTTCATGTTGTCTCTATTTGCCTGGTCGGCAGTTTGGTGGGTCGAATCCCAAGTGCCGTGTAACAGAGTGAGCGCCTGTTACTCGTCCCAGCTTCTGCCAACCTAGCAGTTTGAAAGCATGTAAAAATGCAAGTAGAAAAATAGGGACCACTACGGTGGGAAGGTAACAGCATTCCGCCGCCTTTGGCGTCTAGTCATGCCGGCCACATGACCACGGAGACGTCCTCGGACAAGCGCTGGCTCTTCGGCTTTGAAACGGAGATGAGCACCGGCCCCTAGAGTCGGAAACGACTAGCACACATGTGCGGGGGAACCTTTACCTTTTATACCAAAACACCCTGGCAATTTGCATGAAGGGGACCAGGAGAGGCAGGATAAAAAGACACCAGGTCATGAAATGAGCCAGCAGTGTGCTGCAGCTGCCAAAAAAGCCAACACAGTGCTAGGCTGCATTAACAGAGGGATAGAATCAAGATCAAGTGAAGTACTAATACCACTTTACAATGCTTTGGTAAGGCCACACCTGGAATACTGCATCCAGTTTTGGTCACCACGATGTAAAAAAGATGTCGAGACTCTAGAAAGGGTACAGAGAAGAGCAACAAAGATGATTAGGGGGCTGGAGGCTAAAACATATAGGGAACGGTTGCTGGAATTGGGTATGTGTAGTTTAATGAAGAGAAGGGTGAGGGGTGACATGATAGCAGTGTTCCAATATCTCAGGGGCTGCCACAAAGAAGAGGGAGTCAAGCTATTCTCCAAAGCACCTGAAAGCAGGACAAGAAGCAACGGATGGAAACTAGTCAAGGAGAGAAGCAACCTAGAACTAAGGAGAAACTTCCTGACAGTTAGAACAATTAACCAGTGGAACAACCTGCCTCCAGAGGTGGTGAATGCTCCAACACTGGAGGTTTTTAAGAAGAGACTGGACAGCCATTTGCCTGAAATGGTATAAGGTTTCCTGCCTGAGCAGGGGGTTGGACTAGATGACCTCCAAGGTCCCTTCCAACATTATTATTATTATTATTATTATTATTATTATTATTATTATTATTATTATTATTATTATTATTATTATTATTATTATTATTATTATTATTATTATTATTATTATTATTATTATTATAGCCCTCCACAAGCCATAGCATTTTAGTGTCATTTCAAGTAAACCACAGATGAATCAGAAATAAACTAGTTCAATTTTTGACTACGTCTGATTTAATGGTTGAAAGAGGTCTGGAGGTGCTTTCAGTTGGCAGGGTTCTTATGTGAAAGTCTCTCTAAGCATTTTCCAAAAGATTAAGTCAATGGTAGTGAGGACTTATTACCTGCAGTATCTATTGTCTACGTATTAAATATAATCTAATTTTATAGGGGTTTTTTTTCATAAAGGCGACAGCATCTGTTAGCCTGACCTTTCACACCTTTCTGTGAAAGTGATAATGCAGAAATTGCAAAGCGTTGACTTCAGGAATAAACAAGGGGGAGAGGGAGAGAAGAAATTGCAGTGTTCCTCCATCCCATCAGACTTAGAATGCTTTGGTATATAAATGCACAATGAGAGAAGGGTTTGTGAAAAGAAATGTTAGCTTGGAATTCAAAATAAAGCCATTTTTTTTATTTGGTCAAATCCAGTCAGGATGCCCTCAGTAAGCTACTAACATATTAAGTGAGATTTCTCCTGAGAATCTCGCTGGAAGTTTTAAAAGCTGGACACTTGACATACTCTGGCTATGGTTCCAAAACTTTAGAGCCACAGAATGCCCTTTGTCCCATATAAAAGTAGTCTGGCATCCTCTAAGATACCTCCTGCAGCGGTTGCTCAGCCCTGAACATGGAGATGCTAAACTTTTTTGAATCAAATACATCTTACAAACTTGCTCCAAGGGATCACGAAGCTTTGCTTGACTTTTAGTATTAACCTATAAATCTATCTACTCTTAATATTTCTGCATCTCATTTCTTACTTGTTTTCACCTTTCCATCGTCTCAAGAGCAGTAAAAAGAAAAAGGAAAAAACCCTTTTTTGTATCTCTAAACAGACTGAATGGCTCTTTCTGAACTGGGAGCTCAAAGCCAAAAGCCTTCAGCCAACTTGGACAAATTGTTGAAGCAAAGAGAAACAGCCTAACAGATCTTTGTGGTACTTTTAAATTCCTCCATGGTTGAAAGTTAAGCCCTGTGTCTTTTATATTTAACTTTGTCCTGAGTAGATTTCCTGAATCATTTATAACCTTCCTCCAAAATTTCAAACAAAATATCTGGATACCTGCTATTAGTGAGTTTTTAGAAGTTCTCACAATCCAATCTCTGAAGATGATCGTCTCCCTCAGGTATAAATCAGGGGTCTTCAAACTTGGCCCTTTCATGACTTGTGGACTTCAGCTCCCAGAATTCCTCAGCCAGGCAGACTGGCTGAGGAATTCTGGGAGTTGAAGTCCACAGGTCATAAAAGGGACAAGTTTGAAGACCCCTGGTATAAATAATGACCTTGAAGGACAGGAAGAAGAGCTGCTACCAAGGCAACCATCAGACAACCATGGAGTAAGTCCATTCAAAGAAACTGATTTGAGAAAGCACTTCAAATAGACCTTACACAAAGATAAAGTGATAGGGAGAAGATTCTGGTACTATACTGTATCTATTCCAATAAAAGTAGTTTTAGATATATATGGCATTGGTTTCTTAGTTTGGTCTACCTTATAGAGCTGTTTGTCAATGTTTGTATGTGTTAGGGATGAAAGGAATTTGGAAACAGAGTTCCCCTATAAGCAGTACTGAAGCAGCACAGAAATCTAACATTTCTTTAAAAGGCAATAAAACTGACTACCCCGCTCCAAGATTCATCATAACCACTATAGCCAACAGTAGGCTGGCTGGCTTTTGGCACTCAAAATGTTTGAAGCCATAAACTATAATTCCTGGTTTTGTTCTTTTGCTCAGAGGTTTTGCATGATCTTTGATTCCATAAACAGCCACAAGAAATGAGTTACATGTGGAGGGGTAAAAAAAGCTTACAACTGCAGCTTTGGGATAATTTTCTGTAATAGACTATATCAAGCTAAATGTAATGTATATATTGTAATAAGATTAGACAAGTAGCCAGCATATTGAAAACCTATGATCTGTGTCATATTGTTGGACTGTAAATCCCCTTATCATGCTGGTATAGTTTAATGAACACTGACCTCCAACAAGATATGCTTCCTAAGGACAAGTACTGGTCAATTAATTAGTACAGAACTCTTAATAGAAAGCCCAGAAATATTTTTACAACACCAAAAAATATATTCTTGCTCTTTTTTACATTTTATAGACTAAAAAGATCATTAATATAATCTCAAATGTTGAATATGGGAACTTATTTCCAAGTAAACATACAAAGGATCAAATGTGTATTCCCTTAGAAAGCCAGGGATTAAATAACTACATGTCTATGCAAATATATTTATTTTTGAGAGAAAAAATCTCCAGTTGCTGCTAAGTAGCCTACACAGTTTTGGGTTTAAATTTGTCCTATTATCTTCAGCAGTTCAAAAGTAATGTTTCCCTTGAATTGAGCTCCACTAGATAGAAAATCCATGCAATTTTTTGATAACTGGGTGGAAGTAAGTTTCCCTGCACTTGTCCCAGGATATACATGTTTTTAACTTTACAGTCTAGCCTACAGAACTGTGATTTCTTAGTGGCTTCTCATCCCTAGTGTGATAGTTAGGGAAGATGGCAAGACTGCCTTTGATTGCAAGAGAGTGAATTATTTTCTTACGGCTAAGAACAATTGAATTTAGTGGCATTACACTGCAAACAATCGTGTACAACCCACAAAGCATCAATATGTCCGTAGCCTTTCTTTCTGTTTTCTTTCATTTTGGATAATGCAAACTCCCAAGAAAAACTGCCTGTTGGCTCCCTATTACATCAGCTTGGAATTGGAGTGACCTGATTTCTATTCCAAATGCAAGCTATCACTTGATCAAAAGCAGATGCAAGAGGACTGAATCTTCTCCTTTCCAGAAAGAGACTCCAAATCTGAGACTCATTTAAAAAGGGATGGATGAGCTTGTAGAGAAATTGCATCTCTTGATCTGATTTGATTTGATTCTTGACTGGACTCCTGCCCTTCACTGTAAAAGTGGGAAGTATTTTTTTTTCTAATTTCACAAGCAGAGAATGATGAAAAGAAGAACATTTGAATCTTTCACCATTTGTACTGATGAAAAAAAAATCTTCCTCAGCAACCCTTTTTATTTGCTGTAACCTCAAAATGTTGCCATCATCTGATCTCCAGTTCATAGCTGAAGCAGGTATAAGTTGCCCTTAGCTGCAACTGGGTTAAAGTGTTTCCCCCTTATCTTGACACAGTGTTTGCCATAGATAGAACTTAATCTACTCCTCAACCACTCTGTTGATGGCCCAGTCAAATGACTCCTAATGATGGGATCAGCCAGCATCTATTGTTCACTTTAGGCAGGTCGCACATTTCCCTCACCCTTCTAATCTCTGAGTGATGTTTTTCAGGATTATTCTGCTTTGAGAAGCAAGAGATTCCAGCTTTTTCAAACTGATATCTCCCTTTGTGCTTTCCAAGTCTTCAAGTCAATTCTCAGAAGCTGATCAACAATGGTAATGGTAGTGGTGGGAAACTGTTGTTTGAACTGCTTTCTAGCAATATTCTAAAAAAAACCCCAACCCATTTCATAAAGTAGCATTACCAGTATTGAATCTATATCCACAAAGATCAACCAATATTAGCTTCCTTTGAACACTTTTTTTTTACCAAACCAGCATGAGTTTCAATAGATGGCTAAACCAACAGACATAATTTGACTCTTTATTAACTGACATTAATTAGAGTGACTGGGGATGTGTTCCTACTGGCCCAGTGATGCTTCGTGAGAATGGATGAAAATAAAGGTCAGGAGAATCCACCAATCCTTGTTCTTAATTTACCCTCTGCGCTCTAAATAAGGACACCATTACTCACCAGCCTTAGTTCAGCAGCAGGGTTGGAATGGCGACTGGGTGCAGCAAATTTTATGAAGGCATCATTTCTGCTGGCTCAAGGTGGATAGGTTTTTGTCAATATTGGGGGGGGGGGCTCTTGTTCTTCACATCAGCAATTTGTATGATGTTTATAACCGAAAGGTATAAAAGCTTCATTTGCTAATTCCAACAGTTCAAACAGTCAGAGCAGACCCAACTATTTTTATAGTCAGTTTACATAAGCAAATTCCATCCTTTGGCTGCTTTCGATTCAACAACAGGATAAATGCTTTGCCTTCCAAATGTACTTGATTTCAATTCCTAAGGAAAAAACAACAACTAGAGTGGTAAAATGTTTGAGCAAAAATAACATACACAGAGACATAGCAAAATAAAGGCTTCTGCTTTGTAAATTTCCTTTGGAAAACTGTTGGCTTGAAAGGCCTAATTTAGTTTTTTACAAAGCCTCAAAGTCTTTCCTCATTCGCTATTTGCAGGGACCCCAGAATGGCCAAGCAATCTAACGTTAACCTTCTCCTCGTGACTCTGTCTTTGTCCTATCTCAGTCCATAATTTAATCATCTTTTCCTATACACACTCAAGCAGAACCAGAGGAGTTAGGAAAAAGCCAGACACTGCAACAGAGGGTGAGTTGCGCTAAAGATTGCTAGCGAGGAAAGATTCTTAAACAGGCTCTGTCTCCACTGAAAAGATGCCAGCTGGAAGTGGTCTTTCTTTCTGAGCTGATCTTTTCGCTTGTACAACTCCATCTGCACCACCACACCCTTCTGAAACCACGCTGATGTCCTACATTTTGTACAGCTGAGACAGCTCATGCTCACACAGCTGCATATACTCAGAGTTTGGCCACCAATTTATTAAGCAATTAAAAAAACTGGCTATTTATGCATTATTCAATGATTGGGTAATAACTAACAGTGAAAATATAAATGCCATTGCACTTCAGCAGTTACCTATTTAAGACTTCCAATGAACTCCGTGAATTATCTTTTTTCATTTTTCTTCCTTTATTCCCATATATATTGATTCACATATCAATTTGATAAAATAAATATTTCTATTTAAAAAGCACCCGGTGATTCACCCTGCCATCACTTTATTACACCATAAAATGCTGAAGATAATAGTGAGAAGTGAGAAAAGATTAAGATGCCAAACAGGTGCTAGAGGTTGGTGTATATTAGTAAAAACAGTAGTGTATGAAACTTCAAAATTGCATGTTCTGATAAGCAGAACATGAGTACTTCTGCCTTCCCTATCCCATGCAGTTATGGAAAATTTGCAAACTTGGAAGTCATTGTGGCTCTTCATTTGAGTCACAGAGCATTTTTTTCTTCTAAAAGCTTTTTCTCACAAATGATATAATGAAACTTATTTACAAGAATGGAGTCTCCCCAATAGGAAATCCACAAAATCTGAAAGCAAGATTGCAATTTTTAACAGCCAGAAGGAGTCAAAATAGTCAAATACTGAACTTTTCTTGTGCTAAATTCAGTGTGGTAACACAACCCGACTTGTAAAAGTTTTCAGATACATTCTGTAAAATGAAACATATTGTTACCCAGTTCTGCCCCCTCCCTCATACACACAAAGCCAAAACCCACCAGCTGGGAAAAACAAAGGAAGGACATCCCAGAAATAAATGTTTATATTAAGTATTTCCCGCCTTTTGTGTGCCATGAGCTATCTTGCAATAAGTGTATGTGCTATTTGAGGTTTTCTCTTGAGAGACTGTGATTCATTGCCCAATCATGCATTTCTGAATTCCTGTCTCACAATCTTCTGAAAGTCTGATGAAATACTTTTTTTTCAGTTAACATGTGTTTAATTGTTTCTGACAATATCTAGAATTAGGCAAAATTATTATTTGTGCAACTGTATTGCTTGCACATAAAATGTAAAGATATAGCAAAAATAAGTACCCTTCTCTGCTGTGGTTTTGTGAATCCACAGGCTTTAGATATCTTTAAGTCTATTTTCTGCAAAGATGTTTATCAAAAGTACTTTTTTCATTAACTGTACTGATTATAAATACATACTGCATTTCCATCAATTACAGATTACATGGCATCTCTGTTATGTATTGGGCTCAGTTGTAACACCATGTGGTAACCTGGAGCAGCTAACGGCTCTCCAGCAACCCAGACTCCAGGTCTCCAGTGCTGCTATTGGCTGCCCCTAGGCGGCAATGGGTTGCTTTAAACCTATTGGCTGTCGCCTAGCGGCCAGGCTATAAATTTCTACTAACTGCAGCCCAATTCTCAGTTCAGATCCTGCAAGCAATAAACCATGAGCTTTGTTGAACTCACTTGCCTCATCTCCTTTCCTGTGCGAAGTAGTCACTGCACAACAAACTCTATTTCTATTGCCTCCAAAATTATGGTTGGTTTTGTACCTGGAGAATATCAACAAAATAAAAATATTTTATGATACTTCATATATTATAAAATGAATATATACTATTTTGCACCTAAGACTGATCTGCACTTGACAATGAAATTTATCTGAGTTCAATTCACTCAAAATCACTACTAGTGATAAATTATAAAGGTACCCAAGTGAAAAAACAAGCAGGTTTAGAGGTCCTGCACATACTATTTAAGGAGTTGATTTTGTACACTTATACATATTCAACATATTTAGAGAAGTCAAAAGCCAGATATTGCATGATACCAGTTACAACCATGTAATTCAAATAGATACATGACAAATAAAGTGATTTGGGAGATAGTGATCTGTTTTTTAAAGAAGAAATTTTCTTATTTATTACAATTCCTCATAAACTAGAAATTATAATGTAACATACTAAATACTATACTATATATACTATACCAGGGGTAGGCAACCTTGGCCCTTTTATGGCTCGTGGACTTCAACTCCCAGAATTCCTGAGCCAGCATGGCTGGCTCAGGAATTCTGGGAGTTGAAGTCCACGAGCCATAAAAGAGCCAAGGTTGCCTATCCCTGTACTATACCATACCATACCATACCATACCATACCATACCATACCATACCATACCATACCATACCATACCAAATTTCATGTCTATTTAGAATCAGATAAACAAGGCAGTGCTGAAGAGAAAAAGCTGCTTAATTTTATGCCTTGCAAGCCATAGGCAAAGAGAAGGCAAATTGTTTCTGAAATCTTTTGTCACTGAGCTGCCTTCAACTGCCACGTATGTTAAGAAGTTCCCATTGTAATTATCTTGCTGGCTCTGTTATTTGGTGCTCTTTGAGTAATGAAATGGTTGTTTTCTTAAAAACCTTGAGGCCAGCATATCTAAGTTTAAACAGCTGCCACGTTGCAAGTATACTGAGAGGTGGTTCTACTTTTTAAACTTTTCCAGATGTTTTTGTTTCAGCAGGACAAGTCTCAACAGCAGCTGCCTCATCTCAATGTCTCTTAACCCCAAAAGGCAAAGCTAATCCACTCTAGAAAACATTCAGCATTCCTGGGGAAGGCAATATAAATGTAAGACTGGAAATATGCAGAGGAGCACCCGTAATCTTCACCACCGCATCTTTTTTATTTTGCTTTTTTATTGTATTTATTCCTATGTATTAGAAAACAGCTTTGCATGCAGAAACACAGCAAAATGTTTATTTTTCATAGTTTATTTATAAAAAAAAGTTTATTTTTGCCTCCTCATGAAAAGTTTAAGTTTAAGTTTCGACATGTTGTTTACTGCTAAAAAAAACAGTGCAAATATTTAACAAAAAGCCTCAGCATCTATAGGAAATTTCTTAACTCACCAGATTTCTTCATAGTCTTTGAGACTAGGTTAAACTGAACCCACACTTTGAATTGGAACTTACTTCAACAATAATGATGGGACACCATTCTCCATTGCATCTAGAAGTCACTGAATCACAAAACAATAGATGAGAAAACATGGAAGAAATTGCTGCTGTTGGCTCAACATACATAGCAACACTTCCTGACCCAAAATATGTCTTGATTAGCAGAACATCTAACTGATAATTTAGCTGATCCTTCGAACCAGTTTGTGTGCATTTTTAAATACCTAACTGATATTGCTTTCTCTTAAGAACAATTTTGTTGTATCTGGATATGGAAGGAAAAGGAAATCATGAAGCTTTCATTTATTTCACAAAGTAGATGAAATACTCATCCTATCAACAGAGTAGCATTTTGGACTTAGCTTTTAGACTAGACTAAACTAGACTAGACTAGACTAGACTAGACTAGACTAGACTAGACTAGACTAGACTAGAATAGAATAGAATAGAATAGAATAGAATAGAATAGAATAGAATAGAATAGAATAGAATAGAATAGAATAGAATAGAATAGAACCTTGGAGGTCTTCTAGTCCAGCCCCCTGCTTGAGCAGGAGAACCTATACCATCTCAGACAATTTCTTTGATGTTTTCAAATATGAAGCATTCCATAGTGGCTTTTCCAACTTATGCATATCTAAGCTTCATTAAGCTTAGTGGGGCGTTCTACAAGATAGTTACATAAGATGCAGTTTTAATTCATTTGATAGCTTTATATCCTGCCTTTCATGAGGAACATATATAGTGCTTCCTCTTCCCATTGTTCCCCATAACAACCTAATAATATAACTTGGGCTTAGAGTACAGGTAGTCCTCAGCTTAGAACCCGTGATTTAGTGGTTATTCAAAGTTACAACGACACTTGTTTTTCAAACTTATGACCATTGCAAAATCCCCATGGGCACATGATTAAAATTTGGACACTTGACAACTGGCTCATATTTATGACAGTTGCAGTACCCTGGAAGGCTGATTCAACCTTCAACCGGTCAAGATCAAACTCCTGACAATGGGCAGAGTCAGCCTTCAATTCTACATCACACTGGAGATGACTTGACTCCTCCCTCACGCACATCCCATTCCCTTCCTCTCCAACTTTTAATTGTAAATTATTGCTGTTATGGTTATTTATTGTATTCATTCTTTTAACATTTTATTGATTTCTGATGTTTGCAAGGCAGCCAGAATTGCATCTTGGTGAGATAGGTGGCAAACACAATCAGATGATAGATAGATAGATAGATAGATAGATAGATAGATAGATAGATAGATAGATAGATAGATAGATTATAGAGTGCATGTACGCAGGTCCCTTCCTTTAATCCTGGTCACCTAGGAAAACCTTGGAACCCTGCCTTTCCATAGCAGACCCAGCCTGTAGTCCACTCTCCTCCGAAGATCTGGCAAGCACCTATCTCTTAGCCTTCCAGAAAAAAGCTGGTTCTTCCTTCAATCATTGGATAAAATAAGGCAGTAGAGCAGTAATTATAATCATTGATGGTTGAATGCTATTTTGGGTGCCAGGATTACTTTTCTGGACATTGGGGTTTTCATGTGTGTGTGTGTGTGGGCTTGTTTTTAATTATTGTTTTGTGAACTATCTAGAGTTGTAACACCTAAAATGGGCGACCATGCAATGTGTAAAACAAAACAAAAGAAAATCTTGTTAATCACCAACAAACAAAAATAAACAAGCCAGCTAACTATACTGTTTGTCACCCTTTTTCATTCACCCTTTATACTGTAAATTGTGAATATTTTATTATATTTTTAATGTGATTTTACATGTTTATTCATATATTTCTGTTCATTTTGCTATTATAAGCCACTCAGAATCACCTTGTGATGAGATGAGTGGCAAACAAATGTAAAAATAAATATATAAGTAAATGAAATTACTAAGTAACTTTATACTGTAATGCTGCATTACAGTATAGTCAGATCAGATCAATTACAGCGAACAAGCTATTCTAATACTGATAGTTCTGGAGGTTGACATCTACAATATTTCCTTGTTTCTTAGTTTTTGATTCTATCAATGTAATATAGAAGAGTCTTTGACAGAAAGCAAGCTACAATATTGCACAGTGGGCAAAATCCTACTAAAAATCTCCTGGTATATCTAAAAGTAGAAATACTCAGAAGAGAGAGCTTGCTAATTAGAAAAGCTTCTTTTGTATTCAAGAAGAAAGCATGGAAATAACACAAAATAACTGTTCTATGTTAAAACTTCTAAATTACAATTTCCTAATAAAAAAGTACACCTGCAATGGATTAGATTACTTTAGATTAGATTAGTTGTTCCCCACATCCTTTCCACTATCCAAAATACGATTAGTGTACTTAAGACTACTGAAATAAATGAGAAATTGTATTTTATATTGCTGTTGTTGTAGCTAATACTCATCTTTACACTTTGGATAGATTCATACAAAGGTTCATATTCCAAGGATGGAAGGAATTTAATCCAAAAAGCTGCTGCCCCAAATCATAGCCCTGGTCAAGTGCCTTTTCATTATATTTTCTGTATGGGTACCACAGCCTGAGCCTGTCGTAGTTGGTTTCTGGACAGGAATTCCAAAATATGTACCAAAATGGTATCAAGATGCCAGGGGATCTGAAGGTTAGGGGTGTCCTGGTCTTCCCATGGGGTTAATATGGAGGAGCGTCTCCACTCAGTTTGTACAAATGCACATACAGGTTGCTTGTTTGATCTAGCAACTGATTATCATAATAGTTGTAACTATTCTTTCTTGGAATAAATTCTTAAATCTGGTATAATGACAATCAAAGTGTTTTGCAGACTGACTGACACATTTAGTATTGCATGAGTTAATGGCATAATAAATGCTACTCTTCCAACGAGAATATCTATCTATCTATCTATCTATCTATCTATCTATCTATCTATCTATCTATCTATCTATCTATCTATCTATCTATTGAACTCCTAGGTCTGTTATGCCTCATTATAAATATCATTCTCCTAGATTGCAAGCTTTTCATTTTTAGAGTACCAACAATTGCACCTTCTTCTTTCAAAGCGGCCAACATTTTGAGAAAACCTAAGAGGGGGGAAAAATGATCTCATTGGAGTCCTCAGTGGGGCAATAGTTTCCATAAAGACAGCAACAGCCTCTTTCTTATTCTGCATTCAACTTTACAGACTCTGACACCATTTGATTGCTCTGGCCTATAATTTAGCCGTTGGCTGCAGCCTCAGAATATATTTTGAGAGGAGGAGGGGGTGGGAAGGGAAGAGAAGGTGAAAGCCAGCCCACTTGTAGCTGGAGAGAAAGAAACAAATTTGGAAAATAGAGGAGGAGGAGGAGGAGGAGGAGAAAGAAAGCTCAGCCCAACCACCCTCGAAACAGTTTCCTGTTGCCATCCTCCAAGACACTTAGATTCCTTCAGACTTTTGAGAGAGGCTGAAGTTTTCTCAGCTGCCCTGTCCTTGAGGTATGGCGTCAAAACCTACTTTTCTATTCTCTTTTATTTATTCTTCATTTTTCTTCCTTTATCTGTTATTAAGCAAAGGAGTACTGACAGGGCCCAAAACTAATATCTGCATTTGAAGAGTAGCCTAACAAGAATAGCATTGATGCGTAAGAATATTCAAAGTGTTTTCTTGACGTTCTGTACTGTTGAGAATTCTGCATGCTGTGCCTAACTTCTGTTTTGCTGCTAATTGTTTTTTATTAATTGAATTAGTTTAATATAACATCCATGTTTGGCAACTATTATCAGTGCTCTTTTCTACTTGCTGAATAAAAAGGGAAGAGTAAAATTATTTTCAGGCCAATTGCAACCCTGTATCTAGGATTTTACAATTTATTGCCTCCTAATTAATTAGGACTGACACATGGAATACCAGGCATTGAAGAATAAACTTGGCAAGTTAACCTTGTTTAGGACATTTGCTTGGGCTCTATTTGCTTTTTGAAAAAGGGAGTGGGAAACATAATTTTTTACTTCCATCTTCATCTTTATTTCTTACGGTTTTATTGCAAAACAGAATTTATTTCTATCTATATATAAGCGTATCCAAAAGGAAGCATGCAATTCATTGCCTTTAAAATTAATTGCCTCAGCATTTGTTCCCTGACTTTATGGGACTACAGTAGAGACAAGAATTAAATTGTTTTCCCTTTCCAGAAGAGTCCTTTATTCCCTCTCCTGAAAAGAAAAAAAAAGGTTTTTGGCAATTCGGTGAAGTCAAAATTGCATTATTTTGAAATGTAAGTGTCATTCTCTTGCAATATAAAGGAGGAGGTTATGTTGTTTAGGGCATGCTATTCCCTTCCAGAGACAAAATATAAAAACAACAAATGCCACATATTAAAAAAAAACTATTCTGGAAGCATGGTAAATTGGACAAAAAAAGAGTTGTGCAAATGCCAGTGCAGAGAGATGAAAGGAAATGCATGCAGAATACCATGAAACCCATTTAGACAAAGCAATTGTGTGCCACATAGGCAGAGGCAGGAGACGTGGGGAAAGGGGAGGGGGGAAAGAGATATCAACTTTTCACATTTTTGCCAAGCCCCACCCTCTCGGAGAGGAAAAAAAAATCCCTTCTCTGCTATGACTCTTCTACAATGGAATGTCGGCTCCCATGGAAACCTTTTCAGGATCTTCTGGTTCAAGAGATGCCCTGGCCTTTGTGACCACAGATGTGAAAGGAAAGGATGCATTTAGTTGGAGTGTTTTGTATCAAAGTTTTGACCCCAAATACTGCTGGTTTTGCTATATGGCATCCAAAAGACAAAATGCAGGACACTTCAAGTTAATTAAAAAGAATTATTCTGCACTGTCTATTATTCAACTCAAAGTTTAATTTGGGTCAAGGGTCATCAAGACTCAGGCCTGAATCTGTGTCCCATGCTTAGTGTTTCACACTTAGATTGTTTTTGAAATGGCATATTAAAAGAGCAAGGGTTACACAAACACAAACTATAATAGCTGGAATGATTATCCTTTAGTAGATAAAGAATCAAAGGGTAGAAGCACCGTGCCTTTAATTTAGACTTCATTGTGCAGGTGGTAATTTAATAATACTGTATGGTCAGTAAGAAAGATGCTAATAACTTTTCCAACTGTCTGTGAGGTATAAGTGTGTGGTTTTCATTAATGACAATCTAGGCTACCATCCAGTCCAAATTGTGGTTGGACTGGATGTCTTAAGAGTACTTTTCACCCTCTAATGGTAAATCTGTATGGGTCCTACCATTCAGTTTGTAGGAGGGAAATTTTAGACACCACTGGTGCTGCTAGATCATCCTTTCCAGGAAATAGGACATCTCCCCAGAGGTCTTGTGATGATGCACAGATGACTGCTGGAACAATCTCTTTCTTCTTAGCGGGAGAGGCACTGGGAGAATAAATTCCTCCTGTCCCTTTTTCACAGCATGAGCAAAAAAACTTTGACTATAGCTTCTTCCCTGATGTCAGAAGCAGGGAAGATTGAATAGGAACTGGCATTACATGACAATGTCAGAATGAATAGGAACTGGCATTACATGACAATGTCAGAACGCCTGTTATAGCATTGACCAAGCATCCATCTCTCTCCGGCCATGCTGCATTTAAGCACAGTGATTGCAGGGAGGAAGTAGGAGCCAGTGGAAAAATGTATGTTAATTGATCCATAAGACAGTGGTATACAACTTTTACTGAGACCAAGACTTAAGTTCTACTTTGAATTGTGCCCTGGAGTCAAATCAAATGTTTGCTCCAGTCAGCTATTTAATAATTTCTCCCCTCTTGTCAATTAAAAATTACAATTGGGTAAGGCTTTGGGGGACAGGAAGCAGCCTGGAGGCTCAGCCTTTGCACTTCTGACTTCTATGCACCATAGCCAATATACTGCATAATTCTCTTCAAGTTCACTGAAGGCATTTCTGAAATCAGAATTTTCTGGCACCAGTGGATAACTTGTATCCTTCCAGATCTTGGAGTGAAATACTTACAGTTATACAGGAATGGAGTTTAATATCAAGCTTCTTCATACCCATCATATTTTCTCAAAACCAATTCAATCTGAGGTCTGCATTATGGGCTGCTGTTAAGATGCCAGGTCATCAGTGCTGATTTACTTTTAAGTTTTTGCCTGGCGTAGCATTCCTAACGGCTTACCCTGGGTACCTTCAAAGATGGGAATTGGTTCTTATTCTCAGGAAAGGGCCACTGAAATATAACCTAGAATTATCAATGAGCTTTCTTGGAGGGTTTGCTTATATCTATGGACCAGCTTGCTGTTAAAAGAGGAATGCTAGACCAAGTTTGACAAGGCTGAGGTTCAGACTCCACCCACTCATGAGGGATGATTCAGCTTAAATTACCTCAAAATGTAAATGGCACATTAGGGAGGCACAGTATACACTGGTATGAACTCCTGGAGAGAAAGAGGGATATGAATTATTTTTTACAAAATGCCAGCTAATATGGGTCCACATAATGCAACCCATTTGAACATTTTAAAGAAATCTTGGTCTAAATATACCAGGAAGAGATCCAAAGTACATCAGAATAGTGTGCATGGGGTCTTCGGAGAAGGGCGGGATATAAATGGAATTAAAATAAATAAAATAAATAAATAACAGCAGCAACATGGAATTTTAGAAGAGGATTGCTCCAAGGGATTTCATTTATTTAAATTGAAAACAGGAGAGATCTAGTAAAGAGTGGGAAAGAGATACATTTTTTTCCGGTTAAGCTTGGCTTTGACATTTAGGTATATTTGTTAGTGGTTTCACATGAAATTAGATTACGTATCAGTTTTCCAATTTTGTCCTGGATGGCAGATGAAAGCGACTCTTTTTTATATAATTAACAATGCAACCCGGATTTATTCACAAGGGCTTGAGTTAATTCAACAATACATATTTTAGGGTATGTGTGGAAAACTGCGGTCCAAGCCTCTGGCTATAATTATGTACTTGCTTGTGACTAACAGACATGGCTAAAAGCAAAAACCTTTGGAGTGTCACTGTGAATTTTCAAAAAATGTCCACATCAATATAGCTTTAACTTGGGTCCCTTTTAGATTTTTTTAAATGCTGTATGTAATAACTAGTAAGTAAAATATGCCACCTCTCACTAAAGAACAAGTCCATTTTGTCAGTGTTTTTCAATCAGAACGTTATCAATGCTTTACAGAATTATGTTGACTTTGAAAACAATGTTGCCCCTTATTACAGCCTTAAAAATTTGCCCACTTCCATTAAAATTGGTCTACAGTAAATTAATTCAAAGGCTGAATTACCTTTCTTCCATGATTTTATGAGTGGTAATTAGATAAAGCTTGACTAACATTCTGCCAGTCTGTCGACATTTCTAGGCAATGGTCATTACAAGCTATTTAAAGCTGGTGATTTCAGGCATTTCCCCTGCCTCTGTGAAACTCATAAGTTGAATAAAATAATATACAGGAGAAATTTGAGCTAGAGATTTTGTGACTCCACAAGGGTTAAGAGATGAAAGAATGCAAAATAGGTTGTTCAAGGTTTGTGCTAAAAAGCAGTTTTATAAGAAACAAATCTGCTAAAATCCAAATGGGTTCATTTCAATTTTATGTATTTTAAACCTAAAATCATATTCATACCTGGCCTAATTATACAGTTGATGGATTCATTCCATCAGTTACTTATCCTGGAAATGAGGCAAAATTCTTGGCAATTCTTATTTTATGTTTATGGACTATGTATGATGTATCTGTGATCCTATTCAACAAAGTATAGTTAACCAAAGTATGGGTATGTGAATCCACATTTGATCCTTAAGTATAATACAATGGCTTAGCTACCTATCTGTGGACTACTGCAATGCCTTTTAAATGCAGCTGTCCTTGAAAACCACTCAGTAGTTGCATCTGGTCTAGAATATGGTGGCATGAAGCGTTAAATGGGCATGCTTCAGTTTGCCTAAATAACAATGCTGTGCAAACTGCATTTGTTACCCCCAGGCTTCCCGATGCTATTTAAGGTGCTGGTTATTACCTATAAAGCACTTCTTTGAGTGGGGCCTAGTTACCTGAAGAATTATCTCTCATCCATGGTTTATAAGATCTGACAAATTAAGCATGTTCCAAGCCCTGTCTTTAAAACAGTGCAAGCTGATGGGACCCTGTTTACCTGTTATGGAACCTACACTGTGAAATAACAACCCTCAAGTGGTTTGAGTGATCCCAACTGTTATGTATGCAGGCACCTGCATAGCAACAGCCACCAGGGGGCGTTGGCCTGAACGGTTTTGGCGGGAAACCCAGTTTCGGCGGGAAACCTAGGGCCAACCCCATTGGCTGTCCGCTTACCTGGCTAGGTATTTAAGGAGGCCAGGTAACCCTCATCCTCCAGTTCACTACCCCCCTCCAATAAAAAGCTGAACTCACACACCGACTGGCGTCTCTTCCTTGTGTCGGACCCACTACACAATACCAACCCTGCTGTCTTTTAAACAGGCTTTGACAACTTGGTTTTTTTTTCCCAGGCTCACATTAGATGGGTTAAGTGTCCTCTGAGTGTGATGGTGCTATTGTGTTAGCTTATATTGGTTCCCTGTTTATTCCATTTTTAACTTGAATTTTGTTTTTATCTTGTATTTCAAGATTCATGGTGAGTTAGTGAGACTTCTAAATTTAATTTATAATTATAACAATAAATAACCACAAAAGTGAACACTGATAACATTTCAAATACAGCACATATTTCACATGGTGATCAAAACAGAATCCATCATCATAGCTGTCTAGATTCCCTCGTTAGCTAAGAACAAAATCAACCAAACCAATTTACAGTTTTAGGATTATGCTCAGTCAGTGTAAAGTATTTCTTTTTATCCAAGTTTATGGAGAAGTTCTGATTTCCACAATTTTCCAATTAGCAAATAGTATCTATTTAATGGGGATATGTGTGTCATTAAGACAGCCTGGTAATTAATACATGTTGAAACAATGCATGACAAAGATACCAACAAAGTATTCTCTTATCTTACTCCCTTATGTAAAAGATAGAAACATTAATACTAGACTAATTTGTAATTAAAGTCCTGTTATAATAATTCATTACTATATTCAAAGATAACAATAATAATAATAAAGTTGGAAGGGACTTTGGAGGTCATCTAGTCCAACCCCCTACTCAGGCAGGAAACCCTATACCATTTCAGACAAATGAGTGTCCAGTCTCTTCTTAAAAACTTCCAGTGTTGGAGCATTCACCGCTTCTGGAGGCAGGTTGTTCCACTGGTTAATTGTTCTAACTGTCAGGAAATTTCTCCTTATTTCTAGGTTGCTTCTCTCTTTTATGAGTTTCTATCTGTTGCTTCTTGTCCTGCCTTCAGTTGCTTTGGAGAATAGCTTGACTCCCTCTTCTTTGTGTCAACCCCTGAGATATTGGAATATTGCTATCATGTCACCCCTCACCCTTCTCTTCAATAAACTGGACATACCCGATTCCAGCAAATGTTCCTTATATGTTTTAGCTTCCAGTCCCCTAATCGTCTTTGTTGTTCTTCTCTGAACTCTTTCTAGACTCTCAACATCTTTTTTACATCGTGGTGACCAAAACTGGATGCAATATTCCAAGTGTGGCCTTACCGAGGCATTGTAAAGTGATATTAACACTTCATGTGATCTTGATTCTATCCCTCTATTAATGCAGGCTAGCACTGTGTTGGCTTTTTTGGCAGCTGCAGCACACTGCTGGCTCATTTTTAAGTGATTGTCCACTAGGACTCCAAGATCCCTCTCACAGATGTTAAATAAATATTATTCTCTACATGCTCTAGCTTCTATATTAGCATGATAATTCATCCATAATTGTCATCTACCTGTCCCCAGGTAAATAACAGTGATGCTTAGGAGTTTCAACTGGCGGTTCCTAGGTAAACATTTCTTTCATGAAAACTTTCAAAGGCTGAAATGAAGGCTACAGAAAATGGAGGGTAGCTTGGGGTCTTAGATATAGCACCACTCTTATTACTTAAGCAATCCTCTAAAGACACTTGTTTTCAGTCAGGGCAAAAGCAGATCCACATGAAGTTATAAAAACCTAGATGACTACAGAAAGGGTATATGGCTCAATTATAGCTATTCTGACAATCTACGGCAGGGCACAATCTGAAGTCCAACCGTTCATACAACTTTTTCTGTATACTGAAGGTTGGTTTTGAAGTTGCTACGCCAGCTTTAAAACTAGGGATTAATCCAAAAAGAAGAAGGGGGAAAGAGATTCTATTTTAATAGGGGAGGCAAATGATATATCTTGAGAGAGAGAAAACAGAAAAATTACACATTAGCAACTGAGGTGATAGAGGAGTGAATTTTAGTTATTCAAAGCTGGAAAATGAAATTTACTCTTCTGTAGAGAAAAAGAGAGGAGGCAAGCTACTTAGTACAGAAGAAGCAAATAATGCTGAGCTTAATGAGAAGAGAGAACAGGGCCTCTGTTAAGTGGAGCACAGTTATTACAGAAGGAGATGGACAAGATAGGCAGCTAATGAAAGACAAGTTTTCTTGCATCAAATCTATCTATATTGCCCTAAGTAGCCACGGAAAGAGAACAACCTTTTAAGGTGGTATCATCATCACTATGAAATAAACTTGCACTCCACTTAACAATGTAGGGATGCGGTGGCTCAGTGGGTTAGGATGCTGAGCTTGTCGATCAAAAGGTCGGCAGTTTGGCGGGTCGAATCCCGAGTGCCGCGTAGCAGAGTGAGCGCCTGTTACTCGTCCCAGCTTCTGCCAACCTAGCAGTTAGAAAGCACGTAAAAATGCAAGTAGAAAAATAGGGACCACTATGGTGGGAAGGTAACAGCGCTCCGTGCGCCTTTGGCATCTAGTCATGCCAGCCACATGACCACGGAGACGTCCTCGGACAAGCGCTGGCTCTTTGGCTTTGAAACGGAGATGAGCACCGGCCCCTAGAGTCGGAAATGACTAGCACTCATGTGCGGGGGAACCTTTACCTTTACCTTTACCACTTAACAATGGGCAAAATCTACCACGGAAATTTGCAGCAGACTCTTTATTGTTCCCAGACTAGTACTTTGAGCAGTGTCAATTGTCCACCCATTTTAATTTCCCAGAGTGGTCCTGATATAATGCTTCTCTGAGGAACTGGAAAATTGAACTGATGAGTTTCATATCAGGTAGCTGGATTATTTCCTCCCGCAATAGCAACCCAGAATTTTGCTTCAAACCCCTTGTCCCAATTTGCAACCCTATTAATACAAAGGCATTTAGCACTGAAGGGCAGCATTCATGGATACCTACCTGCATGAGGACTGTGAAACAAGCCCTCATAGCAGGAGAAGTACGCTATTGTATTCCACAGGTTTATGGCAAAGCACTAGCCAGACCTCTCAGCCAAAATATCTATGCAGTTTTTCTCAAAAAATAAGTTAGCTGATGAGGCTTTTCTTTATATTTTGTTTTTCAAATAAACGTGTTTCCTGTCTCCAGCGACAGATGTTTACGCAGGACTTATTTGCTCAAACAGCCTTTCTACCTCCAATCACAACAAGTGGAAGGACTGAGCATTGACTGGTGTGTTGTCTGATGGTCTCCAAACTTTTAGTGCAATGCCAGGCTATGAAACCCGGTATTTTCTGGCATTGGAAGACCCGGCACAGATCTTAGCCCAGCATTGACAACTGTTTCTTGAAGGGTGCTGTTTTCTGAACATCCACCCCTTTGGCACCCCATTCATACAGCTCTCCTGCCTTGGTTGTAAATAGAGCTAGAAAGCAAGGCAAATATGCCAAGCTTCCTGGAGCATAAGAAAAGCCCTTATAAATCTGGGATGAGGGAAACAGCCAGATTCAGCTGTACTTTTCCACCCAAAAATGCCCTGGGAAGGGAAGAACTAGTGACCTCAGCTTCAGGTCTTGGCAACGATGGAATGATGCTTTCCGTGGTCTCCAGAGCAAATAAAGGAGAGAGAGAGGAAGGGACGCCATGTACTGAACGGGAGTAAAATAGGTAGGAGTAAGAAGAGGAATGAATGCATTAAAGCGGAGCCAAGGAAAAGGGAAATAGACACTTTGCTTTAGCTACTCACTGCCCCTGCCTGTTCAAAATCTGGATCTACGGTGTGTTAGTCACATGCCGGTTATAGAGACAACCACACTACATGGTTTCTATTTGGACCTATTTATACTCCATGCCTTCTGGTTATTACTGTGCTCTAAACGTAGGCACAAAATGGTGAAATGAATCAATATCTAGACAGGTTGTGGCACAAACTTGTATTAGCATTTACCTTGTTACAGATAGCAGAAACAAATCTAACTGTCTAAGCAAGTTGCAAAGGCATTTATAAGTATTGCAACACATTGCCTGGCACAGAATGCCCGGTGCTGCCCCTTGACCTGAAAGGGTCTTGTATGAGCATTTTTCTAATTATTATCAAAACAGTTTCACCGTACCAGGTTCATCCGTAGATTCACAGTGGGCCCATTCAGACTCTTGCTTATGTGGTAGACAAAACAGATATTCCTCCTCTCCAGCTTATCTCATTTTGCATTGCAACAGATGTACATTGAAAAAAATAAATTTTGTTAATGGGACTTGGAACAAATACCACCATGTGGAGGGATTGCATCTCTGTGCCAGCAATTCCCCTAGAGCAGGGGTAGGCAACCTTGGCTCTTTTATGACTCGTGGACTTCAGCTGGCTCATGAATTCTGGGAGTTGAAGTCCACGAGTCATAAAAGAGCCAAGGTTGCCTACCCCTGCCCTAGAGAATGATCAAGGTTCAAGGCACGAAGCCTTGATATTAGTAGCCTGTAGATGAAACCAGCACAACAATGGAACGCCAACTGTAGATTAGCAAAAAAATAATAATAATCTCTCAAGATTTTCTTTCAATGTTTCCTTTTGGCAAAACCTGGATGAACACAAGTGGGCAAGCTTGAATACCATTATTGCAAAAATAATAATAATAATACAGATTTCCACCAACATGCGTGGATTTTACATACAGTCAAGAATAGGAAGCCACATACCTCAGTTTTTCATATTATGCATTTGTTTGATCTGAAATGGAACTTTTTTTATTGGGAATGTTGACTCCTGGAAAAAGCATACTTCTGGACTTCAACTCCCAGAATTCTCCATGGCTGGCTGGGGAATTCTGGGAATTGTGGTCCACAGGTCTTAAAGTTGCTAATATTGGACACCCCAGGGGTAGAGGAAGAGCATCAATGCTCTTTCTACTTATTTTCCATTGCCTGCCTAAGAGGTCCAAGGTAGTCTTAATAGGTCAGTAAACAAGAACCATTACTGAGTATGCAAATGCAGTTTTATTCCAGTGCATATTTTTTTTCTGATAGCACAGGTGCTTCAGATTTCCATTGGAATTAGTAATTATCTGCCACCTTTCCTCAGACGGCTGAGATTCATTTAGGAACAACGTGGACTTAAAAAAAAAATCTGGACCAAACCAAGGTTTGGCAATTTAGTGTGCAGGAATTACGGTGTGAATAAAGTCTTAATGCAATTGTTGGATTCCCAGATATAAGTAAAATACGACGTAATTGTTAAAAAAAAAAGACTCCTACCTCATGCAATTTGCTGCATATCCCAAGATATCAATGCCTACCATTAAAATGGTATGAAAGGTGACAATTTCCTGGGATTTTTGCTATTATAAAGAAATATTTTTGTTTTCATTTTTCTGACCGCTTTCAGCACCAATGAAACACCTTAATGGATCACCATTCCAAAGCACAGATTGGGACAATATGCTGGGTTGGTAGTTAGTGGTTCGGGCTGTCTTGTAAACCACCTTAGATGATGACTATAATGGGAAATCATGGGCAACAATGGGGGCACAACAACCTGCCATTGTGTGCACGATAATGTTATCCAATTTTCATCTTTTATGCAATGATATAATGGATATGACATTGTGGCATATACTGTATATTGCCTTGAGTTCTGTGGAAGAAGTGGGTACAGATATTAAAAATGAAAGATTCAGATTCAAAATACCGATTACTGTGAAATATAAGGGAAACCATACATACATACTTCCCTCCAACTTGCAAAATAAACTATGGTTCTTTTTTTCTCTGTAAACTCAGGTTTCAAAGAAAGATGCGGGCCTGGATTTTTTTCTTCCTCTGCCTGGCAGGCAAGGCACTGGCAACTCCAGTAAGTATCATCTTTAGCCCTAACACACACACACACACACACCCATCTGAATGTTATAGATGCTGAAGTGTCAAACTCTCCATATTGTAGAGTACAGTTGAAAGTAAGCACGCCAAGCCACCTCACTGCTCTGAACACTCAGAAATAGTCCCGCACTGAAGATCACTCTCAACCTTCCTACCCAACCACCAAAGCTTTCAACTTCTGCTGATTAATTTTTATCCAGCTGTATCTCTTGCACTTTGCAGTCTAGTCCACCCAGGACCGATCAAGGAGTTTTGTCAATGCATGACAAAACATAAACTTTTAGCAAGATAGTCGTAGCAATTCTAGCAATATATCGATTGTTTCCTTTAGTAAATATATCAGATATATATCAATATATATAAAAGTACATACCTATACTTTAAAAGCTGTTCACTTCCAAAGTAAAAAAGGAAATAAGTGAAAGTCATTGAAGGCATGATGCAAGAAAAAGAATTATAGCTAAATCTAATTTAGACTACTACCATTCCCTAGGACTATACCACTTATTTTTCTGCCCTTGGAAGCCATTCTTGCTTCCACCAATTCCATGTTATGTTTTCTTTAAATTTCTAACCTTTCTCTTTTTAATGGTTTCATCAGCTTTCATCATTATCCATTCATGACTTTCCTAGTCTTCACTTTCCTCTGATGTCATTCACTATTTGATTTTCATCTGAGTCCTTCATTCTTTCATCTATTCTAGTCACTCATTTGGTCCACATTAATTCATCACCTTCATTCTTGACCCCCTCTTTTTCTTTTTACCTATTCCATCTTCATTCAATTTATTATGTTTCTCATGATATACCCGATATTATATAACAGAGAAACATAACCACACCATAAGCAAATTACTTCAAAGTCACATTTTAACGTTTTTCAAGTTATACTTGCAGCCTTATCATTCAATGAAACAGTAAAATGTCCTATAAACTACAACATTATAACCCGTATGAAAACAACAAAGATAAGAAATCCCCTGAGAAATAAATTCGTGCATTTATCACCAAGAGAATATGAAGGATACTTACGCGTTGTTTATAGAAGTGCATTATGGCCAAGGAGAATTGAGTGCCTTCAATTTGGGCTTTGCCTCCCAGAGAGGAATTAGGTAAGGAAGTTCCATCTTTCAAAATAAAGGGTCAGGTGCTCCAAGAAATACTTGGCTCCTTGGTTCTCACTGTGGCAAAGGAAATCAGATTAAAATGTTTAGGGTGTCTGCTCAGTGTGGGATGAGGGCAACATGGAGGGTGTATGCAAGCAGAAGAGCTAGCCCAGCAGTAGTAGTAGAATTCTAGCACAAACTTGAGAACTCCGAGTAGAAGTCATTCTTATTTATTTCCCTGTTGTTGTTGTTTTTCTCTCTGTCTGTGTCTCACAGCAGGATGCTCTGCCAGAGGAGATGGAAGTTATAGAGGACACTGCAACACAGGTACAAAGTAACGTACGCAAACATCCCCAGGAGTGGGATGGGGAATTAAATAGCTCTAACTTCTCAGGATAGATGGTAACAGCAGATACGTTCTGCTCTGGCAGCTACAGGTTTCCTAAATGCAACTCTTTTGCTTTCTTCCACTCATTTCTACCTACATATTACACATACCAACATAATAAACTCTTGTAGGATGATGTGCTCCTCTTGAGAGATCTACTTAAGACACCGATTCCTTTTTTTCAGTATACTTATTGTTTTTATCTTTCCTGCCCACACTTGATTACATCTATCCTACCAGTCAATCAGAATGCCGGAGCCAGAGCCACTAAACCTGCTCAGCCTTGACTCGGCTGTTTTGTGGTTAGGTCCTCTCCACTTGTTTTTTTTTTCCTTTTCCTTAAAAAAAATATTTTTACCCTGCAGCTTATTAACACATCCCTCTTACCCATGGTTGGGACTGTTTTGGTTTGCCTGAATATAAATGCTTAGAATGTTAGAATATAAAATAAATGTCAGAAGTAAAGAAATACACGTCAGAATTAGAGCAAACAAATTGTTCGCCTACAGCAGCCGCTTTTAAAAATGAATTAGTTATACTTAGATGGTTGCCTGTCTTTATGTGCCATAATATTAGGTGGCTCTCAACAATAAAGCAGCAATAAAAATAATCATGTCACCTGTAAAAGGAGGCATCAGGAATCAGGTGTTTTTGTGTGCGGTTTTTTTTTTTTTTTTGGAAAACACCAACAGCTATGACCTAAAATAATATCTTGCTTCTTAAACTTTTAGTGCTTTTTGTAAATGTGAGGAGTGTTTCTGCATGAGGGTACTTTAAATATACTAGAAGGCAGCATTCTTCAACCTGGCACCCTTCTAAGTGTATTGCACTTCAATTCTTAGAGTGCTAGTTATGAATTCTGTAGCCTAAAGCAGAGGTCCCCAACCTTTTGGGCACCAGGGACCAGTTCCATGGAGAGAGGTTTTTCCACGGACTGGAGGAGGGGTGGTTTTGTGTACTGCCTGCATCTCCTGGATGGGGTTTTGCTTGTTTGTATGGCCCGGTTGTTGGCATGCCGCGGACCAGTACTGGTCCACAGACTGCGGGTTGGCCTAGAGCTTTAGGAAGGCTCCAAGTTGCAAAAGATTACTTTGGGGTACTTTTTTTGTTTTCTTTTGTTTTTGATTGGTATTTTGCAATTTCTATATTATTCTGTTGTTGCGAGCTGCTCAGAGTCATTCGGAGGCAGGTGGCATCCATACTGAATGAATAAATAAAGATGGCTTCCGAGTATTGGGTATAATATCCATCCGTCAGACCCTAAGTGTAACTAATCTCATTCCATCTGTTCATTTAGGAACCAGTTGGAATCAACCCAGTCCAGGTGGAAATTGGCGAGTTTGAAGAGACCACTGTGGATGTTGAGGAGATTGTGGCTGAAAGTACGTGGCTGTATAGCTAGATTCCTAAGATGTACTTATCTAAAGTATTTTGTGTATATGCAAGATCTACGCATCCGTAACAGATACACACATTTTATGCACATAAAATATCAAGAGAACTAAAACTGGCATCTGTCACCATGACATATGCAGTAAGCCCATTCCTAGAGGGCAAAATTTCAAACCAGTAGAAGAAGAAAAAATAAATAAGACATATTTTTCCGTTGTCACTCACATTTAGAGTGGAAAGGAATACATTTTGGGGTGTTCCTTTACATCAGGAGCCCCTCTTCAGATTGCAGAGTGGTGTTACATTCACTATCAGCCTGATTGGGAATGAGAATCAAATGGGAATTGTTTGACAAAGAAAACATTTGTCTCTCTCTCTCACACACACACACAGACACAGGGTTTGATGCCCGCTTTCTCCTCGTATATGGGAAGATTCACAGAGAAAATCTATATGGTTGCTAAGCATACATCAAGAAGGACGATGGCACACAGTCTATCATCAGTCAAGCAGTTAGAAGCATTTATGTTGCAATCCCATACACACATTTCCCCTTGGAGCCTTGGTGGCGCAGTGGGCTAATGCCTCCTTAAGTAACACCAGCTGCCTGCAATTAGTGCAGGTTCGCATCCCACCAGGCTCAAGGTTGACTCAGCCTTCCATCCTTCCGAGGTAGGTAAAATGAGGACCCAGATTGTTGGGGACAATTAAGCTGACTTTGTAATAATGCCGCTTGGGGGGGGGGCGAAAGCCCTAATAAGCAGGCATATACATAGAATGAAGGCTATTGCTAAGCACATTGATTTGTGCTTTAAATTGTAAGCCGCCCTGAGTCTTCGGAGAAGGGCAGGATATAAATGGGATTA
The DNA here is from genome assembly GCF_964194415.1 of Vipera berus. Classification (NCBI taxonomy): domain Eukaryota; kingdom Metazoa; phylum Chordata; class Lepidosauria; order Squamata; family Viperidae; genus Vipera; species Vipera berus. The sequence goes on along the minus strand of NC_138203.1, from coordinate 208,792,303 downwards.
AAATAAAAAAAAATTTCCCCTTTGGAACAGCAGAGAACAGAAGTGCATACATTTCCATTCATTTCATTTCATTACATGATTTTTAGTGACTGCACAGTTCAGTTTTTCTCCATGGCAATCTGTCCGTAACCTGGTTTTCTCAAGTCTTCTCAACAGTGAGCTCCTCACTACTGTTCATTGCGTCCATCTACCTTGCTCTCTTGCCTCCCGCCTTTCCCAGCATTGGAGCCTTCTCCTCCAGAGAGCTAGGTCCTCGCATAACGTAATCCAAGTAAACATGAAACTGGACAGCATAAGAAGTGCATAAATTTCCATATGGGGTTGAAAAGAATTGGGCAGGTGATTGTATCAGATTTGGAGTGTCAAGAGAGTCAGGTGATGGTTAGGAAGAGAGAGTGGCATTTCAGGTCCCAAATTGGGCAATCAATGTGTCTCTTTACACCACCTCAGAGCAAAATAAAATGATTTCATTGCAAAGAGAGTAAACCATGCAAGGGGCTTCCATTTCCTTCTCCTTTCTAGTGTGTCAAAGGGGAAACAATGAAGGATTCTCCTCTATAGATTGCTGATCATCTCCTCCCATTAGCAACAGGAAAACACCAATCCAATCTTAAGCTTAGCATATTAATTAGGTGATAAACTATCAGATCATTTCGTTTTCTCACCAGTTCATTTCCTTCTAAGGAGTTGATGATACTAGCTGTGGAAAAGAGTGGGAGGGACTCACAATAGGCCACCACAGCAGTGCAGGTTGCCCATTTATATTTTAAAGAATTTTGAGGGGAAGAAATTGACTGAGGATGGATATCATCAGGGCTTTTTTTTCTCATAGAACGCTCAGAATGGAGTTCCAGCACCTTTTTGGGATGGAACTTTGTAGAGTAGGCAAGGCGGGTTGTATGACATGTGTGAGTTCTGGCACCTTTTTCTTTTACAAAAAAAGCACTGGATATTATCTTTCTGAGACCAATCCACACTTCATTTAAATAGCTTAATTCATCTTTTGTTGAATGTTATTAACTGATTAAATGAGAAACAATTGAACTACATTCAGCCAGAACTTCACAAATGCATTAAATCAGAAATTCTGCAAACTTTGTAGAACCACAACTGCTCATTGTGAGTTTCTGCAGGCAAAGCAAACAGCAAAGCTAGAAGTGAGTTTGTTCTTGTTTTGTCTGATCAGGGTTTTGTTTTGTTTTTTAAGAAAAAAGTGCAAACCCTTCAAATTCTTGGGACCTTCTGGAGGATCCTAGTTTAAGAATCTTACCTTAGATGCTTTCTTGAAAATACTTGGGGACAATAAAATTCTAATCTCACAGAAGAATTTGCACCATTCGTGACAACCACATATTGGTTTCGATTGGTCCCGGTAGTTTCCATGTTGCTCCACTCAGTGATAAATGTAAACAACTTAACTAGACCTCAGAATTTCCTGCATAAACATTCTTAGGAGACTCTCCTGCACCTGATGATCCAGCTAAACCCTGAGCGTGATGGTTTTGTCGTGACTAGTCCTGGCTGTGGTTTTGTCGTGACTAGTCCTTCAGTTTTTGTGAAGCAGCATTGGCCCTCTTTTGTTTCTAAAGTAGCTTCTCTGATCTTCCTTAGACCCCTGCCAAAACCATCACTGCAAACACGGCAAAATCTGTGAAGTAGATGAAAGCAACACTCCAATGTGTGTATGCCAAGATCCTTCCAGCTGCCCAACCAGCACTGCAGTGTTTGAGAAGGTAAGCAAAGACTTTAGAAACCACACAAGGTGAGTAAATATATATCAGTAAAAGAAAAAAAGAAAGATACTCAACTATAGTGAAGCTGAATTGTAACTACATATTCAAGATTGTAATGAACTGCATGTCAGGTTCCCCAATGAAAGCTGATGTAATTACTGTATAGGCTACTACCAGTTCTGCCTTTATTAAAGAAACATGGGGAGGATTGTCCTTTAACTTTGGAGTAAAAGGGATCAGAGTAGGAGGATTTATCTGGGCTTGTGCAGGGTAAGATTATGAATGGAGGCCAATTTGGTTGGCAGTACATAATTCTGTTCATTTCTGAACATCTGCAATTTTTAATCATCACTCCATCTTTATAGATTGTAGAAGGCAGATGAGAATGGGAGGCAGTGCTTACCAGTGGTTCTCTCTGTGTTGGATAAATAACAAGGCAACATTGGGGGACTTTGACTCTACCATTTGGGTTTGTTTTGTGGCCTACCACAAATGTCTATCTTGAACCTCATACTCTTTTAATATTTATACAGCATGCAGCTCTTTGAAAAGACCATTCATCATTTGGAAATGCAGTGACATCATTGAGCTTTCCATTTTATTTGAATTCAGGAATGGAAGCTTAGTCCTTGAAAAAGTCCCAATTGCATTTTGAGTCATGTAATTAGACAGGTTGAAGTTTATTCTGAGTAGACTTGTTGATTTGTTGTCATAGAGTAGGAGAAAGACCATGCTCCATTTGGACACTTTTTCTAACACAATAATCTTTTTCACAAAGGTATGTGGTACTGACAATAAGACCTATGACACCTCCTGCCACTTCTTTGCCACCAAATGTACTTTGGAGGGCACCAAGAAAGGACACAAACTTCACCTGGATTACATTGGACCTTGCAAAGGTGAGTTATTGTCCTTAAGAGTGAAACGGTACAATTAGGAAGTAACTTCTTAAGAATGCCCTTTGACCATATTTTCAGAGTCTAGGGACTTGACATTCATGCAGTCTAAGGAATTTGGCACTACATGGGGCCCCTATATCATCAACACGGAGTGCATGGGCGGCTTGGATAATGGGTATCCTGCTGGTTTTCTGTGCCAGTTGGAAAATGATAAATCATCCAATGTTGAAATCTAACCTTAATCTATTCTTTGATTGTGACGGTTTGTTTCCTTAGCTCATTTATTCAGCGATAGTTCCTAAAGGTCAAGCCTTATCCCCTCCTGCCATTCATTCATTTTTATAAAGGTCATTGTGCATATTGCCAGAAAGACTTTTCTTTCTCTCTTTGTTCAAGTAGCAGATTCCATTGGTCAGCCTAAAAGCATGGCATTCAACCTCTCCCCAATCTCAACCATTTGAATTCATTTTCAGGTTATATAATAGACTCAGGCAGACTTGAGACAGGAAGGGCCTAGCCCTACCCAATCACTGCTTTTCCACTATACAATACAAGGAGAAATGCAGTGCGTTGTCCATATTTGTATGTCTACCTGTACAATTGGTACACAGCAGTGATTGTGATACAGGTGTCTATATGTCTATGTATATAGCGGTCCAGATTGTTATAACACTATTAGACACTAAATATTTTCCTAGCCTTGCTTAGTTTTGGCACAGACATCTCTGGCTATTTTCAGAATTAAAATTTAGGACCATCAGAGTGGAGTTCCATCTGGTCAGAACAGAGCATGCACAATAAAGGTGCTTTCACCGTGATGTTCATTGGTAGAATATTTTTTACTTTTGGCACCGATGGCTTTCATTTTAAATCAAGAGGCAGCCTCTACTGCTAACACAGAGACATTGACCACCTCACCAATCTTCCTATTTGCTAATCAACCCCAATATACTTTAACGTTAACCTGCAACGTCTCCCTGTTCTTAATGTCCGCAGATGTGTAACTCTTTCTCTTAGTGTGCTCCCCATATATGTGTGAGTCTGGAGTTAGAGAACATGTTCAGCCGCTGAGATTGCTCAGTCTCAACCAGCCAGTAGCTGAGCACAGACAATGCCAACATTTCAGTGCTTAGCCATTCCCTTTCAAACTTTGAGTGTATTGCCCCCAGAGTTTCTAATACTCCATGAATAAATATTTGCCTTTACAAATAAAGCAAGTAAACCTTTAGCATTCCCCTTCCCCACACATACACATACAATTCATGGTTTTAACCACATGCATTTAGGTTCAATTGTCTGATGCTTTGTAAACCATTTATTATGATAGGTGGCTAAGAGGAAAGTCATTTAAACACAAACACACAGAGACACGCTTCAAAGGTGATGCAGAGGGAATCCTGTAAAAGCAGCTTTCAAGCAACTTTGTTAACCTAGCCAATTCTGAGTATTACATGCCAATAAAATCACATTTGAGGGTTTTTCCCTTATGTGTGATAAAGGAAACATTAACTAGGATCTGGGTGGTCATGGCAGGCAGGCTCTCCAAAGTAAAATTAACCTAAGAGGAGGATGGTTTCATTGGAACATGGATTTCCTCCTCCTCTAAAGCAAACAGTTTTTCTTGGGAAGGAAAGGATTGGTAGCTTTGGAAATCTGTATCCCATGAAATGAAAAGAATTCCAGGAATCTCTCAGATTTAAATGGACTTTAATACTACATTTCTGACTTGGAGTGTTAGATTCCACCTCCTACTTACTACTATTCCTTGACTTTTATTTAAAGGGGCAGGGGAAATCTTAAAGCTTTTTTTAAAGCAAAAACCAGGTCAATCAGTATCATTGTAGGTGGTTAAATTCAACTCTAAAATACCTTTCAAAAGTTCAGACTGGCTCAGAATCCTGAAAATAATGTCCGGAGAAAATTGAAAAGATAATCTCTCTGCAATGCAGAAATTATGGAGCATCATTAACAGACATGGAAAAAACTGTTGACCAGAGTGGCTGTTAAATGGTGCAACTGTGCAACTATGTTGGGGAAGGAAAGCAATGAGTTAGAAGGGTGATAGAGGGTAGAAGAAACAAGTGGGAAAAGGATTGTGCTGCACATCACAACACCAATGTGATTAACTGCAGAGATAGGGGATGTAATTAGAGGAACAGAGCACTAGCATCTCTGCCCTACCACAGAATTGCAGTTGTCTCTAATAGCCTTTCAGCCACTTATTAGCTGGGAGCAGTGGAAAACACCAATCACTGTGTCCACTGCTGAGTACAATAGCTCTTTGGTTATATTTTTAATAAGTTGTGCCTGGACTGATGGGGCTCTGATTGCATTTCAGTCATTCCTACCTGCCTTGACGCTGAGCTGACCGAATTCCCTCTGCGTATGCGCGACTGGCTGAAGAACGTGCTGGTCACCCTGTACGAGCGGGATGAGGACAACAACCTGCTGAATGAGAAGCAGAAACTCAAGGTGAGCAAGAGACACGCCTAAGCAGAGCCCCATAGTTTATGATGCCTTTCTTACAAAGGGACGCGCAGTCACTGTCTCTCCCCACACACACACACACACACACACTCACTCTATTTTGCTGACTAGGTGAAGAAGCTCCACGAGAATGAGAAGCGTCTCGAAGCTGGCGATCATCCAGTAGAACTCCTGGCCCGTGACTTTGAGAAGAACTACAACATGTACATCTTCCCTGTGCACTGGCAATTTGGACAGCTAGACCAGCATCCTGCGGATAGGTAGATACTCCTATTCTTGGCTTATGAGAAACTGGGCATAGACAGGGCCCATTAGCTCATTAACAGAATTAGACCTTGGTTACTATTGGTTAGCCTTTAGCAAGGTGGCGTTAAAACATTCACCTGGGATACAGAAATCAAGACTCCAGTTGAGTTTAAAGATTACAGGTGAAATCAAATAAGATAACAGGTAAAATTAATCAGTGAGTTAGGGTACTATTAAAAAAAAATCAGACACTGCTCTCAAATAATGACAAGTTGTTCATTATAACTGATTAGTGCTTTTATTTCCAGGATCATTAAATAGGACTTTTTTTTCAAATCCTGAGATGTATGTCATTTTAAAAATGTTTGAAGATCTTATCACAATATATAGAGGGAATAAAACATAGTCTGATGCCAGACTATAAAAGATCCAATGCAGACTGCATTTACCCTTTAAATATTTAAGCTGAGACTAGGCATAAAATACTTAAGATATCATCATAAGGAACTTCTTTGTAAAGATGTTGATGGAAAAAAGAGATAATGGAAAACTCTTTGTCCCATAGAACAGGAAACTGCACATTATACTCTGGAAGGTTTAGTGATATATTATCTAAGTGAAACATATAAAAGGAGAAAGATGCAAGATAATAGGGGATATAGACATGGGTTTTTTTATGCCCCCCCAGTATGTTAATGTAGAGTCTGGGCGACTGGATGGGGCTGAGAATTTAATGCCCTTCCTGACATCTATGTGGAGTTTGCAGCAGATATTTTTTCTTTGCACCCTAAGACAGAAACATCTGCCTAGGACTTAACTCTCAACGAGAGTGGGAGGCAAGAGTCTTAGTCCCCTGGTTTGCTTTTGTAGCCAGAAATGGACTTGAACCTCGGTTTTCTTAGTACCTTAACACTTTAAGCACCATGCCACACTGACTCTCCTTTCCTGTCTTTCAGTCCACTTTTTTTTCAGTCACTCATTATTCAGGATTATTCAAGCTCCCCCACAACACTGAATTATTTTCACTTTCACTGTGGTCCTTTTTCAGTGTTGCTGCAAAATTGCCCATTTTGAGTGAGAAATAAAAGGAAAGTGATTTGTTAAGCATCCAGCAAGCCTAACACACATAGCAAACTTTAAGATCTCTTATGGAAGAGAAGTTGGGGAACATGAGTTGAAAATCTTAGCCTTGTTTTCTTTGATGGTAACTTTTGACAGGAATTTCAGGGATATAACCCTGATCCTACCTCTCTATCTTATTCATTATTCTTCCTTTCTTCTATTTCCCAAGCCCTCCTGTCAGGTTCAAACAAGCAGGCCCACACTTGTAGAGTTCAAAGAAGCTACTTTATTGTTCTATTCCTATTCCACAGAATTCTCCCCAGACTGGTAACTTTGACCTGGGAAAGATTAAATAAGGCTCAAAGGCATGGGGAGGGGGGATATCAGATCTTGCCCTCTTATATTCACATAACAATTCCCAGTGCTTTTTTTGTAAAAGAAAAAGGTGCCGGAACTCACACATCTCATGCAACCCGCCTTGCCTACCCTTCAAGGTTCCATCCAAAAACGGTGCCGGAACTCCATTCTGGGCGTTCTATGACAAAAAAGCGCTGACAATTCCAGACTGATCTCCCTCTTGGGAGGATTGTTCTCCAACACCTCCCAAGCACAGTTGTGTATTCTCCATCATCTGCTCAAATCTCATGCTCAAAATGTTTCGGAACTAACTCCAGAATAAAAAAAAGATTATAAGGTAGAAGTGTAAAGCAAAATGGTGCAATCATTGTCTTTTTTGTAAATGCTTTTCCAGCTCCAGGTTATTTCCTCTGTAATTTTGTGCAATGGAATTATGCTGGGGATCCTTTCAACCATCACGCATGCCTTGTCTATGAGATTTCTTGGAGCTGTGGTCATTGTGCCCGCTTTGATATTCCTTTCAGATACCTGTCCCACACTGAACTGGCCCCTCTTCGAGCTCCCTTGATCCCTATGGAGCACTGCACCACTCGCTTCTTTGAGACTTGTGATCTAGACAATGACAAATACATTGCTCTGGAAGAATGGGCCAACTGCTTTGGCATTAAGGAAAGTAAGTATCACATATCTGTGCTGACTTAGGAGCATGGTGCCTCAGATGATTAGGACACTGGGTTGGAGGTTAGCAAGCCCACGTTCAGACCCATGTGCTGCTGTGGGGCAGGGTTGAGCTCCCATACTTCATTCCAGCTACTGCCAGAGACCTGACAGGAGTCCCCAATGGGTCACCCCGCTGGGCAATGGTGATGTCACTTGCTAATCCTTTCAATCAGGAAGTGCCTCAGTGCTTCTGACATGAATGCAATGCAATCTACGCTGACCACAACTGAAAAAGGGAGAGAGAAGTGGACTTAATTCTAAAATCTCTAGAAGGCTGGCTGTCCAAAAAATTGCTGATCTACGGTGCAATTTTGAGCATACTTGCTCAGCAGTAAATTTGTCAGCCTTATGAAACTTACTCTAAATAAGTGTATGTAGAATATCAACCCAAGAAACTTTATGAACTGGAATAAGTGACGATGCTCTTAATGAACACTGATTTTAGTGATCGCTGATTAGCTGAATTAGCTAACTGGGATTAGCTGAAGCTCTTAAAGACTACTTTTCTTCATTTGTATCCCAGCTTTCCTTCAAGAAATTCAGAATACCTTATATATAATTGGCTTATAAAGGCAGTCCTCATTTGCCTAATGATTGTTCGTAGTTATGACAGTAATGAAAAAGTAACTTTGCAAGCAGCCCTCATATTTGTGATCTTTACAGATCTGTAAAACAAAGGAAAGCTGAAGTAAGATCATAAGCAAAGTCACAGTTTCACTTACCAACCATTTGGCTTAATGGCCGAGTTGCCATTCCCAGTTCTGGTTGCTAAAGGAGACTACCTGTAACCGTATTAGGAAGCTTCCTTAGCTAAAACTGTTTAGCTTTAATAGTAAGACCGAGTCATAGATACCTTTAGAATTTCTAAAGGCTCAACATTTTTTCACCAGTCATTCTTCTGCATTCTAACTAGCCAAGCATTCCTATTCCTCAGTATGGCTTTAAAAACCTCTTTCTAAAACAGCAGTCTATTAGCCCAGGGCTTTTCAACCAGTGGTACGGGTACCACCTGTGGTACATTGGCACCTGGCAGGTGGTACATGACCATCCTAGAAAAGTGGTAGCTGGGGAGGGGAATGAGCTGAACCGCTGGCAGCACCGCACAAGCCTGAGCGAGAGACGGCTGGAGCTGCAGGGCTGTCAGGGCTCAGCAGAAGCACCAGGATCAGCGCCAGGCTCCATGTGGAGCTTGGCACTAATCCTGGCGCTTCTGAGCCCAGAAGAAGCGCCGATCAGCTGGAATGTTGCAGCATCTCCAGGGTCTTGTGATTTACATTCAGATGCTTGGCAACTGATTCATATTTATGATGGTCACAGTGTCCCAAAGGTCATGTGAAGTGACCAAAACCTGCTACAACCACCCGGGGGGGGAATAAAAACCAAACACCCCCACCCCACCCCAGCTGCCAATCCTCAACAGAAATGCTCACAAAAATGAAAACCTTGGACAGGAGGAAGAGCGCCACCGGGCAGGCAGGCAGATGTCTTGCTTGGCTGTGGCTTGGGGGGCATTTTTTTTCAGTGCCATTGTAACTTGGAACAGTCACTAAGCGAACTGTTGTAAGTCAAGAACTACCTGTACTTCATCACTTTTTTCCTTTTTGTTTTTTTTGGTCAAGTTTTTGACACCTTGCTAGATAACTGGTGGTACTCGGATGTTGCCATATCCTAAAAGTGGTACAATGGGTGAAAAGGTTGAAAAGCCCTGTATTAGCCGAATAGCTTATAGCGGTATTCTCCAAGCTAATATTCTCCAGATATCTCTTTACAACTCTGAACACCGTGGGTAGGAATTCTGAGAGCAGTAATCACTGCACCTGGTGGGGACCAGTTTGGAAAAGACTGTTCTTTAGATAACAGCAAACCTAAATGCTAGGAAAGGCAACTGAATCACATAAATGTTGTGTAAGATGATAACGACAGTAAGCATGTTTCTTACGTGACGTCTTCCTTTCTTTTCACAGAGGACATTGACAAGGATCTTGTCATCTAAATTTAGCAGCTTCTTCATCTGTATGCACAAGTTGTGTTCTTCCATTTTAATAAGTTGAAGAATGTTTTTTCTTTATTTTATTGGGGACAAGGTGCTAATATAGGTTTAAACGTATACATTAACGGTGCTAAAAAAAAAGACAGAAAGTTGATAGTAGCTTAATCTATACCACTAGATCACTTTGCTCACACACCCATTGTGCATTTCTTTTGACCTTTTAATTTGATGACACTAGTGCAGTAATTAAAAAAATCTGTTTCAACTTTCTACTGCTTAGACTATTTAAGTTGACTCTAGTTGATAGACTCAAGACTATTAATCCCCTAATTTTTAAAGAAAGGCAAGAAAGGAAGATAAACCAAAAAATGTGTGGAGAGACTGGGCTTTACAAAGTCAGGTGTTGCAAATGTTTTATGAAAGTTTAAGAAACCTGGATTTTATATGGTTGTGCAGTGGGAATGGCAGGGAAGGGGATGGGTCAGGAATGAAAATTAAGAAAGATGAATATGTAAATTTGACAGTTCTTTGAATGTAACAATAATTGGGCACAAATTCAAAATAACATGAACACAACAACAACTGAAGTATTGGAAAGTTTAAGATCTTGTAACCCTTTCATCCTCCCACCCTTTAAAAATAAAAAGTTAAAAATGCTTCTGCTTCACAGCTACTCAGTGACTGTATTGCTTTTTGCTGTGTTTCTATGTCTTAAAAGTTAAATATGGTGCTTATCAAAATTTGGTTGTGACTGTTTTTACTGGGTCTTTCTCTTTCGGTGACCTATTAACTGAAACACATTCTGACACAACAAAGCACATGCGTCTGAATATGATACCCTCTCTGTATCCCTATTCATATTTTTCAGATGAAAATTTCAATTCTGCCCTTGGTGATAGTGCTTCTAAAAGTTCAAATTATGTGATATAGTGTAAAAAGCATTCAAATGTTTCTTGAGTTTGCTTACTAATTGGGAAAGATTTCCTCTATAATAAAATATTTTACTTGCAAAACAAAGATAGTCAAATCACATGAATATAAATTTTCATTCAGCTTTTAATTATCTATACAAGACTGTACAATGCTGCTGAAGTATGGGCAATCCAACGCTAACACGTTTCTTTTTAAAAGACTTAGTTTTGAACACTGGGTAGATAACAATGATTGGGTTTGCAAATTACATCATTTCATTCTTTATATAACCATATTTATTATATAAAACACAATTGATTTATAAAATACAATATCTGACTTCACAAAGGACCACAAGCCAAAAGTGAACAAATCACATTATGATTTGGCATGATGTTTTAACCCACCCATTTGATAGACAGGTGTATATCCATAGTGAAGTATGACACAGGAACAATAATCAACACTGATCATTTGATTTTGCTGAATAAAATTGGTTCTGCCAAGATTCAAATACTTGAGGCATATCTGCAGACTTATATGAATGCTCCAAGACTGGAAGTTTTTAAGAAGAGACTGGACAACTGTTTGTCCGAAATGGTATAGGTTCTCTTGCCTGAGCAGAGGGTTGGACTAGATGACCTCCAAGGTCCCTTCCAACATCATCATCATCATCATCATCATCATCATTATTATTATTATCATCATCATCATCATATTGCATGGCACATAGAAATTATAGTTCCACGAGAGGCTCGAACCTCAAATACAGGTGGTTGATGTTTTTTTACCTTGTACTCAGGATGATTCTTTGGGTGAAATATAAACAGGTATAAAATACATTCAAACTAATGCCTCTAGAACTGACCACATGTTAACTATTTAATTTACTGTATGGAAAAAGAAATCCAAACCTTTCTACCAACCCAAAGAGATGTTGCATCTTCTTTACGTATTCATACCCTCTCCTGTTTTACAAGAGATGATTGATAGAAAATCCTTCGGTGGAGGAATTAAAGTTAGGAAAGGCTGGTTAAAATCTTTGATTAATCATATCCTCAAAAGATATATTAAGGTTTGAATGAAGAGTCTGTTTACTCATGTGGAGTGGCACCTAGGAGATATTAAGGGAGAGAAAGGGCTGGAAGGTTTTTTAGACCGTTTTGAGTTATTTGGGAGAATAATGCCTCCTTTGTCTCTAATGTGAAGCACAAGCACAGCTGCCACAGAAAAATAGGCATAGATGGCCTTTAGCTAGAAATATAAGAAGTCTCAGCCAGCACCATAAAATCTGACCTCTTTCTCTCTTGACATCAGCAAGAAATTCCAGCTCATTTAGAGGCCACTAGGCTGGGAGTCTACGTAAAGCTGGATGATAGATCAGTCCAAGACACCTTCACCGTAGCTACTTCTGTTCAATGATAGTAGGTAAAGGTAAAGGTTCCCCCGCACATGTGTGCTAGTCGTTTCCGACTCTAGGGGCCGGTGCTCATCTCCGTTTCAAAGCCGAAGAGCCAGCGCTTGTCCGAGGACGTCTCCGTGGTCATGTGGCCGGCATGACTAGACGCCAAAGGCGCACGGAACGCTGTTACCTTCCCACCGTAGGGGTCCCTATTTTTCTACTTGCATTTGTACGTGCTTTTGAACTGCTAGGTTGGCAGAAGCTGGGACGAGTAACAGGCGCTCACTCTGTTACGCGGCACTTGGGATTCGACCCGCCAAACTGCCGACCTTCCGATCGACAAGCTCAGCGTCCTAACCCACTGAGCCACCGCGTCCCTTCAATGATAGTAGGACAGCCCCTATTCACTGGAGACGGTACAAAATTCTGCTTCTGGAGAGCATGCACAAAATTAATAAAATTTGCTCCCTGAGGCTCAGAGAGTAGAAAGAGGTTGCCATTCCCAGTTTCTTTAACCCCTGTTTCTCGTGCAACATCAATGGAAAAAGAAGTTCTTTGAAGTACTGCATTTGTCGGAACCACGGCATCAGTATTGTTTAAAACAAAAGGCCATGTGTACACAGAATGAATAATTTTGGTCACTTACAGACACTATTTATTAAAAAATTATATAGAAACTCCCCATCTTCTAACCAATTCTGGGTGGCTCCTAGTCAAAAGTTAAAACAACATATTCATTCATTCAAATCATATTAAAATTATAAACAGATTAAAAGACTAAAAGCAACGAAGACTTGGCGCCAAAACAACCTGTAAAATTATCTAATTCACTCAGGATTCCTACAAACAGCATGCTTTTATGGCACTATTGGTTAAGTTATAAAACTTGAGCAAATTTCCAGTTTTTCTGAAGAGCAGCATTCTGCATATCTGAGCTTTTCTAGGTTCAGGGTAGAGTTCCTTTATCAAATCTACCAAAATGTAATGCTATCTCCACTCAGTCCAGGTTATGTATTTAAAATAACCTTCCTGCCCTTCAGAGTTCCTTCCTCTTTTCTCAAGATGCAAAAGCCTTGACCTTTTTTGGGGGAAACTGAGCAAATCATTCAAAACAAGTGTCTGGCACAGCTGCTTTGTTTAACTAAAACAGAAGCTGCTTTCAAAAGGACCGACCGCTGGAGCCTTGCAAAAAAGAGATGCTTCATTTTTGCTTCTCTGCTCTGCAAAGTGTCTCTCTCTCTCTCTTTTTTTTAAATGCTTTGTACAACCCTAGCAGGGAATTGCAATCTCCACAGGTGCAGGTAGTTCCAGCATTATGCTACCTTTTGAAACATTTGGATGAGCACCATGACATTTTATCAAGACGTCTTTCTGCTTGTTATTTCTACTGTTTTCCTTGCTCGCTCCTTTGGGTAGCCTCAGCCCAAAGTAAACAAAGCCCTGAAATCTCTCATTTTCTTCTGATTTGCCTTAGCCTTCCTCTCCCTCTCCCACTCCTTAGAGACTTGTTTTCTGGCCTCCGTGCCAACATTCTTCTGCCTTTGCAATTCCTGTGATTTCACACTCCCAGCCTGCAAGAGGAGGGAGGATACAGCAGCAGAAACATAAAGGGGAGGACATTCCATTCCATTTCTCCTGGAGATCAAAGAAGCTCTCTTCTGCAATTTGCAATGACCTACAGAGATGGGGCAGGGAGGGAGCTAAGGAATGGGCTGGTCGCCTCCCCTTTCCTTATCAGTTGTATTTACATTCTCCAAGTGTTCCAGCTCTTTCCAATTTGATCCAATTCTATCCTCCGTGTTTTATCTTTTTTAGCCCAAGAAAAGGAGAACAAATATGGCTTTTGGAGCCAAGCATAGTTACTTAGAGGGACGCGGTGGCTCAGTGGGTTAGGACGCTGAACTTGTCGATCGGAAGGTCAGCAGTTTGGCGGGTCGAATCCCGAGTGCCGCGTAACAGAGTGAGCGCCTGTTACTCGTCCCAGCTTCTGCCCACCTAGCAGTTCGAAAGCACGTAAAAATGCAAGTAGGAAAATAGGGACCACTACGGTGGGAAGGTAACAGCGTTCCGTGCGCCTTTGGTGTCTAGTCATGCTGGCCACATGACCACGGAGACGTCCTCGGACAAGCGCTGGCTCTTCGGCTATGAAACGGAGATGAGCACCGGCCCCTAGAGTCGGAAACGACTAGCACGCATGTGCGGGGGAACCTTTACCTTTACCTTATAGTTACTTATTCCTCACCACTTACATGATCCAAAGGAATGTATAAATTATACCATTGAACTTTGATCTGTTTGGCAGGGGGGAGAGCTTGAAACATAGTTTATAATCCAAAGGACTATTCCAGATTCAAGCAAATTTAACTAATCAATTTCCAAGGTTCAAAGTCTATCACAATACAGAGTATACCCTCTCATGAACACTCAGCTTTAGAAAGAATCTTTGGTGGAACACCAAAATTTGCGTCCAACTTGTTGAACATTAAAAATAACCAAGTGAAATATCCATCTTGAAAACGACAGCGATGTCTTGCAGTAGAACTTCTTCCACTTCCCAATCTTGCTTACAAACTTAAGAAACTTTTCATGCTCTCTATCCCGTTAAACTCTGTGCCAATCTTGCCTAGTTCTGTGAAGTCAGTCGAGGTCATCTTGACGCTGATACAATCTCAATTAAATTGAACTCTTACTTGATTTGCGTTGTTTTTCATTCTTAATTACCGTATGTGCATTTTTATTTTATTTTTATGTATTTCTCACATTTGTATTATGCCCACTTCACAGAGTATAATTCTGGGTGGCATACAACAGCTCATTAATAAAGAAAACCAATAAATATATAAAACCCCTTCTTAGTAAAAAAAGAAAGAAAGAAAGAAAGAAAGAAACTATTTAAAAAAACACAGGAGCAAGAAAAGATGATGTTAGCCACAATAAGGGAGCCATTGCAAGAGATCCCTGGTCCCGTGGGACCCTCAGGCTTCATGGCAAACCCGGGTCTTGGGAGATTTGGAGAATGTTAAGAGGGATGGAGCTAACCTCATTTCTGGGAGAAGATTGCACAAGGTGGGCACCAGGGCAGAGAAGGCCCAACTCCTGGAGCCTGCTAAGTGTAGTTCCCTGACAGATGGAATCCACAGCACGCCTTTTCTGCTAGATCTGATAGGGCAGGCAGTTATAAACAGGGAGAGGCCAGATCACCCAGTCCCAAGTCATAAAGGACTTTAAAAATTAAAACCAGCACCTTGAATTGGACCCAGAAGCAAACCTGAAACCTCACAGCCTGGCAAAATGTAGCTTGCGCAGCAGAGGTGCGAGACATGCTGTTCTAAGGGCACACATAACTGCTGCACTACTGCATTTTGTACCACCCTAAGCTTCTGGATATTCTTCAAAAAATGGTGGCCCATGTAGAGCACATTTACAGAATCCAAATGGGAGAGGATTAGGTCATGAGTGACAGTGAGCAGAGCCCCACAATCCAGGATTTGAAGAATGCTTTCCAACCGGAAACTGCAAACAAGCATTTCGATCAGCCTGGCACAGCTTCCAGTATATCTAATATTCTTTGGTGAAGCTGGCATGACATAGTGAGCAGGCAATGTCTATATCCTCAGATTACCTTTCATGCTGTACTAGAGGATTCTGGCACAGAAGGCTGCAGGTGAAGGAGGAAGTGATAAAGTCTCCTGGATCCAAGCCAATAAATACAAAATTTTATGATAGCAAGAGAGTTATCACTATAATCTGGTACTACTGAGTTTTTCTTACATGTAGCAATCATTGCCCTCTATGAGGCTGCTATCTTGCCTATTTGCAGAACAAGAGTAGTTATTTCATAAATTCAGAAAGAAACTTTGGCAGACACATTTGATACTGTGTAATCACATTTATAAATATGTCAGCCACAATACTCTTGGCTCACTAGAGAAAAGGCTTGCCCAGGGCAACAGAGCAACCATATTTAGGAGATATCTACAACTTTTATTAATAATCTGTTTATTCTTCTGAGCTTCTACACTTCTAAGGAATTTAGCACTTGATAAAATTGTTTTTTTAGGGTTTAACTCAATTAAATTCATCAGCATTTCTGTTCAGCCTTTATGAACAACCCATCCATTTGGCACTTCAAATGATTTTGAGATGTGCTTTGTCTGTAATGTCCAGATTATCAACTAACATGGCTTCTGGGAACTGCACCACCAACATATTTTCGCAAGGTTGGCATTTTGGAGAAGGCTGATACAGACAGCAAACAGGGCACCCAAGGAATGCATCATGGAAGTCTCATGCATGCTCACTAAATGTTATGGAAAGCCAAATATAAAGCCATTTCATGTTTTTGCTACTCAACTGGAGTGAAAAAAATGTGATTTATGATTATAGAAGCAACCCTGAATTAAGGAGAAACTTCCTAATAGTTAGGACAATTAAACCGTGGAACAGTTTACTATCAGAAGTCATAGGTGCTTCATCACTGGGATTTTTTTAAAGAAAAAACTGGACAGCCACTTACCTGAAGTGTCTCCTGCCTGAGCAGGCGATTAGACTTCAAGGTCCCTTCCAACTCTAGTCTAATTGATTGATTGACTGATTGAATGAATGAATCGCTAATGATAATAAAAACATTTTCTCATTTCCAGAAGTGCAGTAGGGCATAGGAGATCTGTCCATCCTGACCACAATTTTTAGAAGGGTGCCAAGCCTGATTTTATATGGGTGGTGGTGATGGTCCCGCTCCAATATATTATTTGTCCAGACAGCAAAGATTTGTAATTACAGAATCATCTCTGTCATGAAACAGTAAAGCATTTTCAGAAGACCAGCCTCCCTGTCACTTGATTCTGTGTAGTTGGGATTAATCTGAACTAGTTTGACCAAGAGCAAGTTTGTATTGCTTAAGAGAACTTATTCCTAATCAGCACTTTTCCTTTCAGGCCTGTAGCTGAGCACAGAGTAACTGTCAATCAGTTGCTGCTCAATTAGGATGAGCCAGAGTCAGTTTGATGTACTGGTGAAGGCAACAGTCTAGATACAGTGAGTTCTAGTCCCACTTGTAGGCACAAAGTCAGCTGGGTGACTTTGAGCCAGTCACACTCGTCTCATTTTTAGGAGAGAAGGTAATGGCAAAGCACTTACAAAAAAAGTGCAGGGACTAGTAGTCCAAGCCAGGAGTCACAAAGTGACTCAAAGGAGAACACACACAATTAGAGAAACCAAAAGTGACAGATTCAGTCATCTGGGAAGTTCGTTGGTTAGCCTAAAAAAAAGTCTGAATCGCTCTATAGTTTACATGTTCAGATTTTACATTGAGGTTGTTTTTTTCCTGAAAAGTTTATCTTTAATGGTGCCTCTTGAATGTAGAGATGCAGATAAAGATCTTTGTTTGGTTCGTGCACGATCAAAATTTGCTGGAAAGCCGAGACTTAATGATTCTAAATCCAGAATAATGCAGAAACTTCTAAATTTGTCCCTCCTTTTTATCAGCCTATTTCAGAGAAAGAGGCAACCGCTTGGCTAAATGTGCGCAAATACACATCCTTCTCACAGCTCAGAGCTCCCCTCCAAATTTTCAGAAATCTTTTCAGATGCTTTACCCCACACACACACTTTTGGTTGAGTGGGGACTTTTTCAAACTTTGCAAAGACACAGATTTCTTGTGGTTTAAAAAACTTGCCTCAACTCTATAGACTAGAGCACCGTGTTTCTCAACTTCAGCAACTTAGAAGATGCGTGAACTGACTTCTGGGAGCTGAAGTCCACACATCTTCAGGTTGCTGAGGTTAAGAAATTCTGCTGCGGAAGACTAAAAAGAAACCGGGCCCGGGGCGGGCGGGGGGAGAATGGGATAACTTTTTCTTCTGCCTCACGCAATACAGCTGGGTCTGGTATTTGCAGTTAATTCATATTTGGAACTAGAAGCAAAAAAAACCCCGTCTGTGGACGAAAGTGCTCCTGAGACCTGCGCACCATTCGTTCCTTCATAGCCTGGAGCTCCTTATCTACGGCAGCAGCCCAAGCCAGGCCAGCATTCCCTCCAACGTAGCAAGCAGCCTGCATCTCTCACGCCAAGCGAATAAGCAGCCTAGCAGACAAACACTTTCCCTTTGTTAGACTTCCGTCGCAGTTTCTATTCAAAAATATGCTTTTCAGCTCCCCGCGCCCTCCCGCTCTCCTCTCCGAAGCCAGACGGCCCCTGACGGAGGAAGAAGGGAGCTGCCGCTGAAAGCCGTAGAGCTCCCCCTGGTGGCCGGTTTCTTCATGGCCCTCTGCCAGAAATTTACCAGACCTCCACAATCGCAAACAATGTACAGGTAAAGGTAAAGGTTCCCCCGCACACACGTGCTAGTCGTTTCCGACTCTAGGGGCCGGTGCTCATCTCCGTTTCAAAGCCGAAGAGCCAGCGCTCGTCCGAGGACGTCTCCGTGATCATGTGGCCAGCATGACTAGACGCCAAAGGCGCACGGAACGCTGTTACCTTCCCACCGTAGTGGTCCCTATTTTTCTACTTGCATTTTTACGTGCTTTCAAACTGCTGGGACGAGTAACAGGCGCTCACTCTGCTATGCGGCACTCGGGATTCGACCCGCCAAACTGCCAACCTTCCGATCGACAAGCTCAGCGTATATGTACGTATATAATGTACGTATATAGTTGGGGTTTTACCTTGTGCAAATCGTGATTTCTTCCAATAAAGTGAATTGAACAAATAGCAGAATACTCATGGGCCCCTATGTACAATGCCCAGCGGCTGGATTTACGCCAGAACCAAACCTGTAACACTGTGGGTGAACTGAATGCCTGGCATAAGGAGGGCAGGGAGAAATTTGCCAGCCAGATGTTGTTGACTTTTGGGGGTTGGGAAGTTACCCTCATTTTGAAATAATCTTCGTGGTGTGCTTGGCCTGGACAAAGAGAAAGCAAGCCTCTCTAGACAATATATTTCAAGGGTATTGATGGAATCCGAAAAGCAATGTTTTAGTATACCTGGCTAATTTAGATGTTAAGCTCATTTTTACTTAATAGTCATTTTCTTTTTGTAAAGTAGCTGATACATATTTAACAGAAACTCCTGCAGTTCAAAGCATTCTGATATTCCTCTGAGTGCTTATTCATCTAAACTGGGCTTTATCTCTGAGCTTTATAAAGCACAGGATTGTGCCAGGAAGGGTGACGTGTCATCAGCAGTGCTTTTCTACCAGACAGTATTAACTTACATGTTTGCAGCTAAAAGAGTCAGATCTCTTGAAGGCAATAAACTACATTTTGAAAGTAGGCTTGCTGGTTTACCAGTGTATCTGTAGGGCTGGAGTTGGTGTCCTAGGCCAAATGTGGAGATGAGACCATCTGGACCCTTCCTTAAAATGGTTTGACCATTTTCCTGTGTATGTAAATCACGTGAAGTTGTCCGGCACGTGATACAAATAGTCCTCAACTTACAGGCACGAGTGAGACTGGAATTTCTATGGCTAAGCACAGACGTTGTTAAGTAAACCATGCCCAATTTTGCAACCTTTTTTGACACGGTTGTTAAGTGAATCCCTGCAGTTGTTAAGTGAATCACACTACCATTAAGTAAATCTGACTTCTCCCATTGACTTTGCTAGTCTGAAGCCAGCTAGGAGGGTCACAACTGACAGTCACATGACACACACACACACACCCCAACCATTGTAAATAATTCCCTGTTACCAAATAACTGAATTTTGATCATGAGACTGTGGGGAATGCTCCGTAATTGTGAGGACCAGTCATAAGCCACTTTTTTCAGTGCCATTGTAACTTTGCATGCTCTCTAAATGAAATGTTTGTAAATTGAGGACTACCTTTCCCTCTTGTTCCTACACTATCTGAGGACAATCTTTTGAAGTATAAAATATGTTAGACTTTGTTAGCCTCCTTTACCCTGAATAGAAATCGACTGATTTCTGTGATGGGGAAGAGAAGCAAGAGAGGCGGGAATGGAACTGGCGAATGGATTTATTGTACCATTTTCAATAATGCCTTGGTTAAGACCACACTTGGAATATTTCCTGGGGCTTTTTTTTCTTTTTTTCCCTTTTTTTATATTTTTATTGTATTCAAAATAGCTTTTTAAGAGAAACCACAGAGGTATCTCAGCACTACCGAAAAACAAAATTCTACAACTCACAGTATACCAGTAACTTGAAAGGTCCTTGGTGCTCTCTGAGCTTGCTTGTTTTCTTGCAGACGTTTCATTATCCTACCAAGATACTGTAACATCATTAGTGATAGTCACACTAGCATTGATGATGTTACCTAGTTAGGGTAATGAAACATCTGCAAGAAGACAAGCAAGCTGAGAGAGAACCAAGGACCCCTCGTTGTTGTTGTTAGTTGCGAAGTCGTGTCCGACCCATCGCGACCCTATGGACAACCTTCCTCCAGGCCTTCCTGTCCTCTACCGTCTTCTGGAGTCCATTTAAGCTCACGCCTACTGCTTCAGTGACTCCATCCAGCCACCTCATTCTCTCTCGTCCCCTTCTTCTATTGCCCTCAATCTTTCCCAGCATTAGGCTCTTCTCCAGTGAGTCCTTCCTTCTCATTAGGTGGCCAAAGTATTTGAGTTTTAGCTTCAGGATCTGGCCTTCTAAAGAGCAGTCAGGGTTGATCTCCTCTAGGACTGACCGGTTTGATCGCCTTGCAGTCCAAGGGACTCGCAGGAGTCTTCTCCAGCACCATAGTTCAAAGGCATCAATTCTTTGGCGCTCAGCCTTTCGTATGGTCCAGCTTTCACTGCCATACATTGCAACTGGGAAGACCATAGCCTTGACTATACGGACTTTTGTTGACAGGTTGGTCTCTGCTTTTTAGTGTACTGTCTAGATTTTCCATTGTTTTCTTCCCCAGAAGCAAGCGTCTTTTAATTTCTTGGCTACAGTCCCCATCTGCAGTGATCTTGAAGCATAGGAAAATAAAATCTGTCACTACCTCCATTTCTTCCCCATCGATTTGCCAGGAATTGAGAGGGCCGAATGCCATGATCTTGGTTTTCTTAATGTTAAGTTTCAACCCAACTTTTGCACCCCTCATCTCAGCCCTATTCAAGAGCACCAATTCCTATTCAAGACGCCTTATGATGCCCAGAGGGTGGATGCTTTTTAAGGCTTAGGACATGTCCCTCATGTTCTCTCGGTCAATCAAAAACCCACCACCCCTTTGAAAATTTGGCGAACCCCACTCCTGTGCATCCTGTCAAATTAGGCGTTTAGCAAGTGCAAATTTGGGTCTTACAAATTCATGGATTTGGGTAGAAAGAGAACTAGAGCACCATTCAAGCAAAGTCCTTGCGGACTTTAGTGTAAATTGGGGGGAGGGGGTCTGCTTGGCCTCTGGAAACAGAGATTAAAACCCCAAGAAGGCATCACATTGGACAAAAAATAATAATAATAAATCCACACAGAAAGTGTGCGTGCACAGAAGACTCTTCCAGACTTCCCAAAGAGTTAAGCAACATATTGCAAAGATTGAAGTTGGCTATGCAGAACAACAAATCTAGCAGATCTAGCTACAAATATTTTCCCTCATTGGTACAGTATAACTTTCCAAGAAGATCTAGGCATCAGTGATGCACAAAAAAATATTTTTTAAAAAAATCCAAAGGGTTGAGTAAACTGATTTCTTGTTTTTCAAATCAAGGTTAGCCACAAGATGTCAGTACGAAAGAAGCTAAGAATGCAGGTACATTACTGCTTGAAACTGTTGCTCAGTCCATGAATTCTGCAGTTTCACAGGACTAAGTACCGCTTACAGGGGTGTTGAAAAAGGCATTTTGAAAACTGTTTCTGCTAGAAAACGAATCTCAGTTCATAGCCTGCATTATTATTAACAATGATAACAATAGTAATGAGAACAAGACCAATAATAAAAGCAAAAGCTCAAGAAGTCAAACTGATTGTCGCACATTTTTCAACCGTGAGCCAGCATGTTCACGATATCTAGGACAATTGTTTTCATTTTCACTACTGAAAAGCTGCTTTAATTAAAAGACTGTTATGGTAAAGCATATGTCCTGCAGGCAGACAGTCCCACGATGGCACCTCCCGGTAAATACATATTTACTGCAATGTTTTTATGGAGTACAAATATTTTAAAAAAAAATAATATCTGGGCACAAATAGAAAATTATGGGGATTATTTATGTATTTTTTAAAAAAAAAGATTTATACCTCAAAGCTGTCTAACTTGTAAAACACAACTCTGGGCACTTCATAACAATAATAAAGTTAATTAAAACTAAGAAAACTAAAATAGGCACCTAACCCATCATCTCCAATGCAACAATCTATATAATCTCTGAGTTCCAACCTTCCCTATCCCAGTGCCTGGGGGGAAAGCTAGCCATTTAATATCAGCATGGAGGCCCAAATAAATAAGCAAATATATGGTGTAAAACCCCTTCATGGATTACTGCCTTGTCGTGGCGAAGGGGCTTGCATAATTCAAGAAAGCTATGAGCTATGCCGTGCAGGGCCACCCAAGACGGAAAGGTCATAGCAGAGAGTTCTGACAAAACGTGATCTACTGGAGAAGGAAATGGCAACCCACTCCAGTATCTTTGCCATGAAAACCCTATGGACAGTACCAAAAGGCAAAACGATATGACGCTGGAAGATGAGCCCCTCAGGTCGGAAGGCGTCCAATATGCTACTGGGGAAGAGCAGAGGGCTAGTACTAGTAGCGCCAGAAAGAATGAAGCGACTCTGCCAAAGCCGAAAGGACGCTCAGCTGTGGATATGTCTGGTGGTGAAAGGAAAGTCCGATGCTGTAAAGATTTTTTCTCCATAGGAACCTGGAATGTAAGATCCATGAATCAAGGAAAGCTGGACGTGGTCAAACAAGAGATGACAAGACTAAACATCGACATCTTAGGTATCAGCGAACTAAAATGGACAGGAATGGGTGAATTTAATTCAGATGACCATCAGCTATACCTCAGCCTTCATAGTCAATAAAAAAGTAGGAAAAGCAATACTGGGATACAATCCTCAAAATGACAGAATGATCTCAGTTCGAATCCAAGGCAAACCATTCAATATCACAGTAGTCCAAGTCTATGCCCCAACCACCGGTGCTGAAGAGGATGAAATTGACCGGTTCTATGAAGCCCTACAGCACCTTATAGAACTAACACCCAAAAATGATGTCCTTATCGTCATGGGGGATTGGAATGCTAAAGTAGGAAGCCAAAAGATAACTGGAATAACAGGCAAGTTGGAGTACAAAATGAAGCAGGGCACAGGCTGATAGAATTTTGTCAAGAGAATACGATGGTCATAGCAAACACTCTTTTCCAACAACCCAAGAGACGGCTTTACACATGGAATCACCAGACGGTCAACACAGAAATCAGATTGACTATATGTTCTGCAGCCAAAGATAGAGAAGCTCTATACAGTCAGTAAAAACAAGACCAGGAGCTGACTGTGGCTCAGACCATGAGCTTCTTGTTGCAAAGTTTAGGCTTAAATTAAAGAAAGTAGGGAAAAGCACTAGGCCAGTCAGGTATGAATTAAATCATATCCCTGTTCAATATACAGTAGAGGTGACAAATAGATTTAAGGAATTAGATCTGATAGACAGAGTGCCTGAAGAACTATGAACAGAGGTTCGCAACATTGTACAACAGGTAGCAACCAAAACCATCCCACAGAAAAAGAAATGCAAGAAAGCAAAATGGCTGTCTGAGGAAGCTTTGCAAATAGCTGAGGAAAGGAGGGAAGCGAAAGGCAAGGGAGAAAAAGAAAGATATGCCCAATTAAATGCAGAATTCCAAAGAATAGCTAGAAGAGATAAGAATGCCTTCTTAAATGAACAATGCAAAGAAATAGAAGAAAACAATAGAATAGGGAGGACCAGAGGTCTTTTCAAGAAAATTGGAGAGATGAAAGGAACGTTTCATGCAAAAATGGGCATGATAAAGGACCAAAATGGCAGGGACCTAACAGAGGCAGAAGAGATTAAGAAGAGGTGGCAAAATTACACAGAAGAACTATACAACTATACAAGTCCCTGACAATCACAATAAGGTGGTCACTGACCTCGAGCCAGACATCCTAGAATGTGAAGTGAAGTGGGCCTTAGAAAAGCTGAGCAACAACAAAGCTAGTGGAGGTGACAGTATTCCAGCTGAGCTATTCAAAATCTTAAAAGACGATGCAGTAAAACTGCTACACTCAATTTGCCAGCAAATTTGGAAAACTCAACAGTGGCCACAGGATTGGAAAAGATCAGTTTACATTCAAATTCCAAAGAAAGGCAGTGCCAAAGAATGTTCAAACTATCGCACCATTGCACTCATTTCACATGCTAGTAAAGTTATGCTTAAAATTCTACAAGCTAGACTCCAGGAGTATGTGGATCGAGAACTACCAGAAGTACAGGCAGGATTTTGAAGAGGCAGAGGAACTAGAGATCAAATTGCTAACATACGCTGGATCATGGAGAAAGCTAGAGAGTTCCAGAAAAACATCTACTTCTGCTTCATTGACTATGCTAAAGCCTTTGATTGTGTAGATCATAACAAACTGTGGCAAGTCCTTAAAGAGATGGGCATACCAGACCATCTTATTTGTCTCTTGAGAAACCTATATGCGGGCCAAGAAGCAACAGTGAGAACTGGACACGGAACCACTGTTTGGTTCAAAATTGGGAAAGGAGTCTGGCAAGGCTGTATACTGTCGCCTTGCCTATTTAACTTATATGCAGAGCACATCATGAGAAAGGCAGGGCTAGATGAATCAAAAGTTGGAATTAAGATTGCCGGAAGAAACATCAACAACCTAAGATATGCAGATGATACCACTCTAATGGCAGAAAGTGAAGAGGAACTAAAGAGCCTCTTGTTGCGAGTGAAGAAGGAGAGTGTAAAACCTGGGTTGAAACTAAACATTAAGAAAACCAAGATCATGGCATCTGGCCCTCTCAATTCCTGGCAAATAGATGGGGAAGAAATGGAGGTAGTGACAGATTTTATTTTCCTGGGCTCCAAGATCACTGCAGATGGGGACTGTAGCCAAGAAATTAAAAGATGCTTGCTCCTTGGGAGGAAAGCCATGGCAAATCTAGACAGCACACTAAAAAGCAGAGACATCACCCTGTCAACAAAAGTGCGTATAGTCAAGGCTATGGTCTTCCCAGTTGCAATGTATGGCAGTGAAAGCTGGACCATAAGAAATGCTGAGCGCCAAAGAATTGAAGCCTTTGAACTATGGTGCTGGAGAAGACTCCTGCGAGTCCCTTGGACTGCAAGGCGATCAAACCGGTCAGTCCTAGAGGAGATCAACCCTGACTGCTCTTTAGAAGGCCAGATCCTGAAGCTAAAACTCAAATACTTTGGCCACCTAATGAGAAGGAAGGACTCACTGGAGAAGAGCCTAATGCTGGGATAGATTGAGGGCAATAGAAGAAGGGGACGAGAGAGAATGAGGTGGCTGGATGGAGTCACTGAAGCAGTAGGTGTGAGCTTAAATGGACTCCAGAAGATGGTAGAGGACAGGAAGGCCTGGAGGAACATTGTCCATAGGGTCACGATGGGTCGGACACAACTTCGCAACTAACAACAACAACATGGTGTAAAAGAATAGAAAAAAGCAGGTACAGGGTGAGCTGCAAAACAAGCCTGATAACTGTACATAGGACTTCCTTTTGCTATTCTGGACAATTTTCACCAACCTTGTCTTTGGTGAAGCTCACCATATGCTGACCAAATGTTATAATCCAATGCAGCTGTAGGACATCACGCTGGGATAGGCCAATGCTTCCAAATCATGGACTTCAACTCCCTAAATTTTCACCAAGTCCACACAAACTAGAATATTCGGGGGGGGGGGTTAAAGTCAGTGCCAAGATTGGGAGACACTGGTCTAGGTGATGTTGCATGTCGATAGGAAAATAAGAAAAGTAAAGAAAAGATAGGAAAGTAAGTTTTCCACAACACTTTCATCTTCTCACCCAGGACCAGCCAACCTACAATCCTAGGGTCCACCTGTGGCCTTTCTGAGCCTGCTTTGATCATGATTGCATAATGTATAATGATTGTGTTATGGTTGTTCCTTGATACTTGGGGATACTATTTATTGCACGGTTCATTGTATTACAGTGCTGTTTTGATGCTTCCAGATTTTGTTTTAATATTAATACTATTGGGAGGCTCATAAGCTGCTCAGAATCAGACATGACTGGAGCAGCTTATCAGCCAAGACAGAAACTCAATATAGATCACTTTGAAGCAGCTTCTTATAAGGGGCAGGCAGGTAGAAATTAGAATGTACTGAACATACACCAAACAGGTTGAAATCTGTAGACCCGCAACAGTGGAAACCCCCATATAGCTGCGCTTCAGAGGGGCAATTAGTTTGTGCCAGGCACAGCTATTTATTAATATACATTCAACATGGAAAACCCACTCTAACGAGTACAAAAGAGCCTTTTCTCTTTACATAGGACAAGCTGGAACCGTGGTTGGTTTTCCCTCTGGCTGCACCTTTAACATGTGTAGGCATAGCCCAAAAGAGTCTGCAGAACAGAAGCAACCAAGCTCTATGTTGAAAGAGAGAGCAAATTGCCTTCCACAATAGCCAAATCACAGCAGTTATCTTGGAATGGGACATTTGCTGAAAAATTGCTTCCAGGTAGAAAGGCAAATCCTGTATGGGGTGAAGGGTCCATCTAAATTCATATCTGGAATTACTTGGAAAAAATGTGCAATGTGGGGAAGTGAGCTTATTCTTCTAGACATGGCTTAAAATTACTGTAAGCCAAAGAAGAGAGGAATGAAGAAGAACAAAGGAGAGGAGAGAATAACTGGAATTATCCTGATCTAAATTCCACAAGTATATTAATATCTCAGGAATTCTTTGCTAACGATCTGCAAACACCAAATGTCATAAAGGGCTACAACTGCATTTTAAATGTTTGTTCCTTTTTTTTACAGCAAAACACTTCTTTTCACTTCTTGTTTATCCACTTCATATACGGTATATATGCATAACTCACAAGTTTTCATTCTTCCTTGTTTGCTAACAAGTTCCCTCTTGTTTGTTCTCTTTTTAAGCCAGATAAAAAAATGTTCTGTTCACATACCGGTACTTATTTGTGAAGATTTGATTACTAAAAGCCAACATGGGTTTGTCAAAAACAGATCATGCCAGACAAATCTTATTCCATTCTTTGACCAAGTGACAAAATTAGTGGATCAGAGGAATGCTGTGGATATAATTTATTTGGACTTCAGTAAGGCATTTGATAATATAGATCACAAACTACTACTTGATAAGATAGAAAAATGTGGTTAAACGGCATCACCACCAGATGGATTCGTAGCTGGCTGACCAGCCATACTCAGCATGTGGTCCTCAATGGAACCACATCTACATGGAGGGAAGTGTGTAGTGGGGTGCCCCAGGGCTCTGTTGTGGGCCAAGTGCTCATCAACATCTTCATTAACGATTTGGATGAGGGGATAGATGGGGAACTCATCAAATTTGCAGACAACACCAATTTGGCAGGAATAGCCAACCCTCCAGAAGATAGGCTTAAGATACAGGAGGATCTGGACAGACTTGAACACTGGGTGCTATCTAACAAAATGAAATTCAATGGTGAAAAAAGTAAGGTTCTACATTTATGCAAGAAAAACCAAACGTACAGGTATAGTATAGGGGGTACCTTGCTCAATAGTAGTAACTGTGAGAGGGATCTCAGAGTTCTAGTGGACAATCACCTAAATGTGAGCCAGCAGTGTGCTGCAGCTGCCAAAAAAAGCCAACACAGTGCTAGGCTGCATTAACAGAGGGATAGAATCAAGATCAAGTGAAGTATTAATACCACTTTACAATGCTTTGGTAAGGCCACACCTGGAATACTGCATCCAGTTTTGGTCACCACGATGTAAAAAAGATGTTGAGACTCTGGAAAGAGTACAGAGAAGAGCAACAAAGATGATTAGAGGTCTGGAGGCTAAAACATATAAGGAATGGCTGCTGGAATTGGGCATGTCTAGTTTAATGAAGAGAAGGACGAGGGGGGACATGATAGCAGTGTTCCAATATCTTAGGGCAGGGGTGTCAAACTCAATTTCATTGAGGGCCGCATCAGCATTGAGGTTGCCCTCAGGGGGCTGGGTGGGTATGGCCAGGGTGGGCATGGCCTACTGGGTAGGCGTGGCTAGAGTGTGTATGGCCTACTGGGTGGGCGTGGCCAGCTCTACATCGTTCGCATCAAGGCTGCCTATGGGGGCCTGGGCAGGAGTGGGACAGATCTGAGCGTCTCTGGCAGAAGGAGGGTCTCTGGGCCAGGGCCAAGGCAGTGGGGGCCGTTCCCTTACTGTTTCCAGGATGGCTTCGCGGGCCACATGAAACCACTTTGCGGGCCAGATCCGGCCCCCGGGCCTTGTGTTTGACATGTCTGTCTTAGGGGTTGCCACAAAGACGAGGGAGTCAAGCTATTCTCCAAAGCACCCGAAGGCAGGACAAGAAGCAGTGGATGGAAACTAATCAAAGAGAGAAGCAACCTAGAACTAAGGAGAAACTTCCTGACAGTTAGAACAATTAACCAGTGGAACAACCTGCCTCCAGAAGCTATGAATGCTCCAACACTGGAAGTTTTTAAGAAGAGACTGGACGGCCATTTGTCTGAAATGGTATAGGGTTTCCTGGCTGAGTCGGGGGTTGGACTAGATGACCTCCAAGGTCCCTTCCAACTTTACTATTATGATTATGATTATGTTCTCTCAGCAAACTTACGCTATAGTGGATTATTGAGCAATTCCTGTAAAAAAGGCTCGCTATCTGCAAAAAATTCTGCCATTATTGTTAGTAGTAACATTCCTTCTGGGTATACTATACTAGGAAAAAAGAGGATTCCAATTTGAAAATGCAAGAATAGAAAGGAAATGGATAAAATGAAGTGAAAATATATATCAATTTAGTAACATTTACTGGATGTGTTATGGCTTAGTCACAATAGGGCACTGAGATTATTATATTTATTCAGCAATCTGGAGTCATACCAAAGTTAGTGTTTCTAGCATTTAATTTGTAGCTCTTCCCTTCCTGGTCATTGCCTGATTATTCTCATATAATTGTAGAATGGGTACTTGGGCCTAGATCTGGGCCTCCTGAAAATCCAGTCTGTGTGATTTTTTTTAAAAAATGAAAAACCTGTTTCTATGAAAACCAATTGTATGGGGAACTATATAGCTTATAACAGCATTCTTCAATTTGAAAACACTAAGCCGGTAACACTTAGCAGAGGCATCCACAGGATTCCCAAAGACTTTTTGTCAAAATGATGGCACAAGCTGGCAATGCAACTCCTTTTGTATGTAGATCCAGTGTTTCCATGCATGAGCAAAAGGGGTAGAGTTTGCATTACATCAGCATGATCCTCCTTTCATCACTGACCTTCCTTTGATCTTTCCTACAGATGCTTTTGTTCTTTGGCTACCTGGAACAAACGTTGAACAAGAGATCCACAGTGATCGTGATTAAAGGACACTCTGGCCATAGGAACCTGGACTTCTCTGTAGTGATTCCCCCACTGGGGACATATGACACTAGGCCTGGTTCAGTTAGTGCAGGGGTAGGCAACCTCAGCTCTTTTATGACTCATGGACTTCAACTCCCAGAATTCCTGAGTCAGCATGGCTGACTCAGGAATTCTGGGAGTTGAAGTCCATGAGTCATAAAAGAGCCGAAGTTGCCTACCCGTGAGTTAGTGCTTCTTGGTTCCTCCTGAGTCAATTCAAAATGATTGTTTTAACATGCGAATCCCTCTATAATTTGGGTCCTGCCTACCTAAAGGATCAATTTCCCTATGTCTTCATCCTTTGTGTTACCAGTTCTTCCCCAAAAGGAGACCTGGCTAGAAATAACTAGACTCTGGGCCATCTGGGTAGGGATACCATTTCTCAGTAGTAATTCTGTCCAATCAAGAGTAAGGACATTGCCCCCAAACTTACTTTGAGGAATATAAGAAAGCATTATATCCTTAATTTAGTCTTTTTTATGACTTGGCATGTTGGCTGA
The DNA here is from genome assembly GCF_964194415.1 of Vipera berus. NCBI lineage: Eukaryota > Metazoa > Chordata > Lepidosauria > Squamata > Viperidae > Vipera > Vipera berus. The sequence goes on along the minus strand of NC_138203.1, from coordinate 208,762,444 downwards.
ACTGAATGTTATGTTTGTTTTATAGGTGTTGTGTTATTTATTACTATGTTCTTTTACTGAACCTGTTTTAACTAATGTAACTTGCCGGGCTTTTCCCCCCTTTCCATTCAATTGTATCTAGTTTCAGACAATGTCTGGACAAGTCCTTGCAGTTTCCTTGGCAAGGATTTTCAGAAGTGGTTTGCCATTGCCCTGCTTCCTAGGGCTGAGAGAGAATGTCTACAGGTAGTTCTTGACTTACAACAGTTCGCTTAGTAACCCTTCAAAGTTACAACAGCACTGAAAAAATGACTTATGGCCATCTTTCTCACTTCAGGCTATTGCAGGATCCCCATGATCGTATGATTTCATTCGGATGCTTGACAACTGACTCATATTTATGACGGTTGCAGTGTCCCGGGGTCATGTGATTACTTTTTGCAACCTTCTGACAAGCAAAGTCAAACCAGATTCACTTAACAATCGTAATTTAACAACTGCAGCGATTCACTTAACAAAGGTGGCAAGAAAAGTCGTAAAATGGGGCAAAACTCACTTAACAAATTTCTCACTTAGCAACATAAATTTTGGGTTCAATTGTCGTAAGCTGAGGACTATCTGTAGTCGAGCTGGCTTTGTGGTTTAGGCAAGACTAAACAAGTCTCCCAGCTTCTAGCCTGGTGCCTTAAATACTGCACCTCATTGGTATTCCTGTTAACTTGCTGTTATTTGGCAATGTTTATTGTTATACTTTAACTCTCTGAAGGCTGGCTTTAAAAGAGATATATGTGTGCATAAAGTTTCACTCACACTTTCTGTTGAATGGTTGGAAACACAAGTACGCATGAACCTACTGCACCTAATCAAAGTGTTCAAACAGTGCAGTTCAAAATAGTAGGCTCAAATAATAGCCCTAAATTTTTGCTCTTCTAAACTTTCTTCTATCGCTGTGTATGTTGCCTATACATTTGCTTCCCTATTCAGATACATATATTTATAATCTGATTTGACTCCCATCCTGCTCCACATCCCCATCTAGAATGTAGTTTTGTTTGAGGAAGGAATATACAATAATCTTGATTAAGTCTATGCACACCAAGTCTATGCACGTATGCCAAGTTAAGAATTAAAAATAGATTTTCAGTTTTCATCCAGGTAGATTAATTTTGATCTCAACTTGCTGGTCTCAGCTTTTATTTAAAACACTGAAATTATACATGAGGCTTTAATTTTGTTACTTGAAGGAATCTAGATCTGCCTCGTGTTCTTTGACCTTCTCGTCTTTTTGTATAGGCCTTGTATGGTATGAAATCCCACAACCTTTCTCCAGTTGAGCAAACCACTTCATTTGTTGTTTTTGTATGTAATTTAAGATTGGCTCTATGCCAATTCTTTCTGTGATGGTCCCGTTTCTGATTTTATCTCTTCTCTTCTGTGGCCTGAATTTCCAAATATTGAGATTTCTTATTAATTAAATTCCAGTTTCTAAGAAAAGAAAGGATAATGTTCTCACTGGTTAACAATAAAGGTGTCTGTTCGGTATTTTTAATAAGACCTACAAAATATATTTATCGTAGAACCTAATAGAATGGTTAATTATGGGAAATACTGTCAACAAAAAACAGGCTTTAGAACGGATAGATCTACAACACATCAGGAGACTCAGCTGAGCTACTTGACAGAGAACTATACAAAATAAGCCAAAGCCTGCATTTTTTTGCTGTTTTGTTTTCATTGATTTTAAGCAAATACTTGACTACATTCCTTGAGATAACCAATGGGAAAAACCGTCCCTTGCTAACTTATCTCTGGGAAATATGAACATACAGCTTTTATGCTAGATGCAACCCAACAGGCCAGCTTTCTAAACCAATCCCTACTAGGAGGGGTATGAAACAAAACTACATTCTTTCCCCAGTGCTATTCAGTTTGTACATTGACCTGTACAATTTGCAGACTATTTAACTTAAAAAGAATGCCATCTTCCAAATGCAGTATTGCTTTACATGGATGACACAGTGATCCTATAACAAACAACTGATAAGGTTAAAATGTTCATTTTGAGTGCTATCTCACTTTTACAACTGGATACTTGTAAAACCAAGGACAAGGGTTTTGTAAAAACATTTTTAAAAATCCTAATGATCAATGGACAGAGATGTGAGCAAACTGCATACTCATCCCCAAGGCATAATTTTGCAGTCTCAGTCAAACATAAAGCTCACTTTTCATATTCTGTTCAGAATGCAAAATGAGGTTCAGACGTTTCTCCTACTTCTACAACTATTTTGCGGTGCATTGTGTAGTTCTTCTCACACATCCATTTATATTACTCTTTTTATTAAAATATCCATAAGGACCCCTGAACTTCTATAACTGCTATGCTTCCTGCAAGCTCAATTATTTTTATATCAGTTACCAGGAACAGGGAGGTGAGAATTACAAAAACTAAAATGTAAAGAAGAGATGTGATAGATTTACAAGCAGAGAAAGGGATGGAGAAATACAGCAAATTGGGCTGGAATAAAGTAGGTTTTCTTAGATTTTCTTTTATTCTCCCATATCTTCTCTCTCAAATTTCTTTTGTACTTTACTTCTTATTTTTTTCTTCCGCATGTGGTTTATCCCCCAAACTTGAATAATGCCTGTCAGTGGCATAATATACATGTTATGAAGCAGTGTAAACAAGACTGAACCCCATGGCACCCCACAGATCAGGGGGCATCAGCCTGAACTTTCCTCTTCCATCAACACAGGAAAAAGAGGAACCAAAAACTGTCCCCAACCCTTGCAGGTGGCCCAGAAGGATAGCATGGTTGATAATGTTAAAAACCAAGGAAGGACATACTGTACTTTCCCCATCCAGGTCATGACACACATCACTGAATGCCATTTCCATCCTAAAAATGGGCCTGAATTCTGACAGCAAGAATGAATAACTTTGGAGAGGCTGAACTTAGCTATCCATTATCATCCATTCGTGCAGTCTAAAAGAAGAGGAACTTGATTCCTTTTGAAGTAAATTTAATTTTAATAACATCAGTGTCATTGAATAACTTTAGCATGATTATTTCCTATGTATTCAACAGTTTGTCCTTGTGTCGCATTAAAAATCACTATTTGGAGAGTGTTTGGGGAGCACCGCTAGGGACTGCATCATGGTTTTTAGGAGGAATGTGGAGTCCTTGAACCTCATATTGCAACATCTATTATCCAGACTTTTTTGTCTTTCTTATCAACAATGATCAAGTCTGAGGCGTTGTATGGCAGATGCTTGTCTGTTTGAATTCTAAAGTCTCAGAGCACTTTAGCTTCTGAATTTTGTATTACTTTGTCTATTTTGTGGTCCCACCAGTTTTTGCTTACAGGCAAATGGTGTTTCTTCCAGATATTCCAATGCACCATTGTTGCTACTGTGTCATGCCATTGTTTGTAGACAGCCTCTGTGATCTTCTTGCAGCAGCCAACTAAGTGGTTCAGTGTTTCTTCAGCTTCTTTGTACAGATGGTATTTGCTGTCAGAGGCTGTCTTCTCAATTACTAATATTATTATTAAAATCTAAGGGCAACAATGGTAGTTCTATAAGCATAACCATTCTGGGGAATCTCTTCAGCAACTCCCTAGTTTTCTTATATTCCTTTTGAAGTGCCCGGCATTCCTTCATACCACCTGTGTATCTCCCATTGCTGAAAGATTTGTAAGAACTGTACATCTATAAAAAAATAACATTTAAACTGTTTTAATTATCACTTTCAGGACAAGAAAAGCCAGAGCAAATCAGAGAACAAGTTGAACCTGCTTTTTCTTTTTTGAAGCTCTGTTGTACACCTATATATATTTTTAAACCATGGCCCAGATTTTGAAGAATCTTGTATACGTTGTTATTTTGTCCTATGAAAAGTTCCTTAAAAATAGCTTCCTTTGTTTTGTTTTTACTATGTTAACTATGTGTATCAATAGACGGTGTAGAAAATTGAGTACAGATGTTTCCCTTTTATTTAATTAATATTACAGGATTCATACATGTCTTATTCTATGTCTGAAATTATTTTAAATATTTCTGCACTATTGTAACTTCAAGCAGTTGCTAAACAAGCAGTCAGTAAGCAAGGATTACCTGCATATCAGGGACCCAGAAAGAAGTCCAAGGATGGGGTTAGAGTCATTGCCCTGGGGTTGCTCGCTTAGCTATCTCTGTGTTCTCACTGGATTTCACTTTTTAAGCCAAGGGACCTTTTATGACAATTATATCTGTCTTTAACATGATGTTCTTCAGTTGTTGAAATCTAGAGAGAAAACCTGAAGAAATGTTAAAGTTTATGGTTCATATGACAATGAACTATGAACAATGAACTATTTTCTCTCTCTAACCTTCTGGACAAGCTCAGGTAGTTGAAAGAACAAGATTACTGGAAGGTAGATGAGGCTGACTGGCTGGGGAATTCTGGGATTTGAAGTCCACAATTCTTAAATTTGCCGAGGTTGGACACCTCTGATATAGACATTTCCAGCAATTAAACCAACCTTGTCGATCAGATGGTCGGCAGTTTGGCAGGTCGAATCCCGAGTGCCGCGTAGCAGAGTGAGCGCCTGTTACTCGTCCCAGCTTCTGCCAACCTAGCAGTTCGAAAGCACGTAAAAATGCAAGTAGAAAAATAGGGACCACTACGGTGGGAAGGTAACAGCATTCCGTGTGCCTTTGGCATCTAGTCATGCCGGCTACATGACCACGGAGTTGTCCTTGGACAAGCGCTGGCTCTTCAGCTTTGAAACGGAGATGAGCACCGACCCCTAGAGTTGGAAACGACTAGCACACATGTGCGGGGGAACCTTTACCTTTACTTTAATAATTTACAGTATTGCCATCTTCTGCTGTTAAAATATGAAGAACCCTGATTTACCAGAACTGTTGGAACAAACATATTTCTAGTTTTAACATCTACAGTATGTTTCTGATACGGTCCAAGTTACTCTCTCTGATCTTTATGCTTTTGAGGCCTGACTGTACATGCTAACAGCCCTGTGTTGATCTTAATGTTCTTTTATTCTCCTGGGAAATGAGGCACATGTAATTTAGTGTCTGGAAATCTAAAAAAAAACATTCAGCAGGGTGAATTTGTGCTAATATTTATCTGGCAGGTACAGCCATTCCTAGCTTGGCAACAAAAGATATTTAAATGAGTGTCAGAGATAAAGAAAAGATTAGCAGGTAGCATAGTTCTCGTTCCAAAGATCATCATCATGTGAACACAGTTCTTAAGTAATAGTTGTTTCAGACAGATATGACAACAGCATTGAAATAAAATTGAAATAAAATCATTATTTTATTAATATATGGTACAAGTAAACACAGTGAAAACAGAGACACAATAATCCAGTAAAGATGTAGTCAGTGATATAAAACAGGGGTCTTCAAACTTGGCCCTTTTATGACTTGTGGACTTCAACTTCCAGATTTCCTCAGCCAGGCACACTGGCTGAGGAATTCTGGGAGTTGAAGTCCACAAGTCATAAAAGGGCCAAGTTTGAAGACCCCTGATGTAAATGGTTGACATAAAATACCAAACTCAATGTTTATTTACTTAATTCATAATAATTAGTGAAATTGAACCTTAGCAGCCTAAGGTGTATGGACCTCAATACCCAGAATTCCACAGGCAGCATGCTGGCTGGGAAATTTTGGGAATTGAAGTCCATACATCTTAAAACTGCCAAAGTTGAGAAACACTGCTATAGAGAAACACTACATAGCCAATTGACTATTAGTGGATCATAATATGGTCAGCAAATCAGCTCACAGAACATAGAGAATGGGTAGATCTATACAGAAAGTTCCAGAATATTGCAGAAAATCATGTGAAATTTCTGCTGGGACATAATTGTAGAAACGTGATTCAGTATACACCAGTGTTTCTCAGTTAAATCCCACTAATCACTCTATCAAAGAACCTGGATCTCACCATGACAGAAACGAAAAGGCCACGTGTTTTTGCAGGCATTACATTTATAATTTACAGCAAGTTTAAAGGATTTAGTTACAGTTTTAAGGACTTACTATGTGTCCCATCGAGATTATTTTTCTATACATGAGTTGAGAATTGCACAGAGTCCCCAATTCAGAGTCAAATACTAATGATACATCTAATATGCAATGTCCTTCTCCGAATGGTCACTGTGAATGAACAAGTGAATAAGAAAAGCTACAGGAATTTACTTGAGTAGTTCAACAGGAGGAGAGGAGTGACCGGAAATGTTGTATATTTTGAAGGATTGCCTGCCAAAACGAATTTACTGAATACCTGCCAACTGCAAGAGATGTGTTCTGAGTGCTGCTTATTGTCCCATATGAGTGACTGAGTTACTGTTGAATGAGCAGAGCCTGAAAGAGGAGTGAATATGAATAGCTAATGGAAATTTGAGGGGGGAATTAAAAGGAAATCCTTTAAGTCAAGAGTATGTATTTGGTTAATATGAAAGGGACGAGGAGGAGGAGGAGGCGGCATCCTAAGTAAAAGGAAAGGTGAATGGACAGAAGTCTGCATTTCCTACCTGCAATGCATGTTTGTCTTCCTCTCTGAAAACAACCTGGCAGATACTTGCAGAAAACACTAGAGAAGAATTACGTTAGTTGGTGATTCACTACTATGAGGAATTGAAATAAATGTATGCCAAGCAACCATTGCTTCATAAAGCAAGGATAAGTGATGTGACAAAAGAATTTCCAAAACGTATCAGATTCATTGGCAACTATATTGTCCTGCTAATATAAACAAAACATATGATACAGCAAAGAACACTACAACTGTATCCTCATGGACTTAGAACTTAAATCCTTGAAGGCTCAGGTAATTTTTCCAATCTGTGGAAGAGAACCAGAAAAGGAAAACAGAATTCTACAAGTCAATAACTGAGTATGCAGATCATGTCTGTGAGAGAGACTTGATTTATGGGACCAGGCTCTGAGTTATTTAGATGGTTTATTACCAGCCCAGATCCTACAGTATTGCATCTCATTATAATTAACAGAAATGTCTTTAAAAACCATAGTGAGCTTGATTAGGTGGTTTAAACTGAATCATATTGGAAGATTAAAAACTATCAAGCTGGGATAGGACTTGTGTGTCATATAAACTGGAAGTGATGCTGAAATAAAAATCAGATAAAAATATGGCTCGCAAGATATATGGTTACCTAGCAGTGATATTATTAAGTGTGTCAGCCTTAAGTCCCTACTTCTCCTGCCTTAGAAATGTTGAGCAAGGGGAAAAGTAGTGACTAAGATTATGCTCTTTTCCTCAGGAAGTGCATCTTTGAGGATAGCATAGCGGCTGATGTACAGGTCTAAGACTGGGTAGATCTAAGATCACTGCAACACAGAACCTCGATATTTCTGACCCTGTCTCTATTTTTGATTGTCCTTGTGATTATAACCTTGGAGGAAAGAATTCTGTGTATGCCATTTTGAGCTTGTGACAGGAGAGTGAGATAGATATCTAAAGTAAATATAGTGAATTTGCCCTGAATCTTTCCTTTTTTCCATTTAGAGTTTACTTTTTCTCACCCTGTATAAATCAAGAGACATTTAACATAGGAATATGTTATGCACAAGAACCAGTTTGGTGTACCATAGTAGTTAAGGCATCAGCCTAGAAACTGGGAGACTGTAAGTTCTAGTCCTGCCTTCAGCACAAGACCAGCTGGATGACCTTGGGCAATTACTCAGCCCTAGCAAGCTGACAATGGCAAACCACTTCTCAAAAACCTTGCCAAGAAAACCACAGGAACTAGTCCAGGCAATCATCAGGAATCAAAAACTGAGTTGAAGGCACCAAAATAAATAAAAATGTTATGAACAATAATGAGCATGAGCACCAGTCCAATGTTAGGTATATTTAAAAGAGATCCAGTGAGCAAGTAGATTTCTTAGGCCAAGACAAGCACTGAGATGCAGTCATACTTTTTCTTGTAGATTAATTAAATTGGTCCTGAAGCGGTCCACCAGTCACACAACTAGAACATGAATAATTTTGTTAATTCCAGGATAATCAATTTCCCAGGGTGACAACTATTTCCAGTTATTCTTTTTTAATGCTGTTGCCCTTCCTCAAAAAAACCAAAACAAAACAAATAAAAAACCCAATCCTCTAGCGCAAAATGGGAGAGAAGAAGATTAACATTCTCTCTTCTCTCTTTATTTTTTTAGTAGCCGTGTTGTAAACCATGCTTACTTATGGTTACAATACTAGATTTGGGATTAGAGGGTTGTAAAAAGAGAGTAAATTTGCTCTGCAAAATTCCTGACAATCACTAACAAAGCAAAGAGCTTGGTTTTTCTGTGTCTCCTTGCTTTAATCAACATACATTTTTTAATGAATAGTCCAAATAATGCTTCAAACCAAAACATTTTAATTTCATTCCAAAGCATTCCACAGTAAATTGCATACCTAAAAGTGCACTGAAATGTTGCATCTTTTTGCTGTGTATTTTTGCATCCTCCACCCAAGACCAAATCTCTGAGCTCCATAGCTGAATTGAATTTTAAAGCCAGAACTATATAACCAGGTTGTTGAATCATGACCTGGCTTGTCCTTGTTTGTTGCAAAGAGCTTACACCTTCTAAATAAGCAAGAGCAAGGATGGGCAACTTTTTGATAGCCAAGGAGGGCCCTTAAATGAATTAGTACTATGTAGACTAAATTTGAATGTTTTCCACTTTAGGCAGGGGTGGACTTTATAAATTTTCATTTAAAATAATCTATGCTTTGAGGGGAAGCAAAACAGTCGTATCAAGGCCCACATTGTGTCATATTATTAACAAAAACTATAGTAAAATTCTGCAGATATAATTATGCTGCTTTGGTGGGGACTTAAGATGAAGTCCATCAACCTGGAGTGACCTGTTTAGTGAACACTGACCTTAAGAGCCATTTCAGTATATTCCTGCCTTTGAGCAATTTAGCCTACCTCTCAAGATTGCTGTGGAGATTAAAAATCTGAATAACAAGAGTGGGAAGATACCTTGGAGGTCTTCTAGTCCACCTCCTGCTCAAGCTGGAGACTTGACAAATGGCTGTCCAGTCTCTTGTTAAAAACCTCCAGTGTTAGAGCATCCACAACTTCTGAAGGCAAGCCATTCCACTGACTGACTGTTCTAACTGTCAGGAAATTTCTCCTTAGTATTAGGTTGGTTCTCTCCAGTGCTTTTCTTGTAAAAAAAAAAAGAAAGAAAGAAAGGTGCCGGAACTCACACACATCATACAACCCGCCTTGCCTACCCTACAAGGTTCCATCCAAAAACGGTGCCGGAACTCCATTCTGGGTGTTCTATGACAAAAAAAGCCCTGGTTCTCTCCTTGATTAGTTTCCGTCCATTGCTTCTTGTCCTGCCTTCAGGTGCTTTGGAGAATAGCTTGACTCCCTCTCCTTTGTGGTAGCACCTTAGGGAGTATGTAAAGTAAGTATGCAGGAGTATGTATCTTCCAAAGAACAGTTTGTAAGTTTGTAAGCCGCCCTGAGTCTTCGGAGAAGGACGGGATATAAATGGAATTAAAATAAAAAAATAAAATAAAAAAAGAGAAATATTAACCAAACCATATATTTTTCATATGGCTGCAGTTTAAAATTAAGCACTTAGAGGAATTATTTAAGCCTAGAGTTTCATCTATTGTTCAGTTTGTTTCCAAATACCAAGCTTCATCAGCCATGCCATTTTTACCTAGAGAATATATGTGCAAAAGCCTGTTTCCACATGTGGTGCAGATTATCCTGGGTGGATCGTGGTTTTCGTACTTTGTTGCTCTAAGCTCTGTGAAGATAGGCCTGTTAATTATCGTTTAACTACTGAGATTTCTCAAATACTTGGTATAAAAATCACCCTGTGCCTACTTGTTACAGTACATCAGCAGCTTTGGTAACTGTTTATAATGTTCACTCAAATCATATCTCCTTAGAATCATTAAACATTCAGTAACTTGGAATCCCTTTATAATATGTTTGTGTGTGTGTGTGTGTGTGTGTGTGTGTGTGTGTGTGTGTGTGTGTGTGTATGTATGCATGTAATGCATTATTTTCTGCTTTCTGCAAAAGAAAACCACAAAATTTCTTTCTCATTCAGAGATAACAACAGTATCTAATTAGTGAGTGGAAGCTGTGTATCTTCCAAGATGGTATTTTCCCTCTTACTTGTTGGCACAACATGAGTAAGCATATGATTACACGCAGCTCAGCTTGAAAATTAGGCAACCACCATCTTTGTAGGATTCATGCAGAATTTCACAACTATATGTCCAGATTTTACTAGGAAGAATGGAACAAATCTAAAGTGATAGATGCATAACATATTTGTTCAATTGATAGGAATTAATGTAGACTAAGTTACTTGGATATATAGTTACCTTTGTGTCAGTGGAGCAAAAAAAATAATAATTTAATTGAACTGTCACTTAGATGAATGAACATTGAATTGAGCTAACTCTGCCAGGAGTCACATCAGTGTTAAATGCATCTACAGAGGAATGGGCTGCAGAACCTACCATTTCACAATGATGACAAATGCATCCCCTCTCCCCCAACAGAAGACCAAGCAAAAATGGCAGGATACAATTAATGTGAACATGAAAATAACCCAGTTAGACCCACTTACTACATTTGATCATATAAAATGGTTTTCGTTTATCTGAAAACTGGACCCTGCATCTGTGGAAAAACACTAGGATGAAGATTATTAGCTTGAAAACTAACAAAAAAATACTAGTAATATTCGCAAGGAAAATAAGATACCCTGGCAAAACTGTAAAGCTCATCTATAAAAGATGATCTATAACAAAATGAAAGAAGTTTTAAAGGTCGGATTCTCCTTCCAACCAATTGTTTTGTCTTAAACATTATCCAAGCTCCTCCAAATTATGCAGAGTTGGCTTAAATATATATGCCAAGACACTGTACGTTTCTCTTTAGAAGAATCTGATAAATATGTAATTTTAACTCTAGAAGCAGATTCCTTAAACTGGCAGAAAATGGATGTAGATAGAAGAGAGAGAGAGAGAGAGAGAGAGAGAGAGAGAGAGAGAGAGAGAGAGAGAGAGAGAGAGAGAGAGAGAGAGAGAGAGAGAGAGAGAGAGAGAGAGTAGTAGAACTCGACTTTGTATAAAGTAATTTATATAAAAGCAAACTATGTGGATTGTCCTCATCTTAGATTTTCTTCTTGTACAAATCATCTTAATAAAAATGCTGTCCTGGGATGAAATCATGCATTTTGGGATTTGCAACTTGCATTTTGCAGTGATAGCAACCTGATTACCACATGGAATAACAGTTTCTATCAATAGCTGTGTCATGGCAGTAGTGCATTGGGATTCCTTCAAGGTTATGTAGCTATAGCTACTTTTCAAATCTAGGTATATCTCAATTGCATTCACCCCTATAACATTTTTACCATCTAATCGTAATTTACATGTAATTTCCAAATACAAAATCAGGAAAGGAAGCAAGGACATTATACCATATGAAATCACCAGATTAAAATGATTAAGACATTAAGAGCACAGAAAAAGGGGCAGATAGTTTACAAAAAAAGCATATTTAAAATTTAGATACTTAGACTGAATCCTGAGAGATATGAAAATACTCATCTACAGTTGAATGCCCTATACTCATGTCCTTGTTAGGGAAATGAATTCCTAAATCCAACAAAATGAAAATAGCTAACACTTTTCAAAACGTGACATTTTTCACTGTATTAAGATAAAGCAATCCCAAACATAACCGTTATCCTTGATTACTCAATTCACTTTATTGCTCATTGAGCTTTAATTTGCATAACAAATGCCTCATTCTTGCCCAACAGAAGTAAGGATCCAGACAATTCTTAGCTGACAGCTGTTAGAGGATATGTGTAAAACAGCTTGTCCATTGATCCAATATTTGGCTAAGGGGGGGGGGGAACCACAAAGTAAATGTATACAACTTTAACAAAAAGGTATGGGTAACATCTGTAGAAATATTACATACTAAATAACATTGACTCCTTGTTAGCTTTCAAATATTCACTTCCTAACCATACAGAAAATTATGAAGTTTGTATTTGGCAATGTTACAAACATATGTCACTTTGTCAGACACTCCCCAAATTCCAAAGTATCCGCAACGTCACACTGATGTATATTAGTAAACTTGTTTGAGATTATGTCCCAAAGAAACAGAAAGATTTTGCAACCAGACAAGTGGGTGGAGTTGGCAGGCAGGTCCATGAACAAAGCATTAGCCGACTACATAATGAACACAATAAGCAACAACCCGTTTGTGAAAAAGTGTCAATCATCTATTGAAAGGTGAATTCATTTATTGGACGGTTCAATCCAGTGTAAAGGTTAAGGACCATTAGAAAAAAGAGCAAAGTCCATGAAATTGCATCTAGGCTACTAGATGAAATCAGAACATTTTGCAATCATCTAGTCTCCACTGTGGGCAATCACTGTTTTAATATAGTGATTATTTCAAAATATATTCTTTGATTTTTTCCATCACAGAGTCTGGTCCTGAAATAGGAAACAGTTCAGAGATCAAGTCACCCAAAGCTCTTATTATTAATATTTTTTAATTGCTTTTATGAAAACATATATTTAAACAAAAAAAATACATATAAAAAACAAGACATAACATAAACAATACAATCAACAAAAATACAAAAAGAATACTTAACTTCCGTCATTCCTAATCTTTCTAATCATTTTCAGGTGACTTCCTCAAGTCCCCTCTATCTGTGTTTCATCGTAAATCATCATTAGCAATTTCTATTTCATAATTTTAAATCATATTTAATATCTATCTATATTTAATTTCTTATCATTTAACAATCATTATTTCATATTATCCTTAATACTAAACATTAAACTCTAAAACTACAACCTATAAACACTTCCAAGTCCATTTCAAACTAGTTAATATGACAATATTTCTTCAAATAGTCCTTGAATTTCTTCCAATCTTCTTCCACCGACTCTTCACCCTGGTCACGGATTCTCCCAGTCAGCTCAGCGAGTTCCATATAGTCCATCATTTTCATCTGCCATTCTTCCACCGTTGGTATTTCTTGTGTCCTCCAATTCTTGGCTATCAAAATTCTAGAGGACTGGGAGAGGATGTGGAAAAAGGGTATTAAGTTTACAGCATGCAATGTTTTGAAATAAAATATGATGAAGATGATGTATAGGTGGTATTTAACACCGGTTAAACTTGCAAAAATTTATCATACACATGATAATAAATGCTGGAAATGTAAAGCTGTGGAATGAACCTTTTACCACATGTGGTGGACTTGCCCCATAGTAAAAGACTTCTGGGAAAAGATTTATAATGAATTAAAGAAAGTTTTGAAAAACACATTTATTAGGAAACCAGAAGCCTTCTTATTGGGTATAGTCGGAAAAGAAATTCCCAAAAAAGATGTTACTTTCTTATTATTAATATTTATGGGAAGAAAGGTTAAAGCTGCACAATAAGAATTCCAGCAAGTGCTCTACTTTCAGAAGAGAAGCCTATAGACAGGCAACACTTTGCTATGTCTTTTTAAAAAATTTTTAAAGAGGTGGAAGTTTATCTCTTTTGTAAAGGCAGGACAAGGTGGATCTGTTGACTGTTTTTGGTAGCTGCAGCTAAATCCATGTCCAGATGAGAAACAATTCTGACATTCTGACTCTATGACTAAATTCAAATCTGCATCCTCTTTTCTCCTCTCTTACTTTTTCTTTGGGTATTGGATAAATAACCACTTCTTCATCTCGTAACTTGAATTTATGACTTATTCAAGAAGAATCTCACTTGCTCGGTTGGAGTCATGGGCTGAGTACACCACCCTTTCTCTTCAGCCCTACATGCCATAAAGCACTTAGTTATTCCTCTTTTTCTTCTTCCTGAACAAGTGTATACTTGGCCTTGTAAGATGCAATCCTCACGAGGAAGGTAAATCTGGGGTCCTTGCTACCGAGTGTCTGGGAAACAGTGCTTTAGGGTAAGGATAGAATGGGGATAGGGAACAATGCCAGCCAAAACTGTTGGATGCTGGGTGGCATAAACCACAGAAGGTAATTATTTCTGGCTAAGTTCCTGAGGCTTATGAATCAAGATCTGCCAGCATCTTCCAGCACCTTCTCAACATTCTGCACATCTTTCTGTGGACATGTTTTTTTCAAATAGGAAGACCAATCTGCCAGGATTTCTTAGTCCTTCAGAAAAGCCTCCAGTCTCTGCATATTCCCCTGTGGGGTTTTATTATTATTTGCTCTTTTCCAAACGAGTCCTGGTGTGTTTTGAGGTTTCTGTTACCTGTCTTGTACACTCATTTAATTTTTGCATGCAGTAATGGCAAGAGAACTGTAGCAACATGCCCAAAAATCTTCCTCTCTCAGAGCATTAACAGAACCACTATTTAATGTTGAGTCCTGTAGCAATTGTGATGATAGAATGTCTGATCTTACAAAGGCATCTATTACTTGAACAGGGCACTGGGGCTCTCTCATCCAGCCAGAACTTCCTTTTCTTAATTTCTTGCTTACAATTGAAAGTACTGCAAAACCTGCATAAATTCATGAAAGCAATTTTTGCTATCAAGAAGGAAGTATGAATGGGCTGACGTGTCTACAATTTCAATAATACACTGAAGAGTAATGGAGACCTTACAGGTAGTCCTTGACAGTTTGTTTGACCATTCGAAGTTAAAACAGCACTAAAACCAGCAACTTAAGACCATTCTTCAGTTACGACCTTTGCAGCATCTCCATGATCATGTGATCAAAATTTAGATGCTTGGCAACTGGTTCATATTTATGACCGTTGCCATGTGCCAAGGTCATGTGATCCCCTTTTGCAACCTTCTGATAAGCAAAGTCAATGGGGAAGCCAGCTTCACTTAACAACCAGGTTATCAACTGCAGTGATTCACTTAACAACGGTGACAAGAAAGGTCATACAATGGGGCAAAATTCACTTAGCAAACGTCTCATTTAACAAGATACATTTTGGGCTCCATTGTGGTCATAAGTCGAGGACTACCTGTATTACAATATACTATAGATGTGTCTCTGTGCATACAATATTGCCCTGGTGATCAAGAGAACTGCTCTTTAATCATGTGAGTTCAGAGGAAGATGCCAAGTGCTACACCAGGTCCTGACAGTTACAAGATGGATGGAAAATTGCGCACATGTGTGTGTATACACTGTCAAACCTTCAAACACTCTGAATTCAGCCATGTTTCTTCGCTTTTTGGTTGCCACAGCAATGGGAGGGGGGAGATGCATTCTTATAGTTTAGTCAAAACAATAACTTTTTTCTGGGAACCAAGGTAAAGCAGCCAAAGTGTTTGGCGGGCTGGAGGTACCATTAGGAAGCCCGCCAAAGGTGTTAATTGGGGATTGTGATTTATGACACATTAAGGGGTGGGGAGTTCAATTTTTTACTTTGTAAAAATTCACCTATGTTCGTGCTGATATTATGTAGCCATTAAAAGTGTTCTTTGAGGAAAGCAATTGCCTCAGAGTTCTTATTTCTACTGGTCTCCTTTATCGGAACCATGACATACACTACACTCTGTAATATATTTGCTGTCACACACACACACCTTTTGAGATGCCACCTTTCCCTATTACTCTGCACAACTTCATAGATCTCCACCAAAATTAGGATACATTCTTCCCAAATGTATTCAGCCGAAATGTACTATGCTAATCATTTTTTGCACCTATCAGCAATGTAGAAGATGGGGGAGGAAGGAACCAAGTTCCCCTCCCTTTCCCACAATCTTTCGTGCATCTAAAGACACCATTCTTTTACAGAACGCAAAGGAGGCCGTATGACATAAAGTTATTTTCTTGAACACTAAGCAACTTGTTCACAGTATCGTCTGCAAAGGCAGACACCTCGTTGTTCCTCGTGGAAAGCTACTGTATTGGTGTTGCTATACAAATAATTAGAAAATTATTGTCATTGACTAAGTACAGGTAGTCCTCAACTTACAATCACAATTGAGTCCCAAATTTAAGTTGTTAAGTGAAACATTTGCTAAGAGAATTTTGCCCCATTTTACAACCTTTTTTGCCCCAGTTGTTAAGTGAATCAATGCAGTTGTGAAGTTAGTGACACAGTTGTTATATCACTCTGACTTCCCCATTGACTTTGCTGGTCAGAAGATTGCAAAAGGTGATCACATGACCCCGGGACACTGCAACCGTCATAAACATTGCCAAGTGTCTGAATTTTGATCACATGATCTCAGGAACACTACAATCGTTGTGTGAAAAACAGTCACAAGCCACTTTTTTTCCCCATGCTGATATAACTTTGAACGATCAGTAAACGAATTTATGTAAGTTCAGGACTATCTCTATAGTCTTCCTCAGCTCTTCCCCCTCCCCCCAAATTGTATAACATCACTGTACAGGCATGGGAATAGAAACAGATTTAATCGTTGCTATTTCTGCTGATAACAAGCTGACTTATCAGTTCTATCCAATCACTACTTTCCCCTTCCTCTCAATCCGTTGTCTCCCCATACATTGTCTTTGCAATTCGGTGTTTATTTAATTGCACTATGTGATCAAATCGTATCTTCTTACTTTATATCTATTCTGCCGGAACATTTTCTGTATCCCAGTCATTAGATAGGCTCAGCCATTCCTTGTCTTTTAATATACTGTATACAGCTTAAACTTTCTTTTCTAGCCGTTCTAATTTTCACGCTATTTTCTTCCACTTCTTTCAGGTTTTTTCCATGTCCATTTTTTCAAAGATTTACTCTTGACGCTATTAAATAATGAGAAGTCGGGCTTCTTGGGTTTCTATGTTTTATTTTTTAAAAAAAACAAACGCCTAGTTTTGTACAACAAAGAGCTAGTCTGGAAGGCACCTATGTTAGGCAAGATGGAGGTCTGCTAATGAAAGTATCAGGACTCTATCTTGAAATCAGCCTCCGGAAACAGGTGGAAGTAGGGAATATGGAATATATATTTTTTTAATTCCTTTTTCTATCCCGCCCTTCTCCGAAGACTCAGGGCGGCTTACAAGCTTAGCAGTAGCCTTCATCCTATGTATATGCCTGCTTATTAGGGCTTTTACACACACACCCCCAAGCAGCATTATTACAAAGTCAGCTTAATTGCCCCCAACAATCTGGGTCCTCATTTTACCTACCTCGGAAGGATGGAAGGCTGAGTCAACCTTGAGCCTGGTGGGACGCGAACCTGCACTAATTGCAGGCAGCTGGTGTTACTTAAGGAGGCATTAGCCCACTGCTCCACCAAGGCTCCAATAGAATATGCCCAATAGAAATAACTGTCAAGGTGAGACATGAATGATTACACTTCCCAAGCAACAACCTGCAGGTAGTTTATAGAAGAATCGATTATTAAGTACAGCAAATGAGTTCATATTGTCGAACAACAAAAATAAAGTCAGTAGGGCTCTGCTTCAGCAGAGAATAATTTCACAGGCCTACCCCATAATTATCAGAAGTGTAGATTCCACCCAGACCGATTTCATTCTATATCTGATATAGTTCCTTCTTTTTCAAGATCCCCATCCTGATTATATTTCGACTTCACCACTCCCTCATGAGTCATAGCCTAGAGGGCAGAGTTGGGGTTTTTTTTAAAAAAGAAAGAAAGAAAGAAAGAAAGAAATATAGCAGGTCAAGGGCCATATTGGGAAGCCTGTGACTCACTGAAATGGAGAACAGCTTCTGCATGTAGAGGCATCGCTCAGGGAGAGATTGTAGCCTGGCTAATCTAAAGAATGTGCACTTGGCCAGCAAAGTCACTGGGAAAATGATTGTGTTTGGACAGAGGGAAAGAAATTCTGAAAATATAGGGGACAAGTATGCAAAAGGAGGTTGTGCAAAAGCAGGCAAGCTGTTTCTACTCACTAGAAGAACATTAGCAACGTTAACTAAAGAGTAGGAGGGGAATAATTCAATAATCTGAAGTTAAAATATTTTCACTAGTAATCCTTTATCTTAACAGCCTTTCCCAAACTTATTCTTTTGCCATGTTTACTAAGGCCACTAACCAGGCAGTATTCTGAAGAAAATACAGAAAATAACTAATACAGCTTTGGATAGGTTGCTTAAAAGATGGGTTTGGAAACTTCATCTCCTGCAGAATATGTGGTTTCATGGACTTATTCACAATTTTGAAGCAATTACGGTACATTGGTTTTAATGTATTTCAACACCCATTGCAAATGCTGATTTTTACTTTCCTGAAATAGTTTGGCTTTCAGCACATCAGAGAATATAGTCTCTTCAGGTTAAATATGTCCTACACTTGAAATTTTCTAATCAGAAGTGATAATGATTCCCTTAAGGAAAAGGCACAATAATCTCCACCAGAAGGAAGGCTTCTTTACAGCAGGGGTGTCAAACTCAATTTCATTGAGGGCCGCATCGGCATTGCGGTTGCTCTCAGGGGGCCAGGTGGATATGGCCAGGGTGGGTGTGGCTTACTGGGTGGGCATGGCTAGAGTGTGTATGGCCTACTGGGTGGGCATGGCCAGCTCTACAGTACATTGTTCACATCAAGGGTGCCTATGGGGGCCTGGGCAGGAGTGGGACAGATCTGAGGGTCTCTGGCAGAAGGAGGGTCTCTGGGCCAGGGCCAAGGCAGAGGGGGCCGTTCCCTCACTGTTTCCAGGTTGGCTTTGCGGGCCACATAAAACCACTTCACGGGCCGGATCCGGCCCCCGGGCCTTGTGTTTGACATGTCTGCTTTACAGTATCGGTAGTTGGAACTCTCTTTCCTGAAGTTTGTATTTAGTATCCTCTGAAAAGACTTTGTTAGAGTGACTTGATTGGAAGTTATTTTCATTACTGCAAAACTGGAATATTATAAATAGCATTGAATAACACTGATAATGGGGAAAAATATCCTGAGCAAGCACAAGGTAAATAGATATAAATAATTTAATAAAATTAAATATATAAAACATGAAGTTGAGTTTTCAGAATTTAAAAGACAAAGTATTTTAAATATGTAACCATTATATTTCAATAGCTTTACATATTATATAGTTTCCCCACTTACAATATTTTCCTTTTTAAGTTGGAATTTTTCTTGCTTCTGATATTAACAATCTAGCACAATAGTGCTAGAAGAGCCTTGGTGGAGCAGTAGGCTAATGCCTCCTTAAGTAACACCAGCTGCCTGCAATTAGTGCAGGTTCGCATCCCACCAGGCTCAAGGTTGACTCAGCCTTCCATCCTTCCAAGGTAGGTAAAATGAGGACCCAGACTGTTGGGGGCAATAAGCTGACTTTGTAATAATGCCGCTTGGGGCCCCCCGAAAGCCCTAATAAGCAGGCATATACATAGAATGAAGGCTATTGCTAAGCACATTGGTTTGTGCTTAAAATTGTAAGCCGCCCTGAGTCTTTGGAGAAGGGCGGGATATAAATGGGATTTAAAAAAAATAATAACATTAAAAAACAGTCATCTTTTGTTTCTTGTTGCCTTTTTAATATGTTTATTTATTTATTTATTTATTTATTGCAATTACAGACCTCAAAGAGCTGCTTTTCCATTTGATGGTATCAACATGGTTGCCGCACTTGATTGTGGCTTTTAGTACCTGAAAACTGAAATGCATTGGACTATGTTTACATCAGTTAACATTGTCTATTCCTGAACAATTGATAGCTAACTGATGATAGAACTGTCCTAATGGCTTAATTGTGTGAAGACTGCCAGAACAGAGCCCAAGACTTCTAATTCAGTGACATCACAACTCATGTGTCTTTCTGAGAAGAGAATGCCATTTTCTGACAATCAAAATATTGTGGACTCTGCCCCAAAGGTGCTTTAAATGGGATTAAATTTTCAAAAGGCAACTGGATTTTGTTTTTTCTTTGAAAAAGTTTCACTTCTCATCCAAGTTGTTTCAGAACTGAAGAAGCAAAACATTTTCAAAGAAAAAACAAAGTCCAGTTGCCTTTTGAAAAGCATCTTTGGGGCAACCATGACCTGGATGATTGAGAATCTCCACAGGCTTTGTGGACTCTTTGCTGTAACTTAGTAAGCTCTCTTAAAAAGGTATATCCATGAGGAAAGGAAAGGGAGATAATTCTTTCAAGCTAGAAAACGAATGAGTAAATTCTTTCAGAAGTCTACAAACTAAGTCGGAAGACTCTGAAATGAGTGTAAAAGTAAGTCCTGGAAAAGTTGACATGCCTCCAAGAGCCTCACCTTGCTGAACACAAATGCCCCCTCTTCATTTCCTTTGAACAGTTGCCCCTGCAGGATGTAACTGCTGAAGGGCAAGCAGATACCTTTGTTCAGCTTTGTCTTTCAAAACTATTTCATCACCCCCAGGCATGACAAGAAGTGCTTAAGTAAACTCATTTCACTGTTTTAAATGTAATCACTACAAAAGAATTATGATTCCCAGGATGAAAAAGAAAAGGACAAAGGGGTTGTTGTACTTTGTTTTGTGTATTTTATTATACATGGTGATTAATAAGAGGCATATCTGGGATTCGTCTTGCTATATGCGTATCTGCTCTTTTCATATATAATTTCTTACCTTGATCTATGGTGGGACTAAACAGAACATTTTGTATTTTATCATAGAATAGAATAACAGAGTTGGAAGGGACCTTGGAGGTCTTCTGGTCCAACCTCTTACTCAGGCAGGAGAACCTATACCATTTCAGACAAATGGCTGTCCAATCTCTTCTTAAAAACTTGGAGCATTCACAACTTTTGGAGCCAGGTTGCTCCACTGATTAATTGTTCTGTCAAGAAATTTCTCCTTAGTTCTAGGTTGCTTCTCTCCTTGATTAATTTCCATCCATTGCTTCTTGTCCTGCCTTCAGGTGCTTTGGAGAATACATATCATTTGCTCTATAAGGTACAAAAAAAAGCCTCACCATCTATTTTGTTATTATTGAGAATGGTAAACTACAAAGACCCTAAACATTTCAGAGTAGTAATGTGTAGAACTAGTTTGAGTCTGAAGCGGATAAAGAGAGTAAAGTGATTTCATCTGGAAAATAGCTACCTTGATTGCATGAACCAGAAAAAGCACACTTATGACTTGTGGTTTTGATGATTAGGGGGAAAAATTGGATAATAGAAAAAAGTAAGCTTTTTTTTAAAAAAATCATAGAATAAGCAGTAATTTTGTAATTATATTTGCTACAAAGGAAATTGGAAGCTTCTTTCTATTTCCTCTTGTCTTTTCTTTGGGCACTTTTGTCTCTCTTTTTCCTCTTTTTCTTCTTCTTGCTTTTCTTTATTCTGTATGAGTTTGTGTTAGTTTTTATGTTCCCTTTTAAATATACACCACCTCACAATGTTTTGCTACTGTAAAATAGAATCATTAAGCATGTTGCAATCAAAAGGTATTCCAGGGGAAATGGAATGAAGAAAAAAATAAGCAAGGAAAATATGTTAATTCCTCAAATTACTTGAAATGTAGAATATAACTGAGGTCAGATGTAACCACGTATTAGTTCATTTATTACAGCCAGTTTCTGAACAAATTTCACCAGATGCTGGCAGAGTATGACAAAACCATTCTTCAACGCAGGTTTCAAGAACGCTGCTTCTAGTCCTTGCTGAGAAGGAACAGTGACAATTTGTAGATCATTGCCAAACTGTGCAGAACAGCCTCAGCCCTATCCCTGTGAACTCCATGAGATAAAATGAGTCACTAGATAATGATGAATATGCTATTACCAGGCCCAAATCTTCTCTCCATTTTTCCCTTTGAGACAGAAGCATCTAATTTTTTTATACCTCATTCTCATGTTCTTTCAACTTTCCTATTGATGTTTTATTTGCTTCTTTGTTCTCAGAGACAACTATTTTTTCCCTCAAGTATCTTTCCAACTCATTATAGTTCTTTTATGAGACCCTTCGTTCAATGGTATCTACAGCATCACACAATCCCTCACATATGCAATGACACATAGTGACCACCTGCAGAGAAACGTACGTAAGCTGCAGTATTGAGATTATGATTTCATGACACATTTTACCACGTCCCCTTGCCTAGTGCAGATATCCATTCCCTGCTTCCTGATCTGAAAAACCCTCATAAGAGAAGTTGTTTTAGAAAGAATGACCGCACAATAAAAGGTATGACACTAATACCGGTATTCATCACTTGACCAGGACCCATGATGGCCAGCCCTGTTGGAATAGGTACCCCTGGGTGAGACAGGTGGTAGTCTTGGTTTAAGATTATGATATCTTAATCACTTCTTAACTTTTATGCTTGTTAGAGTTTGAGATCACCAACAGAAGAAGAAAAAGTCTGCTAGACTTGTAGCTGTTTCTCCCCCAATAATGGAATGCTCTTCCCAGAGAGGTCCACCTGAGGTCTATTTTAATTCTTTCAGCAGGAAGCAGAGAGCCATCTTTTTCCACAAGCTTTTAAATTTCCATATATAATTACAGTATTTGTGATTGCTAAAGAACCTGCCATTTTCATATCACTTTACTGTTCATTTCAGTGCATAAAACAGGACCTCTAGTGTGGGTATTATTTCAGGAGAGGCATGAAGAGACCATAGGCTTTCACGCATATTTGATTATTTGAAAGAGAATGGCAACAGTTACTAATGTAAGAAACAACAACTACCCATATTCCTTAGTTTCCCCCTTATTCTTGGTTGTAATCCTTTAATGAATCAAATAAAGCAATTAAAGAAGATCTGTGGAATCTAAATTGGCATAAAAATGGTTTGGTTTTTTTTTTGCCAAAGCATCTAATGTTATAATTAAAACGAAGACCTCAGATTTAGGGATACTCTGCCACACCTCTCTTACCCACAGTTATTTCCACGTTCATAAAATCCAATATTTTTAGCATGCACTGAAATCAAGTATTGGCTGAGTCATACCTCAATACTCACTTGGAACAACGAGGGAGGGCCTCCATCCTTCAAAGTAGGATAATTCCCATCATGAGCCAATGGAATATGTAGTCCCACACGGGACAGCTTAATGGTATGTAGGAATGGCTTTAGGCAACAGTAAAAAGAGCCACAGCCAGGGGAACAGTAGGCAGTTTAACTTACAACTGGATTGGGGGAATGACAAGTGTCTCAAAAGATACTCTTGGGTTTCATGGGTTGTAAATGTGACATGAGAAAAGGTTACTTCAGACTTGCAAGATCTTGTTTTAATGTGATATCATAAAATAAAACATAGTTATTTCATCTGGGCATGCTTTCTCTCTGGACTACCTTCCATGACTGGCCAAGCAGCACAAAAAGACTTAGTTTGACAGTACTTAAGCCACAGTTTAATTATTTCTTTTTAAGTATCATCTGGATCTAAGATGAGGACTTTCTCTGTTTAAAATTTTGAATTTCCATTTTTTACATTATACACACACATACATACAGGTTTTTCTGTAACTTTTGTAATTAAAGAAAATTTACAATTTCTTTATAATTATTGATCTGATCTATTACAATGATCAATTCAGTCAACTAAGGATCATGTTATCAAAAATAATCTAATTGAGAAAAGATTATTAAATCTATATCCACTTTTTATAAAACAATGTAAGAAGAGTTTGAATATTTTTACCTGTATACATTTTGCAAATGTATTGGTTGTATGGGATGCCTTTAATATTCACACCTGTCTTACTGTTTGTATGTTATTGAAAAAGAAAATTGAAAACTTTTCAAAGTTCAAAGGTACCTTTGAGCGTAAGTGAAATATGATCTATACCAAAATTATATAAAGCTTTCCTTGAATTCTGAATTAAGATGTTAAATCCCTTTATACTCCTGAAACAGAATATTTACTGAATTACAAACATCAGATATATTGGGAGCAAGATGAAAGGCCAACAAATTACTAGCCTTTTGGCTGAAACAATAGGAAGAATGTAATATTATCTCTTCTATTAAGGCTGCCCAAGGTAAAATATATAGTGATTTAATTAATCCATTCTTTTTTTCTCTTAATGGTACAATATTCAGTTAAATAAAACCGAGGAAGAAATCAATCTATTTTATATAATATTTTCTCCATGGAATTATGCATAATCCAACTGCCTATGTAGCTACACTTTTATCTTATATATAATAATAAATATCATTAAATCTATGAAATCAGGAAAAGCTCCCAGACTAGGTGATTATCCTATTGAATGGCATATATTGGATTCTATCACCCAGTACAATTGGAAGTGTATAATGATGTCTTTTAAAGTAAGGATTTCTTGTTTCCTTCAGTAAGCAAAGTTCCTGCTGACTGTGCAGACTATTGTCTGACCAGATTGAACACTGATACAAAATATTCACAAAAATCCGGTCAATGAACTTCAGTTGTCACTTTTCACAATCTGGTTTTGTAAAAGAGTTTTGTAATATTTATAACTAATTGGCTTTCTGAATGCTTATTCAGAAAAAAATGAAATCAGTAGTGCCAGTTTCATTGCATGTAGAAAAGGCTTTTCCTATGATGAATTTTTTTTTTCCAAAACAAGTCTTGCTAAATATGTTTTTTCTCCTTTACTATTTCAAAAAACGCAGTTATCTCTTCTATCAAAATGTCTCACAGAAGCCATTAGAGATAACCTTTTTTTCTCCTCTTATTTTTCTTTTGATATTGGATACACCTGCCTGCTTATGTTCCTTCAAGGTAGGCGGGGCATGGAACAGAGAATAAAAAGGAATACAAGAACTCTATTGTTATAAAGCAGTATTTGTTAACCTCAGCAACTTTAATTTCATCATTCAGAGATGAATGATGAATCAGTCAGCGAGACTCCTTGCAGGGGATCCCCAAAACCATTTTTTCAACTTCTAAAAGCAAGAAGCATTTTAGAACTTGAAAGTTTTTTTTTTCTTCCTAGCTGTTGCTGCTGCTCAGAAATCCTTGCCCTTCCTTTGCAAATCTGGTGCAAGTAAAAGTACTAATATTTTGAATCAGTTTATTACCAATACATTTTAAGCCATTTATGTCATTGCTAGAGAATTTTAGATTACCTAAAATTGAGAAATGGCTGCATGATCATTTTGAGACAAGATTGCAGCAAATAAATTAAATAAATAAATGGTAAAAATTAAACAAATAATCAATAATCAATTATATCAATAGCATCTGAAATTCCCAAGTTGCTATCATTATCAGAATGTATCTTAGGCAACTTTACTGTATTTTGAGTAAACAATGAAATGTCACAAACTTAAGGAAGACAAATAAAACCAACATTTCCTTTTCACATTACCGATAAACTTCTAGATCAGGGGTGTCAAATTGGCGGCCTGCAGGCCGGATTCATCATGTGCAGGCTACTCCCATCCTGGCTCCACAAAGGCAAAAAATGTCGCAATATGTCATGATACATCATGTGACACAATCGAGTTTGTCATCCATAGTCTAGATGCAATTCAAGATGCTGGTAGGGACATATGAAGCCCTTTATGACATTGGGTCTGATTACCTGAGGGAAGATCCTTATTCCACTACACCTGGTAAGAAAGGGAATAGTGGGCATGTTCCAGGCCTCATCTTTGCAGATTGCAGGTCCCAAGAAGCATGCTTTCTATCTTAGTGCTCGCTCTCTCTCTCTCTCTCTCCCCCAAGAGTTGGTTTTGCTCTGATGCTACTACCATCCTTTAAGTGAACCTTGAAGTCCTGGCTCTTCCTCCAGGCCCTAAGATGAGACATGGTTTTCTTTAGTTGTCAATCTGGTTTTGTTCTTTTTGAGTCTTAATAGTTTTATCAGGTCATGACATATTATTGTTTATTTGTTTTTAATTAATCATTTTAAGCCATTTAAAGTTGATTTTGTTTGGCAGGCCTTTTAATTTGCAAAAATAAACAAATCAAATATCCAGGTGTTTTACAGCAGTGTTTCTCAGTACTAGCAACTTTAAAATGGGTGGACTTCAAGTCCCAGAATTCTCCAAACAAAAGTCCACCCATCTAAAGTCAGGTGAGGTGAAAAACACTGCTTTAGACAATGTTTAAAAATGGTTTGCTATCATTCTCAAGAAGTTTAAAATGTATATGAGCTTGCCCTATTATTGTTCTCTTTTTGTTCAATATCAATACATTTATCTCTATGGTATTACAAAAACCTTGTTTAAGGATATGAATGTACTTTAGGTATCCAAAACCTGGAAGAGATGTCTGTATGAAGAATTGCATATTTATTGATTATGTGGGGCAGCAAAGTAGACCATATGATTGAAAAAATAATGTAGATGCAGATTTATAGTCTTGGATCCCCATTGTGTATATATTTTTACTTCATGAATTAGCTCTTCATGGAGGAAAGATTGAGCAATATTATTCTGTGAAGTCAGGGTTTCATGATGCGATAGGAAATCAGGCTGAATGATTTGTTATAAATGGCACATTTTTTGGTTCTTTTCCTCTCTCTTTTTTCCTTTTTTATGTTCCCTTTTGTTCTTTTTCTCTATTTTATATTAAAGCCATAAAAGTACTTTTTTATTAAAGAGTTTTAAAGTACTTTTTAATTATAAAAATATCTATACCATTCTTACTCCAAGAGGAACCCAGAGCAGTTTTACAAACAATAAAAACATTCA
This sequence comes from Vipera berus, assembly GCF_964194415.1. Classification (NCBI taxonomy): domain Eukaryota; kingdom Metazoa; phylum Chordata; class Lepidosauria; order Squamata; family Viperidae; genus Vipera; species Vipera berus. The sequence continues at coordinate 208,735,897 of NC_138203.1, read as the reverse complement.
TAAACCAACAAATCACTTTTAAAACCAATAGTTCTAAAAAGTGATATTCAAATACTGAAGAGATACAACAACCTGCTGCTTCTATTTTCAATGTGTTTTCTTTATACTATTTATTATGTATAATGAAAAGAAAGCAATATGGGGATACAAGAGCTTTATAGAAGACAAACCACACAGCTGCTACAAAACTGGAAAAAAACTATCTGAGGAAAACCCTTAGGAAAGCCAACAGTTTAAATAGTTTTTATGATTTGAATTTTTGTTTCTGTGCAGTATTAGAATGAAACTAAGGAATAACAATAAGAGTGATAAGAGTGATAACAGGAATAGCAACATCTGCATGGCAATCAATAACTTCCTAAAAGTCATTAGTAAATTAACATTAGTCTTCTTTTATAGCTAACACTGAAAATTACATACAAAAATAGTTCTTAAGTTACAGGCTACATAGGTGGCCTTTTCACACTTAAGAGAAACTGTGCCCTATGCTATAGATAAGTCAGTAACAAAATAATTATTTGTTTATCTTTCCTTGAAAAGAAAGTGTGTTATTTTCTCAGAGTAAAGGTTAGATACCTCATTAATCCTCTGCCTTGCTCCTTGTGTTGCAGGAAACACTTCTGGGCACTTGTGTACCCCACGGTTTGTCAACCTGAGCAACTTTAAGAGGTGCAGGCTTCAACTTCCAGAATTCAGGGAGTTGAAGTTCAATCATTTTAAAGTTGCTAAGGTTGAGAAATATTAGTCTACACACCTACAGTTGTGGTTGGCATTATTGCTGAGCACAGCAAGGTGAACCACTGTGCCTTGTGTGGGCAGTTTGCAAGAATTTGCCCACACCGCTTAGCACTGGTGAGCACGGCCTGAGCCATTCTGACAACTGCTGCCAAAGAGAATATAGGGGAACAATAGCAAGGATGCACTGCCATGCCTGTACATGCCCAGAGAATCTGCTTGTTCCAGGCAATGTAAATAAAGGTTGTGCCTCTGAGAATATGTTATATGTGGGTTAGACATCTTTATTGCTGAATTTCCCATGATTAGGTATTTAATTATACCTAATTGGGAGTTGGGAGTGGGAGGCACCGTTTTACGGTGGTTCTCCTCCTATCTCCTGGGCCGTTCGCAGTCGGTGTTGACGGGAGGGCAGAGATCCACCCCGAGGCCTCTCATTTGTGGAGTTCCTCAGGGGTCGGTTCTCTCGCCCCTCCTGTTCAACATCTATATGAAGCCGCTGGGTGAGATCATTCGTGGTTTCGGGGTGGGGTATCATCAGTACGCTGATGATACCCAACTTTTTCTTTCCACCCCGAACCAACCCAGCGATGCCCTCGCCGTGATGTCCCGGTGCCTGGAGGTGGTCCAGGTCTGGATGGGGAGAAACAGGCTTCGACTCAATCCCGCCAAGACTGAGTGGCTGTGCATACCAGCATCTCGGGTCAACCAGACTATTCCATCTCTAACGATGGGGGGTGAGGTGTTACCCCCCGTTGATAGGGCTCGCAACTTGGGCGTCCTCCTGGATTCACGACTCAATTTTGAAGACCATATAGGAGCTGTGACCAGGGGGGCTTTTGCCCAGGTTCGCCTGGTGCGCCAGTTGAGACCCTATCTGGACCGAGATGCCCTACGCACAATCACTCATGCGCTCGTGACCTCCCGTTTAGACTACTGCAACGCTCTCTACATGGGGCTGCCCTTGAGGACCACTCAGAGGCTTCAGCTGGTGCAGAATGCAGCCGCGCGAGTTGTGATGGGGGTTTCCCGATACTCCCATGTAACACCTGTACTCCGCAAGCTGCATTGGCTTCCAGTTGCCCTCTGGGTGAGATTCAAGGTGCTGGTGATGACCTATAAAGCCCTAAATGGCTTGGGTCCGGGATATCTGAGGGAACACCTGCTGCCGGCATCAAGTTCCCTTCGTCCAGTGCGCTCCCACAGGGAGGGTCTTCTCAGGGTGCCACCGGTAAGAGATTGCCGGCGGACGACACCCAGGGATAGGGCCTTCTCAGTGGGGGCGCCTGCCCTTTGGAACCAGCTGCCAGTGGAGCTGAGGACTGCCCCCGACCTCCGTTCAGTCCGCCGGGACCTGAAGACCTGGCTCTTCGAGCTCTCTGGCCCAGGCTGAGGATTAATCTTATTTTAAATGGGGTTTTATTTATGCAGGGACAAATATAATTTTTTTTAATTTGTTTTTAACTTTTGTATCTTGGCTTTTTAATCACCCTTGCTATTAGAAGACAAGAACAACGTTCACAGGTGTGGACACACATGGCTACACACAACCATGCCTTTAATCTAGCAGGGACTGAGGCAATTGCCAGCGACAACACTAAAGGCGGCCCCTTGTTTAAGGAAGCTTGGTTTTCAAACCACTCCTCCATCAACCGGCATATAGACCTCCCCCCTGCATACCAGGCACTAAAAAAAAATTGGGAAAGCAACGATGTGCGCGACATGAAGACAAACAGCGCAAGAATTCACAAATTACCTCATTGCATCAAATCCAAGATTGCACCAGCACACAACCACTCTGCAATGTTGAACACAAGGAAGAAGAGCAACAACCATTTAAGATCCCTGGCATGAGAACACGGACAATGACCAGAGTTATGGCTACAACACATAGAGCTATAAACAATTCACTTTTAACAACAGATACCCAGAGACAAATACATCCCAAAAATGGATGCGCGACAACTCAAAGAAATACGGCAGACCTCAACAAACAGATCTGAGCGTGCTCCATGAGCAGAGTGCAGACACCAACAGTATAAATGGAATCTCCCCACCCCAGCATCTCCATCCTGACGACGTTGGCAGTTGGCCAACGAAAGCTTGATTTTTCAGCAATAAAAACTGTTTTAGTTTTTAATTCTATCCCAGTGTTCATTTGTTTGTTAATTTTAACACGCCTGGGATTCGTATTTTTAATCTTATCAAGGAATATATATATATATAAATATATATATAAACTTTTGTTCTTTTTTAAATTGCTGTGTGTTTTAGTATTTGCACCCACAACCATTTGGTATTGGACAACTTGCCTCCAGAAGTGGTGAATGCTCCAACACTGGAAGTTTTTAAGAGACTGGACAGCCATTTGTCCGAAATCGTATAGGGTTTCCTGCCTGAGCAGGGGTTGGACTAGATGACCTCCAAGGTCCCTTCCAACTTTATTATTATATAAATCTCTAATAGCAATGGCAGCATTAGTAAAACACACTCATGTAATGCACATATTCATGCTAACAAGGGTATTTTTAAGATAATTTCTTGTCCCTCCCAATGGGTGTGAATGCATTCACAAGAAAATGAGTGATGACTGCTGGAGTTTAGAATGGCGTTATTGTATCATTTGGCTAAATCATTTGGCTAAGAGTACAGAGAAGAGCAACAGATACGATTAGGGGACTGGAGGCTAAAACATATAAGGAACAGTTGCTGGAATTGGGTATGTCTAGTTTAATGAAGATAAGGGCGAGGGGTGACATGATAGCAGTGTTCCAATATCTCAGGGGCTGCCACAAAGAAGAGGGAGTCAAGCTATTCTCCAAAGCACCTGAAAGCAGGACAAGAAACAATGAATGGAAACTGACCAAACTCAGAAGCAACCTAGAAGTAAGGAGAAATTTTCTGACAGTTAGAACAATTAATCAGTGGAACCTGCTCCAGAAGCTATGAATGCTCCAACACTGGAAGTTTTTAAGAAGAGACTGGACAGCCATTTCTCTGAAATGGTACAGGGTTTCCTGTCTGAGCAGGGGGTTGGATTAGATGACCTCCAAGGTCCCTTCCAACATTATTGTTGTTGTTGTTGTTATAAAACTTTTATTCATTAAACATGAACCTCAGTCAACTGAACATTCAAATTGACTGGCACTAATGGTTGACACAGGTTGCTGCCAGCATCCTAGGTATCAACCAAGTATATTAATTATTATTATTAGTATTAGTATTAGTATTAGTATTATTTTATTCATTATTATTATTATTATTATTTTATTCATTATTATATTATTATTATTATTATTATTATTATTATTATTATTATTATTATTATTATTTTATAAAACATGAAATTCAGTCAACTGAACACTCAAATTGACTAGCACTAATGGTTGACATGGGTTGCTGCCAGCATCCTAGGTATCAACCAGGTATCTCCTTAAAATGTAAGATGTTCCAAGTAGCGCAGTTTTTTGTAGCTTTGCTGGAGTTATTGCAGGAAGCTGTAATTTCTTGATGTATTTTTGCAAAGTTTTTGGACATAGTTCCCAGTGCCCCGATGACAATGGGTATCACTGTTACACGTTTCATCCATAATCGCGCAGTTTCGATGGCCAGGTCGCTGTATTTCGTAATTTTTTTCCAGTTCTTTTTCTTCGACTCTGGCATCTCATGGTACAGCGTTATCAGTCAACTGTACACTTCGGTTCTCTATGACTGCGATATCTGGCGTGTTGTGTTCCAAATGGTGATCTGTCTGTATTTGGAAGTCCCACAAGATCTTCACCCTCTCATTCTCGACAACTTTTTCCACCCTATATTCCCACGACTTTTTCGACACAGGCAAGTCATATTTTTTACACAATGCCCAGTGGATTAGTTTAGCAACTCGGTCATGTCTAGCTTTGTAATCAGTTTGCATGATTTTGCTGCACTCACATATTAAATGTGAAACAGTTTCAACTTTGTCGTTGCAAAGTTGGCAATTTGGATTGTCAGTAGATTTTTGTATCTTCGCTTTCATGGCATTAGTTTGTAGTGCTTGTTCTTGAGCAGCCAGTATTAAGCCTTCTGTTTCTTTCTTGATGGTTCCCATCTTAAGCCATGTCCATGTCAAGTTGTTATCACATTTTCCTTCAATGTTTTTCAAATGCTGTCCATGAAAATCTTTGGTTTTCCATCTATTTAATCTGTCATCCAGCCATTTTCCTTATATTCTGCCTTTGTTTCTGTTATTTTTATAATGCTCTCTGTTTTCACAGGCTGCAGCAATTTTTCTGTACTTTGATTTACATAGTCATTCAAACTTCGTTTTTCTTCTTCTACAGTTTGGTGGATTTGCAGTAGCCCTCTGCCCCCTATTCTTCTTGGCAGATACAACCTGTCAATGTCACTTTGTGGATGTAGAGCATGGTACATTTTCAAAAGTTTACGCGTTTTCCGGTCTAGGTGTTCCAATTCGGCCAAAGTCCAGTTGATAATTGCAGCTGGGTAGCGTATCACTGAGACTGCCCATGTATTAATGGCTTTAATTATATTTCCAGCATTCAGCTTTGATTTTAGTATTTTGTGGACTTTCCTGATGTATTCCTTTTGTGTTGACTCTTTGACTTTTCCATTCAAGATGTTATCTGCTTCCAATATGCCTAGGTATTTGTAACCCTCATCCTTTGCTAGTGCTTTCATAATACTTCCATTTTCCAGTTCTGTTCCTTCTATTTTTCCCATTTTTCCTCGCTGCATGGATAATATAGCACATTTTCCAAGTCCAAAGTCCATTCTGATGTTCCTGCTAAACAGTTGAACTGCGTTGAGTATTGATTCAAGTTCACTGTGGCTTTTCGCATATAATTTTAAGTCATCCATGTATAGTAGATGGTTTATCTTGCCATGCTGGCTTGAGATGTGGTATCCCAGTCTTGTGTTTCGTAATATTATTGTCAATGGAATTAATGTGATGTTTTTTTTTATTGAAAAGTTTTACAATACATTTTATCTTTAACAATCCCTCCCCCCCTCCCTCCACCCAACCCTTCCTAACCCTCCCTAACCCTCCCCCCCTTCCCCCCTCCCCGACTTCCCAGAGCTAAATACAAGGTATAAAAGCAAAAAACAATCATAAACAACCATATGTTAACAACAATAAACTATTAAGTCTATCGCACCTAGCTCATATGAAATGACTACAAGCAATACTAATATCACATAAAAAAAAAAGAAAAAAACTTATTCAAATGCTAAGTGAAACTTTTTGGTCCCATATTTGTTCTGGATATAATCAATCCACTTTTTCCACTCCATAATATAACGTTGTTGCGAATGGTCTTTCAAATAAGCCGAAATCTTTGCCATTTCCGCCAGGTCAGAGACTTTTAGAGTCCATTCTTCTATAGTCGGCAGAATGTGATGTTGAATAGTAGTGGTGAAAGTGAGTCCCCTTGGAAGATTCCTCGTCTGATGTTGATTTCACCAATGTTCTCCCCATTTGCTGTTAGAACTGTTTTCCATTTTTGCATATTTGCTTTAGAAAATGTACAGATGTTTTTGCTTATTCCAAAGTTTTCCAAACACACACTAATCCAACTGTGGGATAATGCTTTCTTGTAATCAATCCACACCATATTTAAATTTGTTTTTCGTCATTTTGCATTTTTAAGTACCATTTTGTCAATGATCAACTGATCTTTTGTTCCTCTTGATTTTTTATGATTTCCTTTTTGTTCTGTGGGATACAAATTGCTTTCCATCAGATGATTGAATACTGAATTTACCAGTATTCTTGTAAAAAGTTTGAACGTTGTTGGCAGACAAGTAATTGGGTGGTAGTTGCTTGGTTCTGTGTTCTTTTCAGGGTCTTTCATTATCAAGTATGTTCGACCAGCTTTTAACCATTCTTCACTTGTGGCATTTTGACGCTTTTCATCAAACTGGGTGGCCATGCGGTGATGGTGGCTGGTGAGGTGTTTCAACCAGTATCCATGCAGCTCATCCAGGCCAGGTGCACTCCAATTCTTGACCTTCTTTACTTGTTTTGCAACCATATCGGTGGTTATTACAATATTCTCCATTTTGTTTTGTGTTGTTCATTCTGCAGCGTTCAGTGCGCTCCATTTATATTAGAAAGATAGTTTCCAAATTAGACAAACTACATGACTGAAGGAGTTAGGTTGGAGGAAAAAAAATATTAGAGTACATACAGGGTATGCTTTCCCCCCATTGCAGTCTCATCTATATTGTTTAATGTTAAGAATTGACATCTTGCATTTTTATCTTTTTATCAATTGCATTTTATCACGAGTCGATACTCACCTTGTGGTGTGAGATGGATGGCAAACAAACTTAATAAATGATGATCTTGCAGTTAATGAAATCTGTTTATGACAATACAGTGATGCTAATAGTTTCAAATGTTAGAGTTTTATGGGTTTGATTACTATTATGTTCTATTGCAGTAGTTCTCCAAGTTTAGACGGGGAGGTGGTCTGCTAAGTCAATAAATAATTTAAAATTTCTCAGTTTTAATTTCTCATATAGTAAATATTGATAGATACAACCCACATAAACCAAAACTCTTTTACTCAATCATTTTTAAAATGTAAAGAGATCCTAAGATTAAAGTTTGTAAAAACAGCTGTTCTGTTGTAAACTGTTGTGGACTGACTTTATGGCTGGATGCATGCAATATATAAACAAAAATAAACAAATATAACTGATTTTTTTAAAAAAACTGGCTTTTTTGCTTTCATAGAGGCTTACAATTTTGCTCTTTTATCCTCAGAACAATTTTGTCAGGTAGAGAGCATGATTATTCCAAGGCCATCTAGTAAACTTAGATTCTATCAAGATTTGAACCTGGGCCTGTGAGCAAAGGAATCTCCAGGGAAATCAGAATGGGATAAAAATAACTAAAGCAGGATCAAATCTCTGCTTTTATCATTCTGATACAGAATTCTTTTTGCATTTGCATTTTTGCATGCATTTTCCCATAATCTTAAAAGAACTTTTCTGAACATATCCACATTATATACAATTTCCTTATGAAACGGATTTATAAGGGAGAGGAGCCCCACTGTAAAATACATTGCAGTATTTGGACATGTGTGAATATCAAACTACATCTTATATTCTGATATGTATATGTTTTAGGAAAATGCAAATGGGATAGATACATTAATTATGTGCAAGTGTATACTCTTAGTGGCCACATAGATTTTTTTTACAGGATGATCTATTCCTCTATACTGGTTCTTCAAATATTTCAATGATACATGCATAGCCACATAACTGAAGGGTCTATGACAACTCGCCATGGCCAACTCGACACGGGACAACTCACCATGGAAGAAGAGTTACACTAATATCAAAGAAATAGTAGAATAGAATAATTAATGAAAAGATGCCAAAGGAGGGACGAAATAAAATGTGAATGACAAAAAATAAAATAAATAATTCAACTGAACTGTTGAATTCTCCTGCAGTGAGTTGTCCCGCCGTGAGTTGGCCATGGCAAATTGGCCATGACAAGTTGTTTTTTTTAATCCCATTTATATCCTGCCCTTCTCCGAAGACTCAGGGCGGCTTACAATCTAAGCACAATCAATGTGCTTAGCAATAGCCTTCATTCTATATATATGCCTGCTTATTAGGGCTTTCGCCCCCCCCCCCCCCAAGCAGCATTATTACAAAGTCAGCTTATTGCCCTCAACAATCTGGGTCCTCATTTTACCTACCTCGGAAGGATGGAAGGCTGAGTCAACCTTGAGCCTGGTGGGATGCGAACCTGCACTAATTGCAGGCAGCTGGTGTTACTTAAGTAGGCATTAGCCCACTGCTCCACCAAGTTGACCATGGTGAGTTGCTTATGGCAAGTTGGCTGTGGCGAGTTGTCCCATTCCATAACTGAATCCATCCACCTTGATGCTGGTCAGAATAAAGATCAGGTTAATAGAGAAAATCTCTTCAGACATCTCATTTGGCACATGGAAAACAAAAGATCCATCAAATGAAGAAACGGAAAGCCCGACATTTTCTTTGAGCTATGCTTTATAGTTTAGCTTCTCAAAAAGGATATGTATCCTGACATTGTCCCCCTTAATACTAGTTTGGCAAAAATGCCACAAGAGAAAAAAGATTGTTATTTGTAACTCTTTTTGTTTACAGTTTTTAAAAAATATATATTTTAAATATTTAAATAATTCTACCAATCTAAATATAATATATTCAGTACTATACAGTTCAGTACATTCCTGTGTTTGTTAGGGGACTCTTTTTGGCTCTCATTCTGTGGCAATCATCCTATGAGTTCACACTTAGTGACACAACGATAATTGGATGATTAACAAATCTTCAGAAACTCCAATGATACAGCTATTGCAGTATTTGCTATTCTAAAAAGTTGTTGTGAAGTTTTTATCATCCCTTGAAGTACATAGAAGAGAATGATTTAATTTCTGAATCCTCATGATCCAGACAGATTTCTGTGGAACATACATCTTCTTGCTCCCTTCATTCTTTTGATGCTCTGCCATAGCCAAGGCAAGCTGCAGGGATAATACCCCAGGGGCAGAATCTGGACCTTACATAAGAGTTTCAAAAACAGATGGAGATTGTTTAGCTGAAGATGAGCTAATAGTACACAAGAAATACTGATGGACAAATCATCTCATGGTGGGTTATTTCTCACCTGTCGCAGTCTGAGAGAATAGTAGTCATGATCCATCCTTCTGTCACAAGTCACTTTTTTTACTAAAAGAAAGATTGTGATTCACCTGCTAGATGGGTGCCAACTCATTAACTGCATGCATGAGTGAGTTCTCCACCACCTTCTTTGTTAGCCTAGAGAGTTTCCTGAAGCATCTCTTATTAGGACCCCATCTGCTTACAGGAGGAATGACAACTATCCTCAGCATGACACTGGCATCTCAACTTGCAACAAGCCTTCTGTTTCATCATGTTCTCAAAGTCATCATGGAACCAGATGGCCCTGGATGGGATGATTTAATCTCTTTTTAAATACAGTCATTCCTTCTAGTGAATTCTGGGAACTGGGTATAAGTGAACTCGTTATTAAGTCCACAAAATTCTCCTAATAATGTATCAGCAAAGATCAATAATCAGGATAATTTAACACAAATATGACCTATCTAAATATTTGATTGAAATCTAATCAAAGGAAATAGTTCAATCTTTGTTACGTGTACAATACAGTACCAATAAAAATACTTTTACTTCACTTTCTATTTTAATTTTCTGAAACAGTTTATGCTATTCCCTATATGACATACATCTGAAGAAGTGGACTTTTAATTCACAAAAGCTTATGCATAATAAGTATATAGGTCTTCTAGCCCTATAAGACTTTTCTTTTTACAAAGAAGTAGGGTATTCTAAGTACGTACTCTAAATTATGTAATGATGCATAATCTGCAATTCTGACCCTGGAATGTATAGTGCGAAGAAAGAGGAAGCAATATTCAACATTACTTTTTGTTAAAACTCTCACTTTCACAGACCCCTGCATGTCTTCCAAAATCTTTTTCAGGAGAACCACAGAAGAGAAACTAATACCCTTCCCTTTACATGGGAATTATCCATATAAAAAGATATTGCCTGAAATAAAATGTTCCACTCATAAATTCTCAAACTGTAGGTTAGGTTATTAATTGTACCAATAGCTGTCTGCTATTAGCAATTGATACTGTCAATTCACTCTATTCAATGATAAAAATGGTTTCCTGTTGAACTCCATTAACGTCTGTATAGAAAAGGACTGTCTAGGACAGGGGTCCCCAAGCCCTGGTCCATGGACCAGCGCCGGTCTGCGGCATGTCAGAAACCAGGCCATGCAAACAAGGGAAGCCCCATCCATTAGGATGCAGGCAACATGAGAAACCACGTCCCTTGCGGCCCACAGAAAAATCTCTCTCCATAGAACCAGTCCCTGGTGCCCATATGCTTCTTTAAAGCATATGTATTTTTACAATGTCTTATACTTACTAAGTTTTGGGAGAAAGTAGTGACTATATTAATATGATTGTGCAACAAAGCATAGTAATATCCTCTTGAATATTATTATGTAATAATAGTGTCAAGCTTGAAGCTTGCTTTGCTGATGCAACAATTATTGCTTTTTTGCTTGACAACGAATTTGGGGGGAGGATGGGGAATTGGAATACATGCATAAAGAAAGCAGACTGTGAGAATCAAGGACGATTCACCAGGTGTCTGGCCCGACAAAGACATTTTCTCATAACAAAATATTTGCACCTAATTGGGCAATGTGATCTATTTATGGATGGGAGGGGAAATTCTATTCTTTTACTATAGGTATTTGGGCTGGGGGTTTGCTAGAGCTGGTTTTGCTTTCATATGTGCCAAAATTGTATTGTATTCAGTTAAAGTTTTACATTAAGAGATCAGAATGTCTTGAAGGCGTTTGCTTGGTTGGGTTCATCAGTTAGAACCTTGACATATAGTACATGGAATTTGACAACTGGATAATAAATGGATTCTCCATCCCCTTATTTTGGCTAAAAGACTAATATTGCAACATTTGAAAGATAAATGTATGCCCCCGTTTACTCAATGAATTGAAGACCTGATTATACTTGCAACCTATGAGTGTACAGCCTACAAATGTAGACTTCATATGGATACAGTAAATGTAATGAAATGTGGGATTCTTTTATGCAAAATACAGGTTAAAAAGAATGATCATTATAAACAGTTAGATTTGTAACTATTTACTGTTAATGACATATATACTTTTTTCTTTTGCATTTTTCACTTATTTTTAAGAACTTGATAATGTATGTATCTGTGTTACATTCCTTTTGTTTTTATTACTTTTTCTGCTTTAATAAAGCAATAAAAATTGTTTAAAAATACTTCCTGTGGACAGCATCCAGGTCTTGAAAAGTGTAGGGGAAAATAAAAAAATGGGAATGATATTATCATGTAAATGCTGTAAACAGACCTAATGCACAATCTGTTGGACTCACAACTTCTGATCAAAGGGCTTTTGCACTCATGCAATGGTCATCTCCCGGTTGGACTACAGTAATGCGCTCAACATGGGGTGCCCTTGGAACTGGTGTAAAATGCAGCAGCATGTGGTAGAACACAAATTAAACCTCTGCTTTGCAAGCTGTGTGGTTGCCAATTTGCTTTCAGGTCTAATTCAAGGTGCTGGTGTTGACCTTTAAAGCATTTCATAGCATAGGATTGGATTATTTCAGGGACTGCCTCTCCTGGATTTAATCTGCCCATCCCAACAGTTTCAAAGTGGACATGTTACATACAGGTGCAGTCAGCCAGGGAGCTACATTTGAAAGGCACTAGGTGGTGGGCCTTTTCTGTAGTGACACTTGTGTTATGGAATCTTCTCCTGCCTGAGTTGAGGTTGGCCTCATCACAGTTAAGCTTCAAACTATCCTTTAAGACCTGGCTGTGTCAGGAAGACTGAATACCCCAGGTGATAGATGAATATTTAAATTAAAAAATAAACAAATAAAAACTTGTGACATAGCTACATTATTATTAATATTTCTTCAATTCTCATTTCCTTGTTTGCTTTGTAGTTTTTAATATTCTTCTTATAATTAATAGTGATATTAGTTTTGCATATTTATTCACTGTTTTTAGCTTTTTGTATGCTACCCAAGGTCACTTTTGCGTGATGGGCAGCCATATAAAATAGACAGATGGTAGACAGGCAGACAGATTTACGTTCTTGTGTCAAACCTTTTTCCTCTTCCTTATCAGCAGTATCCATGGCAAGCAACAATGATGCCAAAACGCTAATGTGATGATGTCATTTCACACATGCCACTATTATGTCCTTACGTCACAACGCTTAGTAGGCAAGTCACAGCATTTGCACATTGACATTGTCACTGTATACTTTGTATAGCCCCCTCACCTCCTCCTGTGGATGCCCACATTTTGTTGGTTTTTTTAGGTGCAGCAAAAACAGTCAATGAAATTACCAGTGCAATGCAGCAAGTCAGAGCGTGTTGGCTGAACACCCCAGGCAAACAAGTTGAGTGGTCTGTTGTTTTGCATCCCAGTCAGAGTGAAAGCAATAGAACAATTTTGCTACACACACACACACACAGAGAGAGAGAGAGAGAGAGAGAAAGAGAGAGAGAGAGACTTCACTGAAATCAGTGCATGGTAAAGCTTTGATCTGATAGACCTCAGTTTAGCAGACTTTGATTTACCATCAAAAATATTGTTAGTTTATTATGTTTATAATATCTACGGGCCATGTGGAATTCCTCTGAATTAACTGCCAAAGCAAGCTTTATTCATTTTTAGATAGTTAGCTTCACTTATTTAGTTTAAGATGACCACTGTTGATGTGGTTGGAAAAAAAAGAAAAAGAAAACTGGGCCTGTACAAAGTGTACCACTTGTTCATCAGTTGTGGGCAGATGGAGGTAAACAAATGGATGGGCCACTCTGCACAAAAAGTTTATGGATGTTGATTCCAAAAATGTGGATTAATTCCATCAACCATGGAAAGCACTTCCCAGGACCACCAAGATGTCCAAGAGGGAACCAAACTTTGGCAAATTGGCCCTTTCCACTCTAGATGAGTTCAAATCACCAGGACCAGATGGATTACATTCCAGAGTTCTGAAGGAGCTGACAGACATGAACTCAGAACCACTGACCCATATCTTTAAAAAAAAAATCTGGAGCACCAGAGAACTACCTGAGGACTCAAAATGAGCCGATGTGGTTCCCATCTTCAACAAAGGGGGGGGGAGGATCCAGAAAACTACAGAGCAATAAACCTGACATCAATGCCTGCAAAGTTCCTGGAAAAGATAAACAAGCAATGGATCTGCAAACACCTAGAAAAGAACAAAGCTATTACTGGAAGCCAACATGGTTTTGTTAAACAGATCCTACCAGACAAACCTTGTTGTATTCTTTGACAAAGTAACTAAATTAGTGGATCAACCAAATGCTATGACATAGTATACTTGGACTTCAGTAAGGCATCTGTCAAAATAGACAGCAACTTACTTTTTGGTGAATTAAAAAAATAAGGAATAGACCAGAGGTCTTCAAACTTGGCTCTTTTATGACTTGTGGACTTCAACTCCCAGAATTCCTCAGCCAGGCACGCTGGCTGAGGTATTCTGGGAGTTGAAGTCCACAAGTCATAAAAGGGCCAAGTTTGAAGACCCCTGGAATAGACAGTATCACCACCAGATGGTAGTTGAACTAGAAGAGCTCCAAGGTCCCTTCCAACTCTGTTATTATGCATTATGTAAATCTAAAGCACTCAATAAAAGGGCAATATTGCAGATGGAAGGTAACAACGTATGAATACCATCACTAAGTCCAACTAGTACAAGATCAGTTTCCTCATAAGCTATACTTGTTCAAACAAGCTTCTTGCCACCGTCATCATTTGAAAGTCTAGTGACAGGCTGTGGGGTCAATAAACACTTCCTTTTTCTGAATTCAATCCTTGGATCCAGACTTTCCTTTTATCAATAGCAGTTCTAAATTCTCTAGATCAGGGGTGTCAAACTGCCAGCCTGCAGGCCGGATGCATCATGCCAAAACCACACCCACCCCAGTGCCAGCAATGGGGAAAGAAGCTGTGATACGTCACATCACAACACATCACATGACATTGCGAGTTTGACACTCCTGCTCTAGATAAAATTTCAGTTTGTTCTCCTTTTATCAAGTTTGTGCATTGCTCAAGGATGCTATTTACTTCCATGATATTAGATGGTGCATCCTGAAATATTGGAACCATTGCACAAAACCCAATTCCTCACAAATCCTAACTCCATCAGATAGCTCAGAAGGATGTATGGTTGAATGGGCCTAAAAACCCAAGGAGATTGACAACAATAAAGGAGAATATTTGTAGCTCAGGGTTGAAATGAGGAGTCCTTGGTGCTCTCTGAGCTTGACTGTTTTCTTGCAGAGGTTTCTAACTAGCACTGATGATGTTGTTTAATTTGGGTAATGAAATGTCCAAAACAACCAAGCTTATAGAGCACCAAGGAGCGCTCAGATCCACAACAAGCAAAGTTGCACATCTCTTATTTAGGTTTCCAACTTAGATCATCTACCAAGGTCACAGATGCCTTCCAGACGAAACCCCAAACTGAGCAATGGGTCAGATTATCAATTTCAACCAGATGCACCTGGGATTGCAAAGGCACAGCCTTATCAGTCGCCAGGACCAAGAATGAAAGATTAGAGACGAGCAAATAATTAACAGAGATTTTTCTAAGCTATTGAGACAATATCCCTCCCGACCCTCACTTGAGGGGGGCGGCAATCCCTTGCTGTTCGAGGCTAAAAATAAAAAGGTAGCATTTTGCGGCGGGGGAGGGGGAGAAGAATGCCCTGGGCAAGAAAGAGTCCACAAGCTCATCCCCCACCTTTCCCCTCCCCTCAGTCGCCAATATTTGGCCTTTTTTCCCCTCAGAAGGAGATGAACAACGTTGGCTAGTTCTTTCTAATTTGCGCTCCCTCAGAAACGGGGTTTCTCCACAGCGGCGGGGTCCCTTCGCGCCCTTCCACCCTCGGGCGCGCGCTCACAACCCCCGCAGCCCGCACCACACAACTCCTTGGCGCGCGCTGTTTCGCTGTCTCTTAAAACACGCGCTCGACACCTTTTACTCACACACCGGCGCACAGGCACCCCACCCTTTTGGCGCTGCCTCTTTTCTCCTCCCAGGCAGCCGGAGGAGGAGAGGAGTGAAGAGGGAGCGAGCGCGGCTGCTCCTCCTCTGAGCGCCTTCTTGCAACTTTGCAGCTGCCTTGAACTTCTCGGAGGAGCCGCCGTCGCCGTCGCCGCCGCGAGCGGCCCTCGCCATGCCCTTTCTCCAACCCGGCCGGCGCTCTACATCGTACTCGGAAGATCCAACCAGACAAAGGGAGAGCTGGTAAAAGATTTGGAGGAACGCTCCTTCCTGCAAATACCAGGTAAAGGAGAGCCGGGCGGCTTCGCTTCTGCGTCTGAGCGCGCAGGTAAAAGGGCGAGCGTGTGTGCGTTTGCGTAGGGAAGACCCTTCTTCCAAGGCAATTTTGCATGGGAAGCCGGCGCCTTGGATTCAGGCGCCCCTTTAGAAAACAAATGGAGAAATATAGGGCGAGCCTGGGGTGTGTGTGTGTGTGTGTGTGTGTGTGTGTGTGTGTGTGTTGGGGGAAGCGATACGAGCTGAAGGGTGTTTCACAGTTGCCCTCGAAACCTTTGGCGACTCGTCGGGGCAGGATTTTACGCGCGTGGTGGTGGCTGAATCTGAAGACGAACGGCGCCTGGGTTGCGTTCGCACGACGCGGCGCGCTAAAGTAGAATGTAGTTAGGACATTGCAGCTTGCTTTTCCCAGCGTTGAGCTTGGTTTCTTTTATTTTTGATTTTTTTAAAAAATTTCATTTTGTGGCGTAGTGATTATCTGGTTTATTGGTATTTTCTTCTCTCTGCAAATTCAGTAACGAATGAAACATGTACTGCAAACCCAGCCGTATTGGTGGGTGCTCTAAACTTTCATGGGTCGAGTTGTCAAGTTATACATCTATGCTTTTCAAAACATGGTATCCCTGCATCTTTTTAATACCAACTGATCTGGGAATTATTTTGGAGAACCTTGGAGTTGTATTTAATTAATCTTCTGTGCTGCTGCAACTAAGAATTTCACCCCTACAGAAGGAAAAAAAATTAGCAATTGAAAATCAAACAAAAACAGAGGCCACACGGGCTGTGAAATTTTATGATTTTTTTTCCCCAGAGACCTGCTAGCTGCTGTTGTCTCAGCCTCCTGATTGTTCTATGGAGGTAAAACTATTGGCCTGTTTTAAGGATTATTATTATTATTATTATTATTATTATTATTATTATTATTATTATTATTATTATTATTATTATTATTATTATTATTATTATTATTATTATTATTATTATTGATAAATACTGAAATCATAGAGGGAAGTGCTCTCAACAACTGGGATGAAGCACAGAATAGTACTAGGTTTTATTTAAAAAAACAGCAACAGAATGTTCTGTTTATTCCTTTATTCTACAGCTTTGCTGTGTTGTCCAAGTTCCAACTCCAAGAATATCAAGATGAGTCAGAGTAGAGTTCTTTATCTACAGTGAAATCAGTGGCTTTAATCCTTTGGCTTTAATGGGGCACAATCAAATTGTCCATTTCTATTTACCTTTCCAAAAACATACATGCCTCCATGTGGATAATTTCATCACACTTTGCAGCTGAATACAGCGGATGACTAGTAAGAAATGGATTTAATTTTTGGAATGGGGATGGAAAGAGGAATGTTTTAGCAAAAACATAAGCAGATTGGAGTGATCCTCCCCAGGTTTCTCTATTCTGTTCTGGGGCTTTATGTCATTATGAAGTTGCAGCTAATCTTCCCTGGATTTTAGAACTTAAAATGAAATCGTGCCAGAATACTCAAACAAATGAGTAATTCTGCCACTACATATGTTTGAACAAGATTGTAAAGTATTTCTATCAGCCTGACTGCTTATTGCTGTCACCAACAAATTGACAGCTGTGTGAAGTGTTGAACAGATACCTCAATGGAGCCAAGGCCTCCCAGTTGCCTTTCCATACAGGTGTGATGTGTGTGCATATGTGTATGTCCATATCTTGTTAATAAATATGTATGTGTGAGAAAAGATACACCAGATTCCTGGTAGTGCAGTAGGATTGACTACTTTAGATAACAATCTCTAAGTAAACTGGAATCATGACTGGTGTACATTTTGTTTCTTCTAGGACAAGTGAGAGAAAGATAGAAGGTGTGTGAGGAAAGGAAGAGATAGGAAATATGCAGACATTGACAGAACAAAAGTAACACAAGCAGTAGCAGTTATCAGATAATTAACCTTCTTGGGGATTTAAGACCAGACTAGGTGGAATAAATGATACTATAGTGACAAAGATCAGCTGCTCAATAGCATCTACTTCTTGGAATAATGTGACATTTCACATTAAAATAATAGAATTCTGAACTTTCCCTGTTGTTGTTGTTGTTAGTTGCGAAGTTGTGTCCAACCCATCGCGACCCCATGGACAACGTTCCTCCAGGCCTTCCTGTCCTCTACCATCTTCTGGAGTCCATTTAGGCTCACGCCTACTGCTTCAGTGACTCCATCCAGCCACCTCATTCTCTGTCGTCCCCTTCTTCTCTTGCCTTCAATCTTTCCCAGCATTAGGCTCTTCTCCAGTGAGTCCTACCTTCTCATTAGGTGGCCAAAGTATTTGAGTTTCAACTTCAGGATCTGGCCTTCTAAAGAGCAGTCAGGGTTGATCTCCTCTAGGACTGACTGGTTTGATAAATAGCCACAAAGTGGGGTATCAGGAGTGTGGAGGGGCATGGATGCAACAGCCAGTAATTTCTAATACTTCTATTTATCAGGTACAACATTATGTTACAAATTAGCCAATTGTTGTCTGAGTAGAATGTAATGGCACTGGATCTAATCCAGCCAGTGTTTATCTGTTAAGTTTATAGTAACATACATATAGGTAGGGTTCATTTACTTCAGACTTTTGTGGATACAGATTACAGCTGTGTTTACATGCAGTTTAACTGGAGAATTCTGGTGCCATTAATTCTGGTTTAATTCTTCCTACCTGCAGGAGTGGCTTAACTAACCAGGAATTAAAAGCTTAGTGTTATATCCAAACTTTTTTGAGTGGCTATTCTTAAAGCCAAATTTTTCATGTGTTTTTTTTTGGAGGGGGGGAGGTGTTGCTTTTCCAAAACAGATTTCTTGCGGTGGCAGCAAGTCAAAGTCCACTTTGAATTGTACAGTAAAGTTTTAACTTCTGGTTCATTAAACCTTTCTTTTTGGTGAGAAGAACCAAACAAGAATGTACCAGGATGCAGCCCTATCCACACAGAATTCAGTGTCTTTGTATGCATAGTGAAATATGCACACGGTTTTTTCCCCCCTGAATATATTGTAATTCAGCATCCTAAATACTTCTTAAATTTAACCATTTAATTATTGGCCGTGTATTTTCTTTTTTTTTCTTTTTTCTTTTATTACAAAAAAAATTTACAATACATATCCCCGAACCCCACCCACCCCAAACCACCCACCTTCCCCCCCCACTTCCCAGAGCTGAATACAGGGTTATAGTTATAATAATCATATTCTAACTAAAATTATCCATTATAAAATTAACCAAATTCATAATGTGCTTTAACTCCCCTTTAACATAGATACATTCAAATTATTAAAAACATAATAATAATAACTTAAACAAAAATATAATCAATACTAATACTAAAATTAATAACAATATCCCTCTAAAATCTACTCATAAGCTAAATGGAACTTTTTAGTCCCATATTTATTCTGAATATAATCTATCCATCTTCTCCAAACTGAAATATATCTTTCTTGTGAATGATCCTTCAAATAAGCAGAAATCTTAGACATTTCTGCAAGATTCGATACTGTAAGTACCCATTCTTCTATAGTAGGCAAACTATCCTTCTTCCAGTATTGTCCCATCAGTAACCATGCTGCTGTTATCAAATTCAACATCAGATTGGTTTCTTTAGTATCACAATCTACAACAATACCCAATAAAAACAATTGTGGAGAGAACTTTATCTTTTTCTTAAAAATCTTTTGAATGTTCCACCAAATTTTAATCTAAAAAGCTTTTATATTTCTACAAGTCCACCACATATGAAAATAGTATTTTCAATACTTTTACTTTCACATGAGCTTTAATATAGAATATTTAGTCTTAAAATAATTATTTCAATAATTTAAATGGAAAGAGTAAAGTTCAAAAGTCCTGCCCAAGGCTTTCCTGGAAGTTTTGCGGATGAGCAAGTTTTGGAAGCTTGGATTTTGTTTTTTGTTTTGCACCATACAAGCTCAGTTTAGGTTAAATGAAACATATGAGTTTATTATATTCATTACTTCCAGCTCTCTGGTGTTAAGAGATTGATACTCTTGTTCTGTTAATAAACTTTTGTAGAAGACAATTGGAAGTGTTAAGCAAGTAAATAAACATTGTCCTTATGAAGAAAGGGAGGGGAAATAAAAAAAAATTAAACACACCTGGAATGCAGCATTTGCTGCAGGCAACAAATGCATTTTGCAATATGATGTAGAGAAACAAATTGTATAGGATCGTCCATGCTGATTCTTAGCTGCAGATGTGGTTTTTTTTCTGCCTCTCATTAATTATGGCTGTAACAGCAAGTGAATGCAGGCACAAATGTTCCTCACATATCAACAGCCACATTTTAATCTTCAGAAATGCATGGAGATAATAGGATTAAAATTAAGAGACTTTTCTTGAAATGCGGGTACAATTGTGTTATTAGAATAAATCCAATTTTGCTGAATAGACAGGAAATCTCCCTCTCCCCCTTTTTTGTGGTTTTTCTGGAGGGGTTGAATAGAAAAAGCAAGCTTCGTGCAAAAGTAGAGACATTTTCTTTTCCTGGTTCTTCAAGATTCAATAGAATCCTTTTAAGCACATGGAAGAAACATTTTTTTTAAAAAAATACAAAAATCAAATAATATTTTAGACAGAAACATTGAGATAAAGTTACCTATGCTTTCCACTTTGTACTACAATAGTAATAACTTTTTCTTTGGACATCCCTCATGAAAAGTGCATTTCTACAGATTATTAATGGTGGCTTTTAAGAATAGTTACTCCACCCTTAACCTCATCATCCACATCTATATATAATAGTTAATGGAACATAGAAAAAACAATGTATCATGTGTATATGAAATTTTACACATTTTCAATAAAGGTTAACCATATTTCATAGTGCTTATCCATACATAATCTACATCTTATACACTACTTATCTATGAGTTACAAGTAACATCAGGTTTTCAGTCCATTGAGTACCTAAGGCCATACGTTTATATTTCTAGTGTTGAATGACTAATCTCTTAACAAGAATAGCACAAAGAATCCATTTTGGGGTAATTCAGTCAATTTCCAGGTAATAGAAATGGTTCAGAAGTATATAGATGTCAGAAAATAATATACCTTGTCCCAAACTCATATTAACATGTAACTATTTTCCCCCAGAAGGATAATAAATTTAGGACATTGGAAAAACATATGCTTTAAAGAAAGTTTCAGTGTTTTGTGTGTAGAGAATATCATTCCCTACACAGCAACAACCAGGTGAGAAGTTAAAAAGAAACCTAACAATGGAGGGGGTCTATTTACTTACTTTATTATTTTTTACAAATAACTCAAGGTTGAAAACATATCCAACACACCTTTCCTCCTCCTGTTTTCCCCACAGCAACAACCCTATGAGGTGAGTTAGGCTGAGTGAGAGTGTCTGGCCCAAAATCACCCTGTTGGCTTTCATTATTCAGGTGGGCCTACAACTCACAGTCTCCTGGTTTCTAATCTAGTACCTTAATCGCTGGTTCTTTACACTGCATTTACACAAATTGGAACAATAATAAGTGGAATAGCTAAATTACATTCCCTCTTGCACAATTCTTAATCAATCAATCAAATCTTGCTGTTTTGTTCACTTTCTTTTTCTTTCAACAGCAAACTCACAAAAGTCTAATGACTATACTGTAAGAAGTTAGACATTTCAATTGTTTTTATTTCTATGCTGTGCTTCAAACTCAAGTTTTCTCTGGATGGTTTTGCGTGGATAGATGAAAATCAATCAAAACTCTGAAATAAATATACATATATAGGACTATTAAACACAATAAATGCAATAATTAACAGGCATAATTTTAACAGAACAATAGAAGTCAGCGAGGACTGACAGAAGCAATTCCCAAATTCATTTTTTCTCCTTGGTGGCTTTGAAGTTCTGGACCTT
Organism: Vipera berus; assembly: GCF_964194415.1. Lineage (NCBI taxonomy): Eukaryota > Metazoa > Chordata > Lepidosauria > Squamata > Viperidae > Vipera > Vipera berus. The sequence goes on along the minus strand of NC_138203.1, from coordinate 208,714,309 downwards.
GTGAAATTTCTGCCAAGGACTGAACCCACCAAGAATGTTTTAATCACAAAACTTGCTTCCAGAGTGACCAAAAGCTGTTTATAAGGACATGTCTCCTGATAGTTGAGGAATTATCCTTTCCCATGCCTTCTGGTCCTGCTTGTCCTGTCTTTTATATGGTGTGGTTGTCAGACAACTTCACCATCTTCTGTTTTTATAACGATGCTTTTTAATCCATGTATTGTATTGTTTCATAGGCTTGTATTGTTCATAGACAATACAGGCCTATGAAATCCTTGTCAATGTCACTTATATCCTATGATCCATTGCTGTACTGCCTTTGAAAGAGAAAACAATAGAACTTCATGGATTTGAAATAACAATCTTTCTCTATGCCACAATGCCTACATGTTTGTGTCTTTCAATCTGGAAGACAAAAATTAGGAGAGCAGAGTCAAGGATTTATTGACAAAAACTAATGAGGGGCAATTCTGTTATCAAATTTCAAAGTTTTCCCATAGTTTTTCAAGGACACTGAATTTGCTAACAAGAGATAGCAACTTAGACTACATGAAAGATGAACACATTTAAGATTTAGTTCCTTTTGCTGCAAAGTACTCACATGCCTATGCTTTTGAAAACTGCTAATAAGCAATAAAGTCAAAATAAATTCAGTACACTTTTGTCAATAGAAAGTATGCATACTGTAATTTCTGATATTTAGTCAATTCTAGTCAGCTTTTCCTGGGAGAGGGGTTTATTTTCTGTTTACAAATAGTAGCTTGCCCAGTCATTGTTTGAGGGTATTGAGGATATTGTTTTCTCCTTGTAGTTTCTTGATCAGGTTGTTGTTTACTGCTTGGTTGTTTAAGTAGGTTGCTATTTAATTAGGATATCTGTTGTGTATGTAAATAGTTGCAAACAGGGAAGATTGCAGATTGCAAAGGTAGTGGGGTTTGAGCGAGAGATTCTGTTGCAATCATTGGTTGCCATAAACAAGAAGCGGGAAAATAGTCTCCAACGATTGGTTACAGTTCAAACAGTTCCACTATAAAAAGGTTGCAACATTTGACAGTTGTCAGTTGACTTTGTGTATTCAATAAACTCATTCCTTGTTAAACCACTCTGAGTCCTCGTCTATCAGAACCAAACAATTGGCGACGAAGGTGGGATAGACAGAAGACCAGAGAATTGGCGGAATTGTCGCGCAAAGGCGGCAAATTCGAATACGTGTCAAAGTCAACCGAGCGGCCGCGGCAGAATAAGAAAATTCTCCGAATGGCGCAGATTGGGTCATTGAAGGAATTCGACCCAAACTTCCCCGAAGATTGGGAAGAATACGTCGGACAGGTCGAAGGGTTCCTGCTAGTGAACGGAATCACCGACGACCGGAAAAAAGCAGCAGCATTACTGACGATTTGCGGCACACCGGTCTATCGAGTCGCTGTCGGTCTGTGTCAACCGCAACCGGTCTCAAGCGTGCCGTATGCCGATCTCCTTGCCAAACTAAAGGTCCACTTTACACCTAGGAGATCCGAACTATTCTGGCGGCGCATCTTCGAGAAAAGAAACCAGAGGCCGGGAGAGTCCATACAAAAATTTGTCGCTGCCGTCAGGGAAGCCGCAGTACGATGTAAATACGATAATCTTGAAATAAGAATTCGTGACCGTGTAGTACTGGGCTTGAGGGACGAGCAGCTACAAAACAGAATTATATCCAAACCCACTGGCGATCTGCAGGAGGTGATCGACGAACTTCTAACGTACGAATCAACCGGGTATCGCGACCCCCCCCGCAGTAGCATGGCAGCATCGTCCGAGATCAACCAAGAGGGCTATGTGGACTGCGGGGAGGCGGACCAGCAGTGGGAAGAAGATATCGCCGAAGTCTCCAGGCGATTCGGAAAATTGGCGCCAAGACCACCCAGAAGCGAAGGGCCCGAACCTAACCGACGTCAACAACCCGCAACTCCGCAAAGACAAGCGACAGGGCCACAACGACCATGGAGGGACACCGCAACCAGACCGCGCGAAAATGAACCACAGAACCGGTGCGGCAGCTGCGGCGGCAACCATCCCCGCGCATCTTGCCGATTCCGCACCGCAAAGTGCAGGGCGTGTGGGAAGACCGGCCACATCCAGGCCATCTGCAGGAGCCGTGCTCGAGACAACCGCCTCCACGAAGTCGATGTGTGGCCCGAAGGTAAGGTAACCCCTAACGTTAGTGGCAAGGAGTCCCTTAAACCCTGGGTAAAAATTCCAAAATTAGGGGAGGTGGCTCGAGTCAACCGCAGGAGAATTGGGAAAAATGGCAATTTTCCAGAAGGAAAATTAAAAATCATAGTCCATCTGCAAGGGGTTCCTTGCAGAATGGAAATCGACTCAGGGGCTTCAGTATCAATAATTTCCAGTGAAACCGTTGATAGGATTGAACAAATAAGTGGAAGAAAAATTCCACTTAGTTCAACAAAAATTCAATTAACCGATTTCCAAAAAAGCCCAATTAAAATAAAAGGGAAAATTAGTCTTCGCGTAGAATTTAAGGGATTTAAGGGGAATTTAGATTTAATAGTAACTGAGGGTCATAGGAGTAGCCTAATTGGCATTAACTGGTTCCCTGCCCTGGGCATTTGGATCGGGGGAATAAATTCAATAATTAAAAATAAGACCCTCGAATCAGTCTGCAATGAATTTGCAGACGTATTCGACGGATCCCTCGGTAAATACAAAGGACCCCCAATTAAATTCAATCTAGACCCCTCAGTAAAACCTATCAGGCTTAAGGCCCGCAGGGTGCCTTTCGCCCTGAAGGAAAAAATCGAGGCCGAGCTCGAGAGGCTTGTAGGCCAAGGCGTGTTAGAACCTGTTGAGGGTGGTTTGTGGGAAACGCCGATTGTCACACCCCTCAAACCCAATGGGGATGTGAGAATCTGCGCTGACTACAAGGCCACCCTGAACATTGGAATGAAAAAACATGCTTACCCGGTCCCGACGGTGAAGCAGGTCCTCGCCACGATCCAGGACGGCGCCATGTTTGCCAAGCTAGACTTGGCGCATGCGTACTTACAGTTGACTGTTTCCGAAGAGGCTGCAGAAGCACAGACGATAGTTACCCACAAGGGGGCGTTCCGAGTCCACAGACTGCAATTTGGCATTGCAGCAGCTCCAGGCATCTTTCAAGAAGTGATGGAGAGGACCTTAAAGGGCATACCAGGTGTATGCCCTTACTTTGATGATGTCTTGATAGCTGGAAAAAATGAAGAAATGCTAGTGGAGCGGCTGGAACAGGTATTGGGAAGATTTAGAAGGGCTGGTTTAAAACTAAAAAGGGAAAAATGTTGCATTGGGGTTAAGTCCACTGATTTCTTGGGGTTCAGGATAGACAAAAATGGGGTCCATCCAACCCCTGAAAAAATAAAAGCAATTAAATTAGCTCCTGAGCCTAGGAACAAGGCTGAACTACAAGCCTTCCTTGGCTTAGTAAACTTCTACCATACATTTGTACCCCACAAGGCTGCCATTGCAGAACCTCTCCATAGGCTCTTAGATAAAAAGACTCCTTGGCAGTGGCAGAAGAAACATAGAATTAGTTTCCAAACGTTAAAAGACATTCTTTCCAGCCAATCAACTGTAACCCACTTCATAGAAAATAAACCAATTTACCTAGCGTGCGATGCTTCACCTTATGGTGTAGGGGCCGTGATCAGCCACTTAGACAACCAAGGAATGCAAAGACCAATAGCATATTATTCCAGGACACTAACCAAGGCAGAGCGGAACTACGCTCAGATAGACAGGGAAGCATTAGCAATCGTGGCTGGAGTTAAAAAGTTCCACGACTACCTGTATGGAAGGAACTTTACCATACTGACAGACCACAAACCCCTGTTGGGACTGTTTACCACAGATAAACAGACTCCCCAAATCATGTCACCCCGGATGCTGAGATGGTCCATTTTCCTCTCAGCATACTCATTCTCTCTTCAATACAGACCGGGCAAGGACATGGGGCACGCAGATGCCCTTAGCAGACTGCCCTTAAACATCACCGAGGGTGACCCTGCCCCAGTGGGACAAATAATGTCCCTACAGGACATCCCTGACTTGCCTCTAACTGCTAAAGACATAGCTGCGGCAACAAATAATGACCACACTTTAAAGAGAGTAATGGCCTGGGTCCTGAGCGTGAGCGGGTGGCCAAATGCCAACCCGGATGAAAAATACATTCCCTATTTTAGAAGGAAAGATGAACTATCAGTTCATCTGGGTTGCTTACTGTGGGGAAATCGTGTGGTTATTCCTGGGATCCACAGATCAGCTATTCTATTAGAATTACATGAAGGACACCCAGGAATAGTACGGATGAAAGCGTTGGCTAGGAGTCACTTGTGGTGGCCAGGTCTGGACAACGACATTGAGGAATGTGTTGCCAATTGCCATTTGTGCCAACGTTCTAGGCCAGAACAACAACACACCCGTACGCATAAGTGGGAGTTAGCTAGAAATCCTTGGTCCAGGATTCATATTGACTTTGCTGGACCTTTCCAAGGGTTAACATTCCTGGTGGTGGTTGATAGTTTCTCTAGGTGGCTAGAGGTAGTACCAGTTAGTTCAGTAACTTCAGGAAGAACAATACAGGTATTAAGGGGCCTCTTTGCCACTCATGGGTTACCGGATGTCATCGTGTCTGATAATGGGCCACAATTCACATCTATTGAATTCCAGGATTTCCTCAAGGCCAACTCGATTAAGCACAAGACATCAGCACCCTTCCACCCATCCACCAACGGCTTGGCTGAACGAAATGTGAGGACCACAAAAGACGCCTTAAAAAGAATCATTCGGGGTGACTGGCATCAAAGACTGGCCGAATTTTTGCTGGCCCAACATTCGACCCCATGCGCTGCTACAGGCAAAAGTCCAGCTGAAATGAGGTGGGGAAGGAGGTTGACCACCAAATTGGACAGATTACACCCTGACAGACTTATACCAAGCGCTGAATTGGACATGCCAAATAGAACATTTAAAGTGGGGGAATTAATCTGGGCCAGGAACTATACCCAAGGGGACAAATGGATTCCAGGGGTGGTTACTGAAATCTTGGGTCCCTTGTCGTACATTATTGAGGGGGAAGGGAATAGGATCATTAAAAGACATCTAGATCAGCTGAGGAAGAGATCTAGTGGATGCTTGCCAGAAGATGGGGACCAAAATATATTGGGGGGAAACAGTACATCCAGGTTCAGTAATAACATCATGCCAGAGAGTGAGGGAGAGGAAAGGCAAAATAATTCACCCCCTGGTACTCAACAACAACCATTTAGTCAATTTGACTGGGTAGCACCCCTGCGAGGTAGGCCAGTGACCACTAATCTTCAAGCACAAACAAATACACAAATCAGCAACAGGGAAACATCAGAGTCGGGTAGCCAAGAGCCCAGGTCCAACAGAGACAATCAGCCAAGCATAAATTCTGGAAAAGGGGTCCCTTGCAGCCAGAGCAATAGATACCCTTCTAGAATCCATAAGCCACCAAAATATCTAAAGGATTTTGTTCAGAAATAACAACAACTGGGGGGTAAGGGGTGTTGTGTATGTAAATAGTTGCAAACAGGGAAGATTGCAGATTGCAAAGGTAGTGGGGTTTGAGCGGGAGATTCTGTTGCAATCATTGGTTGCCATAAACAAGAAGCGGGAAAATAGTCTCCAACGATTGGTTACAGTTCAAACAGTTCCACTATAAAAAGGTTGCAACATTTGACAGTTGTCAGTTGACTTTGTGTATTCAATAAACTCATTCCTTGTTAAACCACTCTGAGTCCTCGTCTATCAGAACCAAACAATATCGTTTACTGCTTTATTATTTGTCTGGTGTTAATCCTGGTTTTAGTCCCTGTTTATCTGGATGTTGATTGTATTGGTCCTTTTGATTGTATTGTTGATTGTATTGGTCCTTTTGTTTCCTTTTTAGATTTATTTTGTTGTCTCTTTTCAATGGTGTGTTTGTCTCTATGTACCTGTTGATGGATGATTTGTCTGAGGGCCAAGCTTCTAAGAAGTCTCTAGAACTTTTTGTATTTAACTTGGTCTAGGACACGGGTTGGCAACCCGCAGCTCTGGAGCCGCATGTGGCTCTTTCAGCCTTCTACTCCAGCTCCCAGTCCTCCTCCGCCATTTGCAGAGAGAGAGACAAGAGACGGAGAGGCACTTGCGCTTCCTCCGTCCCCCTTTCCTTCCAGCAACTCCAGCCGAATAAGAATGTCCGCAGTGTGTCAGCTTGTCGAAGACGAGCATGGGGCCAGCTGGCCAGGTGAGGAGAAAATCGGAGAGAGAGAGACAGAGAGAGAGAGAGAGAGCTGACTGGATTCTCATCCCAACCCCCAAACTCATATGTGGGTGGATTTTCAAGGGGGGGGATCAAAGGGATTCCAGATTCCAGACAGGAAGAGAGTTTTGGGAGGAAAGGGAGGGAGGCGTGTGAACCCACCCAGCCTGGGACACAACAGGCACCCCCAGGCCAAATGCAAGGAAACTCCAAAGCCCTCCGATCCTTCCCAAAATGAAACAAAGACAATTGATTGGTGGACGATGAGCAGACGGAGGTTGGAGGGAAAAAAGGGGATTTCACCCAGGCTGTTTTCATGCAAAAACTCCAGAACCAGCTCTGCTGCTTCTGTGCCTCTGTGGGTTTAATCTCAGTCCAGTTCTGCTCTGGGAGAAACAAAAGTCCCAGGAGTTTCTTTCGTTCTTGAAACTGACCGGATGGTGGGCAGAGGCTGGGACAGCAGCCTCACTCCCAGCTGACCCCAGGAGCCCCAGACACGGAAACTCAGGGGGGAGCAAAGCCGCTGAGTGGCAAGAGGGGTTCTGGGATGATCACTGCCCCTCCACCTCCCTCCCCCGGGGGTCACATCAATAAAAATGCCACAATTGATGAAGGTGCAAGCTGAAGGCTGCGAGGACAAACTTTGCAGAATGCTGGAAGAAAGAATGCTATGCCTTCCATAATACTGTGTTGATTCACAAGTATTCTTTTAATAATAATAATAATAATAATAATAATAATAATAATAATAATAATAATAATAATAATAATAATAATAATAATAATAATAATAATAATAATAATACACTGATTTAAATACATGAGAGAAAGAAAGAAAGAAAATTAAAAGAAAAAGAAAAGCTTTATTGGTTCAAGCCAAGGCCCATCTTTCTCCTAATTTTCTCCTGTGTTTCAATCACTTTTCAAAAAGTTTTACTTGGAGAAAGAAAATTTATCCTTTTCACTTTCCCTTTTTTGCCTTTGTGACCCACAAAGTACACAAATAAGCAAAATCCAGCAGAAGATTCAAGGGGGAAAAGTGCAAAGTGTGTGAGGTGGCTGCAAAACCCAACAATTTTAGGCAGCATCAACACAAAGAGACATTTTAAAGGAAAGGGCAAAGGCCCCCAATGAGGGGCAGCCATTTGCTCCCCATCACTCCCAGAATCCCCTGAAGGAAGAGCATCTCCCCCCGGAGAAGTCGACCCCTGGTCTAGGATGCTCAACAGTTTCCCAATTAAAACCTGGTTGAGTCTGTCCATGTGTTGTGAAACTAAGATATTTTCATTGTGTCTTCTGACTTCTAGTTGGTAGTCATGGATGTGCTCCGCTAGTCTTCTGCCTATCTGTCCTACATAGTGGTTATTATGGTCCTGACACTGCGTGTTGTAGGTGACTCCTGTATTTTCTATTTGAGCTACTGTGTCTGTTAGTTTATTTTAGATGTTTTAGGGGCTTTAGTTGGTTTGTATGCTACAATGGTACTGTGTGGTTGTAAGAGTCTGTTGGTTGTTTCTGAGATGTTTTTGATGTAGGTTTAGATGTTATTCTTTCCATATTGTGTTGGTTGTACTGTAGTGAGTTGAATAGCCAGATATATTTTTGATGAAATTGTATGGATATCCATTTTGTTGGAAGATGTTGTGTAAGTGATCTGCTTCCTTCTTCTGTGTTCTGGATTGCTACAGTGTGTATGTGCTCATCTGAATAATGCTCCTACACAGCTCCTCTTGTGGGAGGAGGTTGGGTTGTTACTTTGCTAGTCAAGAATTTGGTTAATGGTGGTGGTTTTTTTTTTTATAAACTTGTATTTCTGATTTGCCACCCATTTGCTTTTCTGAGAAGGACATTCTGGAAGCGTAGTATATTGTTATTTTCTTCTTCTGTTATGAATTTCATTCATTTGATGATGTTTCTGACTATTTCATGTGTCTTCTCAACAAAAAAAGTTATTGCTTCTTTATTATGACGCAAAGATGTCATCTACATACAGGTTCTTGCTTTCAATTGTAAGCACAGGAGTGCTATATTTTCCAGATACTGCATTATAATCTCTGCTATGAGTCCTGAGACTGGTGATTCCATGGGTGTTCTCTCATTTGTTGGTATAGTTGTCCATCAAACTGAAAGGAGATAGTAAGGCAGATGTTGACGAGAGCCATTATTTGGGCTTTTTTCAATTTTTGTGTATTTGATTAGTCAGATGTGTTTTGTAGTATTTCTACCATGGATTCTTGTGCTTTAATGATGGTATATAATCACAGATAAGCCCATCTGCAGAAAAGACAACAGTAAAAATTTCATCCAAAATACAGTATATGAAAAATGTGTTACCTGCAGATAACTTGACCCTTGATTTTTTAACTGCAAAAGTAGGTGTGAAACTGCAAACTGTTACATCATATTTTAAAGCTGTGATGGGTTGTTTTTTTTAAAAAATCTGAGCTCTGGTCTGCAGATAGGCAGATCATCTGATCCCAATTTTTGAGGTATATTTTGAGGAACTTAAAATCCTTAGAGCAGAGGTCCCCAACCTTTTGGGGACCAAGGACCGGTTATGTGGAGAGAGGTTTTTCCACGGACCAGAGGAGGTGTGGTTTTGTGTGCTACCTGCATCCTATGGATGGAGCTTTCCTTTGCTAGCATGCCGCGACCCGGTACTGGTCCACGGATTGGGGGTTGGGGACCCCTGCATTAGAATATCTGTAATTTAACTGTCTTTATCTCATAATTTTTTGTATTTATGTGCTTTTCAGTCATTTTTTAATTCCTGGCAACTTTCTAGTTTTATAGTCATAAGTACTTAATAATATGTTGTCTGGGTCCATTAGTAATTCAGTAGTACATCTTAACTTCTTCAATCTACACCCAATATTATACCATCCAATGCTTCCTCTCTTCTTCCGGTAGTACACATTTTCCCACACTAGGCAAATACAATTCTTATTGTTGTTAATACATAATATTGTGTATATTGTTTGGAATAAGAAAGACAATTTGATTAAAGTATTTTTGGAAGGATGCTCAGCCCATTGATATTCATTAAACAGCCTCCTTCCTTCTCCAATTTCCCCCAGTTCTCCTAACAGCTCTATCTTCCATTCAATCAGCTCTCCTTTCTTATCCTCAAGCATGTTCTGAGATCTTGACAGGTAAGATATCTTTTCCATTTCCAATATTATTGCTACGTCTTCTAATTCTTCATTTGTCTGAGTCTGTCTGTTAGTTCCTTTCTGTAGGTCCTTCATCTTTGGATCTGCTTCCTCTAATTTTCCTTGTATTTTCTGGGTTGCTAGTTCCTTCTTGTCATTTTCTGAGTTTGTAGATTTAGATTAAAAATTGTTCTTTTTATCTCCTTTGTGTTATTTTTAATCTCATCATGAGCTAAGGCAATTGTCTTTTGTATTGATTTTAACATAGAAAGAATTTCTTTCTGAAATTCATCAACATTTTCTTGTTGGTATATCATGCTGGGGACTTTGGGGACAGGTATTAAGGGATGGTTTTTTATCATTTGAAGCTAAGTATGGAACATTCATTTTGTTTTTGTATGTAATCTTTATAGTCCAATCTAGGGATTTAAAAAGTTTCAATCACTAGTCAAATTATCCAGCTGGCCTATCAGTCCATCCTTAAGTCTCCCCTTAGCAAATATAAGTAAAGTTTGAATTTTTCAATTTTTTTGTCCAATGAAGAACATATCCTTTCTGTCCAGAGAGAAAAGAGCAATTAAAAATTGTTCATCAATCAAATATTTATAATCCATGGCACAGCTCCATGGCTTAGCTCCAAGGGACAGTTCTAAAAGTCAGTATTTATGTTCGTAATCCAGGCAGGACAGTTTCAGTATAGTTCACTGTCTCTGCCACACAAATAAGCAGCCCAAGAGGTTTTTTTTTCTTCCCACTTTCCCAACTGCAGTCTTCAAAAGTGAAAGTTTATGAAAACAACAAGAGTCTTATCTGAGTCTGGGCTTCCAGCGAAGTTTCCTTTAGGCATAATAAATTGTATTGTTGTAGTTTGCCACTAGATGTCATTGACACCGTCTTTCAAGTTTTTAAATCCAAACTTATATTACAAGCTTTTTAAATCTCTTTTTAAAAAATCTCAGAAGCACTTTTAGTCCCCAAATTTCAAAATTATATATGTGTATTGATTCCAAATTAATCTTGTAATTTTCTCTTATTTTCCCCCAAGCAATTAATTCACCGCATTTCTTTATCTGAGGGAATGGGGCGGAAATTCCCCTTCCCTCTCTCATCTTTGCTTTGGGTGGTTTTTTCTCAGGAAAAAAGACTTAAAATCATAAAGAGAGGATAGGGTCTCATCCAGTTCCATCCACATTGCTTGAAAGTTGCTGGTTAATGCTTATTTGCTTTGGTTGTCAGCAGTTTCAGACTGGCCACACGAATGTAGTCACTCTTTCCCCTGCCGGTTTTGAGGGCTTTCTCAGATCAAATAGAAGGGCCGCTGCCCTCCCATGATCAATGAGGGTTGCCTCCTTCTCTGTCGCCAGTGGGGAAAAATCGAATGCGGAAGACGGAGCCCTGTCTTCCTGCACCCATACGTCGCGACGTCAAACTGGAAGTCTTTGCAAGTTTTTTCAGAGGTCCCTTGTCATTTCCTCCTTGTGCGAGGAATAAAAATTCAACTCCAAGGATGTTGGAAAACAAAACAACTTTTATTAAAGCTTTTGCAAAAGCGATGGAACTCCTGGTAATGGCAAATCCCAGACTCCACACCTGAAGCAATTTTTGCATAGGTTTTTATACCCTGTCCCGTACATCACGCCACATCCTTCCAAAGTGAGCCCAGTTTATAGGTCCACCCAGTCACATGCTTTCCAACCGCCTAGCAACCATTACAATTACTAGACCCTCCAATTATTAGATCAAATACCCTTTTGTTCCTATCTTATCTTCACTCCCTTTTCTGTGACATGATTTGTAACATCCTGTTAACTCGGGGTATAGCCTTATCTGCAAGGTGAACTGTTACCCAACCTGGATAATTGCAATTATAAAAGATTTATGTCTTGGCTTGTTTTTCTATAAGAATGCCTGCTTTGTATCTAGAAGCTATGTGTGTAACAGAGTTCATACTTTGGTTAAACATGGCTGCACTTTGGTTCTTAGTTATACTTTAAAATACTAACTCTAAGCAGTTTTTATAAAAAATAAGCGTTATATAAAATGAATTCATAAGCTATATGTTATTCTACAATAGTGTGCACTATTCTAAAAGTATCCTTTAAGTCAAAATACATACACACACACACACACGTATATGTATATATATATATATATATATATATATATATATATATATATATATATATATATATATATATATATATATATATATATATATATATATATATATATATATATATATATATATATATATATATATATATATATATATATAAATATATGTGTGTTTTCTGAGGTTTTCGTGGGTGCCTGTATGTGGATCCTTGGTTTTTCGGGTTTTTCCCCGCGTAGAACTAAAGGTGTAGGCGCAACGTTTCGACGGAATCCCATCCGTCATCATCAGGCTTTAGCTTCCTTCTTCTGGGAGAAGCATGTGGCTGTTTGTTCCTCTCTTTTAAACTGCCAGAGGGGGTGTGTTCTGTGGAGGTGTGCTCTGATTGGGTAGGGGACCAAGTGTGTTCTGATTGGGTGGGGGGGTGTTCTGAGTGGATGGGCTGGTCTCAGCTGCCAGCTCCAGACCTGAGCTGGTGAGTTGTGCTGCTTTTGTTCGGCTTCGTGTTTGTGGTGGTGCCATGTTTTTATAGTGGGTGTCAGTTTGCTTATTGTGTGGTTTGGAGGGGTTTAAAGTGGCTGATGTTGCAGCTGTAGTTAGGTTTCTGTTTTGTGGTTGTGTGTCTTTATCGTTGTGGGTTCGGATTTGCTTTTTGAATGGTTGTGTGGTGGTGATGTCATGTGATGTTATCATGAGTTTGGGTCTGGTATCATTCTTGGTGGTTGGGCCTCGTCTGTCAATCAAGGCGGGTTTCCAAATGGCTGGTAGACGAGTGGTATCATCTCGTTTATTCATGCTGTGGGGGCGTTTTTCTATCTCAATGGCTTCTCTGATTATTCTGTTGTTAAAATGTTCAATTTTGGCGATAGTTTTGGTTTTTTTAAAATCAATTTCATGTCCCGTGGCTTCAAAGTGTTGGACCAGGGATGAAGTTTGTTCTCCCTTTCTGAGTGAGTTTTTGTGCTCTTCAATGCGTGCATTGAGAAGGACAGAAGAAAAATATAAAAAAACAGTGCTACAGTTTAGCCATCCTTTTCTGCTTGATAGCTTTATTAGCACTTCATACATTGGCTGTATTTACACATCATAGTAAGTCACAATACAGTTTGCTAAGCTTACTGTGGTGTGAGAGTCCAGCCGCTGTAGTTCGTAAATCATGGTTTACAGATTAGAGTTGTTGAAGATAGCTGCTGCTACTGCTACTACTACCACCACTACTACTATAGCTTATTAACCATGTAAATTCACTCTGTGGTTCAAATCCTATACTTTCCAATATTTTCAGGAACAATAACTAAAAGGATAGATCCACACTATATACTATATTTATTTGCTGCACATCATGTTTTGAATGCTGATAATATTATTATGACATATATTTATGTATATCATACTTTGTATGTATATCATACTATTTTAATGTAGTAGGTTCGTCTGTTGGGGAGAATATGTAATGTAACCTGATCACCTTCTGTGGGGGAACCATCAATTGTGGTGTGCAAAAATCTGGAACCACTAGGTGCCAGCAAACAGCTAATAGTTTTATGTAACTCTTTGCTGCCATCCAGTGGTCATTCAGATATTTTCAGCTCATATCTGGTTGCCCCTAGTGGTGTTCAGTTTCTTTCTTTACAAAAGCTTGACTGCTTCCATGACTCAGTTTATCTACTTCATTCTTTGTCACAACCCCAACACTTAGCCATCTATCAGTTGAGATTTGTAGCAGAAGTCTCCAAACATGGCAACTTTAAAATGTATGGATTTCAATTCCCAGAATTCCCCAGCCAGCATGGTTGGCTGAAGAATTGTGGGATTTGAAGCCCACAAGTCTTAACATTTCCAAATTTGAATACTCCTGTTATATAGGAAAAGATGGGTTTTATTATCTTTTTTCAACTGAGCTATTATTGAAATATATGGAAAGCAAAGATAACTTAAAGATGACTGTCACATTATTTTAATTGCAGATGACAATATTCACATAAACAAACATGTAACAAAATGCCAACAAGGTAACAGCAAAACTATTTTCCTGCTATTCAATGTAAATAAAATTCCTAGAAAATAAAGTGGGCTAATCAACACCCTAAAATTTATTTCATTTCAATATAGAAATACTGTAACAAGATATAAAGTTGTCTATGAGACAGATGTAAAATTGAAATTGGTACATGTTGTATTGTCCAAGTAAAGAAAATGGGAAACATTTGAAATGGTCAACATGTACACAAGATGTCTTTATACAGTCAGTCACTTGGGATGAACTGATTTTTAAAAGCATTGGAGAAGATGGAGAAAGTAGAGACAAACAGTGGGACAAAAAAGTATTTAGTCAGCCACCAATTGTGCAAGTTCTCCCACTTAAAAAGATGAGACAGGCCTGTAATTTTCATCATAGGTATACCTCAACTATGAGAGACAAAATGGGGAGAAAGAATCCAGGAGATCACATTGTAGGATTTCTAACGAATTTATTTGTAAATTATGGTGGAAAATAAATATTTGGTCAATAACAAAAGTTCATCTCAATACTTTGTTATATACCCTTTGTTGGCAATGACAGAGGTCAAACGTTTTCTGTAAGTCTTCACAAGGTTTGCATACACTGTTGCTGGTATTTTGGCCCATTCCTCCATGCAGATCTCCTCTAGAGCAGTGATGTTTTGGGGCTGTCGCTGAGCAACATGGACTTTCAACTCCCTCCAAAGGTTTTCTATGGGATTGAGATCTGGAGACTGGCTAGGCCACTCCAGGACCTTGAAATGCTTCTTACGAAGCCACTCCTTCGTTGCCCGGGCGGTGTGTTTGGGATCATTGTCATGCTGAAAGACCCAGCCACGTTTCATCTTCAATTCCCTTGCTGATGGAAGGAGGTTTTCACTCAAAATCTCACGATACATGGCCCCATTCATTCTTTCCTTTACACGGATCAGTCGTCCTGGTCCCTTTGCAGAAAAACAGCCCCAAAGCATGATGTTTCCACCCCCATGCTTCACAGTAGGTATGGTGTTCTTTGGATGCAACTCAGCATTCTTTCTCCTCCAAACACGACGAGTTGAGTTTTTACCAAAAAGTTCTACTTTGGTTTCATCTGACCATATGACATTCTCCCAATCCTGTTCTGGATCATCCAAATGCTCTCTAGCAAACTTCAGACGGGCCCGGACATGTACTGGCTTAAGCAGGGGGACACGTCTGGCACTGCAGGATTTGAGTCCCTGGCGGCGTAGTGTGTTACTGATGGTAGCCTTTGTTACTTTGGTCCCAGCTCTCTGCAGGTCATTCACTAGGTCCCCCCGTGTGGTTCTGGGATTTTTGCTCACCGTTCTTGTGATCTTTTGACCCCATGGGGTGAGATCTTACGTGGAGCCCCAGAACGAGGGAGATTATCAGTGGTCTTGTATGTCTTCCATTTTCTAATAGTTGCTCCCACAGTTGATTTCTTCACACCAAGCTGCTTGCCTATTGCAAATTCAGTCTTCCCAGCATGGTGCAGGTCTACAATTTTGTTTCTGGTGTCCTTCGACAGCTCTTTGGTCTTGGCCATAGTGGAGTTTGGAGTGTGACTGTTTGAGGTTGTGGACTGGTGTCTTTTATACTGATAACAAGTTCAACCAGGTGCCATTCATACAGGTAACGAGTGGAGGACAGAGGAGCCTCTTAAAGAAGAAGTTACAGGTCTGTGAGAGCCAGAAATCTTGCTTGTTTGTAGGTGACCAAATACTTATTTTACCGAGGAATGTACGAATTAATTCATTAGAAATCCTACAATGTGATTTCCTGGATTCTTTCCCCCCATTTTGTCTCTCATAGTTGAGGTATACCTATGATGAAAATTACAGGCCTCTCTCATCTTTTTAAGTGGGAGAACTTGCACAATTGGTGGCTGACTAAATACTTTTTTGTCCCACTGAATATCCCAAACACTGCACGATACATTTAGAGGTGTTATGAGATTTTTATTTTATAGGAGTTGTGAAGAACAATGCAATTTCTCCTAGCAGTAGTTCCAATGACATTTGCTAATTCATCTTTGCTGGTGTTGCTGTTAGGAAAAAAAGTTTTTAAATGATTTTTCTTATAATTTATGACTGCCACATTTCTTCTGCTGCTACAGAAACCTCTAGGAAGTTACAGTTCCAACTTATCTGAAGAAAGGATGTGATTTTTAAAACCACATATTCTGTTAGAAAGACAAAGCAATGGACATTGTGTCATTTTTTTTGAACGCCAGTATGCCAAAACTAATGAAGTGACATTCTTGTAGCCTTCTGTTCATTCTAATCAATTTTATTAAAAGGGGAGAGGGATTTCTTACTAATCGAAAGAGGGTAGCATTAAATATATCTGGTATGTATTTCTATATTCAAAAAAGCACTTTATCAGGGACTGCACTTAATTATACCAAACCACAAAAAAGGGGGGGGAAAGATCTGCACTAAACGAACTAAATCTCTCTGATCCCTAGATCGCTTACAGCCAAGTCCATTGTCTACTGTTAACTCTTTGATGTTTTTTTTTAAAAAAAATCTATTCAGTCACAGGAACATAAAATTTCCAGTGATTCTCCCAAAGTCCAATTTTTCATCATAGTGAACTATGTATGCTTCTACAGTACAACCAGCAGACCACAGAAAGTCCTAATATTTTTTTCAAAGTGAGATTTATGGCATGCTCAATGAATTTTGGCTGAATGTTCAATTCAGAAGGTTTAATTTGCTTCCTCTATAGCAGCCCTTTTACATTCAATTCCGTTAATTTCAATTTGAATCTTTGTTTTGAAGATAAGTCCCAGTTTTGTTGTTTATTACATGATTTTCATCTCTGTGAACCCCTGTGGTTGCCTAGGGAGGAACTGTGTCACAGTAGCTTCCCTCAAGTTTAGCTAAAGTGGGAAGACAGGGCAGTTTGCAAACTTCTGGAGGAAAAACTGTACAAAGTTAGATATTTATTTCTTGACCATCTTGTGGCAAAATTAATGCAAGGACATCATAGTTCACCCATCCTCCACCCATGTGTATTTTCCCCAAATTCTCTTTGAAAGCAGTCTCAAGAATCAAATACTTTTTCATCAAATTAAATGTGAACTGATAGAAACTGATGTGGGGGAATTTTTCTGCTGTGCTTTACTGTATACAATAATTGGATTCTCAATGGAAAAGGTGGGAATTATAAATGTAAGAATAACTGATCTTTTAATTCCTTGGTCTTCTGGAGAAATAATCTGTGTGATTTCCTGTGTATCCATTTATTTAATCTGTTATTTTCAAGTGACTTTTTCAGAGAACGAAGCAATGTGTATGGTAAAGCCAGATTTCTGGACAGTATTTTTTTCCTTTTGCATGAGGTTGTAGATAGGCCTTTTCTTGTTCTACCTTAAGGCTACTGTTACAGAGACCCACATGTAGAAACATGTTTATGATTTTGTTACAGAGCATTAGAGAAAATAATGAAAAGGATGCAGGTGGAGAACTTGTCTTCCAGTTTTTCAGGTGACTCACAACAGGGTCAATTTTATTAGTATGGTGAAGTACAAAGCTCCAAAGGTGACTGGGATGCAGATTAAGAAGCATACCTTTAGCAAACGTACAAAAAGAATGCACAGAAATGTAAACGGTTTTCTCTTGGTTCTCCAGTCAAGATAATATTCTGTGAAATTCTCACCAGTTTATCAGATAATGACTCCAATACCCCTGCGTCTACATTGTGGGAGGACAAGGACATGCAGGGAAATATATGTCTGAGAAATGAATGCATCAATATTTAGAGATGGCCAAGAATGATTATGCACAGTTCACTCTTTGAACTGTGTATTCTTCCAGCACAGTTGTATCAGGGCGAGTTCATTTAAACAAAGAACGCTAAACCTCTTCAACATAACTTCTGTATGATAGATTCCATTTTTCCTGAACCCTGTTTTTCTCTCCCAAACTCATACATGTCCTCTTTTAATGTGCATTTTATTCTATACGAACCTCTGAGCAGAAACTATATAGGTGACAGTTCCTCCTGGCCACAAAGAAGGAAGCCTGTTTGACACAAGGTCCAAACCTCTTAGTAGAAGAAGACATTGTTGACTGCTTTACAGTCCTGCTTTAGATAATTAATTAGCCCTGCACAATTTGCATGCTGCAGATCTGAAGCCATAGCAGTACTATAAGGAAGAGAGAAAATAACTTTCCTTATTCATCCCTTTTTGCTGCAGCTGTAAACTTTACTAATTTCTTCCGTGCAAGAGCATAATAGTAGTCTTGGGATGTTCCAGTTTATGTTATTGATGTTTTTTGTGCAATGAAATCTTTAGTTTGACTATATGCGTGTTAGAATACTTCTACACTGTCACAATCCTTCTACTCTCTGGAGCAGTTTCATGCTATTAGAAGAGGTTTCTGCTGCTCCCTGGAATAAAGAAGGTGAGGAAAGGGAAAGGTTAGGAAAGATGGTCAGTTTCTAGTTATCAAGCCCCACATAGC
Source organism: Vipera berus (assembly GCF_964194415.1). Lineage (NCBI taxonomy): Eukaryota > Metazoa > Chordata > Lepidosauria > Squamata > Viperidae > Vipera > Vipera berus. The sequence goes on along the minus strand of NC_138203.1, from coordinate 208,696,267 downwards.
TTGCAAAACCAAGAACGGAGAATTAGTTGAACTTCAGAGAAGAATTTCTAAAGCTAGTCAGAGGTAAGAACTAATCTTGAAAACTGCAGGAGGAATTTCCCAGCATTATTTGGGTATTTGAAAATTTCATTCAGTGCCACTTCAGACTTACATATAAAGTAATATATGATTGATCTTGCTTCTCTATGTGCTATTTTGCTCTTTGTCTAGTCTCTAGATGATCAGTCTCCTCCAACCTAATCTCCTAATAATATTGGACTGTAGTTCTCATAATTCTTTACAAGTAAGGCCAATTATGGGAGTCCAATACATTTGGAGACCATTTAAGGAAGGCTGATATAGAGTAAGTATAACATACAGCGGTGAAATGGTTAGAAACTGACAGCTACACAGTGTTTGCCAAATGAAATGGTATTTCAACATAACATATTTTTCTCGTGTTACTGATTAGTGTGCCTGTAGGGGTCAGAGAATGCTTTCCCAATTATACAGTGAAACAATTAATATTGGATTAACTATTAAAATGTTTGCTTTTTCTAGAAAGAAATTGTTACTTTCAATTGCTGTATAACTTTTGATATTACACATACAGACATATAATTTATGTAGCACATTAAGCCTTAATGAGATTTATTTGGTTTATGGATTAACATGATGCATGAATTATGCCAATTATATTTAACCACTTACTAAGACATGTGATTTACTCATGTGAAAAACATTTCTATAATTCAGTAAGGAAAACTGTGACAACTTCCTGAATACCATATTATGTGCAGCTCAAAATGAGTTGGAGAATATAGTCCACAGGTCTGCAACCCGCGGCTCCAGAGCCGCATGCGGCTCTTTCAGCCGTCTCCTGCGGCTCCCAGTCCTCTGCCATGTGCAGTCCAAAAAAAAAAAGTGGGACTAAAAAAGTTCAACCAATCAATTCAAATATGTAGGGTAGGTGCATATCTCGCCTTGGCTCCACTCTTCAGTCAAACCCTGTTCTGCACATGCGTGCATGTACGCGCATGCGCACACATTTTTTGCGGCTCCCAGTTTTTCCTTTTGTGAGGGAACCGGTTCCGAGTGGCTCTTTCACTGTTTCAGGTTGCTGACCCCTGATATAGTCTAAAAACAGCTTCATCTTTTCTTGGAATCGTGCAGCTGCTGTACAGTCATAACATATATTTCGTTGCTATCTAACAAGCATGTCATTATGGGATTCTCTCAAATTGTAGACTAATTACTGCTAACCTAAACAATTGGATCAAGAAAAAAGAATCTAGTAAGCTTTTAAACTACAAAAGTTTTGTTTCAGAAGAAAAGAAATGGAAATCGGTTTCTTGTATATTACAAGTTCACAATTCAGCATTCCTAAACATGTAGAATGAGCTTAGAAATTGAAATGGTACAGTTAAAATAGAAAATAGAACTATTTCTGATTTTTGATCTTGAAAAAATTTATGAAATATTAAATCTAAGTTATTTAAAAAAATGACAAAAAAGAAAAACTTGATAGTAAATAGTAAACATGTAGCTTAGGTGTCATATTACGTTTTTATATCATGCCATTCACATTCTTGTTTTCATTTTCCTCCATTTAGGATCTGCAATGGATACAAGGAAGCTTTTTGTGAACTTTGCCCTTTGTTTAGCATCCTTTCTGGCTTGTGAGGGGAATTCGGAGAAAGGCAATGGATCCCTCTTACACTTTACCTATCCTCTTTATAACACTTCGATCTATGAAAATTCAGCCCCTAAAACTTACATGGAAAGCTATGTCAAAATGGGTATATACATCACAGACTCAGCATGGGATATCAAATACAAAATAGCTTCTGGGGACACGAGTGGTCTCTTTAAAGCTGAGGAATATATTGTTGGAGATTTCTGTTTTTTGAGAATTAGAACCAGAAGCGGTAACACTGACCGGTTGAACAGGGAGTTCAAAGACAAGTACCTTTTAATAATCCAAGCCACAGAGAAAACATTTGCCTACGAGGCATGGGCCAAAGTGCTGGTCCAAATTCTTGACAGAAATGACCTAAAGCCCCTCTTCTCACCCCCTTCTTATAAAGTGACAGTTGAAGAAGACACACCTCCAAAAAGTGCAATTGGTCTGGTCAGTGCCACAGATGCTGATATTGGCCAGAATGCAGAATTCTATTATACACTAAGTACAAGGTCACAATTGTTTGCCATTCATCCCACCAGTGGAATAATCATGACTGCAGTGAGACTAAATGCTACCCACAGAGGGAGGCACCAGCTAAAGGTCTTGGCTGTGGACAGAATGAGGAAGATCTCTGAAAGAAATGGTTTTGGAAACATGGCCAGTCTTACCATCCTGGTGGAACCATCCTCCAGGAAACCTCCTGTTATTGCTTCAGTGAAGCCAGTTGATTCTGCTGAAGATCTCCTCTATGCTACTTTAAGGGTAAAAACTGATGGCTCAGGAGCTGGGGTAGATTCTGTTGATATTGTGGATGGAGACCCAAGAGGACATTTCAGAGCCATAAGATCATACATGGGAAGTAATGACTTCATGATAGTGTCAGACAAAGAGATCAATTGGAACAACAGTCCACTTGGTTTCAATCTCAGCTTGCAAGCTAAAGACAAGAACAAGCCACCTCTTTTTTCCCAGACTGTATTTCTTCAAATACAACCTTCAAAATATACCTCTGCCAAATTTGAAAAAGATTTTTATCAAGTCAAACTTAGTGAATTTGCTCCCCCTGGAAGTCACGTTGCCATGGTTCAAATTACTCCAGTTCTCCAAAATGTAAAATATATGCTGAAACTAAGTTCTGATAGCATTAACTTTAAAATCAACCCACAAACTGGTCTGATAACTACAGCAAAACAAATAGATTTCCACGAACAATCTCATTTTGAATTTGAAGTTACAGCCAGTTATATACACCTTTCTACCACTGTTATTGTTGACATTGTTGATTGCAACAATCATGCTCCTAGCTTCACCCAATCTTCATACCTCAAAAGTTTTGATGAAAATCTCCCTCCTGGCTCAATTGTCCTTTCACTAAAGGCTACAGATAGTGATAGTGGGGAGAATGGCTTCGTTACATACAACATAGCCAATCAGAGAACTGTGCCATTTGTCATTGACCCATTTACAGGTGTCATATCTACTACCAAATTAATGGATTATGAGTTAATGCAGAGGAGGTATTATTTGCGTATCTGGGCATCAGATTCAGGATCTCCTTTCCGTCATCAGACTGAAGTTTATGTTTCCCTCATTCTGAATAACCTAAACGATAATGCACCAGTATTTGAGAAGATTAATTGCAATGGAAGCATTCCATGGGATTTACCTATTGGGCACTCTGTGTTCACAGTTTCAGCCATTGATAGAGATGAACTAAATCCCATAAAATATGAAATCAAGTCTGGCAATGAAGGACAGTTTTTTGAATTGAATCCTATGTCTGGCGTTATTTCTCTTAGAGCACATTTCAAGGATCTCCACTACCAGTCACTCCTACCAATCTCTTATGTTCTCAAAATTAGTGCCTCTGATGGAAATAATTCTGCATTCCCAGCATATATAAATATTACTGTGGTCAACCAAGAAACTCCTCCCTCTTTTCAATGTGAGGAAACTGGGGTGCTCAAGGAACTGGCTAAGACCATAATCCATTTTGCTGACTCCCCAAGTCCAGACCACCAGGATGAAGATTCCTCCTTGAATACATATCTAATAAACCATCATACACCACAGTTTGACGACACCTTTCCACGGTCTATTGATATACTGGAGACAACCCCAGTTAACTCTACCATTGCTCAGTTGACAGCAATAGACAGTGATGCTGGCTTTAATGGAAAGGTGGTTTTTGTCATCTCTTCGGGAAATGAGGAGAGCTGTTTTGATATTGACACAGAAACAGGTTTGTTGCTGATACTTTCTCCTTTGGACCATGAAAGAACAAGTTTCTATGTGCTTAACATCACAGTATATGACCTTGGCACTCCTCAGAAGTCAACATGGAAGTTATTAGCTGTGAATGTTCTGGATGCAAATGATAATGCACCTACATTTTTGCAAGGCACATATTTAATAACTATACCAGAGGACGTAAGAATGGGTACAACAGTTGCTGTGTTGACAGCTAATGATGCTGATACAAATGACAACGGCAGAGTGAAATATTCCTTTCTTGCACACAGTGATAAATTTGCTATCAACAGTGTTACTGGAGAAGTAGTAGTGACTGCTACCCTTGATAGAGAAAGGGAGCCTCAGTATATATTAAAAGTTGAAGCCATCGACCAGCCACAAAAGGGCCATCAACTCTTTGCAATTGCTGATCTAGTTATTTCTTTGGAAGATGTAAATGACAATTCTCCCTACTGTATCCCAGTCTTGAACAAGATGAATGTTCCTGAGGACTTCCCTTTGGGGGCCATCCTACTCTTTCTGGAAGCCTTTGATCCAGATATTACTTCTGAAGGAGAGCTGACATACAGTCTGCTCAGTGATAATAATGAAAATATGTTTCATCTGAATGAATTTACAGGGGCTTTAACATTGGAAAAAGAATTAGACTATGAAAAATTGGACTTTTATAATCTCTCTGTGAAGATCAGTGATGCTGGGAAACCCTATTCTCTCTCTTCTCTCTGCTACATTGAGATAAATGTTTTGGACATTAATGAAAATCTGCACCCTCCTTCCTTTGATTCCTTTGTGTATGAAGGGTCAGTGGAAGAAAACAGCCCAGAAGGGACACCTGTGATGAAAGTACTAGCTCAAGATGGTGATAGAGGAAAAGATGGACAAATCCAGTATTTCATCAGAGAGGGATCCGGCATGGCTCTCTTCAACATTGAAAATGATACAGGTAATAATGGGGCATTGTAGGGGCAGAATAGAAGAGGAGTGGTCTAATGATAACTTCTTATTTGATCTAAGATTTTGATTTATCATTATTTTCCCTGGTAACAACCATCATAAGCCTTCTAGTATACAATAAATATTGTCTGTCTGCAACAATAATTTAGCAGGGGGCATACAATACTGGAAGGGACGCGGTGGCTCAGTGGGTTAGGACACTGAGCTTGTCAATCAGAAGGTCAGCAGTTTGACAGGTCGAATCCCGAGTTCCGCGTAACAGAGTGAGCGCCTGTTACTCGTCCCAGCTTCTGCCAACCTAGCAGTTCGAAAGCACGTAAAAAATGCAAGTAGAAAAATAGGGACCACTACGGTGGGAAGGTAACAGTGTTCCGTGCGCCTTTGGCGTCTAGTCATGCCGGCCACATGACCACGGAGACGTCCTCGGACAAGCGCTGGCTCTTCAGCTTTGAAACAGAGATGAGCACCGGCCCCTAGAGTTGGAAATGACTAGCACACATGTGCAGGGGAACCTTTACCTTTACCTTTATACCTATATATGTTACTGGAATGCCTGCTTCTTTGTAATGTAGAAACTAAAGTTAATGGAAGGGTATATTGTATTATATTAATTTCACAAAAGAACACATTAGATTTTCAGGCAGACCTGATTTTATAGAACATGTTCTTCTTGTTTGTTTAATGATAAAATTGGATGAGTTATATAGCTTGCATTATATTGGTTAGGATAGATTTACGTCCACAAACTGTGAAAATACAGTTATTGTAAAGAAGAACAGTACATTTCCATAGTTTTAAGTTGCTTTTCATGAATTCCAGAAGAGAAACTTTGCTTTAATTCTGAAAAAACAATACTGTATTGTGCTTTTTTCCCTGCCACTGGAAACCATATAATACTCTTTTTCTCTCAGGTCTTATTTTTACCATGGAACCACTTGACAGAGAATTGTGTTCTCATTATTGGTTGACAGTACTTGCTGTTGATCAAGGATCAGTCCCCCTGTCTTCTGTGGTTGAAATTTACATTGAAATCAGTGACATCAATGACAATCCGCCTCAGATGTCCAGACCTGTCTTTTATTCCTCTGTCTTGGAGAATTCACCAGCCAATACTTCCATCCTTCAAGTTGAAGCTATTGATCCAGATACTGATTCACAGGGAAGACTGACTTTCCACATCATAAATGGAAACCATCAAGGATTTTTTGCTATTAATCCACTCACTGGTAAGGTGCTACATCAGTTTTATTAAAAAAAGACATACCTAGTGTATAAGCTGTGTACTTTACTTTCTCTTGATCACTATTTTCATATTCAAATTTATGTTCATATTGCTTGGGAAAAAATTATACTGTTTTTAGTTTAGATTTATCATTGCAGAAAGAAGATGAACTAACATGAAAACAAAATCATTAGTGCTTACTACAACCTCCATTAAGATGAGGAGGTTGTTATCTCATTTAACTGTAGAATATTGAGAAATGGTAATTGTTGTTGTTGTTATTAGTTGCGAAGTCATGTCTGACCCATCGCGACCCCATGGACAACGTTCCTCCAGGCCTTCCTGTCCTCTACTATCTTCTGGAGTCCATTAATTAATTAATTAATCTTGGTTAAATTTCTATGTTACCCATATGTTGGTCTCTCTTAAATTTATCTATTTTTGTCTAGCATATTAATGTTAAGATAAATGTTAATACAGCATTTTTCTAACTCAATAATGGAAGTAATTTCTGTGGTTACTGAGGATCTTCCACTTTATTTATAAATGCCTCCATGTAAAATATGTCCTTCTTAAAACGGGGACATACTATTTCAAGAAGAGGAAAATGCCACAGGTTAAATTTCAGATTAAGTTGAAATGGTCTTTTAAGACTTGAGCTCGTACAGTAACTTCTTCCCTAGCCAAGAAGTTATTAATGTTACCAAATTCCACTTACTTTTCAATTTCTCTACTCATGGACTGTGTTTTCATGTTCTTGTTTCTTATTAGTATTAGCAGAAGATATACCAACTTAAATCATTCTTTACTTTTTGCAACCATTATATTTATGTCAGCTCCATCTTAAATTACAGATTCCCCCAAGATAATTAAAATCCTAGTGGGGTTTAAAATAAACTGCCTCTCAAAATGGGTCTCCTGTATTTGAATCTGTAATTCTATGAACATTTGCTAGGAAATTAGTTATATTGAAACCCATGGGACTCGTGAATTTCAAATAAATAAATAAATAAATTCAGTGGTGTTTAACATCTTGCAGTCTCCATAAGAGTGCAATTTCAGTCGAATCATCTTAAATTTATATCTGATTCTGGGCTTTAATTGGTTTCCTGGAACTATCTAACGTGATAGATAGGATATATCTAGAACTAATATAGTTCAAATGAGCCATCACTGATTACAATCCTGTGAATAAACTGTGAAACCTGTAGAATTGTACAAGTGATCATCAGAACAGTGAATTCCTAGATTCCTTTTATTTCAGATTTTCCCATTTACAAGGGAAGAACATTCATTAACAAAGCGGGTATACTTCTGTGCCAGCCTTTCCCCCCAATAGTGACAACATTGCTTGTTTTCCCCCTCCACCAATATATAGAGAATATATCCATCACAAAGAGTCCATATTGGAACTGTAGGAAAGAGGGGGTGTTAAGAAGGAGTCTTAAGATGTACTTCTTACATGCAATGTCGGGGCAAAGAAAGAAGTCATGGTCCTGTTTCATGGAATTGCTTTTATCACAAATGGGATTTTGTACTATAGAATGCTGGCTGTCATTCTAAAAATATTGGTCATCCATTGAAATGAACATATAAAAGAGAAAGTTGTTTGTGTCTATTTGAAACATGATACTACACTTGTAATAGTATCTGGAGGATCGTCCAGAGCATAGTCAGGTCTATTTTTCTTTTCCCAAAATGCACTTGCAGCTACTACATATAGCCTCAATCTTTGCCTGTTTTAGCTATTAAGATCTGGACGAAATGGGCTGATGAGGTGGATCTAGAATGTTGGAAATGCCTACTTATAATAGGAATTTGTTTCCTCTGTGTCAAAAGAAATTATGGTATTTATTTAAAAATATTTTTTACAAATAACCATTTTTCATCAAGGTGTTTGAGAGGTCAGTCAATTTTATGCATTCATTTGGATTCTCCATCAGATTATATGCTGTGGAATTCAGTTCTGTTAATCTTCCTGATTATAGCTCTGATCATGGTGTTCTAATGAGTTAATTATCTATGTCTGGCATTATTTTTATCTCCAGGGCTGCTTTCAGAGAGTGATTTTAGGATGTTTGTTCTTTTTAGGGCCATTATTATTGTTTAATATTCTTATGAAGATGCTGAGTGAAGTCTGGTATAGATGCTATTAATATGCTGATAATCTGCAAATCTATTTCCCTCTGACATCTGAGTTAAATGAGGTGATGCAAGTTTTTAATTAGGGTTTAGAAGCTGTAATAGGTTGGTTAAGGATCAATAAACTGAAGTTGAATCCAATAGATTGAAACTCTGCTTTGCCTGTCTCAGCAGTAACAACTCATATTAAGCAGAGCAGTTCATGCTTTCATTAACTTCACATTAAGACTACCAAAAGATGCTGAACAAAGATATTTCTTGACTTAACTAAGATATTTCTTAACTAATACAGAATGCAGCAATGAGACTATTGTCCGATGCAGCTATTATCCTTCAGAATCCACATAATATTATACTTAAAATAATTGCATTGGCTATCTGTGTGTTACAATTCAGATGTCAAGATTTTAGTAATGATTTTTTTAAAGTCCTTAATGGTTTTGGGCTTTGGTGCTTCAATCTCCCAGTATGTAGTGCCTGACGATCATAAAAAAGGCACTCCTACGTGTTCCATTGCTGAAAGAAATATATGGGACAGATATTTGGTACACGATATGTTTCTAATCAGAGAGAAATTATGTAATGTGTGATAACTAATGTTATCTACTATTATGAGTTCTTAGTAAGTTTAATTTTTTTTCCTGAAAATTTTACATATTTTGTACAGTTCTAGTTTCAGGAGCATCCTTTGTTCAGTATCAAGTAAATACAGTGACTGCATTCACAAATCACACAAACTTATAGTTTGATTTGGTTTTAATTTACATAATGTGTGAACCCACTCATTTTGGTTTAAGTACCAAATCATGTTTTGTTCAACAAATTAGACTTCAAAAATCAAGGTTCCATATTGTGAGAGTCTTGCAAAATAGCTAGCATATTTATTTATTTATTTATTTTATTTTATTGGATTTGTATACTGCCCTATTCCCGTAGGACTCAGGGCGGTTTACAGGGCAGTTAAAACCATGAATACAAAAAATTAAAAATAATTAAAACAATTAAATTAAATTCAAGCCCCAAGAGTAAATCTAAAACCCAGTTAAATTAACAACCCCACAGTCTGGACCAAACAGATCGAAGAACCAGGTTTTCAGGTCCCGGCGAAATGAGCGAAGGTCGGGGGCAGTCCTAAGTTCTGTGGGTAGTTGGTTCCATAGGGCAGGCGCACCCACAGAGAACGCCCTTCCCCTGGGAATAACCCACTGGCATTCATTAACCGACGGTACCCTGAGAAGGCCTTCCCTGTGGGGGCGCACAGGACGATGGGAAGATGATGCAGGCAGCAGGTGTTCCCTTAGATAGTCCGGATCCAAGCCATTTAGGGCTTTATAGGTCATCACCAGCACCTTGAATCTCACCCGGAGGGCAACCGGAAGCCAATGCAGCTCACGGAGAAGAGGTGTTACACGGGAGTATCGGGAAGCTCCCATCAAAACTCGCGCGGCTGAATTCTGCACCAGTTGAAGCCTTCGGGTGGTCCTCAAGGGCAGCCCCATGTAGAGGGCATTGCAGTAGTCTAACCGGGAGGTCACGAGCGCATGAGTGACTGTACGTAGAGCATCTCGGTCCAGATAGGGACGCAACTGGCGCACCAGGCGAATCTGGGCAAAAGCCCCCGTGGTCACGGCTCCTATATGATCTTCCAAACTGAGCCGTGAATCCAGGAGGACTCCCAAGTTGCGAGCCCTATCAACGGGGGGTAATACCTCATCCCCTATTGTTAATGATGGAGAAGGCTGGTCAGCCCGAGATGCCGGTATGAACAGCCACTCAGTCTTGTCAGGATTGAGACAAAGCCTGTTTCTCCCCATCCAAACCCGGACCGCCTCCAGGCAACGGGACATCACAGTGAGGGCATCACTGGGTTGGGTCAGGGTGGAAAGAAAAAGTTGGGTATCATCAGCGTACTGGTGATACCCCACCCCGAAACCACGAATGAGCTCACCCAGCGGCTTCATGTAGATGTTGAACAGGAGGGGAGAGAGGACCAACCCCTGAGGGACTCCACAAATGAGAGATCTCGGGGTGGACCTCTGCCCTCCTGTCAACACCGACTGCAAGCGGCCCAGGAGGTAGGAGGAGAACCACTGTAAAACGGTGCCTCCCACTCCCAGCCCCCTGAGACGCCGCAGTAGGATACCATGGTCGATGGTATCAAAAGCCGCTGAGAGATCTAATAGGACTAGGACAGAGGAACAACCCCTGTCCCGAGCCCGCCAGAGATCATTCACCAGTGCGACCAATGCCCTCTCTGTGCTATGGCCAGGTCTGAAACCCGATTGGTACGGGTCGAGATAATCAGTTTCCTCCAGGAACAGAGGAAGCTGATGCGCTACCACACTCAACAACCTTCGCCAAAAAGCGAAGGTTGGAGACAGGACGATAGTTATTCAAAATCGTCGAGTCCAGGGTGGGCTTCTTGAGGAGGGGCTTCACCACTGCCTCTTTCAAGGCAGAAGGGAAAACACCCTTGCTCAAAGAAGCAGTTATTACTGCCTGGAACCAGCCTCGTGTCTTCTCCCAGGCTGCATAAACCAGCCAGGAGGGGCACGGGTCCAATAAACTGTAAAATAAGAAAATAAATAAAAGTAGGGACACAGTCATTCTATCCCAAACAGCAAAGAATCGAGGCTTTGATCTTCTAGGCAGTCTGAATTTCCAGTTCCTTTCTTTTTGTAAGTTACTTAGGTTAGCTTCTTGTTTCCTATATTGTTTTTCAGCTTCCTGGATTTGTACTGTATTTTCCTACAACTTCTTTCCTTAGGTACTTCTTGTTTATTTTATTTTTCAACTAAAGTTTACAGCCATGGCTGTAAAATAGTTTAACTTTTATCTACTATAGTTGATGGAATTGTTCATTATTAGACATCTGTTTAACCAAACTATATTAACTCTTTACAGTTTGTAAATTGTCTTTTTTGCCTATCCATATAACTTGTTTGACTGCAGCAAGTGTCAACAATGATAATTGTAAATAATACTTTGCAAAACATTTCTTTTAGAACTGAGTTTCAGTCCTGACATGGTAGTAATGAAATTTTATTTAGTTTTTTTAAGAGAAGGGGGAAAAAAGTGACTGGTTTCAGAATGTGGAGACACAAAAAGTGTTGCAATGTTGAGTATACCAGTTAGTGAACTAAAAACCTTGATTCCATTCTTTTTTCACTTCTCCTCTCCCAACCTTCTGTATTTTGTATTCATTGAGCATTATAACTGAACTGTTAAATTGCTCTCTTTTTTTAACTACCAAAAGATAGTTTTGTAATTCTTGGGATTTAGCCAAGCTTATTAAAACTTTTCTTCTGATTTTAATTAAAACATTTTGGCTAAAACCAGAACTTTCCTGTGTGACTGTAATAGATGGTGTGTCTAGGCGTGGATTTTCCAATCCCCCCATTTTAATGCATATCTTTTTTATTAATCATGTTTAATTAATTAAAATGTTATTGTATTTTGATTATTTTTTTTCAGATTTATGCACTGGTTTGAATTGATTAGGTGATACATTTTCCACACTCGGAAAATGAATTTGCTAGTAGTTTCAGATTATTGTATAGGCAACCTAACTTTTTCTAAATGTTTTGGACTTCATTACTTGCCACTACAAGTTTGCATTGCTACATTACTTGCCACTCAGTAAAGCAGAGGAAACCTGAGGTCTATCTGGAAAAATGGAGGCAAATTATTGGATGATATAGGATCGGATCATGCTTTTTCCCCCATAAATAAAATGCTTACAATTTTCTTAACTGTAATTATTTTAATGAACAGGGATAGTCTTACTACCTCTAACTCAATTATACTTGCTAGCTTTTGAGATCTTTCGGTATAGTTTTCAGCTATGTGAACTAAATAGAAAATGTACCTCATGAATGCACAATCCATTTCATGAATGCGAGACTGAGCCACAACCTGCAACCAGTGAACTGTAAGGGGCTGTCCTTGTGTCCTATGTTTGAACAATGTGTAGATATGATACTGTGTGAATAAATCAGCTATTAACAGCATGCATGAATTCATGATTATAACATATTTATAATAGAAAATGTTATGATGAATATCTAAATGCTGTAATTATTTATCACAAGTAGCACTAATCCACCTACTCTTTAATCACCTGTACACAAGCATTTTGTATTTCAGCTTGTCATATATAGCAATAACTATTTTCTAATTCTGCAGTAGTTTAAAGATTGTAGTTGTAGCTAAAGCATCAGGTGCTATGAAGTTGGACATGGGATTCTGTGAGGAACTAGTTTTTCTGATTGTGGCACATGAGCTGAAGCAAGCTACAGATCACCCTGATATCCAGTACCTATCTTCTATTAAACCCCGAAGTATTCTTTAGTGTTTCAATGAGTTAACTTATTTCTTGCTATTTCACTGAGCTTTCCAACAATGTTGGCAGAGTCTCCTCTGCCTTAGGAGCCTGCTAGCACTACTTTTTTTCTACTCTTAATAATTAGACCATGCCAGAAATTCAGATTTGGAAGCAAGTTTGAATTTACTTTTTTTCCCCCCAAGATTGCTTGATCCACAATCTGAATATATGCATGCAACCAACTATGAACAATCTGTTTTTACACGCTGGAGAAAATCTAGCTGTTAAACTCACCACTCCAATTTAAGACTTCAGGGACTTTGAATAGAGAAGATATCCCCCTCTCAATCATAATGGGATTACGGAAGATAATCAGCGCAAATTGTTTTGAAAGGAAACGTTAGAAAGATCTTCTTCATCTTTATTCATAATATGGATGTAGTGAGGTGGGCAAATACTTTTTTCCTTCAATTCTAAATTTCTCAAGCTACGTAGGGCGGAAGGGCTTTGTCACGAACTCTGCCTTTGCTAGGAAAAAATGGAGTGAAATTGAATGTTTTTGGTGACTCACAAGAACAAGGCTGCACTTGTTCAAGCACGTCTTTGGTTTTCTTTAGTGACAAGAAACAGGAGGAAGGTTTTTCCACTAGTCTAGTGCAAGTGTTTTAATACACACAAACCCCACAAATTTAATTACAAATGGAGAATATGTTTTACAGAAAATGTGCAACTAATATTCATTAAAAATGTAATAAAAAGGTTAAAAAAAGCAACATCTTTAAAAACACATTTACATTAATCCAGAATCTGTGAATGCTCCAACACTGGAAGTTTTTTAGAAGAGACTGGACAGCCATTTGTCTGAAATGCTATAGGCTTTCCTGCCTGAGGAGGGGGTTGGACTAGATGACCTCCAAGGTCCCTTCCAACATCATCGTCATCATCATCATCATCATCATTATTATTATTTACAATAAATTAAATCTAGTGAAATGAATAAATCCCACTAAAACACACATCTTCCTGATAATATTTTTCAGTGGTGGTGTCCCATGCACTATAGGTAATATTACCGTCTTGTTTATTAGCCCAGTGGTGATCAGCATAAATATGGTTGCTGTAGTCCTTTTGTGAATTTAGCAGTGAGCTAAAGGTTAAGAGTGATAATCTGCTGAATAGCACAGGCACAGGGCACCTAAGAGATGTCACTTCAAGACAATTTTCAAGACAATGTATCTCTTTAGGGGGGAAATAGTCTCTCCTCTCTTTAGCAATTTGCATCTCCAGTTTCCATCTGTCTGTCTAGCTAGCTAGCTAGCTTGATATCTGCACTTCCTATCTTTTGACAAGAAATTGTAGCGACAATTGAGAATTTGTATTCATTCCAGTTAGCTTTATTCTAAGGCCTTTTTTCATGCATTTTCTAAGATTTGCTACTGGAAAACACGCAAATGCATTTCATTTTTGCACGCCTTGACAGGAACAGAAACACCACAGCTCTATTATAGAATTAGTGTAATTAACAATTAACCACAATTGCTCTAAGATCTCATTATGGAGTGTTTAACTGACCTTGTAAGGAAATCAGTGGTGGATATGTGTGTCTGAGGCATTCTGGAGTCACAAAGCAGCCAAACCAGCTTGCCTCTTTCCTACTACTGGTAGTGCACTATAAATATTGAGGCAAATTAAAAGGTGGCTTTTACACTTTTCCCCAAAGTATTCTTCCATGTGTTGATTTTCTCCTATGAATACTCATAAAGATTGTTTTAAACAGATTTTTTTTACTAGCCAGTGCTGAAACTAAAACTGCTTGTTTTTTGTTTTGTTTTTTAAAAAAGCGTCTAGGAGGCATTTGCCAAGAAAAGTATGCATGTTTGAATAAAACATACTATAAAATAAGTATACCACAAGACACTTGATTATTATGGCTGCAGCCATCTAATATAGCTATCCCCTGTCCTGACCCTTTCAGACCCTCCTGAGACTTTCCCTGACTTACATGCGGCCTATCCCGGCCCTCCCCTGATGCTCCCAAGCCCTTCTCCGTCCCACCCCCGGGGCACCCTGTTCTTCTGGGACTCACACCTCCCCTATATTTAATTACATGTGTCAAGCCCATTCATATAATACGTTTCCCCAGTTTCGATCTACATTAATGAAGGAACTTTTCACTTGTGGTAGATAAACTACAGTTATAACTTTTGTATCTGGATGTTTAGTTGTGCTGACTGGTAGTTCTGGGAGTCATAATTTGGCTGAGTATGATGGCAGACTAAATAAATAAAGCACACTGCTTTGGAAAGCTGCTAGTGTGTAATGTTTCAAATAATCAATACTAAACATTAATTATTGCTAATGAATTTATCTCTATGCAGCTTACAGTGAGTAAACCTTAGAAATGGGGGAGGGGGGGAACAATAGAGAACTACCATGACAATGATAAAAGAATTTAGATAATAAATAAAACATTATTGACTGTTTAAGCGACTACAACCAAAGTTGGCAGACTTGACAGATACACATTAGACATGTTTCTTTGGTCTTGTATGCATAGCAAGTCTGATTCTGCTGTTAGCTTACATACATGGGCTGTTAGGCTTTTGAACGGGAAATAATTTTATAAACTTTATGCATGATTGACTTGCGAGGCCAGTGTGTTGTGCAATTAGCTCACATGGTGTAATAAGATGGAGGGTTTGTTGTCACTGTGAGTTGGTGGTGGGGGCACGAAGGGAGGCTTAGCCAATCTCAATGTATACATGGTTGTACTTTGACAATAAAGGTTCATTCAGATACGTGCATTGGAAAAAACATACACTTGAGATGGAGGTTCTTGTTTTCAGGCTGAAGTCTTTTTACCTGTGTACTTTCACACTATATACTTAGACCATCAGCACATCCTCTGTTGAGTCTTTCTTCCACTGAATCATCACACAGTATTTAGAACCATGTTTAGCAAAGATCTTTAGAGCTCACATATTTAAGACTTTTGCCCCAAGCCAGCCTTCTTCATTGTCATGTATGTGTGTGTGTGTGTACATACATATATATATATATATATATATATATATATATATATATATATATATATATATATATATATATATATATATATATATATATATATATATATATATATATATATATATATATATATATATATATATATATATATATATATATATATATATATATATATATATATATATATATATATATATATGTGTGTAAATTACTAACAAAGAATTAAGGGAGGCTGAGATGCATTTCTAACTCTTTAGTCTTCATCAGTCAGTCATACCCTTCTGAGATTCGAACCTGGGCTGATTGCATATTAGGCAGTATTTTACCTCTTTGAGCCACAGGATCTCTCTCGCTCTCTGTTAGTTTTTTGCAAGGGGAGATATGAGTCAATTGTTAACTATTTAGATTACCTTGCTAGGCCCCAAACATGGGGCAAATCTTTATTTCCTGTTTTCAGCCTTATCTCAAAGGCCATCGAACAGGCTGTAGTCACACCGGACAGTTCATATATTTGTGTAAATTACTAACAAAGAATTAAGGGAGGCTGAGATGCATTTCTAACTCTTTAGTCTTCATCAATTTACACAAATTGATGTGTGTGTGTGTGTGTATGTATATATATATATATATATATATATATATATATATATATATATATATATATATATATATGTATATATATATATATATACATACATACACACACACACACACACACCATACAGAACACACAAGTTCATTAAATGCAGCTTGTCCTAACACATTGCGTTCTTTCGTCTTAAAGTAGTGTATAATGGGAGCCAAAGCTGAACATACATAAACCCTAAAAGGGAAAAAGTAATGAACAAGTAGTGCCTGCAGACTGCAGCCCTTGTACTTGTAGCACAATCCGTGGAGCAGTATTTTATCTGCTTTTTCCCCATGGAATCTTCTATCAATAGCAGGTCTGCATCCCTGATATCTTTCACCAAGTCGTATGTAATGCACTGGCCATTTTTACAGCAGTTCAGACTCTTGGCCAGGATCCTGCTTTTGCAGTGCCAAATACTCGCCAACAATGGGGTTGCGCTAGGCTGTTAGGCTGTCATACATACAGTGAATTCTGTTTTCTTAATGGAGAGAGAAGAAGAGAGATAGGTGTAGTCTTCTTTGCATACTCCAATTAGCAATTCCTTGATAATTTGCAAGAATTTCTATTGTACTTATTATGCTTTTTAACAAGGTAATAATTTGCACAATCATTTTTAAAGACTGTTTTCCTCACTGAATCTAATGGAAACAGAGATTGTTTAGTACAGGTAGTCCTCAAGTTACAGCAGTTCATTTAGCGACCGTTCAAAGTTACAACGGTACTGAAAAAAGTGACTTACCCCCATCATGTGATCAAAAGTCAGATGCTTGTCGTATTTATGACAGTTGCAGTGTCCCAGGGTCACATGATCACTTTTTGCGACCTTCTGACAAGCGAAGTCAATGGAGAAGCTAGATTCACTTAACAACCCTGTTACTAAATTTAAAAAATGTAATAATTTACTTAACTACTGTGGCAAGAAAAGTTGTAAAACGGGGCAAACTCACTTAACAAATGTTTCACTTAGCAACATCAATTTTGGACTCAATTGTAGTAACTTGAGGGCTGCCTATATTGCAATAGCAGGAGGAACTGTTTGGATCCTCTTTTGCTTGCTCTTTTCTGATTTAGTTTTTTTCCCCCTGTGTGGACTGTAACTAGATATTTTCCTTCATTTGAATCTCACGGTACTGAATCTCATAGGGGGAGTAAGTCAGTAGGCTTCTGTTGTTCTTGTTAATCAGTAACTGATAAGATTCAGAGCTTTCTCAAATATCCTTGAATCTTGTCTAATATTTATTACTTTATCCCAAGTCAAAATTATTCAAAGGAATACGGTGGTGGGTTTTTCCATCTACTGTAATTTCAGTTGCAAAAGCTGTACAACAATCATGACATTTTCCAGACCTCCTTTTGCCTGAAGATAAGAATAAACTTCAAACTTGTGCATATGAGGGGAGCAGGAATTAAGTCTATGTTTTGATCTTCAAAATATAGCATAAACAAACTTGTTTTTCCAATAAAAAGTGTTTGGAATTATCTTTGAATGCATGTTACTGTGGGCATTTGCTGTACCATTGTAGGTATTCTTTTTATATATTATTTTTATGAAAGTGAGTGATGGTGAGTAATAGTATCTATCATCTTTTAGGGAAGTGTTTGCTCGTTGTTGCATGTTGCAAACTACAAATAATGGGATAATTAAATAAACAAGTGATGTGGTCATTATAGACTAGAGAGAGAGATCTGTTGCCAAGTATGTTTCCCATTTATTTAACTGGTATGGGACTGTTTGTAGTCTAACTGACTGCTATAATTCCTGTGAAATATAAGAATAAGCCATAACAGGTGTTCCAAATTCTCAGCTTTGGAGACATAAATTATATTCAAAAACAAAGCATTCAACTTTCAGACACATTTTCAGTAAAAAAAAACAAAGTCACAGTACATCTTTGCATGGAATATACCTCTAATCCAATTCCTGATTGACTGGATTTTTTTTAAAAAAAAAGTTGAAAATTTCAGGGAGCTACAGCTAATTAATATGAGTCATGTGACTGTGTGTTAGTGTGATGGGAGATAGATAGATTAGATAGATAGATAGATAGATAGATAGATAGATAGATAGATAGATAGATAGACAGACAGACAGACAGACAGACAGACAGACAGACAGACAGACAGACAGACAGATAGATAGATAGATAGATACATAGATAGATGGACCAATATTTATGGGTTTCTATGTACAGTCCTAAAGTATCTTCCCTCTACACAATCCAGTCTATTTACTTTGACATTTAAATAATTTATCTGATGATGGAGGCTTAACAATCTGGACATTATAATACAGTGAACATTTGTTCAACATTTGGGAAGGGGATGAATTAAAATCACTTTAGTTAATTAGGACATGTGGAAAGCTTCCATGCTTAGAAGGCAGGAAGTATTTTTAACTATAAAGTTCTTTCGCTTACAACATTGACTTGCTGCAGGGTAACCTCATTTTGAAGATTGGCTGACATTAGTACCACAGGTGAGGATCATGTGGACTACAGTGCCTGGATCTCACAATGCTCTTTTCTCCCCTAATAGGTTTGATTTACACCACTTCTCAGCAGCTAGATCGTGAATACAAGGCTGAACATATCTTAGAGGTGAGTAATGATGAAGTTGCAATTAGTTTTATTTACTTGTAAGTAGTTTTTTAAAAAAAAAATCCTCAAAGACATTTCCTAACAAGTCAGAGCATAGATATTGGAGAACGAGGAAGACTCATTCCATCATTTCCAAATTGCTTAGGAAGATAATTGCTTGTTCTGCATTTTTGTGTTTCTGCATCCAGTGCCAGCTTAAGAAATATCTCATGACTTGACTTCCTAACTGAAGACTAGAGCAGGAAATCTTGTGCCAAAGCCAAGCTGAAGCATCCAGATGTTCTGGATGTCTGTCCCCACATGTTGCTTTTACCCAAAACATTAATGTTTGAAAATATCAGATTTAAACCCATCTGGAGGGCACCATTTTAAGGATGTCTTCCCTAGGCCATTAAGAATAGAACATGGTCAATAATTTCCTTCTACTTGAGAAAATATGGTATGAACAAAATGTTGACTTACTTAATTTAATGACCACATGGTTATTAAATGAAACCTATAAAATGAGTAACAATACCTTTAAGATTAAGATAGTTGTTCGTGTCATGTCCTAAGAAAGGACTGAATTAGACAAACTTTTGCTTCAGTTTAGAAATGCCGATTCCAGTAATGTTTACTTCTGAGGATTTTTACTAAATTTATTCCTAGGTTCTGCTACATATACCAGACTTTTTAATGTAAATTCCTGTTTTTTTCTTTTTTGCTTAAACGATCCAGCAGGCCTAGCTTAAGGAAGAAGCCAATCATCTTTTGAGCTAGTGGGCATAGTTATATCTTTGAGAACATACAGTATTATGGGCACTCTTACAAAATGGCTGGTGTAATGGGTGCAACCATTTGTGTGTGTTTTTTTAAAAAAAGCTATTTATTATGAAATTAAGGTAAATAGCTTTTTTAAACAAAAGAGAGGGCTTCAACCTTGTATCATTTCTATTTTGTGAGAGCATTGTTTGTATGTCCATAGTGCAGAAGCCTTCTTGGAAATAAAGATTATATGGGCCATCAAGCAAATTGTTTTTGAGTATATTGGTGCCCGTGGGTTCCATGAGACAGACCAATGACTTGGTCAGTTAATCTTTTCCACCTTTGGGTTGCAAATGTTGGCTGTATCTTTGCATTAAACACACAAGCATAGTAATTGTATTTTTTTCTTTTTCTGCTGGTGGTCTTTCCTTTTTGCAACAATAACACCTCCTGTTTCCAACAACTTTGTTTTAGGCTCAAGGCACTTGTTCTTGACTGAGTGCCTTCCATATCTGACTGTATAACTCATCTCTCAATCCAGTCAGTGTAGTCCAGCATGCAACAAACTGTTGAAGACTGACTTCAGTCATCTTTAGATGAATCATATCTGAAAACGAGTTTCTTGCCTGGAAAGGAGCTATACTATAAAGAGTTTCTTAACCTTCCAGTGTGTTCTGATGGGACTCCCTACTGGCTTTTCCTTGCAGGTTTCGGTTTCAGACAATGGGGATCCGGTTTTGCAGTCTAGCAGTAGAGTGGTAATCCAGGTCCTTGATGTTAACGACAATCCTCCCAGCTTCTCCCAAAAGTTGTTTATGGTTCAGCTGCCAGAAAAAGCAGCATCTGAAACTCCTTTGCCAGTCTACAGGGTGATTGCTGCAGATCGTGATGAGGGACTGAATTGCCAAATCACTTACAGCCTAGAAGAAAACAGTGAGGAACTGTTCAGCATCCACCCAGTCACAGGCATAGTGTTCTCCCAAAAGGCATTTTCTGCCCAAGAATACAACATACTTACAGTGAGTATCGTTAGAAGCATAAGGAGACTAAACAAATCATCGTCTTTCTGAATATGGGAATGATATGAAATAGTATTGTTCCCTGTGATTTACACTTTTTTTACCCTCTTGTTGCTGTAATTAAACTGGACTCTGGTAGCATTAAAAAGAAAAAAACCTTTAATAACTATTTGACATTAATCAATTCTGAAACAATTCAATGAAGGCTATTTTTTAACTCCCTTAAAAATGTAACATATTTCTCCAACCCAGGTTAAAGAAACGTTGGAAAAGGGAATTAAAATGGCATTGATGATGCATGGTGTAGTTAGGCAATGGAAGGTCACACTGAAGAATGGGGAAAGGGTTTTGATAAGTAGCATGTATTGTTTTTTACTACTTAATAAAATCTTTGCATGCAAATTAATTTTTCCCCAGAATATGCCATCTGTTCAGTTAATTAAAGCTGAATTCTTTGAACTAGATATTTTATTCACAGTAGAACCTTTTTATTGACCATTGCAAAGGAAAACACATCCTAAACATAATAAATTATATGTAGAATTAAGTAAGAGCTTAGTTCATCTATCATGCTGAGTGCAAAATGATAGACAGGTAGACTTTATTTAACAACCACAGTTGGAGTCAGCAACTTCTTTTCTACGTTATATGGTCATTAACTGAGATTGTCAAGGTTCCAGTAGACACGATCAAACAAATCAGAACTCCAAGGCTTGAGATTTCCTCAAAGAACATGTTTATTGGTTACATAGTATCGGCACAGTCAAAAGTGAAACCAAGTCTGAAGTTCCCTTCAGAGAGCAACAGTATTACAAAGTTAAACTTCCCACCCTAGTGCTATGCAATTAGCTACGTTCCCCAATAGAAGAGTTTGGTGGCCTTTCTAACTAAATGCTCCAGCCCCTATCAAACTGATAGAAATGACCATGGTTCCCATGGGACTGTAAAGTGTTTAGAGTAGTAGAAATCCTCCATCCCTGTCCCAATCTTTGGAAACTTAGAACGAAGGAAATGGTTGCATTCAGGTTCGTTGTAGAGTTGTCAGTGCCATCATGTGATCATGGTGGGCTTACAACCTGACTTCCACCATGGTTATTAAGACATTGTGCACTTAAAGTTACTTTTTTATAACTGCAAACACTTGCTAAATAGGGCAGTTGTTAAGCTGGTATTACCTGTAGTAACACAAGCAAGACTTCATAAAGCACAATAACAAAAAGAGAGGCCAATGAAATTTAAGATGTTCTTATAATCATCCTGGAGGCACCTAAGTAGGAACCTGTTATCAAGGACTCTTACGTTTCTTTGTGTTGACCAGTATATTGGTTTAAGCTGTGCATTCAGACCATGGTTCATTTTTTTTAATTTAGGAGGAATTTTTTTACCTAATTAGATTTATTCATTGTAATAATAGAAAATACTTGTAGCTTGGGTTTTAGATTTTGGCAGTGTTTTTATTTATTCATTTTTGGCAGTGATTTATTCATCCTACTGATAACCATTATCACTCAGTCCTTGGCATATTGATGGATGTAAATAAATCTGTGTGCCTTGATTAATTAGTTTAAAGACTGTAAAAATATGGTTCATTCTGCATGTATTGGGTTGTATAAGCAATACAAATCAATAAATATATTAATCCTGAGATATTATGTTTGCTTAATTCTTTTGTATGATCCCATCCTAAAAGTTTAAAAGTTTAATTTAGGCAGGAATATGTCACAAGTGTGGCAGAAGCTCATCAATGTGAACATATTATCTTTCAGACCCCTTGATCTATACGAACTAGTATTTTTCTCTTTTGGCAGGTCAAGGCTACTGATGGTGGCACCCCACAACTTTCCTCCAGTGTGAGGCTTCACATTGACTGGATCCCAAAGCCCCTCCCCACCTCAGAGTCATTAGCTTTTGATGAACCTCATTTCAACTTTGCAGTCATGGAAACAGATCCCGTGAACCACATGGTGGGAGTGATCAGTGTTGATGCTGGGCTCAGCCAGATCTGGTTTAATATCACAGGTGAGAGCATATGCAGTTGAGAAAGGAGCTCCACAGTAATTGCGAACTGAAAAAAATGTTGCTCATATTCTCCTGGTATTTCATATCCATATGAACCCGAGCTATCACAGGCTGTTCATATTGTAGGAGTATTATAAACAAAGCTTCGGCACTGATATGAAGCAGCATTCATGCTGATAAGAGTTCCATGAAGTGGAAGTGTAGTGTATGTTTTGTATTACAGTACCTATCACAGCTTGCAAAATGTCATTGCTTGGCAATGTTCCAATCTTAATGAAAACTCTAGTGTTTTCAAACAGGTCAAAACACATATTGCAGCTCATAGGAAATATGTAATAACCATTCCTATTTCCCACAACAATAAAAAAATAAATCTATCAAGGAGGCAGAGGAGGGGGAGAGAAAAATGTTTTTGGAAGACTTTATTGAGAGTTAATCTGCTATTAACACTTCTTTGTTCCCATGCTTCTTGTTCTGCTTCTCCATTGTTTTGGCCAACTAATGTGCAATGCTCTTTATTTTTTCTGTAAACAACCAGAAACACATATATTCTTACAGCAATTATTCTTTCTTGCAGGAATGTATTGATCAATGGGAATTGTTTGCTTTACATCTTCTGGTGCACAATTTTGTTATCAACAGAGATCTCATTGTCACTAGGTAGTGATTAATTGTTAAAAAAAATTTAAGAACTCAGTACTCTAAAAATGACCTGAGTTTTACCCAAAATTTATGTGATAGCCATCTATCCAGCATGTTGAGGCAGCAGCCACCCAGAATTCTTAGGCAGCAGGCAGTCCCAACACAATGAGAAGGAGCCACGTTGGGAAAGCCTGTAATTGACCAACAGTGTTCCCATTGTGGAAGGATTATTTTGTCATTGTGGATGAAAATTAGAAGCTGGGTTGCCGTATACTATATCTAATTTCAGTAAATGCCATGAGGTAATCCAGGAAATACTGAAACAAAGTGGAAAATTAATTTGTATAGTATAGGGATGGGCAATATTTTAGTAGCCACGGGCCACACTTAGGGGAATATGGTGTTTTCTTGGCCTCTAATTGTGAAGTGGATACTTAAGGGCTTATCCTATAATTTTCCTTCACCAGAATGTCTGTTTCCAGGAGGTATGATAATTGGATCTTCCAGGAACATAAAATAGCACACAACATATGCTAATAGAATGGAAAAACCAGGGTTCAATTTTTTGTCTAAAAAGCTACAATAATCACTTTTTATCACTAATCACCACCCAACTTCAGCCATGGATTTGATACAACAGTAAAGTGAATTACTTAACTTCATTTACTAAAAATGAGGTTACTTTACTTTTGAGATAAGGTTGAATAAGTAGTTTTGTAAGAAGGTTTCTAAACTGGGGCAGAACTTTTAAAAACACACAGTTTCAAGCAGTTCCACACTAAAGAAATTAGACTGTTTTGTATTTTGTTTTGCTTTTTTTAGAATCTGGAAATAAAATACAAATTATAGAATTAAATACAGTCAAGGAAACAATTCTATGCATCTGGTAAAAACTAAGTCAACATTCATGGGATTATCTCTCCTCCCAACATAAAATGAACGTAAGAAACTTTATAATTAAATTGTTTCATGGAGTAGGATTAGAAATTTTAAAGCATGCGTATACTTAGTATATAGTATAAAGCATTCTCTATAGCAGAGGTACCCAAATCCCAGTCCACGGACTTGGACTGGTCTGGGGCCCTCAAGAACCAGTCCGTGCAAGCAAGCGAAGCCCCATCTGCACACACGTGTGATCCAGGCAACATGTGAAACCATGCCCCCCCCCAGTCCATGGAAAAACTGCCCTCCACAGAACTGGTCCCTGACACCCAAAAGGTTGGAGGCCGTTGCTCTATAGCATATAGTCAGTCCTATCATTGGTCTTCCACATACCTCAGCTTTACATTATAATGTTCTGTAATATTCATTCAGTTTACAGTATATGGTTGCATTAACATGACCGCTGCTGTGATCCTTTTTTGTAACCTTCTGACAAGCAAAGTCAATGGGAAAGCCAGATTCACTTAACAGTCAGGTTACTAACTTATCAACTGCATTGATTCATTTAACAACTGTGTTAAGAAATATCATAAAATGGGGCAAAACTCACTTAACAAATGTCTCACTTAACAACATAAATTTTGGACTCAATTGTGGTTGTAAGTTGAGGACTACCTGTATTCGCTTATTCCGCTACCCCCATGTAATCCAGGTAAACATATGGTGTGAGTAGGGCCACTTCTTTATATTTAATCCCTTTTCAGTCTGTTCCAAAATTCAGCACAATCTGAACTGAAAACATACCACTTTTAGAGTATACTTCATAGTTTTATATTACAAGTTTTTTCAAAGCAGCAAGGAAGAGAACATGCCTGTTATATAATAATTTTATCTTTGTGACAATTTCACAAAGCCTGAAATTCGTAATACAGAAGAGAATTACTTGCATGCTGTGTATGAACTGTAGAATCAATATTCTTTTACCGGATAAAATGAACTTAATGACCCTATGAGGGACTATTTCTTAGAGTAAGCACATAACCTGTAAGGCTTATGTATCTAAACAAAGTTTTATTTCTACAGTATATGTGCCTTTGTGTCTCTGAAAGAGTGTGTTGCATGTAAATGTAAATACAAGGGAAGGGAAATTAAAAAAATCTATTTCAGAAATTGGCAGAATAGCACTTTGATTTTTCTTCTCCATTCGGTCAGGATCCTGTGGGAGGGAACAGAAAGTTTCGTAATGTAGACTGTTCAGTATTGCATGGTTTTCCTAGGAAATATGAACTTTCCTATTATTGCTTTATGGGAGACCACAAAGCTAATTCATCACATTAACTGTATTTTCCAAATTATGTGTCTCCCTTTACTCTTTCTCCCCTTTCACTTGCCTTCTTAAGCACTTGTACAAGTTAATGTTGTTACCTGTCTGCTTAGATAGGTCAGTTGCACAAGTTTACTCTTAACAAACCTCACAATGCACCATCCTTTAGCCTTTCTTGCTTTCTTCTTAGCCCTCCCTGTTATTTCTTCCTATAATGAACATTTTGCTTCATGTTCACTTTCCTGAGTTTTTTATTTTTCCCCCCACCTTAAATCAGTGGTAAAGAGGCAAAAACATTTTGCACAGGGGCATATTTTTCCCAGCATTCGAAACAATTACTACCCTCCCCTATGCATTACACTTCCATAGTTGTTTGAATTACATGAGACATACATTTGTGAGTCTAATAGACCATCATAATAGAGCCTTGGTGGAGCAGTGGGCTAATGCCTCCTTAAGTAACACCAGCTGCCTGCAATCAGTGCAGGTTCGAGTCCCACCAGGCTCAAGGTTGACTCAGCCTTCCATCCTTCCGAGGTAGGTAAAATGAGGACCCAGATTGTTGGGGGCAATTAAGCTGACTTTGTAATAATGCCGCTGGGGTGTGTGTGTGAAAGCCCTAATAAGCAAGCATATACATAGAATGAAGGCTACTGCTAAGCTTGTAAGCCGCCCTGAGTCTTCGGAGAAGGGCGGGATATAAATGGAATTAAAATAAAAATAAATAAATAAAATAAATAAATCATTGATTATGACCGTTTTCTCTCTTTTTTTATCCCATTTATATCCCGCCCTTCTCCGAAGACTCAGGGCGGCTTACAATCTAAGAAGCACAAATCAATGTGCTTAGCAATAGCCTTCATTCTATGTATATGCCTGCTTATTAGGGCTTTCGGCCCCCTCCAAGCGGCATTATTACAAAGTCAGCTTAATTGCCCCCAACAATCTGGGTCCTCATTTTACCTACCTCGGAAGGATGGAAGGCTGAATCAACCTTGAGCCTGGTGGGACGCGAACCTGCACTAATTGCAGGCAGCTCTTCCCACAACCACTGTTATTTTCTATACAGTACTTAGCACATTACATTTAAAGTATAATTTTTTAAACCTAGAGGCTATGCACTCCCCTCCTCCCCCCCTGCCTTTTTTTAAGTAAGGCCATGTTCATGTATCAAGAAAGACTGCTTATACTCTCCTATTTCTGTTGTGGGGGATGTTTAGCAGAAATAACATCTTCCCTCTCTCTCTCTCCAGGAATCCCTCCATAGGGCAGCTGATGGTAATTCTTCAAGTTGTCCTTCAGCTTTACTGTTTTGAATGTCCTCTTGAATGCATAGAATTTGGATCCTTGTCTCAGTTTGATTAAGAATGGGAAAATCAAATGCTGCCTAATACCTGGGGGTGTTCAGAAATAAATTTGTCAGATGTTGCCTAGTTTGAGTAATGAAAAATCTGCAAGAAAACAACCAAGTTCAGAGACCACCAAGGACCCCTCATCAGTGTGTGTGCAAACATACACACACACATACATGCACACACAAATACACACATGCATGCACACAAACACATGCACATTCACATGCACAGCCCAGTATCATCCATTGTAGAATTACATAAAAAGGAAGTGAGCAAGGGGATGGACTGAAAAAGTCCTCAACAAGTCTCAACAGGGCATAAGCAAGAGAGCAGAACTGGTTTAAATATTGCACCTTGAAGTGGAGCCAGAATATATCCTCTTTTCTGCCAATTTGCCCCAATATTCCCTGCTTTCCTGCCTCTCAATGGTTGATGTCAATCCCCTCCCTTTGCCTTAAATAACACTGCATTACATGTAGACATTACCTTCTTAAGTCAATACTGAATATAAAGTAAATAAAGAAAGATCAGTGGTGACAACAGAAGCCTTTCACAGAGATTCCCCACCCTCCTTTTATGCCATTTTGCTTCCTCCCTCTAGATGCTTCTAATCAAACTCCATGAGTGAGCTTGTTACAAATGTTGCCAACAGCAAGGATTATTTTCCTCCTGGTCCTCCCCAGGAGAGGAAGTTTTTCAGACATCCAGCCCCCATCATAATTCTTTATTTCTAAGTCCTCTCTCTCTCTTCTAAGGTGGTGATGATGCTATGAATTTTGACATCGAGAAGAGCACTGGCAGCATTATTATTGCAAGAACTCTAGATGCAAAGGAAAGATCAAACTACAATCTCACCATAGAGGTCACAGATGGATCAAGCATCATTAAGACACAGGTCAGTGCCTCAAAGTCTAAGTCAAAGTCCAGTTCAGTAATATGAACGATGTTTTCATTATGGTCTGTAGATAGTGCACACTGCAGTATCTGTTTTAGAAAAGTACTAGGTATTCAAATGTCAATTGAATTATCGCCTCAAGTTTAGGGTTAAACTTTCTCTAAAATGCTCAATTTACCCAAGTCACACGCTCTTGTGGATTAAACCAGTAAAGAAAATATTGTCTATAATGTGATCACATTACAGGGGGAAGAAGGGCCCAAACTACTATTGATCATTCAGTGAGCTAAATAAACAAAACAGGGATATCCTTACCCAGAGATTCTTTCCTAAATTCCTGCTTTAATAATTGATGATTGGAAATCCAAAAGAATTGCAAATATACTTCAGATCCACTTCTAATTCCAGACTCTTCCAGGATCTATTGACTGTTGAGGAAGATGAGGTATAGAACTGGTTTCTTGTTTTACTTCTTTCCTCATATATGATCAATATATGTCCCAATAAGTGCTTCAAGCTACTTCAATAGAGCCTTAACTAACTATCATATTATAGACATGGGTTCCATCTCTGAGTATTGTTATTTTTCATGGCAGCTGAGGACTGAAGTATATGGAAGTTTACTTGCATAGAGTAGCTCTTTTAAGCAAAGATCTGGTCTGATTGTTTGCTCTTCTAAGCAATGATCTAGTCTGATCATTACTTTATTAAGTGCTATGAACATTATATATAATCTAGAAAAGTGAGGGTAATTGATACCAAGAGTGCCTTTCCACTGGGATTCAGTAGTAGCTCATTATCATTTTGAATGTCTTAGAACTTTATTCTGCTATCAAGAGTCATCTTTCGATACCTTGGCTAACATAACAATTCCAGTCCCAGGAACTTCTTTCTCTGCTTACTTTAACAGTGATTGTTGGATAGGTAGCAAACTTGCTATTGCAAAATCATGGGTTTGAGTCTTACTGAAGCAAGGAAGTCCTTCTCCAGGATGGGCCACAGGAAATATGCCTTTTTTGAAATGGTGCCTCCAGAATAATATCCTCTAAATTCACAGTGCTCCAACCTTGTTGTCTTTCAAGCAAATCTTGAAGACCTGGCTCTTCCCTCCCATCCTGGAATGAAATTATATTTCTGTTGGTTGTTTCTTATATAATTAGGCCTTATTCTTTTTAGTTTCCATTATTTTTACTCTGGTGTAATCATCTTACAATGCACTGGGGGGACGGGGGGCATTACTGGTTGTTTTTATCATAAATGCCTAATGCTAGTTGAGTTGGGCAACTCTATACATTTCATAAAACAAGTAAGTATTATTTAATTTAATACTTGCTTTGGGGTAAGTATATTGAGGGAGCCAAACCAGTCACTGCTCTATATTCATTTTGTTTCTTCACCAGCTGCTTCTTCCTGGCATCATTTCATTCTTCTTCCTCTTTACTATTTCCATCTCAGCCTGGTTTGGCTAAGTTTCCATTTCATTTAACTAGCTGTAATAACCTAGATGATTTCATTTTGGGATGAAATCCTGTTATCATTATAATATATATTGTGCCATCAAATCAAGCCTGGTACCAGCATCTGGCATCTTGGGATATCTGCCAGACCACCAGAATCAGAAACTTGCCCTAGGCTCATTTTATTATTTTCTTATGCAATCAGGTGCTTACAAGTACAGTAGAAGCTAGATTTAGCTGTCGTGATAATGTTTGACTGAGATATATTATTGTTAGCAATTCCTGATGCAGATTCTCAAACCGTAAAGGTGACTTACCAGAAGATGCATTGTGCAAATTCTCCCATCTTCCACTAAGAATATGGAACTGCTTTGCATTAATTCATCAACAAAAGCCACAGCAGCAAATAAGTTTACATGAATGTGTACATAAATAAGCATGAGGACTGTGAGAATAACGAAAAGCAGGAAAAACATCAGAAAGGATGGAAATGTCATCACTGGGCCTTTGTTTGCATGGTGCCTCCCTACAAATACACTTTTTAAGCAGTTTGTTCAAGGTAATGGATACCAAGGAAGAAATTTGAAGTGAATAATAGCAACACGTTTTAAGAATTAATTCAGCTCACAGAACAGAACATGCATACAAATTGTGTATCCAAAGTCATCTTAAAAGAAACCCGTAAAAGAATTTTAAAAGAGTTATAGAGTATTTGGCCTATGAGAGATGGCATCACTTGGCCACAGCAAGACCCTTCATTCTGAAATGGTGACTATTCACCTTGTTGAATCATTCATAGTAAAAGTATCAGAATGATAAAAGGAGAAAATAAGTAACAGAGAGATTGCTTTCTTAAGCAGTTCTTCACTTGTATCATCATGGAAATGAGCCACTTGTACAGCCCTGTTACTGACCTTCTCTACTGCTTGCTTTTTGTCCACTTCTCTTAGGCTTATATCCATGTGATTGACATTAACCAGCATCCACCTCAGTTTTTGGAGTACCGCTATGAGGCTCGCATTCCAGAAGATACGCCCGCTGGGACAGAACTCTTATTTGTTAGTGCAACAGACCAGGATCATGGGAAAGGGTTGATCTACACCCTCCATAACAGCTTAGATCCTAGAAGCCTGAAACTCTTTCAAATAGACCCAAGCCGTGGCACACTCATGACAGTATCAGACCTTGATGCTCAATCCATGCCACTACATACTTTGACAGTGATGGTATGTGAGTAGCAGAAAATAAATGATTTATTTATTTAATTTCTATCCTCTTCTGTCTTACCTTATGGGCTGTGGGCAGATTGCTGCAAGATTTCTAAAGTATGTTTGTTGTATCTAATGATTTTTTTAAAAAAAGAAAGGTGGCTAAAATGAGAAGAAACGCATTCAAAATTATATTGCAAACTTAAATCTTTGTGATGTAATATTGTTTAAACAAAATACCTGTGGTTGATTCATTGGCTGTTCAGGTACGAGACCAGGATGTCCCTATCAAGCGAGACTTTGCCCGAATTGTCATTCATATTGAGGGCTGTAACAGTCACCCTCCACAGTTCACAAGCCTCCATTACAAAGCAGAAATTCTGGATGTCACTTCAATTGGCACAGAGGTTGTGCAAATCCGGGCCCTGGATCCAGATCAAGGAGTTAATGCTGAAGTCCACTATTGCATTGAAGCAGGTAAGGCACCTATACACACTGCCTTATGAAGATTTCCTTTATGTAACTACTGTGATGATATGTCAGCTAAACATATTGTTTCTGAATCTACTATATATTCAACATTAAATAGAATAGAAAAATTAGATCCAACTGATCCATGAATAATTTCTGTTATTTTTCTTCTTCTACCCATTAACACTGTTTAACTTTCTTGTGAACCGAGACAGCATATTTTCTGTCAATATTTGGGGACTTCCTATTATGGGCTGATGCTGTCTTGACTCTGAGCACATGTAAGAAAATCATGTCCAGACTGAGTCACTTTGGTGTCATTTCTCCTGGGTCTATGTCCCTTTCTTCCTTCTGTATCTGGAAAGCAAACATCAGTCATTTTCCTTTCTGTGGGCAGGACATACATGCTGTGTGTGTGTGTGTGTGTGTGCGTGCGCGCGCACGCACACACGTGCAAGAGAAAGAGAAAGTTATGCATAAGTTGAACTTATATGACACAGTTCAGAGAAGAAGACTTTCACTCCAGCCCCCAAATAGTCTGTAATTTACTTGAGCTACCTGAAAGCTGAGGTTGAAAACTGACCTCAGATGACTGGAAAGTCAATGAAATGGCAAAACTGCACTATAGGAGATAGATAGATAGATAGATAGATAGATAGATAGATAGATAGATAGATAGATAGATAGACAGACAGACAGACAGACAGACAGACAGACAGACAGACAATATAAATAGAAAACAGAGAAGTTCAGAAAGAAAATCAGAATCTAAACAAAAAAAATCCAGCTAGGTTTCAAACCAGGAATATTTGGGATACAAAATAAATACAGTTTTCCTGTAGCAATGGGATAAAAAAGAGAGGTCTAACAGCTATTAGAGTTAATGCTAAGGGTTGGCTCATTTTGCTCTTTCTTTCGCAAAGTATCCAGTGAATGGCTGACCTTCGGCTGACCTTCAAAGTGTTTTGCTCAAACGAAAAGGAACAGTCCGAAGGCAAAGGAGGAAAACTGAACATTTGAATGAGAGCAGGGAAATATATACAAGGACCTTACTTTTAGAGTGATTGGAAGATTGACAGAGGATGACACCCTTTTTTTTTCTCT
This sequence comes from Vipera berus, assembly GCF_964194415.1. Taxonomy (NCBI): domain Eukaryota; kingdom Metazoa; phylum Chordata; class Lepidosauria; order Squamata; family Viperidae; genus Vipera; species Vipera berus. The sequence continues at coordinate 208,664,334 of NC_138203.1, read as the reverse complement.
GCCTTCCAGAGTTGTTTGCTGGACAGTTTTGAGAACAGGATAACAAGTAAACAGACCTGCTTAAAGACAAGTGTCTCTGATAGCATCAGTGTCTCCAAAGTCATCAGCTGGTACACTTTAATTTATTTAAGAGAGACCTTAGGGAGTGTGGCACAATGACATCATCAAAGGGTTAGAGCCAGAATATTCAGTTTACATTGTTGTTTTGTTGTTTTTGCCTTCAGAGGAAATAGGTACATTCATGCAGGAGAAATGTAATATACCCATTTTCCACGTCTTTAGTTTTAAAAAGACCAAATTGACAAAAAAAAGGGGGGGGGGCAGGGCAAGACTTGTTTATCTACTTTAAAAAAAAATCTTTTCTTCCAGGGACTAAAAAGAGGATGCATTTTAGCATAACAAACTAGTGTGATGAAAAACAATAAATATTGTAGAATTCAATTATGCCTTTTCATTTAAGATTTGTTTGTTTATTTCCAGGGAATAGCGGAAACTTTTTCACCATCAACAAGTTATCTGGAATTATTACAGTTTCTCAGAAGTTAGATCAGTCCAAGCAAGAAAGATTTACTCTCGCAGTAAAAGCAGAAGATCAAGGATTTCCCCAACTGAAAGATTCAACTACTGTAAACATTTATGTTAAGCCTTCTGATGCCACTCCCCCACAGTTTACAGAAAAAGAATATGTTGTAGAGATCAGTGAATCTGCAATCATTGGTTCTCCGATTATCCTTGTTTCGGCTATAAGTTCTTCATTTGTTACTTACGAAATAAAAACTGGAGATAAAGACGGCTTCTTTTCCATCAATTATCAATCTGGGCTTATCTCTACCCAGAAGAGCTTAGATTTTGAACAGACTTCATCTTATCAGCTGAAAATTCGGGGCACCAACATGGCAGGATCATTTACGGATGTTCCAGTGTTTGTTTATCTCATAGACCAAAATGACAACGTGCCTATCTTTGATAAGCCTTCTGTGGTTGGTTGGATCGATGAGAATATTCCATTTGGTAGCATAGTTACGGATGAAAACAATGTGCCGCTGGTGATAAATGCAACAGATGCTGACCAAGATTCTAATGCTTTGTTGGTTTATGGAATTTTGGAGTTGGAGGCCATGTCTTTTTTCAAAATAGACCAAAATATGGGCACTCTCACTACTTGTGCTGATATAGATTATGAACATAACACTGTTTTTCACTTTGGTATCCATGTTCATGATAGTGGCAATCCCATTTTATTTGCTTCCAAACCTGTTCAAGTCACCATTTATGTCAGAAATATAAACGACTGTCCTCCAGTGTTTAAGAAAAGTATTTATGACCTTTCTGTGATGCTTCCTATTCATGATGGTATGGAACTTTTAAAAGTTAATGCAGAAGATGCAGACTCGGAAGTAATCTACAGTATAGCCGAAGGAAACCCTGCAAATACTTTCTTCATCCACAAAAGAACTGGTGTTATCTCTGTACTAAATCATACTAACGTGGGAAACGATCATGAACTTACAGTTAGAGCTGGAGACGCTTTATACGTGGCCAGTACATTGGTCAGGCTACATTTTACTCAGCCGCAGGACAGCATTTTAAAATTTGATCAAGATTTATATTTGGCCACGGTAAAGGAAAATTCCACAGAGGCTCAGATTATTATTGTTCTTGGTGTTATTGGGAATCAACTGAAAGAACCACTTTTTTTCTCTATCCTGAATGGCACAGAGTGGTTCAGAATGATTCCATCTTCAGGAGTGCTACAGACCAAGAACGTGAAGTTTGATCGTGAAATTCAAGATGTGTATGAAATAGCAGTGGAAGTAAAAGATATTAGAAATCCACCACGGGTATCTCAAGCAATTGTAAGAATAATAGTGGATGATATTAATGATAACCCACCCCAGTTTGAAAACCTACCTTATTATATAGTAATACAGGCTGGCACTGAGCCAGGTGATATTGTCTTCAGGGTTTCTGCCACAGATCAGGATCTGGGGAATAACAGAGTCATTTTTTACTCCTTGGAGGAAGACAACCAGCATTTCTGGATTGACTCCTATTCAGGAGACATCTCACTCAAACAACCCCTTGATTTGCAAACTTTAAATAAATACACACTGAATGTTATTGCCCGAGACGCCGGTGAGCCTCCCATGTATGCTGAGGAAGAGATTACCATAATGGTGAAGAACAAATCCAGCCCTCTGTTCCAAAGTCTTTTCTATGCTGCAAAAGTGCCTGAAAGCAGTCCACCCTACACACCCATTCTCCACCTCCAGGCCCGAAGCCCTGAAGGCTTACGCTTGATATATACCATTGTGGAAAAAGACGTTCTCAGACAGTTCCACATTGATTTCAAGACCGGTATGCTTATGGCCACAAGTCAGCTGGATTATGAGTCTGATACGAAACATACATTTACTGTCAGAGCTACAGAAACAGCAGCGGGTTCCTATTCAGAAGCCATTGTGGAAGTTCATGTTGAGGATGTGAATGATAATTATCCTTTATTTTCACAGACCGTTTATACTGCATCTGTTTCAGAAGATGTGCCAGCTCAGACTCCTGTGATTCAGCTCTTGGTTACAGACCAAGATTCAGGGTGGAACGAACTCATTTCATATCAGATTTTAGAGGATCGTTCAGATACCTCAAAGTTCTTTAGTATTGATGGCAGCACTGGTGAAATATCAACAACTCGAGCTCTAGATTATGAAACGAACCATGAATTTCGTATTAAAGTGAGAGCCACAGACCATGGGATACCCCCACTCAGCAGTGAAGTTCTTGTGATAATTAACGTGCTGGATATCAATGACAACCCACCAAAATTCAGTCAACTTCAGTATCAGGCTAATGTGAGTAAAATGGTTAGCTGTGGTCAGGTTGTTGTAAAGGTACAGGCTTTTGATCCTGACAGCAGAGATACCCCTAGGCTGGAATACATGATACTTTCAGGAAATGAGAAAAGGCATTTCACCATTGACAGCACTTCTGGTATCATTTCTACACTAAACCACTGCAAAACAAATCTGGAATCTTTTTACAGTCTTAGGGTTTCTGCTTCGGATGGAGTTTTTAAGACCACTGTGCCAGTATACATCAACACAACTAATGTAAACAAATATAGCCCAGCGTTTCAGCAGGAAGTTTATGAAGCCATATTAGCTGAAAATGCAAAAATAGGAACTAAAGTGATTGAGCTGTCAGCTATTGACCCAGATGATGGTGCTTATGGCACCATAGATTATATCATCATAAACAGGCTTGGTCAGGAGAAGTTTCTAATAGATAATAAGGGGCGCATTGAAACATTGCAGAAACTGGACAGAGAAAATTCTACAGAAAGAATTGTTGATATTAAAATCATGGCCAAGGACGGAGGAGGAAAGGTAGCATTTTGCACTGTCAAAATAATACTTACAGATGAAAATGACAATCCACCTCAATTCAAAGCTTCTGAATACCTCTTGTCTATCCAGTCCAATATGAGCAAGGGATCTCCAGTCATTCAGGTTTTAGCTTATGATGCCGATGAAGGAGTGAATGCTGATGTCACCTACTCTGTTGACACAGTGGAAGAAGTCATTGCAGAAGATGTGATTGAGATTAACACTGTCACGGGTGTTGTCATAGTCAAGGAGAGTCTCAAGGGACTAGAAAACAGAACAGTGAAATTTAGAGTCAAAGCTGAAGATGCCAAGCCTCCCCACTGGCATTCAGTTGTCCCAGTGAATCTTCAAGTTGTTCCAAAGGAAGTGTCATTGCCAAGGTTTTCTGAGCCATTATATACGTTCTCCGCATCTGAAGATCTCCCAGAAGGATCAGAAATAGGATTAGTTCGAGCTACAGGAGAAGAACCCATCATCTACAGTCTGGTACAAGGAACCTCTGCTGAAAATAATGAAGAAGGGATATTCACTCTGGATAAGCAAAGAGGGACTTTGACTGTTCAGAAGGCAATGGACTATGAGAAGATGAAATGGTACCAAGTAGATGTCCTAGCTCATTCTTCATATAAGTATACTGACTTGGTCTCTTTAGTATCTATTAACATCCATGTAAAAGATGTCAATGATAACAAACCTATTTTTGAGGCAGATCCATATAGAGCTTTTGTTATGGAAAACATGCCAGCAGGGACCCCTGTGATTCAGATTACTGCTAATGACCAGGATACTGGAAGTGATGGGCAAGTGACTTATAGCCTAGGATCAGAATTAAGCTACATCAGAGAATTCTTCACCATTGATAGTGGAAATGGTTGGATTATGACCCTTAAAGAGCTCGACTGTGAAGTTCAGAAAAGCTACAAATTTTTTGTTGTTGCTTCAGACCATGGAAAGAAAATCCAACTTTCTTCTCAAACTCTAGTAGAAGTCACTGTCACTGATGAAAATGATAATGCTCCAGAGTTCACCAATGAAATTTACAAAGGATCAGTTGTTGAGAATGCTGAGCCTGGGCAGATGATTACCATTCTTAGTACTATTGATAGAGATCTTTCAGAAGAAAATCGGCAGGTCACGTGCTACATCACTGGTAAGTATCTACATTTGTTAAGATTTTAATAAATAAAAATGGGGGGAGGGTGCTTTGAATAAATGTACTTAACTTTGAGAAGCACCCTTTTCTATAAATTAATTTTGCTGATATCTCTTAGTTGCAACTATAAGATGATTTTCATTGTTAACCATGGCCATTTGGTGAAACATATGTCTTATCAAGAGATATTTTGAGACTAAATGTGTAGAGAAATAGCTACATAGCAATATTCCTAGAAAGAGTACTTTCTGTTAGGTCTTATTATATAGAGACCTTCTATACCAGGTTCAAGAATTGCTATGAAGAAAAATTCTGATCTAAAATGCATTGTGATTTACCTATATGACATTTATCTGACTCTAAAACAGAATTGTGATTAGTCAAATGTACATTATTTTGAACCTGCAGTTTTAATTCCAGTCCTGAATTAAATTTCTGATCAACAATCAAAAGTTAGTTATGCATATATTGTAACTGTCTATATTATATTAACCAACTATATGTCTATATTAACCAACTAATATGTGTCTTTGCTAGATAAATATAGCCACCCTATAGAGGCATATTTTATAATTTGCAATTTATGCAGCACAGATATAGAACTAAAAAGAATTGTATTTCACTGTAATATATCAAATAAATCATTTTGAAAATGGTCAGTGTAGATTGAAACATTGTCCAGCATACTAAAGAATTGTTTATTCAGTTCTCTATATATCTTTTTCATAATTAATCTATAGTCAGTATCTATTATAAAATTGCCCCCTCCCCTTTCCCCGCAGAGTGAAGGATAATGAAATAGCTACTTCAGCAGATGCCATAATCAGTCTGTTCAATCTACTGGTTAAATTTTATGAATGAACTCAGTTTTCTATATGATGTCAATTATATGTCACAGAGCAAGTAAATTTTCTGGTTTGTCTACAAGGGGTGTCAAACGTGCAACGTCACGTGATGTGTCACGACATATCATGACTTTTTTCCTATTGCTGGCAATGGGGTGGATGCGGTTTCAGCATGACGCATCCGGCCTGCGGGCTGGCAGTTTGACACCCCTGTTCTACACATAACACGTGTGAGCAATCTTTTTGTTATCTTGAAACCTGAAACACTTCTTTTTTCATAAGCATATATTCTCTATATCTTATCAGAAGGAGATGTGATGGGGCAATTCGGTATCAGTGAAGTTGATGGAAAATGGAAGGTTTTTTCCAAGAAGCCTCTGAACAGGGAAGAAACAGAAAAATATGTGCTCAAAGTCATGGTGTCTGATGGAAAATTTCAAGCAGCCACAGAAGTGGAGATTTCAGTCCTTGATGTTAACGATAACAGCCCTGAATGCAAGCAGGTAATTGTATATGTATATAAAAGGCCTCATTCCAAAATTATGCAAACATGTACACACAGGTTCTGTATTGATATGGTGCCAGAGTTGACCTGGAGAAGTCTCAGTTATGGACCAATTATGTGAATAATTACACATCTGCACAATACAGAATCCTCCATTAGTTGCTCATTTTGGAGGATACGTGAAATTATTACTACCTTGGAATAACATAATGTTGGATAGCATTAGGGTGACAGGAAGGAGCCTGTTAGGCATATGGTGTTAGCCTACAATGTTGGGTTGAAAATATATTAACCATGATGTTATGTCTTTAAGATGTTAATTGGCCAATGGGTGTGTAAGTGTTCTCATGGCCATAAGAGGAAGCTAGTAACGTAGCTTCTCTCTCTCTGAATTCACTGCTCTCTACTATTACTGTTTTTGCTCTGTTACTGTTATAAACCTGAACTGTGTATTGACCTCTGGACCGGTAAGAAGACTTTGTATTTTGGATTACTTCTTGGACTGTTACTATTGTGTATGACCTGGACTTTTTATTTTTGACTGTGCATTTTTGTTTTTTACACCACCTCAAAAGTAAACTATTTTTTGCTTTTACAACTCAGTGTACTCTTGTGTTTACTGTGTGACTCTTACTGCTCTCAGTACCCTTCCTTGTCTGTGCAAACCCTTGGTAACACAAGGAGACCTCTGCACAACAAATTTCTTATCAGAGCCCATCTGTGACACTTCATTGTTATTGGTTAACAAACAGGTATACTGTGCATGTGGCTTAATGTTAACCTTTTAACTTGGTAAAATAATTTTCTTCCTTTCCAGATGCTATACGAAGGGAAAATTTCAGAGAATGAATCCCCAGGATTTTCTGTTCTTAAAGTGTTGGCTACAGATGTTGATGCTGGTAGCAATAGTCAGATCACTTACAGCCTTCATGGAGTTGGTGCTGAGGATTTTAGACTGGACTCTTATACAGGTAAAATTATTACAGCCTTTTAAAAGTGCAGTTTTGCTATTCATACTCATTCCTTGACCACATATTAGAATGAATAATACAGTTTGCTCCTGTTTACTATAAAGCAGAGGTAGGTAGACATTTCGGTGCATTTTGAAGACTTATTTAGTTGAAATATTAATACTGGTGTTTCTCTCTTGATTGGCATAAATATGTCCTCATATTGTAAAATGTTGATGGGATTTTCCCTAGAAAAAGTATTTAATGTAAAATATTATTCTCTTCTCATGCACCAAAACTCACTGTAATAGTCTTGCCTGGTGTTTTTCTTCTTGTTCTTATGATACAAGGAGAAGATTTTACATTAAGAAGCCACGTTTCATTGGATACTACCTTGTAGGGCTCCTATAAGACTTAAAATAGAAAGATTTGTATGAATGAGTATGCATGGGTATTTTTTTTTGCAAAATAGTATTATAAAAGATTACAGTAGCCCAAATCTGAAAAGTTATTATAATTTATTTAAATTTATTGGCTACCCAATTTCAGTGGAAAGATGAAGATTCCTTAGATATCAATTCATGGAATATTATAGTTTTTAGATAATATGATTCTAAATAATTCTGTGCTATCCAGGAATAGGGGAGTAAGAAATATATTGTTTTAATCTTTGGTAAGCATTTATATTTGCATCCTTTTTTTTATTCGCCTGTTTCTATTTCTTAAAATGTTTTAAAATCTACCTTTGAATAGAAGGAATCTTGCCCCTAACTAATGGTACTAAAAGCCCTGCACCAAATCTTTGCCTTCCAACTATACTTACCAGGAGAATTGACTACTTCTACATTATTGGACCGGGAACTGAAATCAAAGTATCACCTTGTTGCCAAGGCAACAGATGGAGGAGGGCGTTTTTGCCAGATGGAAATTACTGTGCACGTAGAGGATACAAATGACAATGCTCCCCTGTTCTATCCCAGCCATTGTGCTGTAGCCATGTTTGAGAATACATCAATAAAAACGCCCATTGCAGTTGTCTTTGCAAAGGATCCTGATGAAAGTAAGTTGTTCCCAAATCCTAACTCATGTGCAGTTGTTTTCAATGCTTAAAGGAGATGGCATGTTCTTGTTTTTGAAGTTACCTACCAGTATTAACTTTTTCTCTTATAGACAGTGGGTCAACTAGATCAGGGCTTTTCAACCTTTTTACCCATTGTACCACTTTTGGGATATGGCAACATCCGAGTACCACCAATCGCCTAGCAAGGTGTCAAAAACTTGATGGCCCAAAAAAGGGGGGGGGGGGGGAAAGTGATGAAGTACAGGTAGTCCTCAATTTACAACAGTTTGCTTAGAGACTGTTTGATGTTGTAATAATGATAACTTTATAATGATAACTTTATTGTCACTTTGAATGTACACCAATCGGCATACATCAAAATGAAATTTCGTTGCATACAGCTGTCAAAGGGTCACCACCTCCGATATATACTCCTTGTTCGGGGCCCGCTCAAATTTCACATTGTCCATTTTAGTCTCTAGGGAGTGAACGATGGCAAACAGGACAGATGGAAATGGGGCTCCATGTGGATTAGCCCTCAAATTCGCTTGTATTCTGACAACCTCGCCTTCTTTCCTTTTTCTGATCCTGACTCTTCCACCTTTTCCTTAAAGAGGCCTTGCTTCTTTTCGCCCCTGGAGCACGCTGCTGCCGCCGCCACCAACTCCTCCAAAAGCCTCTCTCTCTTCCTCTGGGCCTGCCGACAGCCTCATCCAGTTCCTTCGCCCCATAAGCTCCAGGTCCTCTCCTCCTCTGCCTCCTCTGGAAACAGCCCTGATTTGCAGTAGAATCCATCACTGGGCCAGCAGTCAGATCTTGCTGCTAGTAGAACAAATTCAAACAGCGCCAACGACTTTTAACGGTCTCACCAACAGTTCCAAAAGAACTAGCAACTCGCCATGCCAGCAAAGATTGTCGGTCGTATGTTACCTTAGTTCTACCATGTTGCTCAAACACATTAAAATCTTCCTGATCATGTGTTTGATGTTACAATGGCACTGAAAAAAGTGCCCCCCAAGGCACAGCCGAGCAAAACACCTGCCTGCCCGCCTGGCGGCGCTCTTCCTCCTGTCCAAGGTTTTCATTGTTGTGAGCATTTCTGTTGAAGATTGGCAGTGGGGGTGGGGTGGGGTGGTGTTTGGTTTTTATTCCCCCCATCTGCTGGGTGGTTGCAGCAGGTTTTGGTCACTTCACATAACCCTGGGACACTGTGACCGTCATAAACATGAACACTTCTTTTGGGCTCAGCAGAAGCACCAGGATCAGCACCGAGCTCTAGCTGAAGCCTGGTGCTGATCCTGGTGCTTCCGCTGAGCCCTGACAGCCCTGAAGAAGCGCTGGTCCTGGAGCTTCCACTGAGCCCTGACAGTCCTGCAGCTCCAGCCATCTCTCACTCAGGTTTGTGCGGTGCTGCCACCGGTTCAGCTCATTCCCCTCCCCCGCTACCACTTTTCTAGGGTGGTCGCGTACCACCTGCCAGGTGCCAATGTACCACAGGTGGTACCTGTACCACTGGTTGAAAAGCCAAGAACTAGATAGACAGGCAACAGATTTCCACCTTGCTGACATCTTTATATGTAACATAGTATTTTTTTTAATAAATAAAGATGGGGAAATAATAACTAGTTGTAAACCTGTTATGTAAGGAAAGGGGGAATGTATCAGGTATTTGATAAATATTTTTCAACATTCAATCAGGGTAGACATTTTATGTTGAATGTTAATGGTTTATTTGTTATTTCTTCCTCACACTTTTTTATTCTTTGTTTGGCTGTTGCTGTTGTTTTGTAGTTAATGTCTTCTTTTTTTATTCTGTATTTTAACTTTGGAGATAAATAAAAAAAATATTTTTAAAAAAGAAATGTACCAGTTTCCCTTCAGTTCATCCCATTTCTAAAACAATAATTCCCAAATCAAGCAAATTCTTGCATGACATTTCTCATTTGATATTTTCCAGTTCTCAATGGTGAAGTGAGATATCATCTTGCTGAGTCAGCTAATGGCCACTTTTCAATCGATGAGGTAACTGGTGTAATCCGTCTAGAGAAGCCGCTGAAGGAATCCCATTCAGTTTTGGAGTTGACCGTGTTGGCCAAGGACAGGGGGGTTCCACAGTCCCTCTCTTCCTTTACTACTGTGTCTGTCTCAGTCGTGGATTTAAAAGAATATCTGCCAGTATTTCTTAACACAGAATACTTAGTTGAGGTAAAAGAGAATGTGGCTGTTGGGACAGAAGTTTTAAATCTATCTACCTTGACAAGAGCTGCTGTTGCAAACACAGAGATTAGATATGAAATCACAAATGGAAATGATCTTGGGAAATTCAGGCTTCATTCAACCACTGGTGAGTTATTTCTTCAGCAAATAATTCAGTCTACCGATTGTTCTCTTATAACAAGATTTCTTTTATCCCTGGTCCATTTCTTTTCTGATTTAATTATGAACATATCAAGATTTCGGACAGAGAAAGAATTTAGAGAAATGTCAAACATTGTTCATTACTTGCATTCACTTTTTAACGTTCCTAGTTGATGTGCCCACAAAGCAGCCCATGTGGCAATCCTATTACCACTAGATGGCACACAATGACCGTCATGTTTTTCTTGCTAGTTTGAATGGTTAAAAATTTCCAAAGTAGCCAGTTTTCAAGAGTTGGGCTGTTTTAATTTTGTGTGTTTGTTTTTTAAATCTTAATTCTGCCTGTGTTCGTAGGCATCCTGTATGTTAATGGAACTCTGGATTTTGAAGTTGCCCATAGTTATTATTTAACCATCGAGGGTATAAGAAAGACTTCTACATCTCTCAGTGACGTCACAATGGTTATAATCAACATCACAGACATAAATGATCACGTGCCAGAATTTGGCCAAGAACTTTATATTGCCGACATCAGCGAGGATGCAGCCATTGGTGAAATAGTGCTCATGGTGAGACATAATCATAATCTGGGTGGGCAATATTTTGTGGGATGCAAGCCACATTTAACATTTAGGGATAGACAGGGGTCTGTTTTCCATGTCTTTCTGCCTGGATTTTTGAGAGATGTTCAGGAAGACTTACTGCTATTCAAAGTTACAATTATTCCTATTTTATAGCTCGTGGTGTAGTTTGCATTATTTTTGCTCAAAATGACAGGAATCTACACAACCAATTGTTGCACCATCGATGACACTGGGGGTCAAGGAAACCTGTAAAAAGGCCTCAGGATCTGTATGCGCAAGCATCTGTTCCAGACTAAGATCATGCCAAAATGATGAAACGTACACATAACACTATGATGCAACATCTTAGTTTTCATAGTTACTTTTATTGCAATGCTGCAAGCAAGGGCATAAGAGGCAGAGCTTGCTTCATGTCACCATAACATACATTTTGTCACTGGTACTCCCACTCCCCTCACTCTGTAGTTCTTATGCCTGCGTATGATTTTAGGACTATAAGTTGTCCAAGCCAGACCTATGCTACAACCTCATTTCTGCTGCTCTCATTTTGTGTTTTGCTGTCTTGAAAGAACTATGAATTGGAGGATGCATAGAACAATTGACTCCTATAAACAGAGATATGGGAGAGAGAAAGACAGAATGGCATTGTTGAAGTCAAATTGGCTATCTCCAGTCTTTTCTATGGTCAGACCAGGCTACTAGAAACCACTTTTGAAATTAGAGAAGGAAGGAAGGAAGGAAGGAAGGAAGGAAGGAAGGAAGGAAGGAAGGAAGGAAGGAAGGAAGGAAGGAAGGAAGGAAGGAAGGAATGACATCAGTGTTGGAAGACAAACATCGATGGGATTTATATTACTAATCAATCCCAAAATTAATATCTTCTTTAAAAAGCTGGAACTAGGATAGTCAATGGTATTGTACCCACAAAGAAGACTGTCTATGTTTGCTATTATTACTGCATTTTTTTATTCTTTTGACAGGTTTTAGCTAATGATAAGGATGGAGTGATGAACAATCAGATCACATATTCTATTGTTGAAGGAAATTCATTAGGTCATTTCATGATTAATCCCAAAGCTGGGGAAATTTATACTACCAAACACTTGGACAGAGAAGAAGTGAGTAACATGAGTGAAGTTCACTTTGGTACTGAAAATAAAATCTCTGAGCCATAATTCTACAAGGCATGTTGCAAATGAAATTCATAATGCCCCTCTCCTGACGTAATAACCAAGAAATTCCCACTTGTCTTTTTTTTGACCTTAGAAAGATTCCAGATGCTGCTCTAAAATGAAAGGAACTGCTGTTCAGTGGGGCTGTGCAAACTTTTGAAAAAGATCCGAAGAATCTTTATAGTGGTGTCACATAGTTGACTCAAAAGCTACTCACAGCTGCCACTGCATGTGTGTGTGTGCACAGCCACCCCAGCGGTTTCAGCACATTGCAAAGCACCCTTTTAATTGCTTTGCACATCCTAATATTCACTACATGGCAAGGAATGATATTTGTTGCTTAATGGACTCAGTCAGGAGTTTATTGATTTGGTGCCTTTGTTCTCCATCTCCCATTTGCTTAGAAAACAGAAGTAAAACTGTATTCTTTATTTAGAATCCAGTACTGGACTTGATAAATGAGTTGTGGGTAGGAAAACATGTCATGTAATAAATTCTCATTATTTGCCTGGTAGAATTTGGGGTGGGGGATTCAGAAAGAATCTAACCATATGTATTAAGAACTAGAGTACATAATTACTTAATCAATATTTGGTTAATACATTGTTTCTCAAACTTGGCAACATGGAGAAATTTGGGATGTGAAGTTCACAAATCTTAAAGTTACCAAGTTTGAGAAACACTGGGTTAATAATTGTTGGAGTAATAAATCTTCCAAACATGTGTTGTTGTTTTTTAGATATCCAGCTATTCCCTCAAAATCCAAGCCATGGACAATGGACAGGCACCTCTTTCCAGTGACACCATTGTGCTCATTCATGTGGCTGATGTTAATGACAATCCACCTAGGTTTTTTCAGCTTAATTACAGTGTTGCAGTTCAGGTAAGGTAGCAATTCACAGAGACCAACCTTACCCAATTACCGTAGTCTTTTACAGAGATAATCTTGAAAGCTGGCAGGTTAATCACAGAGTTGATAAAGATTCAGAGATAGCAGAAACTTAGTAGCAGTAAGAAATCAATCAGTTGCAATCCCATTCATTTAAAGGTTGCTACATATAACCATTGATTTAGATTGTACACCTGTGATCAGCAGATATAGCAGTAGTAGACAAATTACCATAATCCAGGGATCTTCAAACTTGGTCCTTTTATGACTTGTGGACTTCCAGAATTCCTCAGCCAAGCACATTGGCTGAGGAATTCTGGGAGTTGAAATCCATAAGTCATAAAAGGACCAAGTTTGAAGACCTCTGCCATAGTCCCTTTACTTTCAAATAAGTAAGGAATGGCTGGGACATGTTTATTATGCACGTAATAAAGATTTTTAGATTAATTTACAGACCATTCTTCTGTTTGCATCTTCTTAATTATTCTGTCCTCTGTCCCTTTTCCTCCCAAACAGGGGGACAAATTCTTTTTTAACTAATATCCTTTTCTTCAACTAACATTCCAGGAGAACTCTCCAGTTGGCACCAGTGTTTTGGAGCTAATCATGAGTGACAGAGATTCTCCAGAGAATGGACCACCATACAATTTTCAAATTGTTGAGGGAAATGAAGGAAGAGCATTCCAGGTTAACCAGGATGGAGTGTTAGTGACATCATCCATCTTGAACAGAAGAACAAAGGAACAATATCTTCTGCAAGTCCAGGTAGATATATGCCCAAGTCAAGTTGAAACTAATAGGAGATGTCTGATTTGATCATCTAACATCTTTTTTTTACAAGAAGTGACCAGGAAAAGTAGATAAGTGGATACCAAATAAGTCAACCATTATGGGAAAAAGTTGTTAAACTCTGTTCAGAGAAAATCTTGCCTGTAGACTACTGTTCACCAAATACCACTGGCTTGTATAGTGACATTCTGTATCAAGAAAATCCCAGCTTCTTTTCAGAAATAAAATAGTAGAATTCAAGTACAGTTTTGGCATTAATTTTCAAAGAAACCCAATCTTATATAATGCCAGTGGAATCTATCAAAACTGGATTTCATTTCAGACCCTCTGGAATGTTGTTGAAACATATACGTAGATACCAATAATATTTGAGAATGAAAGCAATAGAATATGAAAGATCATAAGTTTTGCAGATATAGTTTCGGGTCCCTTAATTCCCAAAGATATTTTCACTAGATTTCAATGTGGTCATGCACAAATGCAACTACGGTAGTATCTTTTCAGCGTTTAAAAGTTCAATTTGTTGCCTTAGTTTCCTGCTAATATGCTAAAGATACAATGGTAGCTGTTGGGTTGAAACAGGTGTTTCTTGAGAATAATAGCAAGAAAGACATTTTGTTGGCTGATGGAAGAAATGGCTACTGGAATAAATGAACTTTTGATAGTTTGGATTCCTTGCTTTGTGACTTAAATAAGCCAATCAGATATACAAGGAAAGTATGTAAGTTCTGGCGATAGTAAAGGTTTTCACAATTTTGTCCAATAGGTTGTTGATAGTGGTCGCCCTCCTCTTTCTTCTTCGGCATTTATAAACATCCATGTGATACAACAAAGCCAGTACCCTCCTTCAGCACTTCCTCTCGAGATCTTCATCACAACTAATGAAAGAACCTTCCGAGGCGGAGTTCTTGGCAAAATTCATGCCACCGATCGAGACCCCCATGATACTCTATTATATAGCTTTGTGTCAGTAGTTCCTGAACAGAAACATTTCTCTGTGGGACTTTCAGATGGAAAAATAATTGCAACCGATGGTCTCCAACATGGCCATTATTCTCTGAATGTAAGTGTGAGTGATGGGACCTTTTCAACCATAACCAGAGTCCAGGTTCATGTATGGTCCTTCAGCCAGGATGCCCTGGATAAAGCTGTGATGCTGCATTTCCACCATCTTAACCCAGAAGAATTTATAAGTGACCACTGGCGCAATCTACAGCGGTTTCTGGGGAGTATCTTAGAGACAAAGCGACAGAATGTCCACATGGCTAGTTTGCAACCTTCACAGGCTTCTGATGGGATGGATCTTCTGTTGGCAGTTGGGGAACCCCAATATTCATTCTATAAGCCCAGCTTCATTGCTGACCGGATTTCTCAGTCGGCTGAAGAAATGGACCAGCGAGTTGGACTGCGGGTAAAGAAAGTGACCTATGTCCCATGCCATGAGGCCAACTGTATCATTGAACGTGCTTGCAAAGAAACCTTTCAAGTTGAACCAGGCACAGTGTTCACTTATAGTACTGCCCGTCTCAGTGTGCTCACTCCTCGGCACAGTTTAGAACAGATCTGCACTTGCAACGGTGAGAAAATATTGCTGTTTACCACAATCATTTTCCCTACTTTGTAAAACACATTGCAGTATTCCCTGGCACTGCTTGTTACTCCCAGTACAGTGTCTGAAATATTTTTATTCTAAACTCTGGCATTTTTATTGCATTTTTTGTTCAGACTACTAGACCATTGCCTATGCAGATGGGGGAAAATATTCCACTAAATTTAGAAGAAGAAAAAAAGAATTGCTTCCCCAAACTGAGAAAATAGCTAATTTATTACAAATGCAGGTTTAACCCTGTAGAGCTCCCAGTAGTATCTTAGTTAGTTTTACTGTCTTGTCCTCTCTCATGACCTTCCAATTAACTCTATCCTGCACATAGATTTATCTTGATTTCATAAATAATGGAATGGATACGAATGGGGGAAAAAGCTCCTTCCCTGACATCTGGCAGAGCAGCAAAGCATGCCATATTTGATGGAAATTGTCATTTGTTCACTGTTACAAAGAGATATAAGACTCTTTCTAAGCCAGAGAAGAATTTATGTGCCAAACCTCATCGTTTGTGGGCTGTGGCCCAGGGATTGGGAATCCCTGCCTTATGGAATAGCCTTCCAGAGAAATACAAATGAAGCTTATTTTGCTTGCCTTCAAATAGTGAAAATCTGACTTTTCACCCAGGCAACGGGGGTGGGGGGGGCAGGATATGGATGGAGCCAGCATAGTATGACTGATTAATAACTACAGATTTTATCACAGCCTATCATTGTTTTAATATTTTCTAAATTATAGTGCCGTTTTTATGGTTGTTTGCTACCAGGGTTCCTTGTGGTGGACGGTAAAACTTTGTTTAATAAGTAAAACACCACAAAATAAGTTTGAACAATTAAAGTTCTTTATTTATTGTATTCGCTGTGAAGCACAACTGTTTGCAGCTGTTCTTTTTTCAGACTGTAGTTTTCATTGCTTCTGTTGTCAGGCACAGCTTTGAGGTTCAGTGGGCACAGTTACATATGGTATCACCATCAAGGCAAACGGGATTGGCAGATGCACTTCCACTTACAAACCCACCAGCTCCATGCCATACTACTCACTACTAATGGAAGCAACAGTGCTGTTCTCCAGGTAAGATTCGTCATTCCTTACACATACTCTGTCCCATGACCATACAAATCAGCTTTTTCTTGATCTGCCATAAAACCACTCTTTAAGCCTGGAACTTGTTTCTTTGCCTCCTTGAAAAGAGTGTTTACTTATATATCAAATTGCAATTAACCAAATAAAAGGATGGGGGGGGGTCTGCCAAATATGATAACCTTCTCTTAATCTGGTCTCCTGCAAAACTACCTTCCTTGATCCTAGATGCTGCCCTCATTACCTCTGTAGAAATTTGTGTCTTTCAAAACTGGATGGGTTGAATTGGAGGACCAAAAGTTGATCTAAATGTGGTACAGGAGATAAGACAAATAAATACACAGGAAATACTTGATTAAAAAAAGTAAGGTATGTTGCAGATATAAAATGTCTTAGTCTAACACGGGTCTTCAAACCTGGCCCTTTTATGACTTGTGGACTTCAACTCCCAGAATTCCTCATCCAGCAACCCTGGCTGAGGAATTCTGGGAGTTGAAGTCCACAAGTCATAAAAGGGCCGAGTTTGAAGACCTCTGGTCTAACATAATTCTAGCTTTAGGAGTAGGAGTAGGCAACCTTGGCTCTTTTATGACTCATGGACTTCAACTCCCAGAATTCTGGGAGTTGAAGTCCATGAGTCATAAAAGAGCCAAGGTTGCCTACCCCTGTTTAGGGCTAGATAAAAGGATAAGGGCGTAGGTTACCTGTAATTTCAGGAGGGAGAAAGGAGTGTAATTGCTCTTTTTTCAGTGCCTTCATATCACAATATCTGCATCTAAACTCAGTAGGAAGGCAACCTGCATTTACTGTTACCATTTTTACAGCAAAACTTTAGCATTTGGGGTTCTTTCCTTACTCATTTCCTCTCTTTCAACTTGAACAATATCCTATATTGTCCAGCAGTCACTTCTGATTTACGCTTTCCTGATTCTTCGCTTTCTTTATATCTTCTTCTCCCACTTCCCTTCCCTTTCCTTAACTTTTAAATGCCTGCTGTTAAGCATTACATCAACACCATCGAAGTGCTTTAGCTTTGGCCATAGGCCTCCTCAGGTAAACTCACTGATGGCAGAACATCATCTTTGTAGAGGCATTACAATGAAAATCCACCCTTTTAATACCTGGCCCCAACGTAGGACACAAGCATATAAATTACAGGGTTGTGTTGCCATTTGCCCCATCTGCCCCACGCTTTTACATGGGCATTTCCAGTTACAAAGTTCATTCATGAGTTTAGTAGCTATACCCACTGCAAGGATTTGAGGAACTGCACATCAGTCAATCTATCAACTGCATCTGGGAAAATTCTGAGTAAACAATGATGTAACCCATCTGTAAACACCTGCTAGTTAGCTTGAACTGATTAATACAAAAGAATTCCTGATTAATTAAGTCTATCTCATTTACTGGGATGGAAATTTTATTAGCAGATTGTGGGAACATCATAAAACCTGTGGGCATAGATAACTTAATCTCAACAACTTCATTTTCATCTCAACCACAATTTCATGACACTGTTTAGCAAGCTTGTTTAAGTGTAGGTTGAAGGATACAACTATTAAGGAGATGCATAGTTGACTTCAAAATCAGACTTACAAACTATATCTTCTGAATCAAACTGAAAGGAGATATTAAGTAGGATTCCACAGGGCTTGATGCCTGTTTGGTTCCCTTTAGTATTTTTATTTATGACTTGAGGGATGATGAGGTGGAGGGATGATGAGGTGGAGGGTATATTGTCATAATTACATGAAATTTAAAAGAAGTATGCAAATGAAAAAGAAGTTAAATGTACAAATATTGGGGAGAGCAGTAGCTCAGTGAAAAAGTTAACAGTTAACTCTTTTTGTTGCTACTGTTCATAATTTGGCAGGCAGTTCATTTGTCAGACTGAAATTTCCCAAGCTAATTGTCAATATAGTTGATTTGATCTGCTGCGCCAGTCTCTGCTCCCTTGAATTTAAATGGTTAGTATTGACTAGGCTACTAGAACTGGGCTACTGAACTTTGGACATCCATTAGATGATAGCAAAAAGATCCTGAAAACAAACTTGATTCTACCATCTGATGGTCAATCCAGGTTTTTTACCCAAGCAATCCAGATCTGGCAAGCACTATTGTTGGCTATTATTGCAATATTTTTGTCCTTTTTTTAATTGATTGCAAGCAGCTTTGAATCATCTTGCATTAACTATATGGGATATACCTGTTTTTAATCAATCAATCAATCTCTGTTTGCCAAGACAGACGGGTTATTGCCCAACATCTCTAAATTCTGTCTGAAAGCTACTCAAGTAGGATGCATCTTTTCCCTGTATGTTTCATCCATACGAAATTATGTACAGTACTGATTTGAAAGCCATACTTCCTGCATTCAGTGAAAAGAGTGCTGTAATGAGCCTATAATTAAATAAACTGAGTATTTTGTGATGATGTGTAACTGGAAAAGGCAGTCACAAGAATCTTTGTAGGTATCCAGTGCTTAAGTACACTTATGTAAAAATAAAGAGTGAAACCAGTGAGATAATTAACACCGTTCAGGCAGGCTGACAACAATTTGCAGTTACTTGGCATATTTTATTAATTTTCTCAGCATTTCTGGGTTGTTTGCATTCTAAGTCTGGGCTAAAACAATTTATGTGTTGCTGTTTGTTTGCCTTGTCTATCTCCTAATTGTTGATACATTTTCTCATTCCAACAGAAATGTTTGTGTGGGGACTATTACCGTATATACTTGAGTATAAGCCGACTCGAGTATAAGCCGAGACCCCCAATTTCACCCCCAAAAACTGGAAAAAGTTATTGACTCGAGTATAAGCCGATCCGCCGTTCTGCAAGCCTCCGCCGCCGGCGGAGGCTGGATCCGCGCTCTGCAAGCCTCTGCCGCCAGCAGAGGCTCGATCCGCCATTTTGCAAGCCTGAATACACAGGAATACCCTGTGTGGCCGCGGCTCTCGGGGAAGCCCTGGCTGTCCGCTTCCTCGCTCCACGCTGCCATTCGGGGCCCGCGTGTTCCCCGGGCAAATCGCGGCGCCCAGCAGGCGAGGAAACACGCCCGCTCCAGTCGCCCCCCCTTCCCTCAGGAGACGCGAAGCAAGTGACCGCCCGGAGCTTACCGAGGACTTGCGCGCGGCCGAGGCTTCGGTGCTTCCAGGATCGCGCGCACCTCTCCCAAGCCGCCGCCGTCCGGAGACCTGCCGAAGTTTGGGGAGGTTTGGGGAGGTGCGCGCGCACCTCCCCAAACCTCCCCAAACGTCGGCAGGTCTCCGGACCTCCGCACCCTGCCTGCCTGCTTCTTTCCGCTGTGGAAAGAAGCAGGCAGGCAGGGCGCGGAGGTCCGGAGACCTGCCGACGTTTGGGGAGGTTTGGGGAGGCGCGCGCCTCCCCAAACCTCCCCAAACGTCGGCAGGTCTCCGGACTTCCGCGCCCTGCCTGCCTGCTTCTTTCCGCTGCGGAAAGAAGCAGGCAGGCAGGGCGCGGAGGTCCGGAGACCTGCCGACGTTTGGGGAGGTTTGGGCACCTCCCCAAACCTCCCCAAACGTCGGCAGGTCTCCGGACTTCCGCGCCCTGCCTGCCTGCTTCTTTCCGCTGCGGAAAGAAGCAGGCAGGCAGGGCACGGAGGTCCGGAGACCTGCCGACGTTTGGGAAGGTTTGGGGAGGCGCGCACCTCCCCAAACCTCCCCAAACTTCGGCAGGTCTCCGGACGGTGGTGGCTTGGGAGAGGTGCGCGCGATCCCGGAAGCACCAAAGCCTCGGCCGCGCACAAGTCCTCGGTAAGTTTTTTTGTTGACTGGAGTATAAGCCGAAGTGGAATTTTTCAGCCCAAAAAGTGGGCTGAAAAATTCGGCTTATGCTCAAGTATATACGGTATTTATTAGAGTAGAATTCCTAGTTTGCTCAGATATCCATACAATGATGATAAAGGAACCGGAGCAGAGCTGAGCATTATTGGAAATTTAGTGTTAGAGTCTTTTGAAAGATGATCTCTGATGAGAAGGTTCTCTCCTGATCAGAGGTTCCATTCCATTCTCTGTCACAGGATATTTTATCTTTTACCTTTTCTTTGATTCAGAGTACCATGGTGTGTTTTTAGATTATGAGATAAATCTTACTTTATGCATTGCCAGACGCCTTCATGACAAAAGACTGGGTACAAGTTTAATAAAGTTACAGCACATGTTGTTGTTAGTTGCGAAGTCTTGTCTGACCCATCGCGACCCCATGGACAACGTTCCTCCAGGCCTTTCTGTCCTCTACCATCTTCTGGAGTCCACTTAGGCTCACGCCTACTGCTTCAGTGACTCCATCCAGCCACCTCATTCTCTGTCGTCCCCTTCTTCTCTTGCCCTCAACCTTTCTTAGCATTAGGCTCTTCTCCAGTGAGTCCTTCCTTCTCATTAGGTGGCCAAAGTATTTGAGTTCAACTTCAGGATCTGGCCTTCTAAAGAGCAGTCAGGGTTGATCTCCTCTAGGACTGACCGGTTTGATCGCCTTGCAGTCCAAGGAACTCGCAGGAGTCTTCTCCAGCACCATAGTTCAAAGGCCTCAATTCTTTGGCGCTCAGCCTTTCTTATGGTCCAACTTTCACTGCTATACATTGCAACTGGGAAGACCACAGCCTTGACTATACGCACTTTTGTTGAAAGGGTGATGTCTCTGCTTTTTAGTGTGTTGTCTAGATTTGCCATGGCTTTCCTCCCCAGGAGCAAGCATCTTTTAATTTCTTGGCTGCAGTTCCCGTCTGCTGGTGGTCTTGGAGCCCAGGAAAATAAAATCTGTCACTACCTCCATTTCTTCCCCATCTATTTGCCAGGAATTGAGAGGGCTGGATGCCATGATCTTGGTTTTCTTAATGTTAAGTTTCAAGCCAACTTTTGCACTCTTCTTCTTTAACAGCAACAAGAGGCTCTCTTCACTTTCTGCCATTAGAGTGGTATCAACTGCATATCTTAGGTTGTTGATATTTCTTCCGGCAATCTTAATTCCAACTTTTGATTCATCTAGCCCTGTTCTGCGTATAGGTTAAACAGGCAGGGCGACAGTATACAGCCTTGCCGGACTCCTTTCCCAATTTTGAACCAATCAGTGGTTCCGTGTCCAGTTCTCACTGTTGCTTCTTGACCCGCATATAGGTTTCTCAGAGAGACAAATAAGGTGGTCTGGTATTCCCATCTCTTTAAGAACTTGCCAGTTTGTTGTGATCCACACAAGCAAATGGTTTAGCATAGTCAATGAAGCAGAAGTAGATGTTTTTCTGGAACTCTCTAGCTTTCTCCATGATCCAGTGTATGTTGGCAATTTGATCTCTAGTTCCTCTGCCTCTTCGAAATCCTGCTTGTACTTCTGGTAGTTCTCGATCCACATACTGCTGGAGTCTAGCTTGTAGGATTTTAAGCATAACTTTACTAGCATGTGAAATGAGTGCAATGGTGCAATAGTTTGAACATTGTTTGGCACTGCCTTTCTTTGGAATTGGAATGTAAACTGATCTTTTCCAATCCTGTGGCCACTGTTGAGTTTTCCAAATTTGCTGGCAAATTGAGTGTAGCACTTTTACTGCATTGTCTTTTAAGATTTTGAATAGCTCAGCTGGAATACTGTCACCTCCACTAGCTTTGTTGTTGCTCAGCTTTCTTAAGGCCCACTTCACTTGACAATCTAGGATGTCTGGCTCGAGGTCAGTGACCACCTCATTGTGGTTATCAGAGACATTAAGCTCGTTCTTGTATAGTTCTTCTGTGTAATTTTGCTACCTCTTCTTAATCTCTTCTGCCTCTGTTAGGTCCCTGCCATTTTGGTCCTTTATCATGCCCATTTTTCCATGAAACGTCCCCTTCATCTCTCCAATTTTCTTGAAGAGATCTCTGGTCCTCCCTATTCTATTGTTTTCTTCTATTTCTTTACACTGTTCATTTAAGAAGGCATTCTTATCTCTTCTAGCTATTCTCTGGAATTCTGCATTCAATTGGGCGTATCTTTCTTTTTCTCCCTTGCCTTTCGCTTCCCTCCTTTCCTCAGCTATTTGCAAAGCTTCCTCAGACAGCCACTTTGCTTTCTTGCATTTCTTTTTCTTTGGGATGGTTTTAGTTGCTACCTCTTGTACAATGTTGCAAACCTCCGTCCATAGTTCTTCAGGCATTCTGTCTATCAGATCTAATTCCTTAAATCTATTTGTCACCTCTATTGTATATTCGTCAGGGATATGATTTAGTTTATACCTGAGTGGCCTAGTGCTTTTCCCTACTTTCTTCAGTTTAAGCCTAAATTTTGCAACGAGAAGCTCATGGTCTGAGCCACAGTCAGCTCCTGATCTTGTTTTTACTGACTGTATAGAGCTTCTCCATCTTTGGCTGCAGAGCACATAGTCAATCTGATTTCTGTGTTGACTGTCTGGTGATGTCCATGTGTATAGCCGTCTCTTGGGTTGTTGGAAAAGAGTGTTTGCTATGACCATCATATTCTCTTGACAAAATTCTATCAGCCTGTGCCCTGCTTCATTTTGTACTCCAAGCCAAACTTGCCTGTTATTCCAGTTATCTTTTGGCTTCCTACTTTAGCATTCCAATCCCCCATGATGATAGGGACATCATTTTTTGGTGTTAGTTCTATAAGGTGCTGTAGGGCTTCATAGAACTGGTCAATTTCATCTTCTTCAGCACTGGTGGTTGGGGCATAGACTTGGACTATTGTGATATTGAATGGTTTGCCTTGGATTTGAACTGAGATCATTCTGTCATTTGGGGGATTGTATCCCAGTATTGCTTTTCCTACTCTTTTATTGACTATGAAGGCTACTCCATTTCTTCTGAGGGATTCTTGCCCGCAGTAGTATAGCTGATGGTCATCTGAATTAAATTCACCCATTCCTGTCCATTTTAGTTCACTGATTCCTAAGATGTCGATGTTCAGTCTTGTCATCTCTTGTTTGACCACGTCCAGCTTGTCTTGATTCCTGGATCTTACATTCCAGGTTCCTATGGAAAAAAATCTTTACAGCATCGGACTTTCCTTGCGCCACCAGATACATCCACAGCTGAGCGTCCTTTCGGCTTTGGCCCAGTCGCTTCATTCTTTCTGGCGCTACTAGTACTAGCCCTCTGCTCTTCCCCAGTAGCATATTGGACGCCTTCCGACCTGAGGGGCTCATCTTCCAGCGTCATATCTTTTTGCCTTTTGGTACTGTCCATGGGGTTTTCATGGCAAAGATACTGGAGTTGCCATTTCCTTCTCCAGTGGATCACGTTTTGTCAGAATTCTCTACTATGACCTGTCCGTCTTGGGCAGCCCTGCACGGCATAGCTCATAGCTTCATTGAATTACACAAGCCCCTTCGCCACGACAAGGCAGTAATCCATGAAGGGGTACAGCACATACAGTCTCACTAAAATGAAAAACTTAAGGCCTACAATATAGAGTCAAAAAGGTCAAAGCATTTGTACTAAACAAAAATAAATCTCACTAGCTGCCTGTAACTCTTACATATGAGACTTTCTGCTTTCAAGTTAATTATTCAAGAGCCTTTAAGCCATCAACATACTCATCCAAGTTTGCAAGCTAAGTCAATTGAAATCTGGAACATATGTTATACATTGACCTGAAGGAAAATATGCATTTATTCATACACAGTAAAAAATTCCTCTATTAATAGAGGGATGAATGGATGATCATTGGCTCTCATAGTTTATGATTTAAAGTACTTCACAGAATTTAACACAATTTTTGAAAGTCATGCTACATCATAATTTAGCTTTTCATGAACAGTTTAGGTTAACACTGAGAGTTTACAAACAGGATACCAGATTGAAATATAATCACATTAATATCTGAATATCTTCCACTACCTGTCATGTTTCCGATTAATGAGAGACATGAAAGAACACTGCATGATTGTTTATTCTAAAAAGGTCTATAATAATGAGAACGGAGCATCGGCACTCATGGATGGATGCCAGAATCTGAATTCTCCTCTTCTTGACACATCATATCCTACAGAATCTCTCTCCCTTAATTACTTATCATGAATCACATTCACCAATTAGTTTAACACAAAAAGTTTCATTTCCCTTCTGAAGTGCACTATCTCTTATCTTCCCAAAATGTTGAATTCCTCCCGTGCTTTAGTGATTCAAAGCCAAACAGTTAAAGCAAAAGGCTGCCTCTTATATTGTCACCAAGCCAGGAAACAGTTTCTTGGAAAATGCCATTGGATTCACAATGATTTTTTGCTGGCGGCTTTTTCCCAATTTGTTGGGTTATGGGCAATCTGGACAGTTACACTAAATGAGAAAAAAAAGCTTTGGGAACATGGACACGAAGAAGAAAATGTCAATATTTGCTATTCCCAGAAGCTTTCATTATTAAAACTAAAATTTGAAAATTAGGGTTAGGGTCAGGGTCAGGGTTAGGGACTACTGCAGTGTTATTAGTCATGTTAATAAAAATTCATCCTGGTCCTTACATTTCCTAACAGAGGGAAGACAAAATCTTGCGTTACTTCCCATACCTTTCTTGTTCTTCGCTCAAAGGATTGGAGCAGGAAGAAATAATTAACTTTGAGTAGCAAGGACTCGATTCATCAGAAATTATAGCAGCTATTTGAAATTTAGTTGGAAACTTATAACTTGGAGTGTACAAACTGTCGAATGTCAAAGAATTATTGTTTTGGAGTGATAATTGCTCAGTGACCCAAGTAAAACAGCTAGATGTGGAAGTTTCAGTAGATATTTCAAAATGAAGCTGCCATTTATTTAGCCAATACAAAAAGAGAGAGAGAGAGAGAGAGGTCTAAAATATGTTTTGGATTCTTAGCCTTTTACAGCCTAGATCAATACAAAATACTTATTTTAAACATGTTTTGTATATCCCACGCAGCTTGTTAATGGAGTACCTCATCTTGGATACAGATGTCGGAGTGGCTTTAGTGCGAACCTTTCATCTCACCGTTTTGTGAGTGACAGAGTGTGGCATTCAGTCTTTCTAGAAGTGAAAAGCCGTTCCATCCACTTGCTGGTTGATGACGTGGTGAATGCCTCTCTCCATCTCCCAGAGAGCTGCAGCGTTTCCCACTCCACCAGAGATCTGTTGATTGGAGGACTCGTTCAGCATCATCAGCCTCAGAGAATCATTGGTGGGTTTAGGGGTTGCCTGAATACTATTACTGTGGATGGAAGAAATCTGGTGGTTCTGCCCAAAGAAAAACGCTCCAGAGGAGTGGTTGAAGAATCAAGCATCAGGCAGTGCTGTCCACACACTGGTGCCTGTAGCAGCAACCCCTGCCTCAATGATGGACTCTGCAGTGAGGTACAACACGGAGGTAAGTGTAGTTTGGAGCATCTCACCTTAGGGAATCTTGGGAAAATTACAAGGACTTGTGAAATGTCTCTAGGACTAGGTCATTGATCAAAGAAGCTTCTCTTCCTATGGGAGCTATTTAACCACTGTATTCCAAACTTGTGTGCTCTGAAAAGGCATGAATTTCTGTGGGACAGAGAGAAGGAATAGGCCAGGGGTGTCAAACTCAATTTCATTGAGGGCCACATCAGCATTGTGGTTGCCCTTGGGGGGCCGGATGGGTATGGCCAGGGTGGGCGTGGCCTACTGGGTGGGCACAGCTGGAGTGCGTATGGCCTACTGGGTGGGCATGGCCAGCTCTACATCATTGGCATCAAGGGTGCCTATGGGGGCCTATGAGCAGGAGTGGGACAGATCTGGAGGTCTCTGGAAGAAGGAGGGTCTCTGGGCCAGGGCCAAGGCAGTGGGGACCGTTCCCTCACTGTTTCCAGGATGGCTTCGGGGGCCACATGAAAGCACTTCGCGGGCCGGATCTGGCCCCCGGGCCTTGTGTTTGACATGTCTGGAATAGGCAAAGTGAGCGGGCTGAATGTTCTCATGTTTTCTTTGAACTATATGTTTAAACGTCCATCTGCAGGATTTCCTTTTAATGAAGGAACCGAACTGACAGGCACTAACTGTAATGAAATATGGTTGTAAACTGCCTTACAACAGGGTGATTCTGGTGGAAATAAAGCATTACTATGGACGTGGGTGAGGAAAACTATGCAGTGAGCTTCCAGCAGAGTGAATAGAATTTAAAATAAAAATGATTATGGTAATGGGTGAAAATGATGTGTTTAATAAAGGAAGAAGAAATTCAGTTGCACTAAATCTTTGTGTAAATTATTTCCCCGCCTGCAACGGTTCTTCCTTTATCCTGGTCACATGGAAGTGACTTTGATACTAATGTCTGGTAATGGAAGGTGTCTACCATGATACTCTTGGAAACACCTTTTCTAGAATTAGAATTCAGTTGTGCGCTTTTGTTACATTTGCCAGGATCAGAATTCTGTTTGCTCAGCACCTCATTTACTTCAGCTGCCCTTCATGAAGAACAAGGTTCACCAAGAGAGGGGGTGCAAGTTCAAGTCCATGCAGATTTGTACTCAAATCACCAGCATGTGGCTGAAGTTTACTTGTGAATTTACAACACCTTTCACATCAATGTTGCCACCTGCAGTGTCAATTGTTGTGCATATAATTGTAGTGACCATTTAAGCAGAGACATCCCCACCTTCTTAGTGGAGATTTCAATGCATTAAAAAGTTATTCCTTGTGAAGAGGAACTGTACACCTAATTATTATAACATAATATCACCTGAATTATATTCTGATTTTGTATGTGGCTGCCCTGTCCACTTTTAAAAAATGAATTTTCTTTTGCTTTTATTTGACCTATTTACATTAGGTTATTTTTGCACCTGCTCCACACCGTTTTCTGGAGATCACTGTGAAGTGGTTGATGGCCTTTGTCAAGGAGATACTTGCTTACATGGAGGGACGTGTGAACTTTCTAAAAATGGTGGCTATATTTGCCATTGCCCTGAAAAATACTGGGGAGGAAGGTAAGAATATTCTCTTAGTGCTGACTTCATCCTTTTGAACTTCAGTAAGGATATCATGCCTATATTAATTATTCTGCAGTGCACATATTCATCACACAATAGAATATCACAGCGCAGTACGCATGTCTATTTAGGAATGTATGAATATTCAAAATTTTAGAACTTTTTTAAAAATTTTGGTCGCCTTAGATTATCTAAATTATTATGGAATCATAGGCAGTTATGATTAAGATCTATTTGCTTATCTTTTTATTCTTTCAATAGAAAGACTGATTGAATGAATGAACGAACGAATGAATTGCTATGTAGACAAATTAACTGTTGTATAAATAAGCAAGATTGGAGATATGATGAATACTTAGAATTAATTGCTTTGTTGCATGAGTTTCTGTTGTGAACATCCAGGACATGACTTTAGTTGTATTGTGATTGTGTGATTTTGTTTCTATTACATGGCATGCCAATTTTAATTTGAGATTTTAAGACACTGTTTATATAGATGAGTGTTTTATTAGAAATGCTGTTCTAATTATATTATATTTTATGTTTGCCTTCTCTGCTCAAAGTTTACACTGTCAGGATCTTATGGAGGGCTTAGGTGAGGTCAGGCTGTTTTGAACAAATCAACAGTCATATATTTGATATCTGCATGGTCTAGAATAGAATAGAATAACAGAGTTGGAAGGGACTTTGGAGATCTTCTAATCCAGCCCACTGCTCAGGCAGGAACCCCTACACCATTTCAGACAAATGGTTTTCCAGTCTCTTTTTAAAAACTTCCAGTATTGGAACATTCACATCTTCTGGAGGCAAGTTGTTCCACTGGTTAAGTGTTCTGTCAGGAAATTTACTTATATTTTATGAACCTTTTGGGTTTCCACTTAAATGCATATTCACTGGCACAGCAATCCTGTGTGTTGTGCTCCACAGATCTCTGCCAGCTGAGCAGATACGATCCCGATTGGCCTTTCAGTTTTCTGCCCACTCCATGATTCAGACCCAGGAATCATCCTTCAGGGTTTCCTCAATATTTTTAACATTGGGATATTTCTCTTCTGAGATCAAAGCTGTCACCCATTTTAAGAGGAGGAAATTTGGAAAAATCCTATGGACCTGGGATAACTTTGTAGGGACTAAAAACTTATATGTATTTAGAGGGCAGTGTAGATTTCTGCTTCCTAATTCTTTCCTCAACTTCATCTATTGTAAAGAAAGGACAAATGAATTAAATTCATAGTAGTCTTAAATGTGCAGAAAATGGCAGTATGCCTATGTCTCCTTTTTTTTCCTCTGAAGGTCCTGCTTCTAGGTTTGTAACTAAAGTTATTGGTACTTGCTTGCTGATATCGGTCTTTTGATCACAGGTGTGAAAAAGTCGCTGAGAAATGTTTGAAAAATCCATGTCAGAACTCGGGACGTTGTGTGAATAGTGAGGGTTCTCCTCACTGCATCTGTACAGATCACTTCCAGGGAACGTTCTGCACCCATAGAATTGGGATTCCAACCACTAGTCCATCCAGTGAGATTTGGAAGCCTGAAGGGATTGCCAAAATTTCTGCTGGGGTGTTAGGCATAGTCATCCTGGTGATAGCTGTTATAATCATCCACAAACGTTACTGCCACAAAGTCAAAGCTCACAAGCCAGTGGCCAAAGAAGATCCAGACCTGCTCTCCAAGAGTGAATTCTCAAAAAGTGTTGGAGTTGGCACACAAGGTCTTTCACCCATTGAACTCAATATTCTCAACAATGGTCATCCCAACCATTTCAGTGCTCTAGACCCAGCCAAGCCTTCTGTTGTGCCAGAATTCACCACCTTCAGTTCAAACAATATGCAGAAACAACGGGGTGCCATTGTGTGCAGTGTGGCTCCCAATCTCCCAGCTGCTACCCCGTTATCTAACTCTGATCATGACTCTACATTGAAGAGTTCTTGGACTGGAGATAAAATGGGTTTGTTTTATCTTTGTTTGTTTTTCTTTCTCCTTTCCTCTGTTTTCGTTGGATCTTTCCAAGTAATGTTCTTTCCATGCTCTAAAGCCACACTGGTTATTCCTATGTTTGGGGGTATCTAGCTGTTCTTTTTCATAACACTATTGTGTTATGGTGGTGTCAGTTTTGTCACATTTAGAACATAATTATGCATTTCTTTAATTCCCTTTCCAGTTAGTGTATTGTTGCCCTACACATTGAGTGTAGTTACACAGTATCAGCTAGTTAGCAAAATATGGTCACATCAGTCATCAAGAACAACACAACATAGTGATGCAAGTAAGCTCTAAGTAAATAAATGTAGCCAGGGTTTGTTGTTGAAGTTTCTCAACTATTTTTCAAATGAGCTAAATGGACCAGTTAGGACTAATGTCTTCTAACAGCAATATTCTTCAATATCAAAGTTAAAGTAATATTAAAGACAGCTCATGTTAAAGAAAGACATGATTAGTACAAGCAGTCATAACAAAAAAAGAAATTTCATAGACCATTTTTATATGAACTTGGGCAAAGCACAAAGTAATAAGGATTAAAGAATTAGAAACAAGGATCATATTCATATATTAATTAAAGAACATTCAGATGCATAAGAAACAAATTTAATTTGTACTGAGTTACAACTTTTAATATGAAGGAGGAAAAACATATATGGGGTATTATCATATTAAGTGTCAGTTAAAATAGTGATGCACAAAATGATACACAGTACATCATATTGACTTCATCTCATACAAACACTTAATTGCAAAACACTGGTCATATCAACCTTAAATCCCCCACAGCAAATAACAATTACCACTGGACAGAGTAGAAATGGACAGCTACTCCAGACATCAGTTACAAAAAGTCACATTACTTGGAGCAGGACATACATTGTAAAGGTATATTTAGCCATCCTAAAACCTTGGAAAGGATCCAATAGTCAAAAGAACCAAATCCGGTCCAAACTATGTGGTAGATTATGCATAAATAACCACCAGCAGTAGTATACAAAAACCTGGCAGATATGAAGCTGTGATCTGTCTCCTTTTTGTCTGGCAAAACAAATGCCTTTCTTTGAATACTACTTTCCCACATTACTCCATGCAAGCCTGCACAAACAGTAGCAAGAATATGACTGGACTCTGGTCTTCTACTGAGTAGATTAGAAAAGTTTTGAAGAAAAGAAACCGAATCTCAAATCATAAACAACAATCCAGATGCTGGGTTTAGAACAATCAGAACACTGAAAACGAAATAGTTGAGTTTTGTTCTGAGGTTGGAACAAATCAGAAGGTGTTGTTTCCCCCTCAAAACAAAGGTCTTGAAACACACACAATTTGTTTTGTGATCATAACTCACAAAGCAGCTAAATTCTGTCAGAATGTTTCTGGAACTATCTCTACTTCAAGATGTTTTGTGTATCGCAAAAATAGTAGAATTGCAGGATACAGTGAGCATGAGTAGCTGTTAGGAACAGCATTTGTTAGAGTAAGTAAGGACAACAAATAGCAGTAATGCTGATGACAAAATCTGATAGGTTTGAGAACACGTAATTCACTTCTGAAAATATCCATCACTATATTTCGTTTATCCTGTCCCTGAGTCTATCACTAAGTTTGATCCATGCAGTGAAAAATCTTTTGTCAAGAATTCCCTCAAACCAGGTATTGTATTGTTCCAAAATTAGAACTGGAGTAGCATGCTAGACCTTAAACATTCTTTTAGCTCCTGGTGAGATGTTCTCTCTGAGTAGATTATTTTTATTCATGCTTGGTAGTCTTTTTGCAGAGTTTACAATTTTACATAGCTCAGATTCTTAATTATATAATATTTAAGAAAACAAGTTTCCCCTTGGCAGACCGTCATTCTCCAAATTATGAAAAATTATGTGGTTAATATGAAGATGCAGTGAAATAATAGCTAGTGCAGACTTTATGTTTATTAAGAGATACTGACAAGCTTCTGATTTTATTTCAGTGTATCCAGGAGAAACAACCTACTGGCC
This sequence comes from Vipera berus, assembly GCF_964194415.1. NCBI lineage: Eukaryota > Metazoa > Chordata > Lepidosauria > Squamata > Viperidae > Vipera > Vipera berus. The sequence goes on along the minus strand of NC_138203.1, from coordinate 208,633,088 downwards.
ACCAAGATACCAGTCAACAGACACTCAGGAATATCATCAATATGAAGTTATTGAAACTCCCCTTCCACCTTCCCCATGCCATCGACCTCCTCCTCCTCCTCCTCCTCCTGTAGACTCAGATCCAGCTGGCCTTTATGGTGGCTTCCCTTTCCCACTTGACCAAAGCAACAAGCGGGCCCCTATTCCACCTCGCTACAGCAATCAAAATCTGGAAGACTTCTTACCTCCTGGTTCTGCTGAACTAGCTTCTTCCCAGTGTCAGAATGAATACACTGCAATCAGCTATTACCCTTCTCAGTTGGTAGAAAATGAAGGGCCACTTTACCATCCAGACAATGGGTACAAGAGGGTTAGCATGAGACTTAGTGTGGCCCAGCCCTCCTACGCAGACTGTGAAATCAGGCCCATACCGAATGTCAGAACTCAGCCAACCTTGCCTTCTAACTATGAGGGCTCCGACATGGTGGAGAGTGACTATGGAAGCTGTGAAGAAGTGATGTTTTAAAAAACAAAATACAGTGCATCTGCCTTCGCAATGTGCCTGAAGGAGAGGGCATTTAATTCAAGTATACTTTACTGCAATGTGCAACCTCTCCGTTTTAACAGCAGCATCTTTCCTCCTGGGTGACTGTGCTAAAAGATACGTTCATGGGTTCTGCCTGTGGTCTAGCCCCATTTTTTTGACTTGGGTGGAACACCAAATGGATCATGTTGCTGTTTTATAGAGTTGGAATATATCTGGACAGAAAGATGGAATTGCAAAGCAGGGCATATGAAAGCACTTTCAGTGAGTGCTGGTAGCAACTGTTTTTCTCATTCACAGTGATTCCTTGAAAAACAACTACAGCAATTCTCTCTCTGCCTCACATAGGTTGTTTTATTCATGTATCTCATTCCAACAATGGTTACATTTATTGTAATAATGCAACAGAAGGCACTTATCCGTTGTCAACTGTAAAGGTAGCAACATTGATAGTCAGGTAGATTCTTGCTGTAAACTTTAGAGAGATTGGAATCAAAACATTATTGAGTAGCAGTCAGATTTTTTTAATAGTGCTTTTATTCCTAAGAGCCAAGATTTTCATTGGTCTAAAAACTCCCAGAACAGAACTGAGATTTTGAGGACAGGCTATCCTGGAGTTGTGTCACTGGTCATTGAGAAAGGAAAGCTTCTGACTGAAATAACAGGTTTATGAGTGTGTTGCATTGCCTTTAATCTAGAAATTTGTTTTTTTCTGTTAAGAAATATACAAGGATGCCATTCTAATCCAGAAAAGGAACTAATGGATGGTGTTTGATGGACATTACCTTTTTTCTGATTCTCATAATTTCCTAGAAATTGTTATCAAGGAGCTTCATATTCCTGACTAGGAAATAATAAGAAATTAAAAAGGGCTGACTCAAACCACTGCCTTGAACGATTCATGTTATGGATAAGGTATATATGCATATATTGTGCAAAGTTGCGTATGAGAGAAAACACGTGAGAGAATCCATTTATGGGTTTACCTAGAAAAGAATCAGAGGAAAAGAGTAGAGTAGATTATTTAATAAAAAGGCTGGCCCGTACTTTAAATGCACTGTATATCTTTGGTTAAATTTCTCTGTGAGAGTTTATTGTGAATGTTTGTTAATAAAAAGCAATAAAGAATTTTAAAATGATATACATGTAGTAGAAAAAGAATGGGTGGTATTGGAGATAATCAGTAGTGTTCATAGCTCTCTGTTTATTTAGGGAGAGCGGATTGTGGAATTTTTACTTTTACTTAAAAGTCTAATCTCATTATACCATGAATCATAGAATCATAGGGCTGGAAGGGACCTTGGAGGTCTTCTATCTAGTCCAACCTCCTGTTCAAGGGAGGAGTCCTTATATCATCAATAAAGCAGTAATCTTGATCCAGCTATAAGACCTTTCCAGGCATAACATTTAGCTATACGTTTGTTGCACATCTTCATCTGTAGAGATGTATATGCCTAGTTCAGGGGTAGGCAACCTCGGCTCTTTTATGACTCATGGACTTCAACTCCCAGAATTCCTGAGTCAGCTATGCTGACTCGAATTCTGGGAGTTGAAGTCCATGAGTCATAAAAGAGCCGAGGTTGCCTACCCCTGGCCTAGTTCATATCATGTGCAAGTAGATTATGATGAAGATGAACTTGGGTAACTGATTTTAAACTACAGAACCATGACAAACACAATGCAAGAAAGGCAATTATTGATTTGTCTGTTGATAAGTTATAAGTACAAAAACTATCCAACCTCTGGACTTCTAGAAAATGATTTCAGAATTATGTAAACTTATATATTAAGTATATATAATTTATATATAAGCATATAAGGTTTATATAAAGTTTATATTGCAATATATATCATATACAGTAAACTTTATAATTTATATATAAATTATATAAACTTTATATAAAATTATATAAGGAATTATATAATTCTTGCAGAAAAGTGTTTTAACCCAAGATTTTCTTGCTTCAACTACAGAAAAGACAAACGCAAACCATCTATGCTCCATTTCAGATATTAATGTATTCTGCATGAGGATAATCTCAGCTAACTCTTTACAGTAGTGCGTTAAATAATATCCGCTTTAGTGACTAAAGCTCATCTCATGTGATGCTAGAACATTAAACACAGTAATATTATGGCCACCTTCATCAGTGAATTGTTCTTACATGGATGGTGGTCATTATGGTGCAAGACTAAGATGCTTTATCTGTACAGACTCCTATGTTATTTATTTTTTTTAAAAAAACAACCCTAAATTTTTATCTTGTCATGCCATCTGGTGGTCAATAATACATTAGTAGTTGATCTGCATCACTGGCCACTATTGAATGAGATTATTAACCTTGCTTGCAAGAGGTTCTGAGATCAAAATGGTCCGACTCCAAACACCAAATGTATTGCCATCACCAGTGTCGCTTTAGTTGTTTTAGATTTTTCTCCGTAGCCTTAGTTTCTTTCCATGGATGAAAAAAATTAATAACCGCCTCACTTAGGTGACAATAAAACCACAGGAGAGACTGCTTTCTCAGCTTCACTCTGGAACGTCACAAGGACAAAGGAACCAAAGCATCTGCTGGGCCAGAACAGGAGAAAGAGGCAAATCTGAAATCGAAAAAAACAGAGGCAACTTTTCCTAAGAACAGTACAAGCCTTAGCTTTACACGTGACCTCGATTCGTTTGCACGCCCTCCTTCCTACAGCGTTGAGGGGGGAAAGGCAATGATCTGACTGCCGCAAGAGTGTACAGCCAGCGCCATGACGAGGTTAAAAGCACGGAATGGCCAGGTGCACCCTCCACAGGACTAGTTTCTTTGTGTGCGACTTCTGGAAGGCAACGGGAGGCCAGGTGGGCACAGGGATAGTCTTGACTACAGCGATGGGGGGAGGGCACCATTTGGGAATGAATTGCAGAATCACAGAGTTGGAAGGGACCTTGGAGGTCTTCTAGCCCAACCCTCTTCAGTCAGGAGACCCTTTACTGATTCAGGCAAAAGGATGTCCAATCTCTTAAAAGACTCCAGTGATGGAGCATCCACAACTTCAGGAGGCAAGTCGTCTCACTGATTAATTGTTCTAATTGTTAGGAAAGTTCTCCTTAATTCTAGAAACCTAAATTAGTTCCAAGATGGACTACTCTCCTTCCCAGCAAAATCCTCTAGCTGAGAATGACCGGATACCATAGCACGATTCTGAAAGGTCCAGCGCTTGGGAAAGGAAAATGGTTGATATAGCTTTGACCCCTTCTCTGGCTTTGCCTCTCCTTGAATTGGCAGGTTGGATTAACGCTCTTTGCTTCCTCTGAAATTACTATAGAAAAAGCAAAAGATTTGGGAAGAAATTCTGACCAATTCCTCTGTCAAGTTTCTGCAAAGAACCAAGCAATCTTTCTCCTCTTTTAAAGGGGACTGTATGGGGATCTCGTCGTCTTTGGCATGTAAAAATACCTAAGAATGAGTTCCTCAGTTACTCCCTTCCCAGGCCCCAGAATTGGCCAAGTGCCTGCAACATCCAAGTAAATTTGGAATGGAAAAGGAAGAGTTACAGAGGAACCGGTCTGCTGGGTTGGGGAGGGAAAGTGGCCTCTATCTCGTGTGTGGTAACTTTCCTCGCCTTTGTCCTCATGATCACCATTGCTAGTCATCCTGGGGAACCTCTTGGTGATTCAGTTAGTCTGCAGTAACAAGAAGTGGGAAAAGCAGGTAATGGAAAAGCTGGCCGCAACCCTTGATTTCCAAGGCTGCCCCATAGCCTGCAACACCTGCCTGACTAGGCCCTAGATAGTTTCTTGTCCCTTCCACTCACTGCTACAATCTGAGGAAACAAATTTCCCACTTGTTTCAGATCACAACTGCCATAATACCCTGATGGCACAGGGGATAGGAGCTGCAGTCCAAAAAACACAATGTGCAAGGGTACAAATTATTGTGTATTGAGTTTGATGAGACATTGACCAAACCGAAGGTTAAACAACTGCTCTTTTATTGAAGGAAACACAGAAGTGCCTCTGACAACCACTTGTCATTTATTTATACTCTGCCACCACTAGGCGGCGACCATTTTAAAGCACAATTTCCTGCTTAAATTGTAGGCTAGCTGTTTGCTCAGAAACAGTTGGAGACTTTTTTTCAAACATCACAACAACTGATTATAACAACCGTTATCAATTCAAACTAATACATAACACAAATGTTTATGGTATTCTTTGCAGAAGCACAAAACTGAGATTGAATGACTTATTTATCATTCTGTTGCATGCACAGAAGATATTGCTGACTAGGCAAGACCCGTTGTGGCCCATCTTCCTTGCTCTGGGAAAGGAGATGACAGATGGATCAGCTCCTGCTCTTTGAAGAAAGTCCTATTTAGTTATTCCACAAAGTGAAACAGAGGCAGGAGACCTGCATTGTAGGATCTCCTACTTGTACTTTGCTTATTAGAATTTCTGTAAGAATGCAATCATTGCAAAAATCATTATAGAATAATTGCTCTGGGTGAAAGTTTTAATCCTTTCTCTGAGATCAGTATGAATCTCTTCTGTTGTGATTACTCTCTCTCTCTCTCTCTTTCTGAAATGCTATCAGCAGCTGTGCTTGTTAACAAAATTGGTACCAATAGAACATTTCTAGTCAACAGTGTACAGCTTGTTTTGTTCATTATTTTTTCTGGTATCTTAAAGAATGAACATATTTCTTATATCATAAACTTTACTTGTTCCTTTATGGATGTATTGTCACTCTAACTGAATCCTCTAAGAATATTAGAATTGCACCTTTCCATTATCCTCTTTCTTAAGGTCATAATCATCTTTTCCTGTTTCTATTCCCCCCAATAACTGATACTTGGATTCCAAAAATAATATAAGCTGACATGAATAACAGAATAACAGAGTTGGAAGGGACCTTGGAGGTCTTCTAATTCAAGCAGGAGACCCTATACCATTCCAGGCAAGTGTCTGTCCAGTCTCTTCTTAAAAGCCTCCTGAGATGGGGCACCCACAGCTTCTAAAGGCAAACTGTCCCATTGATTAATTGTTCTCACTGTTAGGAAATTTCTCCTTAGTTCTAGGTTGCTTCCCTCCTTGAATAGTTTCCATCCTTTTTTTTTGTCTTGCCCTCTGATACTTTGCAAAACATGGAGGGAATAAACCTGGTTGAAGAAGCAGATCAGTGATGTAATTTTTCCAATTGGCCCAAAGAGTCAATCTAGGTCAGGGCTTTTCAATCTTTTCACCCATTGTACCACTTTTAGGATATGGCAACATCCGAGTACCACCAGTTGCCTAGCAAGGTGTCAAAAACTCGATCACCCAAAAAAAAAAGGAAAAAAGTGATAAAGTACAGGTAGTCCCCGACTTACAACAGTTCGCTTAGTGACTGTTTGAAGTTACAATGGCACTGAAAAAAGTGCCCCTCAAGCCACAGCCGAGCAAGACACCTGCCTGCCCACCCAGCGGTGCTCTTCCTCCTGTCCGAGGTTTTCATTGTTGTGAGCATTTCTGTTGAGGATTGGCAGCGAGGGTGGGCTGGGTTGGTTTTTATCCCCCCCCTGCTGGGTGGTTGCAGCAGGTTTTGGTCACTTCACATGACCCTGGGACACTGTGACCGTCATAAATATGAATCAGTTGCCAAGCATCTGAATGTAAATCACAAGACCCTGGAGATGCTGCAACATTCCAGCTGATCGGCGCTTCTTCTGGACTCAGCAGAAGCGCCAGGATCAGTGCTGAGCTCCAGCTGGAGCCTGGCGCTGATCCTGGCGCTTCCGCTGAGCCCTGACAGCCCTGCAGCTCCAGCCATCTCTCGCTCAGGCTTGTGCAGTGCTGCCACCGGTTCAGCTCATCCCCCTCCCCCTCTACCACTTTTCTAGGATGGTTGCGTACCACCTGACAGGTGCCAATGTACCACAGGTGGTACCCGTACCACTGGTTGAAAAGCCCTGATCTAGGTGATGATAGATAGATAGATAGATAGATAGATAGATAGATAGATAGATAGATAGATAGATAGATAGATAGATAGATAGATGATAGATAGATAGATAGATAGATAGATAGATAGATAGATAGATAGATAGATAGATAGATAGATAGATGATAGATAGATGATAGATAGGTTTAGGTTTAGGTTTATTCAATTTCTATACCGCCCTTCTCCCGAAGGACTCAGGGCGGTTAACAGGGCATATATAAATAACAGTACAAAAATTAAAAAGAAATTAAACCAATGCCCAATTAAAATACAATGACAATAAAATAGTAAAAAACCCATTACAAAACCCTAATATTCCCCATCAGGCCAGACCAGCTAGTTCAAATAAGTGGGTCTTCAGCCCGCGCCGGAAGGAGCGAAGGTCCGATGCCATCCGGAGCTCAACCGGTAGTTGGTTCCATAATGCCGGAGCACCCACAGAGAAGGCCCTCCCCCTGGGGGCCACCAGTCGACATTCCCTGACCGGAGGCACCCTGAGGAGGCCCTCTCTGTGGGCACGCACAGGGCGGAGGGGAGTTGACGCCGGCAGCAGGTGGTCCTCGAGGTATCCCGGACCCATGCCATGTAAGGACTTAAAGATCAAAACCTAGATAGATAGATAGATAGATAGATAGATAGATAGATAGATAGATAGATAGATAGATAGATAGATAGATAGATGATAGATAGATAGATAGATAGATTTTTCCTGCCTTTATTATTTCTTTTTATAAGTAACTCAGAGTGGTGAATATACCTAATACACTTTCTTCCTCCAATTTTCCCCACAGCAACAACACTTTGTGGTGGGTTTGGCTGAGAGTGAGTGACTCAACCAAAGTCACTCAGCCAGCTTTCATGCTTGAGGCAGGACTTGAACTCACTGTCTCCTGATTTCTAGCCTGGTGCTTTCATCACTTAGACCAAACTGGTGCTGGGAAAAGACTATTTTATCTTATTCTCCTCTGTCTTTTGTCTGTATAGCACGGAAACCAGTTATACGAAAACCTACAGTACCTTCTTAGAAAGATATGCAGTTGTTTAGCCAATCAATTACTCATTTATGGGGAAAAAGCATCTTTATTTTCAATTTTGACAACTATGACCTGGATGTCTGAGAATCTCCATGGACATCTTTATGATGATATATAAAAACATTTTATGATGAAATGTCTGTGTTGTTGAGATGAATGGTACACACAGTTAAAGTGTAATACAATATAAACATGCTAGTAACTTTAAGGAAATTTATACTTCCTTGGTATTAACACAACTCTTTTGAGTGTACTGAATGCAATTTCATATTAAATGATCCCAAACTGTGAAGCCAGTCAGAAGACAAGTTCTAACTTCTGTCCTGTGCTACTGGTATATAGTGGGATGCTGCTAGAGTTTCTCAGGACCTGTGATATTTCTGAAGAACCTAGAAAGTTCATTTAATTTTCTCTAACTGCAGCCAGTTACATTGCATATTTTTTATATAATAATAGACAAACATGACAAAAGCTAAAATAAGAGCCCAGTTTCTTTATGAAACTTTCAGTTAGAAATCATAGTTCTACATACTTTGCAAACTTCTACAGTTACAATGATTGATCCTATGCCAAGTATGGATCAGTTTGTTTGTTTGTTGTTTTAAGACAATAAAACAGTTTTATTCATGAAGCTGAGAGTTGGGTATTTTCAAGTTCTCACTGTCAGGAAATTCCTCCTTAGTTCTAGGTTGGATATCTCCTTGATAGGTTTCCGTCTGTTACTTCTTATCCTGCCTTCAGGTTCTTTGGAGAACAGATTGACACACACACCCCTCTTCTTTGTGGTAGCTTCTTAAATATTGGAAGACCGCTATCATATCACCCCTTCTCTTTGTTAGATTAGACATACCCAGTGCCATACAACGGTTCTTCATGTGTTTTAGTCTCCAGACCCCTAATCATCTTTGTTGCTCTTCTCTGCACTCTTTCTGGAGTCTCAAGGTGGAAGGCTGCTAGTGCTGCCAGTCAAAAGTCATTACCCAGCTAAACCATGTTTCTCTTTTTACTATTCGTGATAAGGGGGAAAAAAGTTTGTAGAAAACCGTGGGAAGATTTCGAATGGAAAATGCCACTGTTTGGACTTTTACAGTGGAATTGTACAATAAATGCTTGGACTGGAAACACCCTCTGAGTTTTGGTCAAAGGTGAGGAGCACAGAAGGTGTTGTTTGGATCCGTTTCTTGCTTTCTGTCATATAATATTCTACTATATTGCAGTGTACTCTAGGAGTTGTGTAAGTCGGTGTAATGGGGATGAAATATGGGAAGTAGCTCCCAGAGCAAAACTATTATTTTTTTATTTTTTTATTTTAATTCCATTTATATCCCGCCCTTCTCCGAAGACTCAGGGCGGCTTACAAGCTTAGCAGTAGCCTTCATTCTATGTATATGCCTGCTTATTAGGGCTTTCACACACCCCCCCAAGCGGCATTATTACAAAGTCAGCTTATTGCCCCCAACAATCTGGGTCCTCATTTTACCTACCTCGGAAGGATGGAAGGCTGAGTCAACCTTGAGCCTGGTGGGATGCGAACCTGCACTAATTGCAGGCAGCTGGTGTTACTTAAGGAGGCATTAGCCCACTGCTCCACCAAGGCTCTATTATCCAAGCATGTGTGGATTAAAGCTACCAATGTCAACCCTTCATGGTTCATCTTAATTAGGGTTTAAGGGATCATTTGGGGTAGACAACTTACTTTGCAGGGTGGTTGTCCAGACTCAAATCTCCAGAATTTTCAACTGGGGACGGTTCAAGACAGCTTCCCATGCTCCTTGATGGGAAAACGGATGCCTTGGAAAGATTATAAATTCCATTGTACTCACAAACAGACTTGTGTCTGACATTGCCTTGGTCTTACTCAAAAAGCAGGAGCAATGCTGTTCTGATTGTCCATATTGACAGTTTCCACTGCATTAAAAAGGGTGGCAATACCTATGGATTGTGAAACCTTTTAACAAATCTTCAGTTATTAAAACTGAAAAATACTACTTTCTGAAAAGGAGTATTCAAAATATAAGGAGCAGATTGGGAAAGGCCTCATTTCTGTGCTTTTAATTTGTCATTTAAAAAAAATATGGGGAACTGAAGTTGTTAAATGGTGCTCCAGATGTTTTTATCCTTCAGCTGTCTGAAGTACTTGCACTCCCAGTTTGTTTTATAAGTAGGGTCAATCAACATTGCTGCCTAGATAAAGGGCATGATTCATTGTCATTATTTTTCTTTATTCTTCCCATCTAGGGTTTTTTTTTCTAGTCCAGTCCACTTATCCAGTTTTGTATCTAATGATTGGAATTGCCCAGGTGTTAATTGCCTTGATGATATTTCCTCCATTTATTATTCAGCATGAAAATGTTACAGCACACGGGACACTGGATCAAAGCAGGCTTGATTAGCAAAGATGCTGAAAATAGCTGTATGAACATTAATTGAAAGTCATTCACACATACACAAACTCAAAGCAGAGTTTTGATCTAAACAAAAACATTTTATCTTAGAGATAACCCCAGTATATTTCACTTCCTAAAGTGAAAACTAAATAAATGTTTTGCATTTCAAAATATGTATTAGATGCTACCTCAATACTCCGCAACTAGGCTTCCAGAAGTTCTTTTGGTGCCAGGCTACCACGAACTCTGAAGGCCAGATAAAGGTGGGGAAAAATATGCTTCTGGGGAATTAAAGTTCACCGGTCCTTTCCAAGTAGAGCAGACATGTCAAACACAAGGCCCGGGGGCCACATCCGGCCTGCGAAGTGGTTTCATGTGGCCCCCGAAGCCATCCTGGAAACAGTGAGGGAACGGTCCCCGCTGCCTTGGCCCTGGCCCAGAGACCCTCCAGATCTGTCCCACTCCTGCCCAGGCCCCCATAGGCATCCTTGATGCCAATGATGTAGAGCTGGCCACGCCCACCCAGTAGGCCATACGCACTCCAGCTGCGCCCACCCAGTAGGCCACGCCCACCCTGGCCATACCCACCCACCCCCCCGAGGGCAACCACAATTCTGATGTGGCCCTCAATGAAATTGAGTTTGACACCCCTGAAGTAGAGTCTCAAGGTCAGGTCCTTGGGAACCGAGCACAGCTGCATTCCTCAGGAGACCGTTTTAAAAACATTTCTTTTAAATTTGATTTTGTTTTGTTTTGATGAGCTATGGAACATCCAAAGCATTCTGATGGAGTCAGATGAGAGGATGAGTTGAGAGTTTTGTTCCAAGATTTTTTTTTCATTCCTTGCAGATCCTTAATTCTTGACTAAAACTTCTGTTAATGGATATTATGAGTAGAGGATGCATGAAAGCTACTTGCCTAAAGAGCAATAACACTGACTTATATACAGCTCCATAGTGCTTTACAACATTTGCTGGGTGGTTTACAAATGTCAGTACTATATATTGTCCCCAATAAACTGGTTCTTCATTTTACTGACCTCGGAAGAATGGAAGGCTGAATCAACCTTGAGCCCCATCAGGATCGAACTCCAGGCTGTGGGCAGAATTTGTCTGCAATACTGCACTTTAACCACTGCGCCACCAGATCTCCTAAATTTCTATGCTTGCTCAGTTACACGTAAGCATACTTTTATGACCTATTTCATTCCAAAACACCACCCTGAGTGTAGGTTGGACAGAGCTTCCAGGACTGAATGTGGATTTGAACTTTGGTTTCTCCAGTCCTGCTCCAGCAACCACTACACCATCCTGAGTTTTCACTGTCTAAAGAACTGGAGCACACATTTGCCTGAAATATTCTTATATGCCAAGCAGGAATACCTTGTATTGCAATTCTGTCAGTGTGTGTCTTGTCACAGGTTTGTTGCTTTATTTAAATTGTGAACAGTTAATAAGAACAGCTGCCTTGATTTTGTGTAGCTTTTAGTTCAGATACCATGTTGAGGAATAGCCAGTGCATGTTTGTTATTACTTTATTTATCTTAAGTATTATAAATTATAAGCAATATGGAAAAAAAACCAAAGTCAGTGTGGAATCTTATAATACAGTAAAAAAACTGAATTTATTGAATGAAACATCCACTAAAATATACCCTTCAGTTACAGCATTATCATACATAACATCACCTGTGTCTCCTACAGAGTACACCCAATGTACATAGTGGCTTGCTGTACACACATGTAGGCACAAATAAATAAACATTGACTGCTTCGATAGACACACAAACAGACATCGTTTTCTCTTTTCAAAGTCACTCCTTGTGGAAACATTTGAGGATAATTGCATGCATTTCCTAAATTTAGGTTACCCAAAATATTTTTGATTAATTCTGCACCATATTTAAAATATGTGTCACCAAGCTACCCTAAAAGGAGCAACAGTATATCCAACTGAAGGCAAAAGTCCAAAGTGGTAAATTAAGAGTAACCTTAAGGAATTGGAAACTGTTCTCAAAGCTCTGTACAAACATTAGCTGGGGCTTTCATCTAGTCTCCAAATATGTAGTGTCCCAATTTCTTAGATGTATGCATTGATCTCAATGCCTTCCATGTGGTCCCCTTTGGAAATCAGTTTTGGGAACTTTGATAGTCATAAACATTTGGGGAATACCAAAGCTCTGTTTGGATTTTGCACATATCTAGTTTCACAAGTGCAGTCACTTCTTTTACAAATAAATAAAACTAAAGTAAGGAGACCTGATTGACACTGAAATGCCCTTTTAACCACTATCAGAGACAGACCAGACCAGATGACCGAAGATAACTTATGGAGACAGACATCAGAAATGTTTACTTCAAATCCCATAATTACCGACTCAGTATGAGATCTGAGGAGGACTAGGATGGAGGAGGACTACATTACAGACACAACTAGACAACAGATCAAAAAACTCTTAAGATGTAATTATACAGAACAAATGCTGTAGCTTTATCCTTCTGTGAGGACTACTGGAAGCAAGAGTAATTCAAAACCGCCTCTTTCTGTGCTGTGCAAGAAAATACAAATAGGCCACAGTTTATTCTAAAGGGAACGAAAAAGAAACTGTAAAAGATAATTGTACGCAGGCAATTTTAACATATATAGGCAGACAAGGCCATCAGCCACAATGCCAAGGATATAGGTTATAATTAGCAGTAATGTCTGATGTAGATTTTTTTCATTAAAATCCTGCCTGGAAAAAGTGTTCATTCTCTAGAAGTCAAGAAGAAATAATATTCCCACAGAGAAGAATGCTTCACATAGTGTTCCGTCAGAATACAAAGTTTTATAGAACCATAAATTACAGACATATTAAGGCATCAATTGAGATATAAGCGAACAAATTCATTTCACACAGTGGCTGTGATGAATATAACTAATAGCCAAACCTGGACACGCAGGGACTAGCAGAATGCTATCAATGCAATATTATGGGACGATCAACTTTTCAAATAATGGAAGATCTACAAATCAGTAAATGTTAAAATCCTGCATTTTCTATGGAGGTTATATTTAACATCTACCAAATTGGTCTTAATGGCACTTGCTATTGAAAAGTGGGGTAATCCCAAAGTTAAAAAGCCAGTATCAAATGCAATAATGTTTCTTTGCAACTTCATTAAGTTCCCTTGTTTTTCTACTTTCTGCATCCATTCAGCTTTTGTTTCAGTAAAATGGATGTGCTAAATGTTCACATAATCACTTATAACAGTTCAAGATGCTACAACTGCAAGAGTGCACAGGCATAACCTTTTCAACTCTACTGTTTGAAATAATTACAAAGTCAAAATATCAGTTTATTTTTTTTAAGTTAGAAATGTGTCATTACTACTCAAGGAGAGAAGCAACCTAGAACTAAGAAGAAATTTCCTGACAGAACAATTAATCAGTGGAACAACTTGCTGCCAGAAGTTGTGAATGCTCCAACACTACAAGCTTTTAAGAAGAGACTGGACAACCATTTGTCTGAAATGGTATAAGGTTTCCTGTCTAAGTAGGAACTAGAGGTCCCTTCCAACTCTGTTATTCTATTCTATTCTACATTTAAATTTTATTTCATCTTGACTACTCTGGCTACCTGGCAAAGGTTCTAGTTAATCATGGTAAAAACTTTCAATACCATTAATCTGCAGGGTTCTGCTCATGACTTAATGTCCTAGGTTCACAGGTAAAATTTAAAGCAGTTTTAATTTACATTTCACCATTATGTTGCCAAGACCAGAATATTGAATATTTGTCTATTTTCTCACATGCTTTACTATATAGGGACAGAAATATAAACCCCAAGTATATTCCAGAGTTAATGAGACATCTATAGCTTCAGAAAAATGAGAAAGGGGATAGGAAGCTAACTCACAATATATTTAATTATTGCACCAACCATATAGCAATGCATAAAAAGTAGATAATTCATTACAATGATATTTAAAACCAGACTACAAAACCTTTCCAAAATAATTCATAAATTCTACATTTCAATATCTATTCAAAGTGTTAAAAAAGGATTTAGGTGCCATATCTAAAGAGTGATAATTCCTCGTTCTCTTCTTCATCCTGTGTGGCTATTCATGAAAAAAGTTAAAGATACAACCTAATCATGATTACTGGAAGAGATAAACAATGATATGCATCCCATCTTCCTTTTTTAAAGTCATAACCCAAAAGAAATAAGCCCTACTGAATTCAGGGAGCACAAATTGCTTCCAGGTAAATTGCATTTTAATTATAATTTAAAGTCTACAGTCAAATTCAGATCCCTTGGCTAATTAGATAAATGCAGAAGAAACCACAATTCAAGCCACATGTATGATTGTTTTAGAAAACAAAAATGGTAGTATCAAATACTTAATAATGCCATGAAGCAGCTGAAATCTTAGGAAGAAAAAAATTGAAAATAACCTTAGTGTAAACTATTCAATTTCAAAACTGTTCCTGAAAACAGAGTTCCTGAGAACAAAGGCAAATAATATAAAATAGGATGTGTATTGCACTTTTAATATAAGAATCTCAATGTGCCTGCTCAATCAATCTATTTATCTATTTTGATTGGCTAGCTTTTCAGGGTCTCTTATATGTGAAATAAGAAAACCGTGAAAGTTGGGCCCATGAATTTAACCTATGTACATATGCTAATTGGCTACAACTGTTAAGTAATTCTCAAAGTGTTTCCATAATACAGAAGCAAAATAATTCAGAAGTGGGTGAGGGGTGACATGATAGCAGTGTTCCAATATCTCAGGGGCTGCCACAAAGAAGAGGGAGTCAAGCTATTCTCCAAAGCACCTGAAAGCAGGACAAGAAGCAATGGATGGAAACTAGTCAAGGAGAGAAGCAACCTAGAACTAAGGAGAAACTTCCTGACAGTTAGAACAATTAACCAGTGGAACAACCTGCCTCCAGAGGAGGTGAATGCACCAACACTGGACGTTTTTAAGAAGAGACTGGACAGCCATTTGCCTGAAATGGTATAGGGTTTCCTGCCTGAGCAGGGGGTTGGACTAGATGACCTCCAAGGTCCCTTCCAACTTATTATTATTATTATTATGCATCTGACTCACCTTATGTTTTTTATAGTGCATATACATATACTCATGTGAAATTATTGTTTACATGAAATTGGATTATAATCATGACATTCAGGGCATAGCTTTTCTAATTTTTCAAAATGTATGCTTAGTGAATATACCTTGAAGCTACAACAAAGCAAAAGATTACAACAGATAATTGGTTTACAATATCCTATTGTTTCCACAACTATAAAAAAACTTTAAAAACACTTTTCAATCCCCTATCCAGCTCATACATGTAACTTTTCCCCCACAGCATTTTGATATGAACCCTGCTATAGAGTCAGATTGGCACAGTGCTGGATTTAGCAATATAAACCTTATTTCCCTTTTTTATATGCAGTCCAATTGGTGTTGCCTGAGAATTATACATTAGGCAGCTTGATACTATTTTTAGTTTTCAGTGTTATTACCAATAGACACAAAACTTCATGATATAGGAGCATTAATTTACTACATCTGTTTTTAATATTACACACTGAGTTTCATTTGCACCTCCCTCTACTGTGCTAGCTATCATTTTCAAGCTATATTTCGCCTTTCATGCAACTATCCAAAAGGAGGAATTTATTTTATAAATGAGACATAATAGTTTCTAAATTGGTAGCATGAAGTAGTTTAAAACAGGAACAATGAAAATAAAAATGAACTGGTAACATGATGGTCAAAGGACTTCATAAAAATGATCTGGTGCAGAATATTAGGATTCTTAATTCTCCCCACATTCACTGCTCTTGATCGAGAAATCTAGCAAAATCCAAGATGCTTGCAAGACATTCAATTTCTTCCAGGTAAAGATAATCATAACAGAGCACCCTTTTTTTTAAAAAAAAAAAGACGTCTCCTAAATCAACCCCATACAAAAAAAGAAGCATAAATAAATAAGAGCCCCTTTTTTTAACCATAGCCTTATCTATTTAATCTATAAAATAAATAGATTTGGAAAGCAAGGAGGAGCCCCAGGTTTCTGCAGTTGCTATGAAGAACCTCAAGATCCATCCGAACTGCAGATAACTTCTCAAAGTGAAAGAGATTACAGCATCATGGTAAAGCAGTGGTGGCATTGGACACAGTTGGTACAATCAGTTCATAGAGAGATTCATATGTCCCCACAACAAAGCCAGTAATACCGAAGAGGCTGATGAGAATGTTTTTGGCCAGGATGAGCGGATGCAGGCCTTCCGAATAATAGGTGAAGATCTCCAAGAGGGGCGGGATAATAAGGGCTAGAGCACTGCTGCTCACCGAGCCTACCAGAGCTATGACAATGTCCAAGCGAGGAATCAGTATTGCGAGGGCACCTGAGGGATAGGAAAGGAATAAAAGAAATAAAAGCTTTGTCAGGGAAGATGCCTGCTGAAGAGCAAGCAGCTGAGGTAGTTAGCCTTTCTTTACTGTAACTTCAAATGAAGTAAACATCATTTTAATTTCAGAGTAGGTTTTTAGTCTGTAATAAACTCTTCTGGCAAAACAGAAAGGGACGTGAAGTTAACAGACGCACTGAATCATGACAAAATGTGCCATCAGTATGTACACTCTTCAAGCTCAGAGGTGGGATTTGTAAACAGCTCGGAATGAATTCTCGAATCTAGCAACAATATTATTTATTCCAAATATCTGTACAAAGCTATTGCACTAGTCAGGTGTCCGCAGATGTTTTGAGGCAATGAATGCCTTTTGGAATTCTGAGACCATGACCTGAGTGTCATGTGGGGTGACCCTCTATTCATGAGGTGGCCACCATATTGGGCAAGTCACATCACCACAACAACCTAAGAGAATTTTTCACATATCTGCCTTTTTTTTAGCAACTAAGACACTGCAGATCAATCCTGCAGCTCACTTTTATCCTTTTGATGTAGGTGTAGAGCAGGGGTGGGGAATGATGGCCCTTTTATGCCTTGTGGACTTCAACTCCCAGAATTCCTGCGCCAACCATGCTGACACAGGAATTCTGGGAGCTGAAGTCCATAAGTCATAAAGGGGCCATGGTTCTCCACCTCTGGTGTAAGGGGTGTATTTTCTCACCAAACAAAAGCACTGCCTGAACTCAGTCTCCATTTTTATTTT
Organism: Vipera berus; assembly: GCF_964194415.1. NCBI lineage: Eukaryota > Metazoa > Chordata > Lepidosauria > Squamata > Viperidae > Vipera > Vipera berus. The sequence goes on along the minus strand of NC_138203.1, from coordinate 208,616,000 downwards.
CTGTAGAGCCCAGTAATTTTCTTAGCAATATCTTTACCACAATAAAGCATCCCTTGGGCTAAATCTCTACCTGCCAAGTGAAAAGAAAACTCTCACCACTCACATGTTATGCAGACCAGGAATACTCTCAGCAGCAGTTTGCAGCATAATCTCCAGCGTTCAGGGACCTTGGAAGCAGCCACAGGAATTATTATTTCTGCAGGGACATAGAACTGCAGAGCATAAGTGAAGAAGATTCCGAGGGAGTAGAGCAGCTTGACAGACTGGTACAACCTGCAAAAATGAGGCAAGAGGCAACCATTAAATCCACTCAGCTTTCTGGTGAAAAACCAAATAAAAAATTGAAGTCAGTGCAGTGACTACACCATTTGAAAATGTTTGTGCTCCCTAATCCAGAGACCACTAGGGAAATCTGGCTCATGAGTAAAGAGACAAACTAAAAGTAAGTCAGTCTCTCTTGAGGAAAGAAAGTGTTGTTCCTGAACCAGGGCTTTGGATATTGTAGAAAGCCACAAGGCCAGGTCCAATAGCCTTGTAGCAAAGCAACATGTCAAAGGAATATCCTTTGAAAAATTGCCTGTCCCTGATACGACAACTGCTAAAGTACCTGTTCAAAATTACTTATGACTTCATGAGTTTTTAAAGGCACGGATTCCTGTTTAAAACTGAGCACTCACTCAGCGATGCAACAAGTTTTATTTCAAAGCCTTCTTTTTTCAAATAGTGAGAAATTTCTGATGTCATCCGAAATCAAACTCCTTATATGCCATCATGAGACAGATAGCTGATAGCTGATTGCATCATTATTATAAAATTAGAGGCCAGTGCTAACTAAATGTTGTTGGAAGATATATTGCTAGAGTTGATGGGACTGAGTTTAATAAAGGACATAGTTGCCCATTCCTGGATTATCAAAATTATTGTAAATTTGAGTTTTGAAAATAATATAGCATGTATTTTTTAAAAAAATATTTAAAAAATCAACACATGAATATAGGCTCTCTCTCCTATGGAATTAATTCTGTTTATCTTTAGTGATCACAAAAAATAAACAGAAAGAACTGGGACCTAAAATACATTTTTTAATCCCAAGTACAGTTCTGCAACATTGTTTTTCTTGGATACCCTCTATATATTGTCGCACTATATCTCGTACCTCCTTACTGAAATTTTGACATGGAAATATGTTCTGTCAGTTTTGATGACATATTAAAACTAGGAATTTTTATTAGAAATGGATAAAAATGGGAAAAATGATTCAATCATCTCCATACAATAATAAGTTATGAATTGGGAGAACCTGGTGGTGTGATTGGAGTAGAAGAAGGGAGAATGAATTTTTCATGGCTTTCATCAGAATTAGAAATGGGAGAATGAGTTATGGGAGTTAAGACTAGACAATTTTATTATCATCAGTGACAAATTTTCCAAGGAGGTATTCTAAGCCAATGTGATGATGTCCTACATGTGGCAATATCAGTGGTGAGATTCAGTTGATTCGCACCACTTCGGCAGAACCGGTAGCTAATTTTTTGTTGCCCAGGCCCAGAATGGACTTCCAGAAGCAGCATCCATACAGAGAACCGGTTGTTCACATATTTGAATCCCACCACTAGGCAATATGTTTAGTCAGCTAATGTAAGTAGTTCTTGGTTCCTAGGATCATGAATGAGAATGTGATAACCTAAGAGATAACTCAATTACAGGGGACAGCTGCTCTGCATTCTCAAATGTTTCTGTGGCAGTACTGGTCTTTCTCCTAGTACAAAATGCACTGTTTGAAGCATGCTTGAATGAGTTCAAAGTATGCAAAATTTGGAACACAGAGAAACATGGATTGATATAAGAGATGGTGGCCATGAGAAAGAATGAAGATGTTTACATGAGACAGAAAGTGACTGAGACTACACTCTAAGAGCCTTCCTACAAAGGAAGCACCTTTGCAAATTGTTTTTACTTCTCGGCATCCACCTCTGCAATTCCATTCTTGCTCATTCAGGAGTAGCCTGTAGTTCGACCTTCTCTCTGCCTGGTAACAAAAGCTTCCCAGTTCAACTCACCAGCAGTTGGGGAGATTGAGAGTGATGCTGGGCTGGATGTTAGCTCCAAAGCGCAAATATCCTAGTGTTCCCAAGCTGAGGTAGAACGTGGTGACAATTGCCATTCCCACATACAGAATAATGTGAAAGTGCTGAGGGTTCTTCATTTTGTTTTCTAGAGGGAGCACCTTGGAGGGAAAAAAAGCCCCAAATATTCAGTGAATATCATTTTACTCCCCTAATTAACCTAACCTCTTCACCATAGACCAGGGCATGCTTAGCATTTGGTCTTCTTAATGAATCTTGTGAGTATCAGGACTTCAATTTCAGTGAAAACTAATTGGGGAAGTTTGAGTCAATCGCTGGCTCTCAGCCTGATTGACCTCTCAAAGTTTTTATTTTGAGGAAAATTGAACTGGCTTAGTTCCTAATACTTCATTAGATATTCCAGACCACTTCAGTCACATCTGACAGGTTTGCACTCACAAGCATTTGTTCTCAGTCTTGCTTTGAATCCTCAGAAATTATCCTTCTGATCCTCAAAGCAAGAAAACAAAAGAGTACAAAATAATTGAAGTCAGTGCATAGGCTGAGGCCTAATAAGCATTTGATAGGGCTCTACTCTTGTTTTCATTTCTTGAATGCATGACATAATCAAACAAAATGTCTCATAATAGCAACAATCATTCAAGAAAAAAAATTACTGCTATGGAAAATTGGATCTACAAATTAAAGATAAAAGATAAACATGACTAGGCCAGAAAGAAGGAAAAAGGAACAGAATGGATCAAACATTTCCATGTTTATTCTAGTACATCAAACTAGATATGTTCAAAAGATTAGAGCTATATAAGATAAGATCACTCATGTACATCATTATGTTGCATTTTAATTAGAGTTCTAAATAAGAGCTCTAAGTTAGAAAACTCCACATAAAACAGTGTTTGGTCCCAGAACAGCTGTGAGCCATTATCAAGTCAGGTACAAACTGGTCACATGCTGCCATACAAAGATTGTCATTCAAATATAGACAAAAATAGGTAACAGATTTTTGGTCTTGTCATAGGTTCAAAGTCTTGAAGACTAAACATGTCTGGCTGCAAAGAGACAGATGTGCTAAATGCCACCTGAGAATCTACTAGAACTAAGTTATTTTTCAGTTCCTAGCAAAACAAGATTCCAAGCCATGAGTGTCCAACCCTGGCAACTTTAAGGCCTTTGGACTTCAGCTCCCAGAATCGCTGGCTGGGGAATTCTGGGAATTGAAGTCCAAAGGTCTTAAAGTTGCCAACGTTGGATAGCCCTGTTTTAAACTAGGCAAGACTTACCACTCCAATGCCTTCAAAGGCAAAGATGGCTGTACCAAAAAAGAGAGGCATTGTCTTCCAGGCAGCTACCATAGGCAGATGGCTAGGATTTGGAATGTCCTAAAAAGAAGAAAAGCAGATGATCTGTAGAAGGAAGCAGTTGCAATCGAGGAAACTCTCTTATATGGAATCAAACCAACAGAATCCTCCCCACTCAGATTTTCTACACCAGTCTTTTCAACCTTAATATCCTTATTTCCTAGAATTACCATTCCCAGAGCTCATAAAAACCTTGTTGGCTACCACCTTGTGGAACTGCAACCCAAACTTGATAATTTCTTGCTTCACTGTGCCTGTATTCTGCCGAATTTACAAAACCCTCTGGGCAATTATGCAGTTATAACATTTTTTTTAAAAAACTAGAAATACATACTCTGCTAAGGAAAAATACAAAATGTAGGTAAAGTACTATAAACTGCCCAGAGAAATGAGCAGCATATAAATTTAATATATAAATAAAGAATAAATAAAATAAACCGCTGCAGAGATGGCAGTTAAATCAAAATGATGTCAAAACTGAAAGAATGTCTCTTACAGGATAGCTTTACACTGATTAGTAGCTACTATACAAGTTCTCAGGCAACAGTTTTCCTCTGCTATATGTAGAAGTGATAGAAACTCAACTACTTCTACTCTTTCCCTGACTTCTCCTTAAAAAGGTGTTGGGTTTAAAAACATTACTACCTATGAATCTCCTAGATCACTAAAAACAAAAGAATACAATGCTCAGGTGGTCTTCCACCAGCTACCAAAACTTTTCTTACTCGACTCTTCCCTCATTAAATGAAATGCTGTCCCTCAGATACAAAAATCTACCAGTAAGAAATAATTCACTTGTCTCACTTGTATGTGAGAGAATCAAATCTCTTTGTGGAGTTATTTTTCATTCTATCCACAAAACAAAGCATATTATTGTTTCATGGGCTGGGCTTGGCCCACTCTATCTCTTCACATATGACATTTGCTCCTTCAATTCTGCCATTCATAACCTCTCAGAAGTATTCAACCCTTCCCGACCCAGAGCCCTTCACTCATTTGTATGTACCATTCTGATGATCCCTCCTCTGTCCTTTCAAATTGTTCTTCCAGGTAACTTTTCTTCTAACGTTTTTGTCATAATTATTATATTTCACCCGCCCAACTAAAATAAAACTTAAAACACTTGCGATGTACGGTGATAATGCCTTCCCCTTTGTAACCTAGCTTGATATTTAAATGACAAAGCACAATGGCACTACATCTCTCTTTGAAAATATTTATTCCACATAATACCACGGACATCCTTATTAAATATGTAGCGTATTCCATTCACCACTGAATTTGACTGCCCTTGGATCTGCAAAACCAACAAAATGGCAGCACCAAGTGCTAAGTAAATTCTGAAGAGAGTCGGTTTTATACATACCCGGACAATGTACTGGTATAACATTATCAGGCTGCTCAACATCAAAATATTGGCCACCATGGAGAAAATGGAAAGAATCTTGAGATTCTGGATGAAGACGAGCAATATCACAAATGGTAAGAAGGAGAGGATATATAACTGAGAGCTCATCGTTGGAGCCCTCAGAGCAGTTTCATTGGCACTGCAGTCATTGGTGGTACCATTGGCAGCAGATATAACCTGAATAAATATAATGATAAAAATAAATTGTTTATTAACCAGCTATCTTCCACAGAATTTGTAAAGTGATTATAATAAACTCTACTCAGCAGTAAGTTAACACGAGACTGCCTCAATCTGGTGCTACTCAGACGTGTAGGACTTCATTACACAGGATACAGGATTACTATAGTTAGTCCAACACATCTGAGCTCAGAGGGTGGAGAAAATCTCTCTAAACCACCCAGGATCACGTAAGTGTGCTGAGTGGTATAGGAATTTAATAAACAAATAAAATAAATTCTAATTCCAGCCCGAATTAAGCAGGATTTATAAGGGAAAGCATGCACACTCCAAGTACTTTAAAAGTGTGGTTAATCAAGCAGCACAACACAATACACACACTGATGCAAGGATGCTGAGAAAGACTGAGCTTTGATTCCCATTTCTCACATGATACCACTCATGATTTCATACCCAGACATTAGTTCTAAAAGAAAAGATGGTTGTGAACAGCCATGTAAGAGGACACCACCTGCCCTCTTTACAAAAAAAAGGATGTATCACAGCAGTCAGTACTTCATAAAATTAAACAAACAAAACGACTGCATTTGGCTTTAGATTTAGCGCAAGCTTATTATTAAATCTGCTGAGACACTGGCACCATTTAGCAAATATTAAACTTATGATAGCAAGATCAGGATGAGAAGGGCTTGCCAAGTTATACAACTAATTATAGTATATTCAACTATGAAATTGAGTTGTTGACTTATGTCTCATGATTCATCATGTAAATGGCTGACAGAACATCAGCAACTCAGACAAAAAAACAATGAAAATATTTTTCTCAAATTCAAAAAGCAATGATTCCACAGAAGAAAACACAGCCTGGGGTAAAACAATGACACTTTTGTATTCTGCTTCCCTCAAAGATTAATACCGTTGAATCCAGCATATTCTTTAGGGTTTCTCAAGACATGCAGGAAGCACATCAGAAATGACGTGGCAAATTTCAGAAAATTGCATCTCATCTTTTCTAAATTTAGTGAAAATATTCTGCAAACTAATTTATTGGTTGTATGCATATCTTGCCATTCTTCTAAGAGAAGTCGCATACACAGAATGTTGTTCTGTTTTCCCCAGAACAACAATTTTACAACGTGGTTGATGTGAGAGATGGTGACTAGCACAAAATATGCTTTTATACCAGACAATACACTTGAACTTAAATCTTCCTAGTCCTAATCTAGTTTTAACACACTTTTATTATTGTATTATATTGGGCATAATTATTTAATTCTTTTTAACTCTTTTTTAACTTTTGTATTTACATTTTGATATTTATTGCCCTGTACACCGCCCTGAGTCCTTCGGGAGAAGGGCGGTATAAAAATTTAATAAATAAATAATAATAATAATAATAATAATACTGCACCATACATGCTCTCATTTCATCTTGGTCCAAGCGTAGAAGGGTTTGTTTTGTTTCTGGGAAATATTTTAATTCAGAGTCTTTCTAATTGCAGCTGGATACATATATTTATGATAACCAGAGACTCAACTATGAGTCTCTTGCCATATACATGAAAGAGCTACATGAAAGAGCATGAAAGCAGCTACATAAAAAAGTAAAGTTAGAATAGCGCTTATGATCCTGAATGTTTAGTATACTTGCTTTGGATATTATAACACATTTCTTTAGTGTGATTCTTACCTGTCTGAAATTGTCAGCAAGGAATACAAAATATACACAACAGAAACCCAGCTGAGTAAGAATTAAGAAAAAACTCACTAGGTACCTAAAAAACAAGACATACTGTAAGTATGCAAGATTAACAGTTGTAAATATTTAACTTTCCTGATGTATCAATTCAATCTTCTGAAATATTGCTAAATACAAGGCCAATTAAAAATGTAGTGCTCAGTTTCAATGAAAATTCAAAAATACGTTGGCAAAATGATATCTTATAATGCAACCAGAGACAGAATAAATCAAATCAAATAAAACTCCTGTTATTTAAGAATTACAATTGTAAATTTTTCACCACTATAGTATTATTTTTCTCAATGAAGTTGAGAAGTCATTTCTAAGTAGCTAAGACCTGCTCTCAAAAACCGTGCCAAAATTGTGATGTAATGAATTTCTCAGTAGTTAAATTCCATAAAACATTTTAAATGGAAATGTGATTATTTTATTACTACTTGAATTCAAGTCAGCTCTTGAATATGTCTGATGCTACACTATTATCTTCAATCTGCAAGATCTCAATTCTGTAAAGAAGATGCTCAGCATGGTTTGGCCAACTGTATATTCACCCTTGTATATTCACCCAGCTGGGGCCTTCATAGTTAGTTATATTTGGCAAGGAATTTAATAGTTGGTTCAGTTTAATAAAATATAATATTTAATAGAGTGTGATCCCAACCTCCTTAATGGAGGCAGTAACCTGACCTAAAGAAGTCTTGTCTGGTTTGAAAGACCCAAATCAATCTTCCCTGATCTGAGTACTTCCTATGCACCACAAATGCAACTCATAAAATTCACAGCCAGCATAGCAAAAGAAATTTACCACCATTTTAAGGGACAGTTTAAACTGATCACCATAGATGATACAAAACAGATATAATTAAGATAAGTACCTTCCCCAGATAGAATGAGTTCTGAGCCATGAAAAGGGACCGGCCTCTAGCCCATGCATGACAGCATCCCCATAATCCAGAAATGGTTTTTGATGCCTATTTGAAAAAACAGAAAAGAAAAACAACAGAGATATTCAGAATTGTAAACGATTAATCTGCTTTCTGAAAGGGCATCTGTTGGGAAAAACAAACTTTTGCAATCTATCTTGATAGTAGAAATCTAAGAACACAGCAGCACTGATCTAGGAATATATAGATCTATGAAAGCTGTTTGCTTAAAATTATGGATATTTACCAGTCAAAAACTACTTATACTTATCTAATTCTATCACAGCAGCTCAGTTTGATAAGTATAGGTCCTTTGGAAGGACCTGATGCCAAATCCAATCTAAAAATCTGGCTGACAAATCATACTATTTTATTAAAATGTATTTATTTATTAATAATTTATTGTATATTTATATATTTATATTAATATAAATTCTGTTATATTTATGTTTTTATATATTTCATTGCACATTATAAAATATATATTTTAATAATCACAAAATACAAAGACCTGGAAATAGAAGTAGAATAACTGTGGCAAAAGCAAACAAAGGTAGTGCCAGTAATAATAGGCATCTTTGATGGAATCCCAAAACTCCTGGAGCGCTACGTGAACACAATCAACATTAACAAAATCCCCATCAGTCAATTTCAAATGTCAATTTTACTTGGAACAACTTGTTTCTTGCAACAATACTTTTAATACCATCGATCAACATCTCCCTATCCCAGGTCCGAGGGAAGGACTCAACAGGTGGATAAAAATAACAAATCCAGTCTAAAAATCTGACTGATTGTGCAACCAACCATAATAATAAGTTCTCTCAGTGAGACACTATCATGACATGGTTGTGGGGCTTGTGAGAAAGATGAGAGCTATGACAGAGATTCAGCCATACTGGACAGGTGTCATCAGATAAGCCAGACAAAATGTGTGTCTCCAATAAATAATATAGTGAGACATAATTTAGACAAATCATACCAGATTGTTCATCAACAAGGTCACAAGGACCATGCTAGGTGTTGGACTTGATGGATATTTGGTAACAAATGGGCTACAATAATCAGGACTGTTGGCTGAGCAACCAGGGCCAGCATCCGCAAGACTACCAAAACAAATACATACAGACATTATCTGTTCTTACAAACGAAATCCACCAAGAAAAGAATATTTGAAAAGAATGTAAGAACAGTATCCAGAAACCAAAGTAACTGAACCAGGCCAGCAGATCAATGTCAACTTATAATACAAAATAATACATCCAGAGAAGCTTTGGAAGAACTGCAAAGGTCTACTCAGGGTAAAGAAATCAAAAGCCTTGTTAGAAGTAGCTCAGACTATATATATAGGCAAACCAGAGGGAGCCAGAGTAGACAAAGCCAGCATAGTTATCAAATTATTTTTATTCCCAAACAAGGCACCCTCTCCTCTGCCTTCTCCTCAGAAAGAACAAAGCCCTGTAATTAAGGAGAAAAAAACAAGAAAAATTGAAACAAAGAATAACTGAGCATCTAGAACAGCACAAAAACGCAACGTATTACCATATGTGGTGGACTTGTAAAAAAAAAGCTTTTCGGATTAAAATTTGGTGGAATATGCAGAAGATATTTAAGAAAAAGATAAGGTTTTTGCCGCAGTTATTTCTGTTGGGCATTATTACAGATTGTACTGTTATAGAAACTAAATTGATGTTGAATTTAATAACGGCAGCGAGACTTTTGGTTTCGCAATACTGGAAGAAGGAGGAACTGCCTACTATAGTAGAGTGGACTTTAAAAGTTTCAAACTTGGCAGAAATGGCAAAAATTTCAGCATATTTGAAAGAACAATCGCAACAGAGATATATTTCGGAATGGAGAAGATGGATCGATTATATTCAGAATAAATATGGGACTAAAAATTTTTATTTAGCATATGAATGAATATTAGAATTATAAGATGTATTATTATCTACTTATGTTTAAGGGGAGTTAAAGTGCGATAGGATTTAAAGTGTATTTATAGTTGGTTAGCATATTTTAGCTTAAGTTTGTTAGAGGCAATACCCTGTATTCAGCTCTGGGAAGTCGGGGGGGGGGGAGAGGGAGGGGATGTGGGGGGGAGGGGAGGGAAGGAGTATATGCTTAAAATGTACTGTAAAACTTTTCAATAGAACAGCACAAAAACAACAGAACAAAATTGTCTGTGCTGAAGCTTGTTCCAAAGAAACAGCACAAGAATTGAAAGATTGCAATATCAAACATTAAGCACCAGCCCACTGTAAGAAACAAATCAACTAATGTACAGCATGGATACAGCTGTAACTGAATACCTTGGAAACAATAAAGCAACAAGCGCTATACCCAAGAAAATCAGCAGATACGAAGCTCAAGTTGTATGCCATAAGCAGAATCTCCAATTTCAGTGAAATCAGAAATTCTTCTACCAATTGTCAATACTGGGACTGCAATGAACCAGTCGATACTTGACAAAGAAGAAACAGTGCAGTGCAGGACCAACAAAAAATAATATATAATAATAATATATTAAATGTATATGCTGCCCTATAAGCTCTATAATTGTGAACCCTGAATCTGGGTTGTTTACAATTGTTAAAACATTAAAAAAACAAAGAACAATATAAGAAACACAACAAGGCAACAAAGCAAAAGAAAATGATGGTTAAAAAAAGCAAACCCAGAGAAAAATTTCATATATTTATGCACGCTTAACTGCAGTGGCTATAATTCAGATTTTCTTTTTGTAATTTTTTTAAAGGATTTTATTGAATAGGGTTAGAGATAAAATAGGATCGGGTTAGGGATTAGGGTTTAGGGTGGGGTTGGGATCAGGATTGGGATTGGGATTAGGACAGGGTTGGGATCAACATTGGGGTTATCCCCCAATAACACTTTCATTCTTTAACAAACAGGCTACTATCTGGGTACATATATTCAATTATCAATAGTTAATATAGTAATAGATAACTGCAGAGAATGTAATAAACAATAATCAAAAACAGTATCAGTTAATCAATACATGTCATTCTTCTTACTAATTTATATTCAAAATCACATATCACATTCATTTCTCACTAGTTCGTTTTCCTAACCATTGGTAAAAATTATCCCATGTTCTATAATAAACTGAATCTTCTTTCTCTTTAACGTGAGTCTATCCATTTCCAAACATTCTAACATTTTCTTAATTAAAACCTCTTCAGTTGGTAAGTTTTCATTTTTCCAGTATTGGGCAAATGCTATTTTCACTGCTGTCAGTACATGCAATATTAAATATTCATTCTCCTTCTCATAATTAGATCCTAATATTCCTAACAAAAACAATTCTGGCTTAAATTCTATCTTAAATTCTATTCTCATGCATGTTGTGTGGAGTTTAATTTTTAGAAGTATCTTGAAACTTCAAAAATGTTGCCTGCTTCTTCTGCTGGACCATTGATCTTTTCCATGTGACAATAAAATCTCTCACGCACAGAGGAAAACAAGTACAGGCAGTTTTCACCCGCATAGAAAAGTAGAAACTTCTGCACATATTAGAATCTCCAATACTACATAAACAGAGCAAAGGCAAAACATTGTAGGAAGAGAGATGCATTAATCTATGGGGGCAAAAATTCAGGAATCTGGTAGTAGCTTCTCTGGCTAACAAAACAGCTATTTTGGGCATTGTTGCATTGCTCTAGATCACGGGTGTCAAACTCGCTGCGTCACGTGTCATGTTGCGATATATTGTGACTTTTTTCACATTTGCCGGAGCTGGGGTGGGCCCGGCCTCTGCATGATGCAACCGGCCCGCGGGCCGGCAGCTTGACACCCCTGCTCTAGAAGTTTAGCCTACCCTTTCCCTGATGACTCTCCTAATACCAGCAGCAACAGAAAATCAAGACTCCTGAAATGGGTCACTGGGAAGAAGGAAGAAGCAATTAAGATTTCCTCCTTCCTTCTCAGAATACTGTTGCCATTAGCAATCCAGTCTATTTTTCAACTATCTTACAGAAAAACTGGAAGCACATGTTTACTTAAGCTTGCTGATCAATCTGATGAAGAGCTCATAACGACGAGACCGCTGCTTTCTAGCTATTTATTTTATTTATTTTAATTCCATTTATATCCCGCCCTTCTCCGAAGACTCAGGGCGGCTTACAAGCTTAGCAGTAGCCTTCATTCTATGTATATGCCTGCTTATTAGGGCTTTCACACACACCCCAAGCGGCATTATTACAAAGTCAGCTTAATTGCCCCCAACAATCTAGGTCCTCATTTTACCTACCTCGGAAGGATGGAAGGCTGAATCAACCTTGAGCCTGGTGGGATGCGAACCTGCACTAATTGCAGGCAGCTGGTGTTACTTAAGGAGGCATTAGCCCACTGCTCCACCAAGGCTCTTATATTATTGAAACCAGCGGGAAACCAGCACTCTGGTGGTTTCAAATGATCACCAGGAAAACCTGGGCAGGGTTCTGGAGCAACACATGTTAAGGTTGGAGGTGACATTAGGTCTACAGGTAGATGATTCATAATTTAGACACAATGTAATCCAATAGAGTGCTAGTAGTGTTTCAGTATCAAGGTCAACTGAGCTTTAATTAATTACAGGTTCTTCAAAATGAGTCATTGTAATTCTAGCGCCATAGGAGGCTTCAGGAGAAAAGATGAGCACCATAAAAAACATGACACTTCTTGGGCAGTTCAATTATCGTTTAAAGACCCGACCCGACCCCAAAAAGTGGGGAGAGAGGGACTAAGGGCCCATCTCCATAAGTAAAATTACCCAGTTTGGCTTTCTAAACCAAATTTCACTAGGTTTTGTTAATAGAAATCTGCTTTATTTCTGCATGCCAACTACCAATGAACCTCTGTGCTTGCCCAGGGATGGAGATAGCTCTGAAAACAGATGAATTGTACATCTTCTATCTAAATGGGTGGCTCAGGCTTCATTTTTTGTTTATTCATTTTAGAAGCATTTGAGAAAACACAGTGTGCAATCTGAAGCCATTCCAGCAGCTAATGAAAGATAAAAAGGATTGTGTAATCTTCCCCCACATGACTAAGTGATTCCGTGCCTTCAACACAAGCTAATTCTTATTCCCTGATCTATATTTTGCTTTCTTTATCGAAAGAACTAGTTTGTCACTGTTATTTCAGCTGTTTTGTAACCACCATCATTTTCTTCTAGGGATAGCAGTTGTCGTAATTCCCTCTTACTTCTGGCACAGGTGGTGAGCGCATTTAACGAGGATGTCCATGCAATGTACTGCGATGATTCCAATCACAAGCAAGCAGATGGGACCCAGCTAAACAGTGAAAGAAGAGTAGAATTAAAAACGTACTCTTGCCACTGAAAAGATAAACGCAGGCTTTTAGTAAAACAGAACAGTTTTCAGCCAGTCTTGAAAAAGTCACCATTCAGAAGAGGAGAGGGGGGAAAAAAGAACCAGAAGTGGATAATCTGAACTTTGAATTTTGGTACATCTACCATATACATATTACAGTGTTTATAAATTTTTTGGCTTAATTGACAAACCTTACATTAATTTGTAATCCTTACAAGTTTATTTTATGCCCCATGAATCTCCCAAAATTTTGCTCTCAAAATTCAACAGAAAACCACTCTTTTTCCTAATTATTGTGGCCATAAATGAATTCTTCAAAATGCAAACAACAAAAGCTAAAAATCCAAGCATCTCTTTTCTGATAAGGTCTGGGCTACCTTCCATTGATTGCTAATTGCTGGAAAAGAAACACCTCCTCACCCCAAATCTGTTTACTTGCACCCATGCCAACATTTCTAAATCTCAGGAAGAAGCTACTTAATGATCAATTAAAGTGGAAAACATTCTTCTAAGATTAGAACAAGGAAAAGGGAACCAGGTCAACCTATTTTATATTTCAACTCTGCTAGATTTGAAGGCACACTTATATATATCAAACTTCAGCACTATAGGTGAATATTTATATACCAGAATGAGCAACAGAACCCTCCAATATGCTTCAAAAAGGAAAGATGGAAACTTCTAATATGCTACTATTACCTGGATTGCATATGGTAGAGGTCCCCAACCTTTTGAGCACCAGGAACCAGTTCCATGGAGAAAGTTTTTTCAATGGACCGGACAGTGCGTGGTTTTGTGTGCTGCCTGCATCCCATGGATGGAGCTTTGCTTGTTTGTGCTGGACTGGGGGTTGGGGACATATGGCATATGGCCATGAATGTGTCTTAAATGTATCTTCCTGAATAAGCTACATTTAGACAGCTGTTTGTAGCATATTAAGCCAGAAACAAACCCATCTCTGTTTGGCTTAACACAAAGTAGGAATTCTGTATGAGGACGCATTGATTTGTTTGTGGATATGTGTTTAATTTAACACTTCTATACCCTGCAAAGGTTTGGTGAATTAATTAAGTTTATTTCTCTCAGTTTTCAATTTCCTCTCTCCAACTTCTAACCGTTTAAAAGAAGTTACACAAAATCTATGCATGAAAATATATTATTACTTTTACTACAAATTTTTATACACTTTTACTAGTATAAATGTCTTTGCAACCAACTTTTTCAACATAGAGCATTCTTGTGTTAAGTTTTTATTAATGCATACTTTTGTGGGAAATGCTTAATATAAACTATCAAAATACAAATGTGTGTCAGTCTAGAAAATGTAAATTAGATAAATATGAAACATCTTTCTACTGTTTCTTCAGCATAGTTTCTATTCACACTCACTATATTAATCTTATTAATACTGTTAGTTCCTTTGAAACTCTATTTTGTGCTTATTTTTTCCTGAAACCTATCTTTAATAAATATGACAGAAGCACCAAAAGCCAATGGATAATGAAGAAACTTGTAGCTCCTTAAAGAGAGGTTGGTTACAGCATCAGTTTAAATGAACTATAATTTACTCCATCAAATACATAAAACTACAAAGGTCCATAATTCACCATAACTCTTTATGCATCTGTTTAAGAATAGTGGAACCCCCAAACATGTATATAAATAGACATAGTCTTTCTGGTGCCAGAAGGTTGTGTTATACTGCAACATGCTTCTATTTTTATTTATTTTCTGGTTCTTAAACAATTGTTTTAAACCATTTTTCTATTATTTATCATGTTGATAATCCACTCACTCCTCCAGATGTTTACTGAGGAGATGTTTCACTGGTTTTGATTCTTCCTCTTTCAAGCAGACCTCTCTATATTAGTTGATTATGTGGTTTTCCCTCTCTTAGCTACTTCCTCTTGATCCTGTTATTCACTTTGAATCTTTATTTCCATGCTGACACAAGCCATTCACTTTTTTGAATAGTCAGTGTGTCATCTCCTTTTCATAATAGATTTGCTTGCATTATTGCCATCCCGATGTATTATTATTATTATTATTATTATTATTATTATTATTATTATTATTATTATTATTATTATTATTATTATTATTATTATTATTATTACATGCTCTAGAAACAGAAAGCATGAGAAAGGTAAGGTTAATGTTAGTCCTTTGAGGTGGAATAAGTCAGGAAACAGACTGTACAAGTCTGGCTGGAACTTAACTTTATTGATATAGGCCACAATAACAATATCTTGAAAGCTGACTGAGGTTTCCACTCTCTCCTCTTATACATTAGTCTAAGGATCAAGAAGAGAACTAATAGAGAACTAATAAGTCCTCTTCCATATCAGGTCTGGCTTCTTTCTCGTGTTTTCTCTTTTTCTTGGCCTTAAAGCATACTTTTGCAATCATTGTCTCTACTCTGCTTCTTCAAAACCATCTCCTTGGCTCTCTTCAGTTACCTACATTCACTTGTGCTAAGGATGTCAAAATAATATAATTAGTATTGTGTCTGTAGCTAGTTCAGTTCTTTTATATACCACATACATGACATTAGAACTATTTTGATATAACCTAGTTTAACTTTAGTTTAAAACTCTTGAGGGCAGATGTCTGAAGAACTTTGAATTGCTGAGAGAGCTTTAATGCTCAAATTAGAGTCATCTTTAGTTTATGGAACATGCATAAAATGTTAGGGTGCAGGATGTCCACATACTTGAGGATATGTTTTTCAATATTACAACCTACATACTTAATAACCTAGGTAATTATTTCACAGAACAGAAAGTAAATATATTACTCAGGCTGAGTTGAGTGAATATTATCTGATGTACAAACATGCACTTCCCAAATGTTAGATGGTTATCAATAGAACAAGATGAGGAGGACACTAAAAATACTCTAGCCTAGATGTTTGCCATGGATTTTTTTCAAATTGCTAGAAAATGTCTGAAGTCCTCTTTTTTCAATGTAAGCAAATGTATGATCTGTTTTCTCTGTTGTAGCATGTATCCTGGATGCTGTAACTATTTTATAAGCAGTAAGGGGCCACTCATCATAATAAACTTTAATTAATTATCTTATTGCCTCTCTTCTTCCCCGGTTACAAGGACTTTTTAAAACTGATATGTGGCAAATCCCGCAGCATTTCCATAAACCTAGTTGATGCAGTAGTAGGAAAAAATACCAGTAACTGAAGGAAGTAATACTTTACTCCACCTATAGCATCTTGATTATTCTTCTCTGGATCCAGGGCTACCAAAAATTAAGCTTGTGAACTGTCAACTACTAAAAATTATATTGCCAGACTTTGCAACAGTGACAGTTAGTTTAGAAATGATAGCTCAGAGGAGGAGGAGAAGAGATCGTGGTTTTTTTCCCCCAGAACAAAATTTAACTGCCAACAACACAAATTTATTGCTTAAACAAGTAAGAAATAATGTAATGAAACTTGCAAGGCAGGTCTTTTTCTCATAGAATAGAATAGCCATGTGACTCCAGCAACTGAAACCAACCAAATGCAAAATTCTTACCACAATACCAGAATTTTTGATTGCTAACGGAAGTCCTAACAGGCCAGTGCCAATGTTTCCTTTCAAGAGATGTATTAAGGTTTGGTACCATCTGAAGGGGGAAAAAAAAACAATACAGAGAGATTAAGTCCTCCAAAGAACCCATGGTTATTTCTTCAACCTGAGGGATGTAGAACCTCCAATGTTCCAAACGTTGCAGAACTACAATTCTAGAAGCCCAGGAACCACATATAAAGTCGAGGATCTCAGGTGTTGAAGTTCAGCAATATCTGGTGGTTCTGAAATTTTTCATCCCTGGATTAGGGCAAAAGAAATGAAAACTGAAGCTGAAAGATTGCACTGTCTTTGGAGGTGTGGGAGTGCCCTATATAACTATGTTATATTAATTGCAACATACATGACAGCAGCCAGACACCAATTTTACAGAAAGTAAGCAGCTGCCGTATCAATTGTTAACAGAGAATTGACTCTATGTCCACATTTTGGGCAAGGTAGCCCTGTAGCTTAAGCAGAACTAGTAATTCAATTGATAACATGAAAAGATGTCAAGACAGGCTTTCAAATAATATCACACTAGTAAGGTCACAGATACAAATTAAATCAATGTAAAGGTTAAAAAATGTCACAGTTTGTCCAAGAAGCAAAGTTGGTTTTGATTACAAAATATTAGCTTTTCTTGCACTTAACTGATATAGATTAGAGATGCCAAATCAGGGACTTTAAAAAAAACCCTCAGGCTGAGAACATGGGTCATTACTTTATGGGGATTTCTGTGTGTCGTCTTGAGCAAAGAGCAGATTTCCATGTTCAGAATGTTTGGCAAGAAAATACTTATAATGGACAAATCTTTAAAATGGGGAAGCTGGCAAGTCATAGTCATCTGAAGTAGTCAGAGGCCAGAAGAAAATTGACTTTAAAAAAATGTTACATAATTCATAATGAAATAATTCATAATCAGGGTACAAGTCTGTATGCTGTATCCCCAGTAAATTTAGTAAATTTATCTGTGAATGACCACTGCTTTAGCTTTTTATCTGTAATCTGAATAGGCCCTGGCATGATGCCTGCACGCTTAGCCTATGCATTTAGATCCAGACTGATTCTAATGAAGAATAAAACCACTTACGTTGTTCCATTTGTTTCTCCAAATCGTTGATAGGTTGATGGACTGGAAATATTGTTCAAGCCATCTGGGAAACTGCCATCGGGAGTCACATCTGTTGAACTGTAATCATTGTAGTCTTCATTACACAACCTCTTGGTGGACATTGTGACTGCATTGGGAAAAGCAGTATTAGTAACCGTAGTATTTACTAACTCAACATTTCCCCCCTGGGGTTTTGTAGCCTCAATTACACAAAATTTCTCTAGATGGACCATGGCTGTAGCACAGGTGTCCTGCTCCTATGAATGGAATAAATTCTGGCAGATAATTATATATGTAGAGTGCCACACCTTCTGACCTACACAAAGAGTTGCAACAGGAGCATATTAAAAGGAAAACTCCAGATCAGAGGAACGCTTCGGGATCAGCACTTTATTATAATTACCACTGAAGTCAAAGTGTAACACTTTCAAAGTCCAAAACACCCACACTTTCTCCTCACGGGCAAGAAATAGCCTCTCTGAAATTCATTCACCCACTACCACTACCTTGAAGAATATCAGCACAGATTTCTGCACTTTGCAAACTGCAGCATTTCTATCCAATTCTCCCCAGCCATTTTGTACTCAGAAAAGAGGTCAAGTAAAATCGTAAGGGTAGCTTTCTATCAACTAGTTCAGGTGATGTCTCTTTGAAGTGTGATTAGACATTAAATCCCAGAATTCCTATGCAATCTGGCCGGGCTGGTACGCAATTTTATTTATTTATTTTATTTATTTATTTTATTAAACTTATATACCGCCCTTCTCCCATAGGACTCAGGGCGGTTCACAAGGTTTTTAAAACAATCCAACAAATTACATAAATTAAAACAATTAAAATGATTAAACTAACCTTGAAACTAAAAACCCCAATAACAATTAAAATACAATTAAAAACCCCAGTTAATATTCTCAGTCCAGGCCAGAAAGCTCGAAGAGCCAGGTCTTCAGGTCCTGGTGGAATGAGCGAAGGTCAGGGGAAGTCCTCAGCTCTACAGGTAGCTGGTTCCAAACGGTCGGCACACCCACAGAGAAGGCCCTCCCCTTGGGTATTGTCCGCCAGCAATCTTTTACCAGCGGTACCCTGAGAAGACCCTCCCTGTGGGAGCGCACAGGACGAAGGGAGCTTGATGCCGGCAGCAGGTGTTCCCTCAGATATCCCGGACCCAAGCCATTTAGGGCTTTATAGGTCATCACCAGCACCTTGAATTTCACCCGGAGGGCAACCAGAAGCCAATGCAGCTCGCGGAGTAGAGGTGTTACATGGGAGTATCAGGAAACCCCCATCACAACCCGCGTGGCTGCATTCTGCACCAGCTGAAGCCTCCGAGTGGTCCTCAAGGGCAGCCCCATGTAGAGAGCGTTGCAGTAGTCCAATCGGGAGGTCACGAGCGCATGAGTGACTGTGCGCAGGGCATCTCGGTCCAGGTAGGGCTGCAACTGGTGCACCAGGTGAACCTGGGCAAAGGCCCCCCTGGTCACGGCTCCTATATGGTCTTCAAAACTGAGCCACGAATCCAGGAGGACACCCAAGTTGCGAGCCCTATCAACGGGGGGTAACACCTCACCCCCCATCATTAAAGATGGAATGGACTGGTTAGTCCGAGATGCCGGTATGCACAGCCACTCAGTCTTGGCCAGATTGAGACGAAGCCTGTTTCTCCCCATCCAGACCTGGACCGCCTCCAGGCAATGAGACATCACGGTGAGGGCATCACTGGGTTGGTTCGGGGTGGAGAAAAAAAGTTGGGTATCAGCGTACTGATGATACCCCACCCCGAAACCACAAATTATTTCGCCCAGCGGCTTCATATAGATGTTGAACAGGAGGGGAGAGAGAACCGACCCCTGA
The DNA here is from genome assembly GCF_964194415.1 of Vipera berus. Lineage (NCBI taxonomy): Eukaryota > Metazoa > Chordata > Lepidosauria > Squamata > Viperidae > Vipera > Vipera berus. The sequence goes on along the minus strand of NC_138203.1, from coordinate 208,596,442 downwards.
GGAACTCCACAGACGAGAGGCCTCATAAGAAGCTGTCGCCTTGAAGACCACAATGAAGAAGAATGAACTAGAGGAAAAACAGTGGGTGTCAGATTTTAGGGATTAAAAAAACAACACATGAATTCTCCAACCAAAATTATGACAAAACTTTTTACTCATCTCCTCTCATAGACCCTCACTCAGATACAAAGACAGAGTGAGATCAAACTAATTTTGATCACATTGCAATGACTTTTAGTTGATTCGGCATTCATTTCTTTCGTCCAACTTTTTTTTTTTTATTGAAAAGTTTTATCATACATTTTATCTTTAACAATCCCCCCTTTCGTCCAACTTTTAATGTCAGTTATATTGTCCAATTCTCACTCTGCCAGACAGAAAGGGTATACTGCAGATCCCATTTTTTTAAAGAATTTTGACTGCTAGGATCCAGGAAGAGAGCCTCAACCTCCAGAAGTGAGGCAGCCCCACTCCCTCTTCTGGCCTTCAGAAAGAATGTTAAGACCTCTGTCTGCCAAATGGCCTGGGAGTCAAAAATGTGATACGCAACCCTGGTATGGTTGGTCTCATGAGACTGTTTTCTTTACCTTGTTAACTTTTAAACTTTTAATATTCTAACCCCACCTTTTAAATGTCTTTAACATTGTTCTTATTTATGCTTTTGTATTATCTGTTTTTTTGTTTTGTTTTTTACTGTGAGCTGCCCAGAGTCATTGAGGTGAGATGGGTGGTGTACAAATGATGAATAAAAATATATTTCCTTATTGCTAAAAAGCTTTCTCTCACGAAAATCTGGACAAAAGGAAGATATTTTACTCAGATCAACTTTTGGTTTATCCAAAGAAATAGAACTAATAAGCACAAATACTCGAAGTGCAGGAACTGGCTGGGTAATATTATATTGGCTGTGATAGAAATGAAATACGTTTTGTCTTAGATTTAATTTTTTAACTTTATGACTTTTCTTGGCAGTCATATTATATCATCTTTGGTGATTATGTCTTTTGGGAGCTGTAAACTGCAAAATTCTACTTAGAACAATTTGCGTGCTATATTACTGAACAGATCATATTGTACTTATATAAATATGATATACTTATATATACTTACAATGACCTTAGCAGGAAGCTAGCCCTCCTTCAGATATAATGTTAAGCACAGAGCGCTCTATGAACCAAGTCATTGTGCCTTGTTCAGCAACTGTGACATGAAAGATCCTGACCCAGCATTATATATAAACTGTTCTTCAAAAATAATAATTAAGAAAAATAGGAGCACTAATATTGTACTTATATAAATATGATGTACTTATATATACTTACAATGACCTTAGCAGGAAGCTAGCCCTCATTCAGATATAATATTAAGCACAGAGTGTTCTATGAACCAAGTCATTGTACCTTGTTCAGCAACTGTGATGTGAAAGATCCTGACCCAGCATTATATATAAACTGTTCTTCAAAAATAATAATAAAGAAAATTAGGAACACTAAACGTGTTTTTTCTTCCATGAACATCAATTCCTCAAAATCATGGGTTTACGGTAGCTATGAACTCAACAATTATTTAATCGGAATTTTATATTGATTTTTCCAATTTATGTTCATAGGGTAAACTTGAGAATAAATTGGAAGGGAAACTACTTCCTTCCCAGCTTTCCATCCTTCTGAGGTTGGTAAAATGAGGACCCATATTGTTTAGAGGTAATATGCTGGCTCTGCAAACTGCTTATGGAGGGGTTGTAAAGCACTGTGAAGCGGTATATAAGTCTAAGTGCTATTGCTATCTTGAATCCAAACTTGAATTTGCTATATTTGCAGATTCAAAAGAGGTACATGGACACTCCTTCAGAGCTATATGTTAACATCAATTTTTCTGAGTTGATGACCGAATGCTATTTTTGGATTGCAAGACATCCTAATAGAAAAAACTGGACACACTTGGAAGATCTTCTGACTGTTCCTGGAAAATAGAGGCCTTGCTAAGAAGAGCTAAGAAGATAGGATGTTTTGAGACTTGACTTTTATAGGCCCTTTCAGGTCTATTTTTTCCTTTTAATGTATGACCACAATGTTATTATAAGTAAATAAGAAATAATAGCTTTATAAAATGGATTTTATTTAACAGTTTTACTTACATACAGTATTATCTATTCACATTTAATTACTATATCAAATTAAACACAGTTGACGCCTTTAGGGCATTCTAAGGATATATTGATACTATTTTTCTATAATATTTTAATATGATAACCATGGACATAATCAGTCGCCAGTTCAAAAAATATTGCTTAGTTCAGCATTAAATTACTGAGACTCCAACTGACTGATAAAAACAATGATTTGAGAGAAATGAATCTTTGAGCTTTTAAGAATTTGCTACTACTCTGCTTTGGGAAAGAGGTGATGAAATTAGTCATAAAGAATTAGCCATTTTCTCTTCTAAAACAAATTTGGAAAAACTGATCAATTGGGCTAGCTTTGGGGGAAAAAGACTACCTGTCCTATAGTTCAAGCAAAGATAGTTTTCATGTATAAATAAATACTGAATATTTCATGCAACAACATTTTCTTTATTTAAACTTATTGGCCACCTAACTCCAGTGGATTCTGGGCAGCCTACGGAACTAGGAAAAAATTAAAAAGATCTAAAAACATTGAATCACATTGACAGCTCAGACTATAATAATCTAATGGAGAGCAAAACAATGAAACAAAACAGGGCACTGAATGAATAATATACATCAGTCTCAGCCCTAAGAACAAAGTCAGGTTTTCAAAGTTTTCAGGAACCTCTGGAGAGAAGGTGCCAAATAAAAAACAGACAGTATCTGTAGGTACACAGACTTTCTATAGTTTAATCTTATTATATCTTGGGGCAATAAACAAAGTGACAATCTCTCTACTAAAAGATGGCTGAGGGGAAATACTTTTATACTGCCAAGCTTTATCCACTGTAACATTTGAATCTGGGAACAGGTAAAAAGGCCAGCCAGTGGTCTGTCCCTGACCCCAACAATAAAGACAAAAAGGGAGGATGTACATCAATTTTATTTAGTTTGATCAAAGATCAGTAACAAAGAGAAACAACCTATCACTCCATCCTGACTCCCACAAAGATAAAATGATATTTAAATACCAACATAAAATTTGCTTAAAGAGGCCAAAATGAGCACATTACTCAATAGAATCTGGATTCATTTTGTCAGAAGATATTGATGGCTGCTATGCAAAATGTTGCAACATTCTGTGTCACAAGGGTTTTTTTCCTGACAAAAGAAAGTTAATGTGAAATGTGTTAAACCAACCTGGAACATGTAATAAAAAGGATAATACATTAGCCTTCTTAAACAGTCATTAAAGCAGAAACTATGTAGCACGAATGGATGAACAGCAACAGCAAGGAATCACATGGACAAGTTCAGCAAGCTACAAGCTCTATATTTTTCATATTGTTTACCTACTGAAGATAAGATGTTAAATGTGGCTCTAAAGGATAATGTTCGCTGATTGGCAAAATCATGTACTATTTGTTCTCTGTTGTTCTCTGAGATAAGAATAGTTTCGCTTTGATATCCAATGCCTATAAGCTTTTTTTCTGATTATTTTCTTATCTAAGGAAAGTTCCAAAAGATGAAGAAACTCTACAAAGAGGTCTCACAATGAGAGTTTCTCCAAATTTATTTGAGACCATGAAGACTAAAATCGGCAGATGGCATAAGAGGAATCAGTCCTGTAGAGAAATAATGGCATTTAGGCCAAATGTATTATTCACAGCCATGCTCTTGTTTCAGTCTTCAGCTGAGCAGACTCTAATCTCTGGATTGCACTGGATTCACACTAGTAACACCAGAGACACCCACAAGATGTATCACTTTCCTCAGTAGTGTCATCATAAGTTCCAGATTCTTTCACACATGTATGTGAGAGCATGATACAGGTACAAAAAATACATCATTTCAGTGCAAGGCTGCCTTAGTCATTTGCTCCCTCTTATCTGTCTCCCCCCCTCCTCCCCAATTACGGTAGATATTGCTGTGAGTCATGTTCTTATGAACTTAGTCTATGGTAACTGCAATAACTTGTAGTTTGGATAAAAATCCATCTATGAATTACAGAGCAATCACACTAAGGGTCTAACAAAAAGTTGTTGCAAAGCTGCACGAATGCATTGCCCACCTTTCAGGCAGAAGAATTTTAGAATCACTGAAGTTTCTTTGAGCTTGTAACATGACAAACTCCGTGTATGTTTTTACGACCTCAAAATTCTGAAACATTACTAGAATATATTAAAATTCCACATTTGTTCTGCTGTCCTTCTATTATCCATCTCAAATTTAGATACTTTTGCAAAAGCTATCTCTTTAATCTGCTGAAAACTAATTACTAGCTGGTTTTCCTCACAAAACTGTGCTAAGTTACTATAGGCTCATTTAAAGCTAACTGAGTTAATTTTTGCATTATTATAAACAGCAAGAGTGACACATTTACTTCTGCTATTTTGAGAGGTTGCAAGTTTGAATCTGAAAATGTCTTTGTAAATATGTTTAACTAAGATTGAATAGCAAAGGAACTAAAATACAATGCTATTCAACTCGCTTATTTACCAAGATCTGAATTAACAATGACACTTGTAGGTTACTGATAGCACCAGTTTGGTCTAGTAGTTAAGGCACCCCACTAGAAAATAAGAGACATTTGAACATGAGTTCAAATCCTGTCTTACCCAAGAAAGCCAGCTGCATGACCTTGGGCCCATCACTCTCAGCCCAACTCACCTCACAGGTTGCTGTTGTGAGGAAAATAGGAAGAGGAAGGTGCACTGGATATATTCACCACCTTGAGGTAATAATAATAATAATGATAATGATAATAATAATAATAATAATAATAATAATAATAATAATAATAATAATGATGATGATGATGATGACAGGATATGAATAAATAAATATTCTAATTTGGGAATCTTCAGATAGTTTTGAAAAAGAAATATTCAAATGAACTATGTATTTGAGCAATCATCACATCCTGGGCTAAGCATATTTGGCTATTTTGAATAAAAGGTGAAAATATCCATGGCACCCCTACGAGCCAGACCATATACCGATGCCAACCAATCCTGACCTGGCAATGAACATGTGAGAGATACAAAAAGACCTCTTAAGCCTTCCCTCCCATTGACATCCAGGGTGAAATTAAGTGTGTCCCACACTTAATATCAGACACCCAAATAAAAACCAAAAGAAATCCCCTCAAGACTTGGAATTTTTTTGCACATGCTTAAGACTCTCCAGATGTAGACCTGTCACCTAAAACTGACACCAAAACATATAAAAGATATGAGCATTATCTCACCCTGCGGGTGAAAAGGTGGCACTTCTTCCCAGACTCAGCACAAGCCTTCCAGGCAAACCATCTCCACAGCACTAATAGGGCCTAGACTTTCCTATAAATATTTCCAAATCTTGCTTTCAAAGCATGCCATCTTCAAGGGCAGAACTGTGTGTTATTATTTGCTGTCAAATAAATTCAACCTCCACTTCAAGTAGGTATCCTCTGCTCACTTACCCAGCCCAGAGCAGATCAGAATTTTCTTCTAACAGGCAAAGAATGCTGAAGAAATTTAGGCAACATTTAATCCATTGGGAAGCACAGGGGTCTATGAGCGAGCCCCAATGGTGCTTTTTCAGGAGGCAACTGGACTTCCTTGTTTTTCTTTGAAGAGGTTTTGCTTCTCATCCAAGAAGCTTCTTCAGCTCTGACTGGATAGTGGGGAATGGAAGGACTTATTATATTCCTTGCAAACAGCTGGTCGTTTGCATTCTTTTAGAGGGTCGTTGGGGCCATTTGGAAGTTTACCTGTGTCTTCAGGATCACCTGAGTAGCGCAAATGTGTATGGAGCTTTCCTTGGCTGTAGGATATTTTCTGCCCTGTGTCCCTTCACTGTTGAAGACAGGCACAGGTTGTTGGGGATGAGTCTGTGTTGTCTGCATCTCAAACTGAAGCACAAATGGTTCCTGTAGTCTGCAATGTTTTCTGGAAATCCGTTCTTATTCCCACACCATTCAAAGGGTGTTCATCCCAAAGGAACTATTTGCACTTATTGGGCTGGCTCTCCTGCACTGCTTTCTGGGGCTTCCTGCTTCCTGTGGAGACGCAGCAAAGGCAGGAGCCCCACCCAATAAGCTTGTCAGCTTCTCGGAGAACAGCGTAAGGCCACTCTCTTTTTTACACACACACACACACACACACAGAGAAAGAGAGACACAGAGAGAGAGACAGAGAGACAGAGAGAGAGAAGGGAAGTGCAAGTGCCTGTCTCTGTCTCTCTCTCTGCAAATGACGGAGGACTGGGAGCCTCAGGAGAAGACTGAAAGAGACGCGGGTTGCCGACCCATGATCAAGTCAGAACTGAAGAAGCTTCTTGCATGAGAAGCGAAATCTTCAAAGAAAAAACAAGAAAGTTCAGTTGCCTTGTGAAAGAGCACTTTTGGGATAACCATGACCTGGATTATTGAGAATCTCCATACACATCTATAAGCTAGCATTTGCTTAATAGGCGGGAAGCATTTTAGATCAAATAACAACAAACAAGTATTATTTAGGCTGAAATGTTGATCTTTACAATTTTAGATTATATGACAAAGAGTTGTTTGTACTAAAATTTTGATTAAGCCTTCTGATCTTTGCTCGGTTGTAAAATATTCAAATTGGCCTACTGATATCTTGTCACTGTGTAGAGATAAAGCATTACTGTAGAAATTTAAATATAACATCCACAGGCATTGTCTTATGTAACTTTATACAACAATATCTGAAACTCTAACCAAAACCCACTTTCTTATAAATACATTTTTAAAAAATAGGCACGTGGGGAGCCAGGTTTGTCACAGAATCCATCCCCATTGCTGAATCACAGGGAGTTTCTTTTATTTTCAAATATATCATGAAATTTATCTTCTCAATGTCAATTATTTTTTTTAAATGATTGGAAATGGCCCCAAAACAATTTATAACATTTAATAAGCAAGCAACATTGATCATTCCTAGTACATGGCAGAAGTATTTGTTTTGCCAGGCAGGGCAGGAAAGCTCTCCAACAAATCTGAGTTTGGATAGTTATTCAGTAACAATTGAATCAAATAATCCTCCTAGCCCACTAGAAACATAAGGAGTGAACTAAAAGAACACATACACAAGATTTTTGTTATACTCCTACGCACCAGGACTTAATGTCACCCTATAATTTCTGTAAAAATGCACAAGAGCCCTACTTTGAAAATTAGCCAGTAGAGGCACTTTATCACAAGTAGATTTTTTATTTTTTTTAAGATTAGAGATTACAAAACAGCAGGAAGCACAAAAAGGCTAATTCTATCCTAAACAGTAAACTACGGAAAAAAATAAAGAAAAAGAACCCTGCTAAGGAAAGCAGAACTTGGAAAAATACCAGACGAACATTTACAACCTTAGATAGGAGAAATGTTAGCAAAGCAAAAGGATCTTTCGGAGATCAAGGGTGACCTATATTCTTGTCCTTTTTTGACCGCAGTCCAAAAACACAGCATTCAAACACCAACTAAACTACAGAAAACTGTCTTTGGCATGGATAGAGTATTCAAAACTCAGTACAGCTTTAGAAATTATAATTCTAGAAAGTTTCCTGCTCCTATATTATTGATAATAATGCAATAGTAGTGCAAAAGACAGATGCTATGGTTTACCTTATTTGGTTATTGCCTCCTAAAGATGGTCACTGTTATGGGAAGCTGTAACTAAAGACCAACTTGCTGAGTTGAATCACAAGCTGATGTATTTTCACAAACAGAGAGGATATTATATTACACTTAGGCTCCAACCTTCCCCTCTGTTCTCCAGATGTGTTTAAATTCTGGAAAGTCCTGGACTGGTTCTCACTGATAGTACAAATGGAAAACATCGCTGAACGAAAGTGGTACTTAGGATCAATTCTCACAGTCATGTGGTTACAATCCAGGCACTCAGTGACATGCTTGCAGTTACGACACTGCAGCATCCTATGGTCACACAATCCCCATTTGCGACCTTCACTACCAGCTTCTGACAAAGTCAATGAAGAAGCCGGCAGAAAGTTGCAAATGGTTTGATCTTGTGATCTCACGCTTAACAATGGTGCAAGATTTGCTTAACTAGAAACGCCGGAACTGCCCCTCGCTAAACGATGTGGTCACATGATGTCACACTTTGTGATGTCACTATGGAAATTCCAGTTGTTAAGTGAGGACTACCTCTTCAGAGTTCATACATGTCTGGAGAACCTCAGTTAATAATAACAATAACAATAACAATAACAATAATAATAATAATAATAAAGTTGGAAGGGACCTTGGAGGTCATCTAGTCCAACCCCGTGCTCAGGCAGGAAACCTTATACCATTTCAGGCAAAAAAAGGTTGGAGAGACCTGTTTGAGATTCTTAGTTTGACAACCCTTCTTCATTGTTCCTGCATCCTACTTTGGCTAATGCAGCATTCCTGAAACTCTCTATTTGGGGATTATAGAAGTAACTATTAGATCTAGCTTTGAAGCATTTTGTAAGTTGCCTCCAGATCACTTCCCTAAACAGGAAGAACTTCATTGCAGAAACATATTTTACACACAAACGTACCTACCTACACATGCACATAGAGTCATTATCTATACCCAGCCTGCTCCAATAAAAATATTTGTACAGTGCTGATACACTGCCTTTTTCTTTTCCTTGTTCCTTTATTCACAACTATTCCAATGGCAATTATTCCAACATGCATCAAACATTGTTCAAAGCACGATATTTATTTAGACATCCTAATGTAATTGTCTCATTTTTACCCCTTTCCTAGTACAAGAAGATCCATAGTTTCCAACCGGTTACATATATATCACTTCTGTAAACAACTATTCAAATTCAGTAGAAAAAAAAACCCCAATGCCTTTCACTTGCTTGGTTTTCACTTTTTTAACAAATGCTGTTCCCGTGATTAATTTCCCCAGCTTTCACATAAACCTACTTCACACGCAAATGTTTTCTCAGCTGCTATCTGCCGGACGACCCACTCCCCAGCCTCCAACTGCCCACCTCCCATCCCCCGGATCTGCCAGCCATGCGGACCGCCGCACAGCTGGGAGAAAGCCGGGCGCTCCTCTGCCTCGGGGCCACTGAATGCTTGGCCGCATCAGCGAAATGAAAGCAGCTTAGAAAAGCAGGCTCGCTTGTTTTCCCCATGCACGCAGCCAAGCCTCTAGTCCTCATGCCCCCCTGATCCTCCTAACCTGTCCCCGCCCGCGCCCTATCAGCTGCCAGCCTCCTTTCGAGCCAAAGCCAGACCCACCTCCACCATTAATCTCTTTGCCTTTTCCTTTTCACCGGCTTTCCATTTTGGCCCCTTCCTGTGACAGGTCATCGGATTGAACTTGCTTTCTCCCCTCACGTGACCACGCCGGGTCCGCGGCCGACGTGTAGATGGTGGTGTGACGCTTTTCGGGAAGGCGGACTTCTCCGCCCGGCTCGGCAAGTCAACTTCCGCCCAAAAGGACTAAACGCGCCTTTGTTTCGTGTTTTGTTTTGTTTTTTTGAAATCTTCACGCCGCCGACTGCGGCTTGGACTGCTGCGCCCCTTAGAGGGACGCCCGTCCGTTGCAGCGCTGTTGCTGCAACTGCGCTAAGCTCGGGCGCGGGTTTTTCTTCTTCTTCTTCTTCTTCTTCCTTCTCCCGCTCTGCGGCGGCGCTTTCTGCAGGAGACGCGGTGGCCAAAGCCGGGCCCGCCTCCGGCTGCGGTTTAGCTCCCTGGGATTTTTGCCAGGCAAGACCTGGCTGCTGCTGCTGCTGCTGCTGCTGCTGCTGCTCCTGCTCCTCCTCCTCCTCCTCCTCCTTCTTCTTCTTCTTCATTATTATTATTATTATTATTATTATTATTATTATTATTATTATTATTATTATTATTATTATTATTATTATTATTATTATTGGGACGCGGTGGCTCAGTGGGTTAGGACACTGAGCTTGTCGATCGGAAGGTCAGCAGTTTGGCGGGTCGAATCCCGAGTGCCGCGTAACAGAGTGAGCGCCTGTTACTCGTCCCAGCTTCTGCCAACCTAGCAGTTCGAAAGCACGTAAAAATGCAAGTAGAAAAATAGGGACCACTACGGTGGGAAGGTAACAGCGTTCCGTGCGCCTTTGGCGTCTAGTCATGCCGGCCACATGACCATGGAGATGTCCTCGGACAAGCGCTGGCTCTTCGGCTTTGAAACGGAGATGAGCACCGGCCCCTAGAGTCGGAAACGACTAGCACGCATGTGCGGGGGAACCTTTACCTTATTATTATTATTATTATTATTATTATTATTATTATTATTATTATTATTATTATTATTAATTTGGTTTTTTTATTAAAGAGTTTTACAAAAAAAGATTTTACAATACATCCCCAAAACCCATCCACCCCAAACCACCCCCCTTCCCCCCCCACTTCCCAGAGCTAAATACAGGGTTATAGTTATAATAATCATATTCTAACTAAAGATTATCCATAATGTAAAATTAACCAAATTCATGATGTGCTTTAACTCCCCTTTAACAAAGATACATACAAAGTACTAACACTAAAATTAATAACAATATCCCTCTAAAATCTACTCATAAGCTAAATGGAACTTTTTAGTCCCATATTTATTCTGAATGTAATCTATCCATCTCCTCCAAACTGAAATATATCTTTCTTGTGAATGATCCTTCAAATAAGCAGAAATCTTAGACATTTCTGCAAGATTCGAAACTTTAAACACCCATTCTTCTATAGTAGGCAAACTATCCTTCTTCCAGTATTGTCCCACCAGTAACCGTGCTGCTGTTATCAAATTCAACATCAAATTGGTTTCTTTAACATCACAATTATTATTATGCATCTGCATTGAGCTCGGTTGGTAGCAAAAACACTAAAATTAATAACAATATCCCTCTAAAATCTACTCATAAGCTAAATGGAACTTTTTAGTCCCATATTTATTCTGAATGTAATCTATCCATCTCCTCCAAACTGAAATATATCTTTCTTGTGAATGATCCTTCAAATAAGCAGAAATCTTAGACATTTCTGCAAGATTCGAAACTTTAAACACCCATTCTTCTATAGTAGGCAAACTATCCTTCTTCCAGTATTGTCCCACCAGTAACCGTGCTGCTGTTATCAAATTCAACATCAAATTGGTTTCTTTAACATCACAATTATTATTATGCATCTGCATTGAGCTCGGTTGGTAGCAAAGCGTCAAGGAGCTTTCTTAGTATAGTTCTCAGACGTTGCTGTCGTTATTCCTATGAGAAATCAGGAAATCATCCCGTGTGTGTGTGCGTGTGTGCGCGCGTTGTGGTCTCCTTTTTCGCGGGGGCTGCTCTCTTGCTAAAATGTGTTCTGAGGCCTGGAATATTTTTGGTGTTGTTAAGTGCCCTGAGCTATTTCGACGTGGAGAAAGTAAATGGTAAAAAAAAAATAGGAGTGGTTTCCAGCCACTGATTTTTAGCTGCCACCAAAGAGCGGCAGCTTCGGATTTTTGATAAAATTATTTTCCTAGGAGGCAAAGGAAAGGAAGGAGCTCTTGCGTGGCCTATTGATTTAATGCATTATTATTTTTGCCAGATACCAAATGCATACACCTGGCTCATTTCAGCCATGGTTTGTTGAAACAGGACTTGTTCACCTCCTGTTTGGATCAGTACGGCACACTATATGGGCTCTCACTCTTCAGTTGTAACTGGTTCAGAATGCTGTGGCCTGGGCAATTATTGAATCAGTCTTTGCCAAACTGCATTGGCTTACGCTGCAGTCCAAGTTGTTGGTTATTATTATCAGGAAAAACCTGTTGTGGCACAGGGACACGTTATGCGACTGCCTGCCTCCACTTTGTTCTGCTTGGTGCATAGATTCAACAAAATCAGAATGCTCTAGTCTAGGTCCCTTCTGTGAAAGAGTGCCATCTAGTGGGTCCAGGAAGCATAGCCTCTTTGTCAAAGCACCTGATCTGTTAATAAGGCTCTTAAGACTTAGTCAGTGTTTCTCAAACTTGGCCAATTTAAGCTATGGGGACTTTAACTTCCAAAATTCCCCAGCCAGGCTGGGTTAGATGCTTCTGGGAGCTGAAATCCACACGTCTTAAAATTGACTGCACCTATATTCAACGTTCCGTGCTCCTTTGGCGTCTAGTCATGCCAGCCACATGACCACGGAGACGTCCTCGGACAAGCGCTGGCTCTTCGGCTTTGAAACGGAGATGAGCACCGGCCCCTAGAGTCGGAAACAACTAGCATGCATGTGCGGGGGAACCTTTACCTTTACCATATTCAACAGTGAAGGGACCCTGGACAGAAAACATCCTACAGCCTTAGAAGGCTCCACACACATTTGCATTACTTGAGTGACCTTGAGGACACAGGTAAACCTCCAAATGGCCTCGCCTCAATGACTCTCTAAAACAGGGGTCTTCAAACTTGGCCCTTTTATTTTTATTTATTTTTTATTTTAATCCCATTTATGTCCCACCCTTCTCCGAAGACTCAGGGCGGCTTACAGTCTAAGCACAAATCAATGTGCTTAGCAATAGCCTTCATTCTATGTATATGCCTGCTTATTAGGGCTTTCGCCCCCCCCCCAGCGGCATTATTACAAAGTCAGCTTATTGCCCCCAACAAACTGGGTCCTTTTATGACTTTTGGATTTCAAGTCCTTCTATGACTTGTGGATTTCAATTCCCAGAATTCCTCAGCCAGGCACTCTGGTTGAGGAATTCTGGGAGTTGAAGTCCACAAGTTTATTTATTTTCTATTTTCAATAAATAGAACTGGAAACAAAATCTGGTTTTGTTTTAGTAGCTTTAGTAACTGAATAATGTTTTAAAAATCCAGATAATCGAGTTTTCCTAGCTATGAATCATCATGCCAGAACAAATTGTTTCAATTTGTTGCCTGATTATCACAGGTCTATTAAAAAATACTTCTGCTTAAACTGAAGTAGCAAAAGATCAGCAACATTACCCAGTAGTGTAGAAAAATATCTCTGTGGTTCACAGCTGATTGCAGTACCTGGCTAACTTTAGGTGATCTCAAAAGCTTAGAAGAGTTGGACCAGTAAGTCATTAAATGGAAGATTGCCAACAAATCAACAAAGGGTATATAGGTTAGACTGGGGAGGGGGGAACTCTGCAGAAGACAATTTTGGCAAATTGTTTCTGAAATGTTGCTGAGAAATTATGTTTGTGACCAAAATGTTACCAAAGATCAGTTTCAGGGAAATTTTGTATGATCTATTTCTCACATTACTGATCATGATAACTTAAGGGTGTGCTCTTCACATTTACAATACTCAGAAGCAAGAAGCAAAAAATGTGTTATAAATGTATTGAAAGGAATAAAGATGGCCTTTCTTCCCACTTCACCGTATGTGATCATTTCCATTTCACTTTATGAGCATAAGAATTGCATTTTTGTAGGAATGGTTTGAATTAATTACGTATCTACTTTATTATAAGACAAAAAGTTTTATTTTGAATTTCCATTGTTCCATTTAGAGGAAAAGGTATTGCTCATGTCACATGTCTCTGTAAATCAACATTGGGATTTAAGTGTGATAATTGCACAAAGTAAGAAAACCCATCCTTAATGAAAAGTAGTACGGGAAAAGATAAAGGGACTTTTTGAACAAGATGCGTAACAAGTACATAAACTGCTTCCCTGCGAGTGTAACTCTCAGAAATACATCATAATGATTATCTTGTCATTTTTTTTGCAATGCCTTTGCCGTACAAAGTTCTAACAGTAGTTTACTGAATAATGCTAGTCATATAGCCATGCCATAGCTCTGACAATTAAAACAGAAATACAGGATAATTGCATGGTTTGAAGGCAATACTGTCATGTCTAGAATCCTTTTTTATACATGTGATTTAGAGACAATTGTAGGGACAAGAGAAGGAAATGACTGCGTTGCCGTATGCAAGAAACTTTTGCCACTCCCTGTCATTTTCCAAGACACTTTTACTTGGAAATTCCGTGTATTAAAACAAATCTTCAAATTTACTCAAGATTAAGCAACAGAACCTTTCCAAGTATAATTTGGATAGTTACTCCAGTATAAGGTGCGCTGAATTTTTCCTGTTCATACCAAATGATATAGCTTTTATTAGAATTAAGGTAAACCAGGAACATATTGTATATAGTGGAGGTAAGATCAAAAAGCATATTGGGTAGATGGAAGAACTAAGATTTGGGGAGCCAGAGAATAGAATACAAAACTACTGTAATGTCATTTTAGCCTATCCCAGGGGTAGGCAACCTTGGCTCTTTGATGACTCATGGACTTCAATTCCCAGAATTCCTGAGTCAGCTGACTAGAGGAATTCTGGGAGTTGACGTCCATGAGTCATCATGCCTACCCCTGGCCTATCCATTTAAACTGTGTGGAATGCCATCAGATTACAAGAAGTACCAAAAATTCAATGAATTCTAAAACTTGAGAGGCATATTTCTATTAATGCCATTAAAAGCAATAGCATCAAAACATACATTTCTGCACAGAAATGCAGGTGTAGAAGCTAAGCCTCTTATTGCTCAGAGGACAAAGTAAAAAAAAACAACAACAATACATCCAAGGTTACTCCTTACAGTTGGGAGAAAGATTGTGTAATTTTTAAATCCAGCAATAACTGCTGCCAAGGCTAATTCTTCCATTAGAGCTATAGGCACAAGGATTCTTTTCTGGATTGTTTGCATGGATGCCCCCTAAGCTCTACCTAGCATGATTAGGAGATAGGGATTACCTACATTGAACCTAGTTGGCTCTCGCCAATTGCAAAAAGCTAAGCTGTATCACATCTAATATGCTCAGATGGGAGATGTCTAAGGAAATCTTAGAACTGTAGGTTAGACTGGGAAGCAAATCAGAACCCCAGAAAGTTGCAAGGACCACACTAATTTTCCATTATTGCTGGAATCAATTCCATGGAAATATCTAACCGACTACCAGGAGTCACGTCCAGCTTACTTGTCGTAGTCCAAAATATCTAGAAGACATTCTGGGAGCTTGTATGGTGTAGCACCTAAGGTGCTAGGCTAGAATGGGAAAACCATGTTCAAATCCTCCCTGAAATGTGAAAGCCAGCCAGGGAAGCACAATCAAAATCATTCCCTCTGGGTCCAAAACAGCTTCTGAACCCTAACAAGCTGGCTAGTAAGAAGAACCCCTCATCACTTCATGGTATGCCAGCTTGGCTCTGAAGAACCGCAGTAAGCCCAGTGCAAAAGAAGCAGATCCTGCAACAAAGCACCCTAATGCTGCCTTCCATTAATCAAGAGGCTTATGACGGCTCATGGTTAGTGCTTCTTAAACGCTGCGATCAGAAAATGTTTCTAATTTTAACATGCTTTGCTAGGGCAGCAATAATACACTTTCCTTGCACCAGAGAATCGCTTGGCAATCCTTGTTTGGAGGCTGAACCTTCTGTTAGCAGGATATTTATACGTGACATTCAAATTATGGCACTATTTAATTGACGTCTGAGTTATCTAATTACCTCCTGGGTCACTAATTTGTGCGCCAATTGGACAATCAGGTTTTGCTTAATGCACGTAGGGAGGTACAGTAAGTTGGGTTCTAAGACACTTGTTAATAAGTGGAGCCAGTTGGTTCCTTAGGAACAAAAAAGTCAGTCTTCAAACAAGGAATGCTCATTTAGAGGGATATGAGCTGCTTTGCCCAGCAATACCTCTGTAAGCACTTCGTTTTAAAAAAAAAAGAATTAGTACATTCTTATGTAAAAAGTGGAAACTGCTCACTTAAAAAAATGCTTCTTTACATGCTTGCTTTGACTCGCCTCCCCAGAAAACATTCAGTTTATGAACAGCAGGATAAGGATACATGTCTTTATGCGGAACTAATGGATAATACTCATCTCAGAATGAAAATTCCAAAAATATTTCTGCTATACTGAAAGAGCCACTCCATACAGGTTCTGTAAAATGTCAAAAGAGGTAGCTCTGGCTAGTTTGAAGGAGCATCCACAAAGTAGAAAATGCAACTCCTCCAGTCTTTTTAATACCTGGTTTAGATTATCCTGTCATCAGTACACCTATATACACTTCCACTAACTCATGCCTTGAAGAGGCCTCTACCATTTAAGACTCTGTAATGTAGGGAAATCTTAATAGGGAATCCTCCAGTGGAATACTCCAATGCTGGGCCCAATGCACCTGGCAAGAGTATTTGCCAGCTAAACATAGGCTTAATGTATGCAAATCCTCATTTCCAACCAATAATTTGTACAACCTGGTCCTTAATAAGTTTTAGATAGGCAGGCATCATTTTCTAATAAGGAACATTCTTTCCTTGGATTCTCCAGTTGGTCCTCCAAGTAATTAACAGCAGTCACAAAAGCAGTAACTATAACCCTTCCTCTTCAAATGTGGCAAATTAACTCTTCGTGTTAGTCATAATAGGATAGAAAAAGCTGGAAGAAACGTGGCCCTTGACACTAAGACTCAGTGTAGCCATCAAAGCTTTGCATGTATGTTCTCTGATTGCAAGGAGAAGGACAGCTTGGTGCAGGACATCTCTTGGTCCCCGTTGCTCAGCACGACTCTCATCTTGTAGTTTCCGTTGGTGAGGAAAGAAGGCAAATCCATGTTGGGTATGAAGAATTCAGAGGAAGGAAGGGTGTAGGTATCCTGAAAGAAAGACAAGCCATCCCGTCAGTCTCCATAAGTTGATACATTGCCTCTCCCTGTCTGTCAGAGTACACTTTGAGTACCAATAAAGCACACCAAGCACATCCTTTAAAACAGGAGCAGAAATGAGGAGGCATTTACAGGATTGAACTACTGAAATAGCTCTTCAGTGTAATCAATTAAAAGATCACTGCAAATTGCTTAAACACATTTGTGCATTTGAACATGACCCAGTATGGAACATTCCATTGTCTGCTTCTATATTGTTATTCGGTACCTAGAAGCCTGGTGGATAGTCAACACAGGCAAATCTTCTATAGCCCGAGATGCTGGCTAGGTCCTCTGAGAAAAAGGCTATCTACTATGACAAGATAGATTGCTAAAAGCAGATTTGAAAAAGAACTTGGAAATTAACACTGGCAAAATAGCGAAGAGCCAAGAGAATTGGGCTGAAATGGGGCACAATAAAGAGTTTGGGAAAACTTACGCAAGGATTGCATGCTGTGATCTATCCATAGCAAGCTACATGCTTTCACAGAAAATCCAGATTCCCCTTTGAAAGGTGTCCGGTTCTATTGGCAAGTTAACTCCTTTATTTTAATGCATCATTATTTTTAATTGATAAGCTTTCTCAGAGATGCACTGCATTATGGGCCACCTGAATGCATTCATTTTGTAATTGTAAGGCTGAAGTTATGTAAATAAAGCAGATTTGACTACAGCTGAAAATCTTGGCAAGTTTATCATCTATTTCTGGACAGAGCTGCATTAATGGAGGCACACAGCTATTGGTGGTACACCAACTTTACAGAGAAAGGAGTGTAAGGAGCTGCTGATGCCCAAAGGATTTTGTTGCTGTGTTTCCCAGACTAAGAAACAAAAGGAGGAAGAAGGCTCACCGCTTTGAATGGGCAATGACATGGAATGCCGTAACTTTGCAATGGTTGTGGACATGGCTCGCCTGGAGGGATGAGACTGTCCAGCATGGCGCAAGTATCATCATAGGTGCAGCTCCCAAGCTGATCCACACAAGGGACTTTTATCCAGATATCCCCAAGCTTCTTCTCCAGTATGACATCTGCCTGGAAATAGATGTGAACATTAATATTCCGTCTGAAAATTTCTTCCTGTCATTAACACAACCTGGTGTTTCTCTTTTCCAATAGGTTGTTGATAGCAGACTAGTTAAAACAACTTGAGAAATCAGTGATTGCTCAGTCAATTTTCTGAATGTGCATCACTGTTTAGGCTACTTGCTTTGAAGGAATAAAACAATAACCCTGACTCATCTTTAAATGAGTAGGGACTGAATCTGGTCTGACAGCTAAATTCGGGACCCCACGTTACCTGGAAGAAGATAAATATCAGGGAGACACACCTTGAAAGAGGTGTAAACCTCATCCCCAGAAAAGCTCCTTTTTTTCCTACCGCTATCACCTTTTGGACAAAGGATGCCACACTCCCAATAAGCTCAACTGGGAGATGCAATGTTGGATGTTGCCATTTTCCTTGTCTATTCATCTTGGGAGAAAGTGTGGGAGAAAGCCTTCGCTTGCAAAAGATTTCTTAATTTTAAAATGCACTGGATTAAAGGAGCATGTTCACAGACATGCTCTCCATGAAGTAATCCAACATACAGAAGTTAAAAAGAGAGGATGGCCCTGTCACTTTGTAAGGCAGACATGTCAAACACAAGGCCCGGGGGCCGGATTCGGCCCGCGAAGTGGTTTCATGCGGCCCACGAAGCCATCCTGGAAACAGTGAGGGAACGGCCCCCACTGCCTTGGCCCTGGCCCAGAGAGATCCTCCTTCTGCCAGAGACCCTCAGATCTGTCCCACTCCTGCCCAGGCCCCCATAGGCACCCTTGATGTGAACGATGTAGAGCTGGCCACACCCACCCAGTAGGCCATACACACTCTAGCCACGCCCACCCAGTAGGCCACGCCCACCCTGGCCATACCCACCTGGCCCCCTGAGGGCAACTGCAATGCTGATGCGGCCCTCAATGAAATTGAGTTTGACACCCCTGTTGTAAGGAGTATTAATAAGCAAAGCATGTGTTCTAACGCTAAGCTACAATCACTTGGGCACCCTTGACATAAACCTAATGACCAGCTGGGAAAATAATGCCAGTCAAATGCAACTTTTATTTGATTCAGCAAGGCTGCTCTTATGTTCTCAGATATCATAAGCCACCACCTGTGAACAGTAGAGAGCCATACAAATGCTGCAAGTTTCCCTTACACTCTTCCCATTTACATCCTTTTTGGTATAGAAAGCAGTTTTCAGCAACCTGGTGCTTTCCAAAGGTTTTATATTAACATGCCAAACCGCCCACCTTGCTTAGCTAACAGCTGAAACACTATCCTCTAACACAGGCATGTCAAACTCACGACGTCACATGACGTCACGTGATGTATTATGACTTTTTTCCCATTGCCGGCAATGGGGTGGACACGGTTTCGGCGTGACGCATCCAGCCCGTGGGCCCAGCAGTTTGACATGCCTGCTCTCACACATCTGCAGAGTATCAGCTGACGTTGTCTTTCCCGGCCATTTATTGCCATCCCTTTTTCCTCCCTCTGTGAATATTCTCTAAAGCTCCTAAAGGAAATCAACCCTGACTGTCCTTTGGAAGGACAGATATTGAAGCTGAAACTCAAATATTTTGGCCACAAAATGAGAAGAGAGGACTCATTGCAAACCCATTTCTGATGTTAGGAAAGACTGGAGGCAAAAGGAGAAAGGGATGGCCGAAGATGAGATGATTAGATAAGTATCATTGGCTCAATGAACATGAATTTGGGCAAACTCCACGACAGGGGGAGGTGTGCTGTAGTACACGGGCCCACAAACAGTTGGACACGACTTAGCGACTGAACAACAACTCCATAGCAGGAAAAATAAAGGTTCAATACCATTGCCCTGTGCTGGTCTTCAGAGGAAATAACAGACACCAAAAGCTCAGTTTAAATACCCAAGGTGGCCAGGCGTATAGAGAATCCCAAAACTAAGCCTCTGGGCTCTGGCTGGATTGCCTCCTCTCCCCCAACAGCATGATAAGGATTCACAGGACAAGTGTTCACAAGGCAGGCCAGCTTGTGTGGTATCAAAGGTCTCAGACGCTTGTCCTGTTTTCCATGATGCTTCTGAGAACAGCTGAAACTCTGCTTTTCCCATGCAAGGGATTCCCTCTCCTCCTAATATGAACACTTCCACAGGGGTTTTTTTTCCCCCACTGCTCTCAAATCAGCCATCATCTCTATTCATAAGCAGGTACAATTTATCTCTAGCTCCTTACCAGCACCTCCCAAATCACAGCTGAAGGGAAATTGCAACATGCAAGTTGGGAAGAACTGGTGTAGACTCACTTCTCACAGGGTGTGTATGTGTGTATTATTGAGTCACTCTGGCCATGACCTTACACTTCCCCATCCTCACAGAGATCAGCTGCCACTGAGGTTCGCTAAGATGCTACTATTTCCCAGAAGTTTAAAATATAGCAAAGGGACAGTGACTTTGGGGTTTGCAAGATACACTGGCCACAATATCTAATTGGACTAGATGGGAAACCATCTCACTCTGAAATGAAAACATAGATGGAAGGCAGGGCATTGGCTGAATGTTTTTGGATTTTCCTGCTGTTAGCTGTATTAACAGGCTCATCTTTTTCCAGCATTCTGAGTGTGGCTGTAGCTGAAGACATCATGAAACTGGCTTCCAGCAACTTTTGAATATCTGGCAATTGAAATGAAATGCTCTTGAGGCACATGCCTGAAGGAAATGTCTCTCTGAAAGGAGAGATGAGGCCTTGATTATACCTGAGTCACATTTTTAATAACCTAATAAATACTTTCCAGACTACCATGTTACACTTTTCTAAATTTTGCAATATAGTATTTCTCTCTCTCTCTCTCTCTCTCAAAAAAAAAACAGGATTAAAAATCTATTTTGGCCCAGGATATAGAGGAATGTTTGTGAATTTTAATGAGAATTTTCACATCGTTTTGTGTTCTTAAGGTGCAAACTGATGTGGAAATTGGACTGAATGGATTTTGGCATGCAGTACTTGCAAAGCTGCCATGGCCAGGGAGCAAACAGCATCCCTGGACAAAATAAATAAATATTAAGAGAACCTCTAGGCCTAAGCTCAAGAAAAATGCTTTTCCCTTGTCCAAGCAGTTGCAAAACGTGCTGTCTGGTCACATGTGAGCAATATGTCTTTCCCCTACTTTCCTAAAAAAAAGCTTGGAGCAAAATCCAGAAGATTTGGGTTTGAAAACAACCTTGAACATGTAAACATACAGATCATGTCACAGTTTCCTAGTGATATGCAGGTTCTGAGGTTTTGCTGGTAAAAAATACAGGAAACCAGAAGTTGCCTTTGAGCTTTATGTTTTTTATTCAGCTGAACAAAAAGACGGGCTCCTCTAAATGAGAGCAGCCCCGAAACACAAGAAATCCTTGTATTTATTCTTTCTGGTTACATAAGCAAGCCATTCAGCAAAGCTGACACGCATAGCATAAAGATTTCACCCAGTAGGTCTGGCATACTGTAAATAAGAGAGCAGAAGTAACAAACATGTTCCCTTCTGGGTGTTTCCCTATAGATATCGTATGTTCTTTGGTGGGTTAGGACATTGGGTATTTTCCTTGCTGGCCTTTCATGACCCTGCATCCAGGACTTTGCAAGAGCCCAAAGACAGTAAGGCCATCTGCACATTCACAATTGATATTTCCTATACTGTCCCCTAATTCTGGGTTAACACTAGTTAGAAGCAAACCTCAGTTTGCCATTTTGAGTCAATCTCAATTCAAGCTAGTGAACAAGCCATAGCATTATAGCTGGAAGGATTCCATACTATCCTGTGACTCTACAACAGAAAAGCCAGGGGCCTATCAGTTGATTCCAGCTGAAGTCCATAGCCCAGGTGAGGAAGACGGAAGCGCTCCAATGCTAGATGGGTTGGAAACCAACTTGGAGATGACCCAAGAACACAAAATTCTACTTCTTTTGACAGAATTTCATTCTATTTCATCTGAGATAGCCCTTTCTATCTCAGTGCCTGAAATCTAAAACAGGAAAAACAGCACTAGATCTAAAAAAAAAAGATGCTAGAATGAACACAGCTATGAGAACTAGTAACAGAAAGATCAAGAAACCAGTAAGACAGGAAAAAAACCCTGAACACATGAAAAAATATGAAGAAATCAATATACAACATCTGAGCTAAATCACAACCCACGTTCTCATGCCTGGGGCTTGAAAGGCTCATATATATATATAAATAATTTTTCAAGATTCAAATGTTTTGCATAAAACCAGGTAGGTTGTATCAGTACAATCAATAAACACAAGACAATTTCATTATATTACTCTGTGGGTGTTATCTGCACCCTTTACAGTCTCTTCAAGGCTGACATCATTCCGGATATGAAATTATTGTATGTCTCCTGATTTTATTATTATCCCTTAGAAATATGTCTGAGGCTAGACCATGGCATGCACAACTAGTTGCTTAATAGGAGAAGATAAGCTGGAATCCAATTTCTGCTGATTTTTAAAAAAATGCTTTATAGGCTATCTAACTCCCAAATAGCTTACACAGGGTAAAAACATATACCGTATTTTCCGGCGTATAAGACGACTTTTGAACCCCTGAAAATCTTCTCAAAAGTTGGGGGGTCGTCTTATACACCCAGTCGCCTTATACGCCGGAAAATCAGTGGGTGGCGTCTGGCGGGAGCCGGCAGGGCAGTCCTGCGCACGTGCGCACTCCCCGGCTGCTCCTTAGCAGCTGGGGAGTGCGCGCGTGTGCAGGACTGCCCTGCCGACTCCCGTCCGACGCTCTTCGCTCTTGAGGCAGCTGCTGCCTCAAGAGGGAAGAGCCGGCTCGCTCTTCCCTCTTGAGGCAGCTGCCTCAAGAGCGAAGAGCGTGGAGCCGGCAGGGCAGTCCTGCGCACGCGCGCACTCCCCGGCTGCTCCTTAGCAGCTGGGGAGTGCGTGCGTGTGCAGGACTGCCCTGCCGACTCCCGTCCGACGCTCTTCGCTCTTGAGGCAGCGAGCCGGCTCTTCCCTCTTGAGGCAGCAGCTGCCTCAAGAGCGAAGAGCGTGGAGCCGGCAGGGAAGTCCTGCGTGCGCGTGCGTTTGCAGGACTTCCCTGCCGGCTCGCTCTTCCCTAAGAGCGTCGGAAGGGAGCCGGCAGGGAAGTCCTGCTCCCGTCCGACGCTGCGCTTCTGCCGGGCGGTGCTGGCCGAGACGAGCCAGCAGGCAGCCGCCGTGAGCGCGGCGCTGAGGGGCAGCAGCCCCACGCGCAGCAGCAGCCGCCGGCTCAGCAACAGGTCCGACCGCAGGAGCCGCACCGCCAGGCTGCCCAGGAAAAGCAGCCACACCGAGAGGCTGCACGCCCAGTCCAGCTCCATGAGGGGCAGGGCGGGAAGCCGGTCGGGAAGAGGGACCGGGAGCTCGGGCCGAGCGCGCCTCGGCCGACGGTGAGAGGGAAGCGGCACATGAAAAAGAGGCTGCGGGTGGAGCTGCCCCGCCCTGCGCCGAATGGGAGAGGTTCAAGGCCTGGGGGGGGAAAGCAGGAGGGGCGCCGGCCATGGCGGCTGCCCTCCGGCGCTGCCTGCCGCCCGGGAAACGCTGCGTCTCGGGGGCCAGCAGAAGCGCGGGAGCAGTGGGAGGGCCGGCGGGGCCAATTGGGCCTTCGCCTCCTCTGCGACGGACAGGGAGGGCAGGGCATGTAAGTATTTTCCGGCGTATAAGACAAAAAACCTTGAAAAACTTAAATTAGGGGGTCGTCTTATACGCCGGGTCGTCTTATACGCCGGAAAATACGGTAAACCAAAATAGCCAATAACACTACACATGATACACTGAAACCAGCAGTATCACAATACAACATACGTGGGACCAAAACCCCACCTATTCCAATAATAACGAAATTACAGGCTATGACGTTTCTCAACCTTGGACCCCTTTAGGGTAAGTGGACTCCAATTCCCAGAATTTCACAGCCAGCATGGGAAGTTGAAGTTCATACTATTAAAGTAGCCAAAAAATTGAGACACACTGTTCTAAAACATCTTCAAACACCTTTTCCTTCTTCTATTTGGAGGATGGCCAATTTTTTAGTCACAGGGAACCGAAAATACTAAATGGGGAAATTATGCAAAATGCAGGGCTAATATTTTCCACATTAAGTGAGGGCTTATTTTTTGTTATTTTGTTTGATTTTTAATGGTTTCAGGCCTTTTAATGGTTTCAGACAGCTTTCCTGCGTTTTCTGACTTAACACGGCTGTAAAGTGCAGCCCCACTTTTCAATAATTACACTGCTAAAAACTGGCAAGGAGCCTTGGGTCTACAGACTATTCACTCCTGATCTACTGGAAGAGATGTCTTTCTTTGACAACAATTAGGAAGGGGAAAAGGGATCTAGCAAGAGGCAGGACTAGGATGATTGTGAGTTAGCTTGGAGGCTAAGCAGAGTCTGCCATGGTTGATGCTTTGATGGGGCATCAGCTGAGAATGACAAAGCTGCTGAGTGGACTGGAAAGTTGGGGAAAAAAAACCAACTCCAGAAGGCAGCATTCTGTTAGGTTCCAAGAAAACTACATGGATTCAATCATCAGGATTTGAACATTATTCAAAGATGCCTTTATCTAGGAAAGAAAGAACAAGGGGGGGGAGCTGAAAAAACTGGGCCTACCCATGTCCACGTTGAGCTGCCACAAAAATAAAACAGTGCAATCTTATATCAGGCCTGGTTTAGTTAAAGATACCAAATAAAAAATGTTTATTTTATCAAATGTACTACTATCAGAGATGCAAGTAACAATTTTGGTTTGGTTTGGTTCCATCACTTTTCACGTACCTTTAGAGGAGCACAGAGGCTTATAGTGTTGGCCCCCGATGCGCTAACTGTCACATCTCCAGGGACAGTAATTGGATCTGGACTTACAGACAGACTCTTAATTACTGCAGGTTCCGATGGAGGACCACAGTTTTCCCATGCAAAGTTTTGGACCTAAATGTGTAAAGAAAGGCCAGATTTAAAATTGTGCATTAAGTTTGGCAAGAAGACCTTCCCCAATCTGGTTGGGGAACACTGGCTAAATTGGCATCGCAGCTCAAATACATTTGGAACACCCCAGCATAAGGACAAATATGTTATGTTTTCCTTAACAGGATAAATTATGGTTACAGAACTTGGAATGTATAATTTAATTAAGAAAAAAAGGGGAGTGGTTGAACTATCCCTTTTCAATTGACCTAATTGCAGATTTCCTTTCTTTTGTTTAACAAGATCTGTACTTAAAGTGATAAATCTGCATTTTCCTGACTTTCTGTGAAGAGTCCCATGATCCACTGCACTTTTAAACCCAGAATGCTATTTTCTAAGATAATCTAAACTCAGCTACTCCCAAACATGTAGTTTTCTGTGCATTTTTCGTATGGAAGACCATTAGATCATGGGAAACTCTCTGTCTGCAGCCAGAAGAGGTACAAAAAAGATTTATAACTTCAGTTATTTGCACAGGTGGCCTTCAAAAGACAACAGCCAGAAAAGATTTTTTTGTTCTTATTGTTTTCTTTGAGTACCAAAGTACAAGCTAGGCTACAGCAAAACTTGAAAAGAGCAAAAACTTTGTGGACAGGCAGGAGAACTAGAACAGCCTTCCCATCCAAAGTGTCCTCCAGATGTACAGGTAATCCTCAACTTACAACCACAATTAAGCCCAAAATTTCTCTTGTTAAGTGAAACATTTGTTAAGTGAGTTCTGCCCCATTTTATGACCTTTCTTGTCACAGTTGTTAAGTCAATCACTGCAACTGATAAGTTAGTAACCCGGTTGCTAAGTGAATTTGGCTTCCCCATTGACTTTGCTTCTCTGAAGGTCACAAAAGCTGGCCTTGGGACACAGCAACAGTCTTAAGTATGAACCAGTTGCCAAGCATCTGAATTTCAATCACATGATCACGGGGATGCTGCAAAGGTCGTAGCTGTGAAAAACGGTCATAAATCACTTTTTTCAGTGTTGTTATAACTTTGAACGGTCACTCCATGGACTGTTGTAAGTGGAGGACTACCTGTATTGAGACTGCAATTCTCCAGGAGCATGGTCACCACTTCCAAAGAGCCCTAGATTGGACAAAGCAGAGCTAGAATGCTTCTGTGGCCTTTTGCTTTGCAATATCATCCTGTGGTGCTCTTGGGATTGCAGTTATTCTATTACCTGCTGGAGAATTTTCTTCAATGGCCCCACTCACTGGACATTACAGAAGCCATCCAATTCCTATACTTCCTTATGGAAATGCAGGGCTCGGCCCACCCAGCCCTTCAGGATTGGCAAGTACTTTTAACTCTTAATGAGAAGTGCTTCCTGTGTAGGAGTTTTCTATTGTTTGGAGAAACCCTTCAAGAGACCGGTTAGACAGGATGACTCTCCGCAGCTCCAACTGGTAACATCTCAGTTGAAAACCACTTTTAACACAGAAGCAAAGCAGTACAATCTATAACAATTTCATCACAGAGTAGTACTTCAGGTCTGTCACGTTAGACTGGGTACATAACAGTAGTGACACACCTCAGACCTTCATGGAGATCACCGTGTCCATTGCTCAACAAGTGCTCTTGGGGAAATCTAAATTTACACAGATCTTTAAAAAAAGAGAAGCATCCTTGAGAATTAGGATTGAAGTTTAATCATTAAGCTTATTTAACAAACAATGGCTTTCTTGTGCAAAGTGTTGCCAAACCTCTGCTTCATTTGGTCAAGTATAATCTCCAGTACTCTGGTAATAAGTTATTTATAATGTACCAATAAAGGAGAATATTTGTAATTCAGGGTTGAAATGAGGGGTCCTGGATACTCATAAGAGTTTGGTTGTTTTCTTCCAGATGTTTTTTTTTACCCAAACTAGGTAACATCAACCGTGCTAGTAAAGAGTGGGATTTGCTCCCAGTTTATATTCTAGCAGTGACGCTGACAAGGCAAACCACTAGAATATAAACTGAGAGCAAACCCCACACCTACTAGCACTGATGATGTTACCCAGTTTGGGTAATGAAATGTCTGCATAAAATCAACCAAGCTCAGAGAACAGGAAGAACCCCTTATTTAGAGTGTAAAGTTTTATAAGTAACATTAAAGATCATTTTGAAAGCAATCTTATCAGATTCCAATGTATGAATTAGTTTTGTAAAAAGAGGCATTTAGGCCCATGCACTGATCGATCAATCAATCAATCACTCCTCAAAAAGCAGGTGAATTGGTGAATTTTGAACTTTAACGCAATTCCAAATATTTTGCAATGGTTGCAGTGGTGTGAGAAAGGCAATTCAAATTTGCATTCAAGTACAAAGCCTTGAGCAAAATACTATATACTATCATAGGGGGTGACTAATATTATAATTACTAACCTACTGCTGTTTGCTCTGTTCAAATCCATATGACCAAGTATACTATCAGACGTTGTTTCCTTAGCCTGGTTCTAAATACACAATTACACAGAAATCATTTCTCTTTCCATTAAGATGAGACCTTGGAAGCTCCACTAATTATGCTTGAAGTATATTTCTATTAATTTCTAAATATTTATATTAGTAGCAGCGATGAGCAGGGCTTTAATATACCTAAAATTTACATCCCATTGATGGCAAGAATTAACTACAACATCACATGCATAGTCATTAGGACTGCCTGCAAAAAATGTAACATTAAATTTCTGCTAACAACAAAAAGTAATCAGATGTGGGCTCCGGATAATAGCCTTACTGTTTGAAATCTATTGTTGTTTTCCAACTACATTGACAAGCCAACATGTTACCAGCTACTCTTGTGATATTAAATCCTTCAGCATTACCCCAGATTTCCAAAATGAGTGTATAGAATTATAAGAAGTCACAAATGCCATTCTGCCACACCCCCAGCTCAAAAACATTGAAGCATTCCTGACTTAAGTTTTCACACAAATAGGAAGAAGAGAGCTACGATAAAATAGGAAATACAAAAAGCAGCAGCATACAAGGAGAGATTTTGTGCATTAAAATTAACATTTTTGAAGGGGGGGAGGGGAATACCTACAATTCCCATCACTTCTAGCAAGGGGATTAGGTTGAAGGAAGGCTCCAGTTAGCGCGTTACTGCAATATAGCTTCGTGCATGGGTGCAGATCAATCGCCACTCATCGTTACCTCTTGTCAAAATAATAAAAACGTATTTCCCCCCAGAGAGCCCCCTTTACTTTCGCATTCAAGGGATCAGCCACAATATATTCCTCGCCTTCTTCCACCCTTCATGCCAGTAGCAGAAGCGAAGCCATTTACCATTGCTGCCACGTACCTTGCTCAGGGACCAGGTCATGTCCCGCGCGACAAAGCGTTGTTGTTGGGGTCCCCCATGGACAGCTGTCAACAGCTGGAGAGCGCCTACGGTCAGCCAGAGCGCCAAAGCCTGCATTTCTCAGATCAACTCGGCTCAAATCAGGAAGAAAACAGCTCACAAGCGCAGGGAGAGATCTATAGCTCTTCGAGGTTCACTTTCCAGCTCCAGGAAGCAAGAGTCCCAAGAGTCCACCAAAGTAGCGGGGGTTATTTACTGGCCTCTCGTCCTCTCCCCCTGCATCAGAGATATCTCTGAACCCGCCTCCTTTCTCCACCAGATCTCCAGACGGAGAAAACGTGACTTCTTTCGCAAGCACTGAGACCGGAAAGCGAGTTCTCTTCATGGTCCGATGCGAGGGAAGCGCTCTGACCTCTGCTGGTACGGAAGGTGCATCACTCCGGCAATTCAGATGCGGTAGTCTACAAAATAATTGAGTTCTACTTTTAAAAAAAAATATATGCTTCATTGAAGGGGAAGGGGCTGGGGGACCCATTGGGAACTCATATTCTCCTAATCTCAGATCTTTTATTTCTACACCATTTGCATAGCACCATTTGTTCCCCGTAAGAGCCAATATGGAGTCTCCACTGAAAATCACTCATTTATTCAGAATTTAAGGTATAGGTTTAGGGGTAATAAGCGTACCCCTAACGGCTCTGTGAACAGGCCCGTGTAGTTTTCTTGCAGTATTGGAGCAATGGTTTGCCATTATCTTCTGGAGTAAGGCTGTGACTTTTGAGCCAAGCCAACAGCTTTGAAATTGCGTCCAAATGTCAGTGAGCCAGTTCTTTTTCTGCACTTAGCTTGAAAGTCAGCCAAATATTCCCATCCTCAGGAATTCTACTTTCTGAGGTGAGAATTGTCTCTGAATTATCAACGTTTCTGTGGAAGGATGCTGAGGCCGCATCAATGCAATTTCTCCTTGGGGAGAAATCTGTATTTCCCACTTTTACAGATTTTTTTATTTGGAAGTAAAGTGATGGAGATCATAGTGGGTGAAGATGGGAGAAGGATTACAAGCAGACAACAATACCATTTGATTCCTTGTAAACACTCCTGAATCAGACTGAATCTGCTTTTACACTTTAGAGACAATAAAGCCCACAGAAAACATCTCCTTCTCCATTCAATCATTTTCTTAGTGTCTTAGTGTCTTGTCTTGCATAGACAAGGCCACCTACTTTGGCTTGTGTGAATAAAGTAACAAGGCACTAAGAAAATAATACTCCAGACAATTTCTAACTGTTTATAGGTAGATCTTGCCTAACATCCACAATTGGGACTATTGCTAAGCGACATAGTCATTAGGTGAAATGCCACATGACTGTGCCAGATTTACAGTGTCATTTCTATGCAGTTATTAATCAATTTGCCATATGTTCTTAAGTGAGGATGTCGTATGACTATGAGTTGCAACTTCCTGCTGGCTTCCCCATTGCCTTCACTTGTTACCAGCACATGATCGTGTGGAGGTTGTGATGACCACAAGTTCAAGGACTTTTTTTAGCACGGTTGCAACTTTAAATGGTCACTGAATGAGGCAATCAGTAAACGAGAATTATTTATAAGGTATGGTTTGTACACGAGACTGCACAAGCTATATTTACAGGCACTGAGCTAAATAACAGTTCATTTCATCATGGGCCATTAAATAAATCACAACTAGCAGGGTTCACCCTCTAAGTCATATTATACTAGCCACGATATCTACCTATCCAGTCAAAATTCATCCGGTGAACAAACATTACAAGGTTCCCATGCCTTTGTATCCCTATGGACTAAGCCATTAGACTTTCATCCCATTTGGAATAATTGCTGTACTTTGTCTCCTCCTAATTCTGTCCCTTCTTTATCAGCTCAGTTGATTGGATTGTTTCCTGGATTTTTCTAGCCACTGTGTAAAGGTTAAGATGACAATTAATACTGTGGATGACACAGGCAAATCAGAGCAAACGTATTTGCTGAGGAGCTTCCAAGTAATTATGCAACTGCACAGTGCCCAGGAATTCTTTTACTCGGTTCCAGAACTGACTCGGCGTTCTTCCTTAGGACTCTTGCATTTCACCAGAGTTGGATGCAACTTAAATAAAACATGTATTGATAATGTTTTATGAGGGTATAAATATCTGAAAAAACAATCTGAACTGCATCTTTTAGCTGTGAAAAACTCCTAGGTTCAGTATTCCATATTTAATGCCTTTGGGACCAGTTAAAAGGCAACTCCTCTGAAATACCAGCCTGAACTGCATCTTAAAGCTGTGTAAAAGTCCTAAGCTCAGCATTCCATATCTGATGGCTTTGGAACTTGTTCCACTGCAATTCCTGTCACCCTAGTACAGCAGTGTCTGTCACAAACATCCATGGCATTTGATGCAAGGGTAAACACAGGTGACCTATTTTCATTTGCCTCATCCCCTCTGCAGACACTGCAACTCTCTTGTCTTCCATATAGAAATGAAACTGAGGAAGAGATTGGGCCACCACTGAGCCCAATTGGCTAGTATGTAAATTCTTGGATCTTCCAGGCTGAATATTGCAGCCAAAACCTACTTAAAGGATCTGGCAGGGTTGTGTTATTCCTCCAGATTGGCTCTACTATGTCTGATGACAATCTACTTGAGTACTGAATGATGACCACATAGACCAGGGCTTTTCAACCAGTGGTACTTGTACCACCTGTGGTACATTGGCACCTAGCAGGTGGTACGCGACCATCCTAGAAAAGTGGTAGCAGGGGAGGGGAATGAGCTGAACCGGTGGCAGCACCGCACAAGCCTGAGCGAGAGATGGCTGGAGCTGCAGGGCTGTCAGGGCTCAGCGGAAGTGCCAGGATCAGCGCCAGGCTCCAGCTAGAGCTCGATGCTGATCCCGGTGCTTCTGCTGAGCCCAGAAGAAGCACTGATCAGCTGGAATGTTGCAGCATCTCCAGGGTCTTGTGATTTACATTCCGATGCCTGGCAACTGATTCATATTTATGATGGTCACAGTGTCCCAGGGTCATATGAAGTGACCAAAACCTGCTGCAACCACCCAGCAGAGTGGGGGGATAAAAACCAGACACCCCCCACCCCACCCCTGCTGCCAATCCTCAACAGAAATGCTCACAACAATGAAAACCTCGGACAGGAGGAAGAGCGCTGCTGGGCGGCAGGCAGGTGTCTTGCTTGGCTGTGGCTTGGGGGGCACTTTTTCAGTGCCATTGTAACTTCAAACAGTCACTAAGCGAACTGTTGTAAGTCGAGGACTACCTGTACTTCATCACTTTTTTCCTCTTTTTTTTGGATCATCAAGTTTTTGACACCTTGCTAGGCGACTGGTGGTACTCGGATGTTGCCATATCCTAAAAGTGGTACAATGGGTGAAAAGGTTGAAAAGCCCTGACATAGACAACTCTTTCCTACTCATATTTTATTTTTATTAGATTTGCATCCCATCCTTTTTGCAGCAACTTAAGGCACCTTATCCAGAAATCAGCTTGAGGCCACTCCTTTAAGAACCTGTGGGAGCTGAGAGACAGTCATCAGGCCACAATCAACCAACCACTTTCACATGAAGCGCAAAGGCCACGATCAGCAGGATTTTGCAGGTGTACAGTACTTGGAAGCACAGATTTAGTGCTCTTTCAGACCATGTTCAGACAAAAGGAGATCAAGATTGGGCAGATTTCTAAAGCCATATTCCCTAGGCAAGTGTCAGAGTATTAGTGGCAGATAACTGAACCCATATTCTCCTGCTTTCCAGGACTGTTTTGTAAACCTTTCTTGGCAAAAGAATGAGAATGGAAAAGTTCTCCTAGCTACAGTTGAGATGCAAAACATGATTATGGTATTACGCCCATTTCTGGGCTCAGTTTCATCTTGCATACTTTGGTAGTCGTGTTGGACCTTCTAGGCTGAATCCAAGGTAAAAATGGCTCCAGCCATCCAAAATTTTCTTCAGAGCACTGTTTCTCAACCTCAATAGCTTTCAGATGTGTGGACTTCCAACTCCCAGAGTTCCCCAGCTAACCAGGCTAGCTAGAGAATTCTGGGAGTTGAAGTTCACATGTCTGAGAGTCACTAAGGTTGAGAAACATTGCTTTGGAGTATTTTTTTCAACAACACCTTTTTCAGTAATTAATGGAGTGTGTGTGTGTATGTATGTATGTGTGTGTATAGCTATTATGAGCTATTCTAGTCTCCCATTTAACTCTTTAACTCTTTGTCAGCAAAAAGAAATTCAAATACAGAATGGATCGCAGTAGCGACTTGAGCCCTGCTTAACACTCCTAGGTTGGAGCTGCAAGGCAAAAGAAATCATAATAATAGAACTGCAATATAGCAGTTCAAAAACCTAAGGTGCATCAATCAGACCACTCTGACTGGAAAAAACTTACACACACAGACACACACAGACACACACACACACACACACACACAGTGTATCAGTGGTGGGATTCAGCCAGTTTGCACCACTTTGGCAGAACCGGTAACTAATTTTTTGTTGCCCAGGCGTAGAATGGACTTCTGGAAGCAGCATCCACACAGACAACCGGTTGTTCACATATTTGAATCCCACCACTGGTATGTATGTATGTATGTATGTATGTATGTATGTATGTATGTATGTATGTGTATGGAGATGGAAAAATAAGGATTTATTTAAAAACTATGTACATTTGAAGATATATCCTATGAATATTAGCATCTGCAAATGACAGTTGCACCTATTTTGCCGGAGCAGAGGTCCCCAACCTTTTGGGCACCAGGGACGGTTCCGTGGAGAGAGGTTTTTCCATGGACCAGAGAGTGCATAGTTTCGTGTGCTGCCTGCATCCCACGGATGGGGCTTTGCTTGTTTGTGCTGACTGGTTGCTGGCATGCCAAGGCCCGTTATTGGTCCATGGCCCAGGGGTTGGGGACCCCTGCCAAAGAGCATGACCTGTGGCAGTGCACATGGGTAGCTGTATCTCAGAATCAGGATCAATCTGGTATGATGTGAGAGATCGGCAAAGATCAGGGCTCATGATGAAGTGAAGTGGTAGCTAATTTGAGGGGCTTTTGAGTAGAGGGATAGCCTCTGCTTCATACCAAGCCAAGGCACTATCATCAAATACTGCTGTTCAGGGGCAGTCTAGACTGGGAGAGGGGAGATAGAGAATTGTTTCTCTTTTGTTCAGAGGTGTGTGAGTAACATATCAGCAGAGTCAAGTTAGACATTTTCTGAATTTTTGACATGCCAAGCCCAAAAGGTTTGCCATCGCGGTTTTAAAAATGCCTACATGCAGAGCCTAAAAACAACTCACTGAAGGTTGCCCAGGGTTGTATGAGAGAATTTAATTCTATCACAATCTTTTCCCTTCTGTTCCATGTCAAAAGGTGGGGGAATATGTTGCTAGAACTTTGTATCCAGGAGTAAATTGCTTGGAGGGAAAAACCCACACAACAGAGGCTTTCCTTTGGATTAGACCCCTACTGGGAAGAACAGATTTTTCTTCTCAATTTCTCTCCAGTTCCTTTTGCCTGAGTTACTTACTTTATTTGTGGAATACCAGCACAGATTTTTAAGATGCAAAATGGCTCAAAGTAATCTCAGATGGTACTCCAAAGTATTATTAGCAGGGTGGTGTCCCTTTGACTAATTGTATACGTAAATGTCTGAGCTGCTACCAATAAGGAGGAATCTGGCAAACCACTTTTCCTACTTAACGTCCTGAGATCAAAATGTTACCTGGCCTTAACAAGGGAGCAAGCAGGAGATACTATCAACAGGAAAACAGGTTGCTCATAAGCTTGGCAAGCCTTCATTGTGGTGATTTTTTATCCCCAGTTAGCTGAGTCAAAAATGAATTAGCCCAGCTGTTAAACATAGACAGCAGGGGAACAAAAACCATGTGTGCTGGTATATTCTCATCTAAGAGCATTGGGTTTGAACTGTACATATTTGCATTATAAAAGAGAGGTACAAAATCCTTTTGTAAGAATAAAATACATTTAAATCTATTGCAAAAAACATCTTACAAAATCTGTCACTCGCTTCTGAAAAAGAAGGAATAGCTTGTAAGAGGCTTTTCTTCAAACTTCACCAAAGTTCCAGTGTTTAGAAAAATTACTGTTGCCTGTATGAACTTTTTCCTGTTTCTAAGCCTCTCTAAATTTTCTACCAAGTTTAAAACAATAACGTGTTAGCTATGTTTTTTTTAATATATAAATCACTTTGGGATGTATTTGAATAGAAAGAGGTATAGAAACTTATTTGGCAGCTGCAGCACACTGCTGGCTCATATTTAAGTGGACAATCTCTTAAATATGAGTCAGCAGTGTGCTGCAGCTGCCAAAAAAAACGAGCACAGTGCTGGGCTGCATTAACACAGGGATAGAATCAAGATCACATGAAGTGTTAATACCACTTTACAGTACCTTGTTAAGGCCACACTTGGAATACTGCAAAGATGATTAGGGGACTGGAGGATGAAACATATAATGCACAGTTGCTGGAATTGGGAATGTCTAGTTCAGGGGTACTGTCCATGGGGTAAGAAAGGCTGAGCGCCAAAGAATTGACGCCTTTGAACTATGGTGCTGGAGAAGACTCCTGCGAGTCCCTTGAACTGCAAGGCAATCAAACCGGTCAGTCCTAGAGGAGATCAACCCTGACTGCTCTTTAGAAGGCCAGATCCTGAAGTTGAAACTCAAATACTTTGGCCACCTAATGAGAAGGAAGGACTCACTGGAGAAGAGCCTCATGCTGGGAAAGGTTGAGGGCAAGAGAAGAAGGGGAAGACAGAGAATGAGGTGGCTGGATGGAGTCACTGAAGCAATAGGCATGACCCTAAATGGACTTCAGAAGATGGTAGAGGACAGGAAGGCCTGGAGGAACGTTGTCCATGGGGTCATGATGGGTCGGACATGACTTTGCAACTAACAGCAACAACAGCTCAGGGGTAGGCAACCTTGGCTCTATTATGACTTGTGGAGTTCAACTCCCAGAATTCCTGAGCCAGCATGTCTCAGTATGGAAACCTCTCCATTTCTCCTCAGCATTGCTGGCTCAGGAATTCTGGGAGTTGAAGTCCACAAGTCGTAAAAGAGCCAAGGTTGCCTACCCCTGATCTAGTTTAATGAAGATAAGGGCGAGGGGTGACATGATAGCAGTGTTCCAATATCTCAGGGGCTGCCACAAAGAAGAGGGAGTCAAGCTATTCTCCAAAGTACCGGAAGGCAAGACAAGAAACAATGGATAGAAATTAACCAAAGAGAGAAGCAACCTAGAACTAAGGAGAAATTTCCTGACAGTTAGAACAATTACCGGTAATCAGTGGAACAAACTGCCTCCAGAAGCTGCGGAATGCTCCAACACTGGAAGCTTTTAAGAAGAGACTGGACAGCCATTTGTCTGAAAGGGTTTCCTGCTGAGCAGGGGGTTGGACTAGATGACCTCCAAGGTCCCTTCCAACTATTATTATTGTTGTTATTATTATATGATTGGTTTTGATTAGAATATACCTTGTGACCCCTCAAGATGAACCAGTCCATTTAGGAGAAGCCACCACTGATTTGATAAATCTGGGGATGGGAATTACAGCTTGCCCTGGGACTGTGAAGCCAAAAGGGCTGTCTGACATGGCCCCACAGTACTCGGAGGATGTTTTATAGACTGCAAGCTTGCAGATTTATCTTACCATAGAACACAGTGTCTCTAAGATTAATCTTTCCCATAAAAGAAAAGCCACACAACAAAGTACTTGACAATTTATTTATTTGGACTTTTTAAAATCCTTCCTTTATTATTTTTATAAATAATTCAAGCATAAACATGTCTATGGAGTTTCTCAGTCATCCAGCTCATAGTTACTTATCCCAAAGGTGCTTTTTCACAAGGAAATTGGACTTTTTTTCTTTGAAGGTGTTTCGCTTCTCATCCAAGAAGCGAAACGTCTTCAAAGAAAAACAAGAAAGTCCAGCTGCCTTGTGAAAAAGCACCTTTGGGTGTGAAGCATCAACACATACAATATACTTTCCTCCTCTTATTTTGTCCACAGCAGCAGCCCTGTGAAGTGAGCTGTCCTTAGAATAAAGTGGACTTTCAAGTCTAAGGTGGGACTAGAACTCACTGTCTCCTGGTTTCAAGCCTGGTGCCTTAGCTACTAGACCGAATTAGTTCTCCTATCTAACAAAGTTAATATCGAGTCTCAAGTCCATTTGATAATGAAGAGGCTCTTGGCTACTCTTTGCAATACCGTACATCTAGCATCAAAAGAGTTAATGCTAGTTTCTCATGGCTCATTATTCCTATGAGATAGAACAGTAAAGCTTACAATTACAAAACCAACAAGATTAGAAAGAAGAAAATGTGCCTCTGTTTGGGAATCAAAGTATTAACCAGAGTTCAACTTCCTTGCTGCTTAGAACTGCATCCATTGGCTGCACAAGAGAAATGTGCCCAGTAGGTCAAAAAGAGCCCCAGCGCTCTTGCCTATTTTTAGCAGGCCTGCATTTGCAATATCCTTATTTAGCAATCCACCGTAAGGAGAGGCCAAGTGTGTATATCACTGTGTGTGCAAGAGTTTGGAGGGGATTGTGACAAAAGATTTGTTCATGGAACATATTACTGTTTCACACCAGGCAAGCACTGACAACTGCTTTTATTATCCTTTGCAAAGGATTAAGGATAGTAATAAATAGTAACACTCCAACATGACTTTCCCTTCCAGTTATCTATGATCTGCTCCTGCTGAGTTGGTAGCAATAGGAGGGATAGTGTAAATCATCTAGCATGGCTTAATTTCCTGCTCCCTGTTAGCTCTGAGAAGTGTGTGTGTGTGTGTGTGTATGTGTGTGTGTGTGTGTCTACGTGCATGTATGCTTGTCTTGCATAGGCTAGGCTGGCCAGCCAAATCTTGTTATTAGAGTTATCAGAACAGACAATTAAACAACTCAAGAATATTCAGCCACTGCATTTGCTCATGCATTCCACAACTGCTTGCCATACCACGTCTTTGCTGGCTGGGTTGATACAGCTCTTGGTCAGACTTAAACAAGCTATGGCTTGTTTCATCATAGTGTTGAAGGAAAAGTCTTCATCATGGTTCAGTCCAAGCCAGGGATAAACAACATGGCGACTGCTTTAGAAAGAAGGTTGCAGTTTATTGAAGAGGAGAGCCAGACAGATGGCTCTGGAAAAAAGAGAGTGACCACATGTAGGGAGTGGGTTTTTATACCCTCTGGGGCTCTTGAAGTTGTTTCCTGTTCCTGTTTGAGGCTTCGTATTTCCTGTGTCAGGTGTTTTGACCTGTGTCCCTTTGGCATCTGTGGGTTAATCCTATTATGTTCTGTCTTAGAGTTTGGGTGAGGTATGTAGGTTTTAGGTGTCTTTGTCTTCTTAATCTTCTAGCTTCAACTTTTCTGAACGGTTTACATCTACATTTCTATAGAGCTGATTTCTGCTTGGGTGAGGGAGACTTGGGGCTATTAAGAAAAACTGGGCATGCTTTTCTGCCTCTTTAAGATCCTTTGAGGAAATATATTTTTCTGTCCTTTTAATATTTCCTTCTCTGGGGGCTTACTTCCCACAATAGTTTATTGGAAAAGTCACCTACCCGTTGAGACTGCAAAATGCACAATGCAAACCACAATAGCTAAGTTCACATAATCAAACTTTATGGCTTAAGGATGTAAATCCCTAACTTTTGTTATTGGTGAGTACATTTGGAATATTTAGTTCTAGACACTCTTAGAACGTGGTTGCTAAGGGGTTACCTATTCCCCAAATAGCTTTAGAGGAGTTATATCCAGTTAAAAAAATAAATTGCTTGTCTCTTCTATCCTCTGTCCTGTAGGATTCCCCGCACCGTTTATAATTGCTCTTTTTTCCAGGGTTGATGAGTAATGTTCCAGGCCAAGGATAGTAAAGAGTCACAATGTAAGATGGGAGCTATATAAATCTAATAAATAAATAAGCACTGAGCTGACGCCACATAATATTTCTGTTTTTTAAGAATGCCTGCAGGATTGCTGAGTACATTTCTTTATTATTTATTTTTTTCTTCTTCTTGCCTTGTCAGTAATTTTTGTTTTTCTTTTTTATTGTAATTTGTAGTGATTTATTTTATATGTAATATCTTTTGAATTTTTTTTAAAAATCAGTAAAAATAAAGAATGCCTACAGGATTTGTTGGAGGTTGGCATTTTGCGTTGCAGCATGCCAGCTTCCCATATTTAATATAGAATTTTTTTTTTTACCTTAAAGGCAGGTGGGACAAAGAGTCCTGTGAATTCTGTGGGAGATGAGTTTATAGGCAGGTGAGATAAAAACTGCATTCCGGGACTGAGGCAAAGCCTGTTTTGGATAACGCTGCACTTTCCCTGAAAAATTCATTCAGTTTGGGAGTGTCCCTTGATTTTCAGGGCTCAATGGATTAGCGGGTGGAAACCATAGAGAGAAGCATAATTTCACCCTCATGCCAGCTCCTTGTAGTTCTATGTCTAGTAGGTTAAATGTAACTCTTCCTGAAATCACTGTACCTGGCAACTTCTCCATGCCTTGCTTTCTCCCGGGCCTGAGGCAGTTTTTAAATAAATAAATACCATAATGTAATATGACATAAATCTCCCATCTTGATTACTGCAAGTCCTAGGTGCGACTCTCCTCGAAAAGCATCTGGAACAAAATGCAGCAGTTAGCTTGTGCAAAGTAGAGAAATCAAATGATGTCTGAACAGGAAGATCCGACACTGGCTGCCAACTGATCACCAGATAAAATCTAAAGTCTGAGTGCTGACTTTTAAACGTCTAAAGGCAGGAGCATCTGGGGAGAAGCTCTCTTGCTATGTGAACCTGTCCAAGTTGCTTAAATCAGCAGGAGAGGCCCTTAGGAAAATGTCCCCACGGCCACAAAGATCTCCATCCAGTATGTTGAAGAGGAACTTGTGTAAAGTCACAAGCTATGGAACCTTCTCCCCCAAAGGTACTTTTGACCGTCACTTGCCCCATGCTTAAAAAAGTGGCAAAGACCTAATTGTTTAGTTAACTTTAGTTATACTGAGTTTATTTACATGTTTTATAATTTGCATTTTGCTTAATTATGCTAACTTCCCTTCGGTATCTGCATAAGCAGAAAAACAGGCTGCGTATTTCATCAGGAGAATGAGGATGTCCACCCAGCAAGGGAACTGTTTGCAATGTTTAATAATGCATGTAGAGAGAGGCCCATGTCTGAAATCAATTCAGCGAATCAATTAATAGGAATATGTTTTCATATTCGCAGGGATTATAACATGCATTAACTATTTGAAATCCTCACATCAATAAGTATTATTTTGTATTCTCATACCAAGGGTGCAAGTAAACAAGTGCAGTATATTGTAGCTCATCTTTCCATCGAAACAAGGTGGTGTTAAAAATAAGAACAAACAAAAGCAAATAGTTGAAATACAATTAAAATGCACATAGAAATGCTGTTCAGGACCTCAGCGTACAACCATCTGTTTAATGACCGTTTGAAGGTACAGCGACACTGAAAAAAGTGACATAACTATTTTTCATACGACCGTTAACAGAATTCCTGTGGTCATGTGATCAAATTTCAGGTGCTTGGCGACTGGTTCATACTTATGACAGTAGCAGTGTCCCAGGGTCATGTGATCACCTTTTGTGACCTTCTGACCCACAAAATCCATGGGGAAGCCAGATTCACTTGACAACTGTGTTACTAACGTAAGAACTGCAGTGATTCCCATAACAACTGGGGCAAGAAAAGTCATTAAAAACACACTTAACAGCCGTCTTGCTTAGCAACCGATATTCTGGGCTCAGTTCTGATTGTAAGTCAAGGACTACCCATACCCAAGGTGCAAAAGCAAACAAAACCATGGTCTGACTGAAGGAGAAAAATGTAATTCCTCTTCGGATGTTACCAAGAGAAGGGAGAGAAATGCACCTTCTATTATCGCAGGATTGCTCAACCTTGGCAAGTTTAAGAATTGTGGGAATTGAGGCCCACACCTCTTAGAACTGCCAAGGTTGAGAAACACTATTCTATGAGAAGGGATTCC
The DNA here is from genome assembly GCF_964194415.1 of Vipera berus. Classification (NCBI taxonomy): domain Eukaryota; kingdom Metazoa; phylum Chordata; class Lepidosauria; order Squamata; family Viperidae; genus Vipera; species Vipera berus. Next base: position 208,556,288 of record NC_138203.1, on the reverse strand, counting down.
TAGCTTAGGTGTGACCAGATGGATGGGTTGGCTGGATGCAAAATTGTAATCAGCATAATTATCTGGAACTTTAGCTAAGGGGTTAACTTTACAATCTGCTCTTCAGTATGGTAATAGATAAAGCCTGACTCTGATGATTGCACAGAGACAGCCATGCCCAGGGAGGGGGGGAGGGGGAAGGAGGGTGGTGGTGTATTTTGATGGAATTGATTTGCCTTTGCCTCCTCCAGGATATGCTTCCATGTCACGCCTGCAGTCCTAGATTTTGTGATGGTCACTTCTAGGTATACCACCGGTCTGATCTTGTCCAAGGTTTTTTTTTTCCAAGATCAGCCAAGGTTGACTTCTTGCGGCCACCAGCCCTGGTCATAAATTGGCTGCAGAAATTGATACTATGCACAGAAAGTTGGGAAAGTCATCTTCACAGAGATCATAGGACCACTCATAACCATTCGTTTACTGACCATTTGAAGTTACAATGGCACTGGGGGAGGGGAAATGACTGGTTTTCACACTTTTGTGGCACCCTCATGGTCATGTGATCAAAATGTGGTCATTTGGCAACTGGCGTGTATTCACGACAGTTGCACTGTCCGGGCATCATGTGATCACTATTTGTAACCCAGCCGTTTTCCGACAAGCAAAGTCAACAGGGGAAGCCAGGTTTACATAATGACCGCATTATGCAAACCTGATTCACTCAACAACTGCAATGATTTGCTTAACAACTGTGGCAAAAAGGTCATAAAATGAGGAAAAATTCACTTAACAACTGTCTTGCTTAGCAACTGAAATTTTGGGCTCCACTGTGGTTGTAAATCAAGGACCATGTATTTGGTACAGTACATGGTAGAACTTCTCTATAATTCCAAGGAATGCTGTGCTTCAAATTAGAATCTGGAAAAAAAATACTCTCCTATAACTTTTCACATAATACGTCCATTGACATGTTTTCCCCACACTGGTAAAGATCCCCCTGAGATAGGCAGTCAGCTTGTCTGGTGTATGGGTCAATAAAATTGCACTCCCAACAATGGAAACGACATTGAAATGCACCAAGGACAAGCTATGGATGTAATTTATGATGTTTCTTCTCATCTGAAAGCCCTCTAGTCATGATAGCTGACTGATTATTTAATCATTTGTCCCACACAAATAGTTAAAAAAAGTCTCCATCGCCTAAATTCTTATATTGACAAGGCAGGTGTCTGCTCTTGAAAATAACATTTCAAGTGCCCGCTTCCTGTTTTAATCATTTTGACTTAGGCAGTTTGTGAAGTTTCTGTTCTTGCAATTTCAGTCTACATCTTGCAGTTCACTTAACCATTTCCTCTACTATCATTGACTAAAAAAAAAGGGGTGGGGAGCAGCTCTGGTGTTTTATGACCTACCATCTTTCAACCGGTTGGGTAGCTACCTAAGAGTTCTGGGCTCCTATAACTTGAATCACCTTTGTAGAAGAGGGAAATTATGCAGATGTTACGAGTTGGGCGTGCTGCACCTGCTGAACTTGCTCTTCTGTACAGCTGCTAAAGGCAGTTTTTTCCATTCAGCTATTTAAAATGACTCCTACTTTTTCCCTTTTTACTGAAATTTCCTTTTGCTCTGTTCAGTTCCTGCTTCAGCTGCCATTAGTCTTTTGCTCATTCTTGTTTGCAGAAAAAGAGCAACTGAAGAGAAAGTCAAGCAAAGCTACTATGTGGACTACAGAATTATAGAAACTAATTGTTATTGACTGTTTTTTAAATATAAACCCAGACAACATGCTGTTTACCAAATATTAAGGTGATTATGTTAAAAAATCATATATTCATATACATGTATGTATGTATGTATGTATGTATGCAGGGCTTTTTTTCTCATAGAACGCTCAGAATGGAGTTCCGGCACCTTTTTTGGATGGAACCTTGTAGGGTAGGCAAGGCGGGTTGTATGACGTGTGAGTTCCGGCACCTTTTTCTTTTACAAAAAAAGCATTGTATGTATGTATGTATAATACTTTGACCCTCTGTATTTCCCCATACCATAGGCAAGGCGGGTTGTATGACGTGTGAGTTCCGGCACCTTTTTCTTTTACAAAAAAAGCATTGTATGTATGTATGTATAATACTTTGACCCTCTGTATTTCCCCATACCATAGGCAAGGCGGGTTGTATGACGTGTGAGTTCCGGCACCTTTTTCTTTTACAAAAAAAGCATTGTATGTATGTATGTATAATACTTTGACCCTCTGTATTTCCCCATACCATAGGCAAGGCGGGTTGTATGACGTGTGAGTTCCGGCACCTTTTTCTTTTACAAAAAAAGCACTGTATGTATGTATGTATGATACTTTGACCCTCTGTATTTCCCTATAGCAACCAAGTTCACAGAAAGAATAGCAGAAGCTTGTAACCAACTTCCAGCAGAGGTAGTGGGTCAATCATCAGTAACTGAGTTTAAACATGATTAGGACAACAGAATAACAGAGTCAGAAGGAACCTTGGAGGTCTTCTAGTCCAACCCCCTGCTCAAGCAGGAGACCCTATTGTGGCTGTCCAGTCTCTTCTTAAAAGCCTCCAGTGATGGAGCATCCACAGTTTTTGAAGGCAAGGTGTTCACTGGTTAATTGTTCTGTCAGGAAATTTCTCCTTAGTTCTAGGTTGCTTCTCTCCTTGACTAGTTTCCATCCGTTGCTTCTTGTCCTGCTTTCAGGTGCTTTGGAGAATAGCTTGACTCCCTCTTCTTTGTGGCAACCCCTGAGATATTGGAACACTGCTATCATGTCAACCCTCGTTCTTCTTTTCACTAGACTAGATATATCCATATATATAACCCTAACCCTAATCATCTTTCTGGCTCTTCTCTAGACTCTTTCCAGAGTCTCAACATCTTTTTTTATATTGTGGTGACCAAAACTGGATGCAGTAGTCTAAATGTGGTCTTACCAAGGCATTAAAGAGCGGTACTAACACTTCACCTGTTAATGGGGAGTGTTTATCCCAATAGGATAAACACATATCCATCATGAGATAAAAATAAAAAAGTAAAATATAAAAACAATAATTTAAATAAATACATACATACATAAATTTAAAATAAAACAAAACAAATAAAATCAAGGGGCAGACATGACGGACCACTAGGTCTTTTTCTACTGTAGGTTTTCTGTTTCTAAGGTAGCTTGAGCTACCAGAGAAGACTTGGCCCAAAGTTACCCAGAGAACTGCCATGGATGAGGGTGGACTAGAATTTTGATATTCCCATTCAACACTTCAGCTACTAGACCACACTGACACAGTGGGTCGAATGCATAGCCCAGGTGGCCCTGAGTGAAGATAGTATTAAATTAGGTAAAGGTAAAGGTTCCCCCGCACATGTGTGCTAGTCGTTTCTGACTCTAGGGGCCGGTGCTCATCTCCGTTTCAAAGCCGAAGAGCCAGCGCTTGTCCGAGGACGTCTCCGTGGTCATGTGGCTGGCATGACTGGATGCCAAAGACGCACGGAACGCTGTTACCTTCCCACCTTAGTGGTCCCTATTTTTCTACTTGCATTTTTTACGTGCTTTCGAACTGCTAGGATGGCAGATGCACCCGCCAAACTGCCGACCTTCAGATCGACAAGCTCAGTGTCCTAACCCACTGAGCCACCGCGTCCCCTAGTATTAAATTAGAGGGGAATAATTTGTTCTAAATCAGATTAAATTGCGCTTCCATTTTTAGCCACCAGGTGGGGTATCCTATTCCACAGGGGTTCATTCTAATTCCACAGCACTTGAGCAGCTGTTCCAACTGCTTTAGCTCATCCCTGTGGCATCTTTTGCCACATAGTTCAGGAAGGGAATAGACACCTTTGCAACTTTGCCTACTCCATTAAGGCACATATCTTTGTTAAGGGGGCATCATTGCTCCCAATCCACAAAGCTTGCTTAGACTGCATTCAATTCCCAAAACCGGAATAATCCAAAGTTAGCTGAGCTAACTCTTGCCATTTGTCTTCTTCAGTTTGTACTTGGTGTTCTTTTATTTTCAGCAAGAGAGTCTTGCCTTCCTCACTTCCTGCCATTCAGACAGCCTTTGAAATATTTTAATTTCTTCTATTCTGACATTTCTCACCATATCTTCAGCATTTAATTTAAATCGACGGGCACACCAATTCTGAACCATTTGATTGCTCCATAACAATAGCACTCCTACAGAAGCTATGGCAAAACAACCTAAAAAAATAACAAAACATAAAAGTGTGTAGGTACATAGATCCTATTCATTTTGAGTAGAATCATCAAAATTGGCAAGCAGATTGAAATCTCTCTCTCTCTCTCTCTCTCTCTCTCTCTCTCTCTCTCTCTCTCTCTCTCTCTCTCTCTCTGCAATATATCAACACTCTAAATATAATGTAATACCTCCAGACATTTAAAGATCTGTTAAATGTAGATAATTTAAGAGTTTCCTTTTTCGTAGCCAGAAGCAACTCCTTTGTACCTTTCGCTGGGATTTTTCCCGGGCGAGACTTCCCTATCCTTCTTGATGAAGGAAGTTCCTTAAAGGGTGAAATCTTATCTTGCCTGCTCCTCCCACCCCTCTTTAAATGGCAACAATTTACAAACAAAGCTGCTGTAATTGAAGTCAGTAACCACAACACTGCTTTCTCCAGAACACCCGCCCTATCAACCTCTGACGTTGATGATGATCGTATTGCAGGGAATACTAGGCTGGGCTGAGAGATGAAAAGACCACAGTGCTAAGGAACCACCGCCACAAGGGTGGGCCTGGGCGGTATAGTCAAGCCCAGGAAACCCACAAGTCCATTTCCAGTGTTCTGAAGGTGGATATCGTTGAGCTAAGATGGAAGGAAGTAGCTGTGTGCAGAATGGTGCACACTGGCAGATTCTGCCTTGTAGCCCTCATTGTTGAGACGGTGCCGTTTCTGCTCAGACAGCCAGTACTTGCTATCCTCATTAGACAGATCAGGGGGAGCATAATACAGGCTTAGCTGATGGTGGCTCAGTTTAAATTGAATGCTAGACTGATTGCAACCTGTTTCAAATAAACCTAACACTGGAAATGCAACATATCACGCATTAAGTACCAAATCACGATTTATAAACTGCGATAACTGGCAAACACGAGGGCTGTGTGTGATTTGTAATGATGGAGACGATGCACTTCAAAACTTGCCAGAATGTAAGGCACCTCTCTGCTGCTGTTTGAAGCAGTCAGGCATCCTTCGGGCTTCCATGGGATCTTGAAAAAGGGAAACTGAAAAAAAGAGCTGCTTTAGCAGGTTCACTTTAATGCGCCAGTTTGATCTAGTGGTTAAAGCACCAGGCTAGAAGTCAGGAGACTGTGAGTTCTAGTCCCGCCTTAGCCATGAAAGCTGACTAGGTGACCTTGGGCCAGTCTTTCTCTTTCTCTCTCTCTCAGCCCAACTCACCTCACAGGGTTGCTGTTGTGAGGAAAATAAGAGGAGGAAGATGTGATGGATATGTTCACCACCTTGAGTTATTTATAAATAAACAGGTGGGATATAAATTTGACTCTTATTAGCAGGTTCCTGCAATACACTACATCAGGGATCCTCAACCTTGGCAACTTTAAGACTTGTGGACTTCAACTCCCAGAATTCCTCAGCCAGCAAATCTGGCTGAGGAATTCTGGAAGTTGAAGTCCACAAGTCTTAAAGTTGCCAAGGTTGAGGATCCCTGCGCGACATCATGGCTTGGGTCCGGACTATCTAAGGGAACACCTGCTGCTGGCATCAACCTCCCATCGTCCTGTGCGCTCCCACAGGGAGGGGCTCCTCAGGGTACCGCCGGTTAAGGAATGCTGGCGGGTTATTCCCAGGGGGAGGGCGTTCTCTGTGGCTGCGCCGGCCCTATGGAACCAACTACCCACGGAACTTAGGATGGCCCCTGACCTTCGTTCATTTCGCCGGGACCTGAAAACCTGGCTCTTCGAGCTGTCTGGCCCAGACTGAGGGTTTTTTAATTTTTAATTGGATTTTAGATTTTAATTTTTAGGGCTTAAATTTAATTAATTGTTTGTTTAATTAATTGTTTAACTGATTTTAATTTTTGTACTTTATGTTTTAATTGCCTTGTAAACTGCCCTGAGTCCTATGGGAACAGGGCGGTATATAAACTCAATAAATAAATAAATAAATAAATCATAGAGTCTAGACCAGGGGTAGGCAACCTCGGCTCTTTTATGACTCATGGACTTCAACTCCCAGAATTCCTGAGTCAGCTATGCTAGACCTTACTAGTCACAGTAGTGGGTTCACAAAACATGCTTATCCAAATCATAACCGCAGCAGCAACAATAATAGGCACGCATTATGGCTTAGAAAACCTTTTCCTATATGCATTATCCTATGCTGTTTCCTGCTGGAATTTTGGTGCAAAGCTACAGCTAAAGGCAGAGAAGTTAACTTTGGTGAAAGGTTTCATCTAATATATAAAACAAGAGCTTTTGCAGGAAATTGTTAATGCCAATTTATATAACAGCAGTCATTGGAGTCCATAGGATGGGGAGACAAATGACAGCATCTGCACGATGAAGTCATCACACAAATTACCACTTAAATACCTGGGTCAAAAACAAGAAAGTATTTTTATTTAATTGTATTTATATACCGCCCTATTCCCTGAGGACTCAGGGCGGTTTACAGGGAATTAAAAATCCAAAATACAAAAATTAAGAACCAAATTAAAAAAGAAATTAAATTAACCCTGTAGTCAGTTAAAAAAGAACCCCAAATTAAAAATTCCTCCTCAGTCTGGGCCCGAGAGCTCGAAGAGCCAGGTCTTCAGGCCCCGGCGGAATGATCGGAGGTCGGGGGCAGTCCTCAGCTCCACCGGCAGCTGGTTCCAGAGGGCAGGCGCTCCCACAGAGAAGGCCCTATCCCTGGGTGTCACCCGCCGGCAATCTCTCACCGGCGGAACCCTGAGCAGACCCTCCCTGTGGGAGCGCACTGGGCGAAGGGCGTTTGATGCCGGCAGCAGGTGTTCCCTCAAATAACCCGGACCCAGGCCATGTAGGGCTTTATAGGTGATAACCAGCACCTTGAATTTCACCCGGAGGGCAACCGGAAGCCAATGCAGCTCGCGGAGTAGAGGTGTTACATGGGAGTATCGGGAAACCCCCATTACAACTCGCGCGGCCGCATTCTGCACCAGTTGAAGCCTCCGAGTGGTCTTCAAGGGCAGCCCCATGTAGAGAGCGTTACAGTAGTCCAAACGGGAGGTCACAAGCGCATGAGTGACTGTGCGTAGGGCGTCTCGGTCCAAATAGGGACGCAACTGGCGCACCAGGCGAACCTGTGCAAAAGCCCCCCTGGTCACGGCTCCTATATGATCTTCAAAATTGAGCCGTGAATCCAGGAGGACGCCTAAGTTGCGAGCCCTATCAACGGGGGGCAACACCTCACCCCCCATCGTTAGAGGTGGAATAACATGGTTAACCCGAGACGCCAATATGCAGAGCCACTCAGTCTTGGCGGGATTGAGACGAAGCCTGTTTCTCCCCATCCAGACCTGAACCGCCTCCAGGCACCGGGACATCACGGAGAGGGCATCACTGGGTTGGTTTGGGGTGGAAAGAAAAAGTTGGGTATCATCAGCGTACTGGTGATACCCCACCCCAAAACCACGAATGATCTCACCCAGCGGCTTCATGTAGATGTTGAACAGGAGAGGCGAGAGAACCGACCCCTGAGGAACTCCACAAACGAGAGACCTCGGGGCGGATCTCTGCCCTCCTGTCAACACCGACTGCGAGCGGCCCTGGAGGTAGGAGGAGAACCACCGTAAAACGGTGCCTCCCACTCCCAACCCCCTGAGACGTCGCAGCAGGATACCATGGTCGATGGTATCAAAAGCCGCTGAGAGATCTAATAGGACCAGGACAGAGGAGCAGCCCCTGTCCCTAGCCCTCCAGAGATCATTCACCAGTGCGACCAATGCCGTCTCCGTGCTGTGTCCGGGCCTGAAGTATGTAGTGACAACATTTGCATGACAATATCATTGTGCGTGACATCATTTTACTGTCACTGTGGTTTGCGGTAGATGCTGCTGCTAAGAACTTAATCTCAGGGGAATGTAATTTATTCATTAATATGGTTGCATTTGTACTCCATGTTTCTACCTGAAATGGCATGAAGAGAATGCAGAATAAATGAAAATAAAAAAGATAAAACCAATTGTTAGCATGCATTTTAAAATAATAATAATAATATCATTAAGACAAAAATAAAAACTTCTTCACAATGAACTTAATTATAAGGAACTGCAGTGACAAATCCGTTTAGTTTTCTTGCAACCATATTGGCTGCTGATTTACTGGTCTTTGTTTTTCCGAGTTCTTTTTTTTCAACTTTCCAGTTTGATTTTACACCCTCAGATGATCTCCCATCCAAGCGCTAACTAAAGTTTGGAGCGGGGGAGTGTGTGGGTGGGGGGGGAGATTAAGCTGAGGTGGTCTAGTGTGTTGTTAACTGCGAAGTCGTGTCCGACCCATCGCGACCCTATGGACAACATTCCTCCAGGCCTTCCTGTCCTCTACCATCTTCTGGAGTCCATTTGAGCTCACGCTCAGTGACTCCATCCAGCCACCTCATTCTCTGTCGTCCCCTTCTTCTATTGCCCTCGATCTTTCCCAGCATCAGGCTCTTCTCCAGTGAGTCCTTCCTTCTCATTAGGTGGCCAAAGTATTTGAGTTTTAGCTTCAGGATCTGGCCTTCTAAAGAGCAGTCAGGGTTGATCTCCTCTAGGACTGACCGGTTTGATCGCCTTGCAGTCCAAGGGACTTGCAGGAGTCTTCTCCAGCACCATAGTTCAAAGGCCTCAATTCTTTGGCGCTCAGCCTTTCTTATGGTCCAACTTTCACTGCCATACATTGCAACTGGGAAGACCATAGCCTTGACTATACGCACTTTTGTTGACAGGGTGATGTCTCTGCTTTTTAGTGTGCTGTCTAGATTTGCCATGGCTTTCCTCCCCAGGAGCAAGCGTCTTTTAATTTCTTGGCTACAGTCCCCATCTGCAGTGATCTTGGAGCCCAGGAAAATAAAATCTGTCACTACCTCCATTTCTTCCCCATCTATCTGCCAGGAATTGAGAGGGCCAGATGCCATGATCTTGGTTTTCTTAATGTTAAGTTTCAACCCAAGTTTTGCACTCTCCTTCTTCACCCGCAACAAGAGGCTCTTTAGTTCTTCTTCACTTTCTGCCATTACAGTGGTATCATCTGCGTATCTTAGGTTGTTGATATTTCTCCTGGCAATCTTAATTCCAACTTTTGATTCATCTAGCCCTGCCTTTCTCATGATGTGCTCTGCATATAAGTTAAATGCAGAGAATGCAGAATAAATGAAAATTAAAAAGATAAAACCAATTGTTAGCATGCATTTTAAAATAATAATAATAATAATAATAATAATAATAATAATAATAATAATAATAATAATAATAATAATAATAATAATAATAATATCATTAAGACAAAAATAAAAACTTCTTCACGTTGAACTTAATTATAAGGAACTGCAGTGACAAATCCGTTTAGTTTTCTTGCAACCATATTGGCTGCTGATGTACTGGTCTTTGTTTTTCCGAGTTCTTTTTTTTTCAACTTTCCAGTTCGATTTTACACCCTCAGATGATCTCCCCTCCAAGCGCTAACTAAAGTTTGGAGCGGGGGAGTGTGTGGGTGGGTGGGTGGGTGGGGGGAGATTAAGCCGAGGTGGTCTAGTACTAGTCGCAAATCAGGAGAAGTTCCCATCTGGGCAGCCGGATATCTTTTTTTTTCTTTTTTTCGAAAACGAAAGAAAGCACGGGAGATATTTAGAATAGGGGCTTTTCTTCTGATACTTACGGCGCTCGGCTGCCTGAGCGTGAAGTTTGAAGCAGGCTGTTTTCGAGTTCCGTTTCAGGGTCTTAGAGGAAGGCAGCGCGCGGAGATGGAGACCTCGCTGGCCGGCGGCGGCGGCGGCGGCGGCGGGTATTGCCGCTGCCGCCGGTGCCCTTGGTCTTAACCCTTTGACCCTCGCAGCGCTCCCTCCCAGCCACACAAGCGAAGAGGAATGGGCTGCAAGGGGAGTAAACCGGGCTGCTGTGAAGCCAGAAGGAAGGTAAGCGCGCGGGGCAGCGGCGGCAAAAGTTAGTCGGGGCTGCTGGACGTGGTGTGTCGGGGTGGGCTCGCACCCTGGGGTCTCTTGACAGCCCTGGTGGGTTCCAGCCCCGGAGAAGAACTGGGGGGAGAGGAGGGCATGTGGAGTCCCGTCCATCCGATTTCTTGCAAAACACACACACACACACACACACACTCACTCACTCACTCACACTTTCTAGTGCCAAGACTTCAATCAGTTCGCCAATCGGTGGCGACACACAAACACACACACACACACACACACATTCACTCACTCACTCACTCACTCACACACTTTCTAGTGCCAAGACTTCAATCAGTTCGCCAATCGGTGGCGGGAGGCGTCCGGGAAGGGGAAAAAGGAAGGAGCTGTTTAGCAACAAAAGCTCAGAACTTTGCGACCGCAGCGACAAGTGTGTGTGTGTGTGTGTGTGTGTGTGTGCGTGCGTGCGTGCGTGCGTGAACAACTTTAGCGGTTATTCAACTCTCTCCTTCGCCACCGCCCCAAAACCATGCAGTTGATCCGAACGATTTGCTGCTGGCCGATGTCCGGGAGGGACGCTGGGGAGTCGAACGGACCCTTCGCCCCTCGCAAACAAAGGGATCCCTCTTTTCTGGCTCTAATACGAGGGGGAGGGGGAGGCAGCAGCCGACGACGAGGTCGATTTTGGAAGAGGGGGGTTGATCGGAGATACGTTGCAGTCCAGTGAAGTTGACTTCTCACTTGTAGGGCTCGGGATGGGAACTTGCTCCGCCCCCCCCCAACAGGAAATCTGCGTGTCTCTACTTGGTCGCGTGTATGGGGGTCCGTTGCTCGTGACCACCCGTCCCCTCCCAGATTAACCTCCCACTAAGTCGCCTTTAATTCAGTAAAGGGTGGTTAAAAAAAACACCGGTTTAGAAACATCTTGGCTTATATCATAGACTGCATTCACATCCGGGGCTGTTCTATAAACTAGGATTTACAAATCACAGTGGCCGACTTGGTACTGGGCTGGAACCAGCAAACTTCACAATGTGCTAAAATGTACGCCTCCTTGGTTTCGTCTTTGCCATGTGATTAGTAAACCAGGATTTTGGCGAGTGGGGTGAATGGTGTGGACGTTTATGCCACAGTGAGAAACTTCATCCAAGATTTTCCAAATAGACTGTTAACCTAATGCAGGGAGGTGGCACTGGTTCTGAATTCAGTATCCAGTTAGTCCTATCTGCGTTTGCTGGATCTCTAGGAAAAGAAGTCACATCGGTATGTAATTTTCAACTGGAAAAATGAAAATAAAATCTATCTCAAATTGCATAAAAGGCAGTGCAAATTCCACTAACCATCTCCTTTGTTTTAAACAAGAAAGTTTCTACCAAGTTATTATCTTGTATTTAAAATGAAGCCTCCAACCACATTTCCAGGCAAATGGCAATGCCTGTAATTCCATCCTGCTTATTTTGGGGTCAGGATGTGTTTGTTTAGCTTGAGGATGCTAGCAAGAGCAGCTTGATGGAGTGGCAAGGTACTAACTTTTTATAGAAGTACTTATTTTGAATTTAATTTTTACTAGGAAAAGAGCTACGTTGTATAACATTTTTTGAATAAAGTTAGATAAAAAGGTTTGTGCAGCTTTTCCTTTTATTAATCAAATTCTTTAGCAACATACATTTGTGGGACATATTACAGGGGTGGTTAAAAAAAATGAACTATTCTGGGAATTACGCATTTTGAACATTGAATGATACATACATGGCAAACTCAAGTGTGAACTATTTGTGTAGTGTTAAGGCTTCAGGCTAGAAACTGGGAGACGGCGAGTCCTAGTCCTGCCTAAGCCACAAAGCCAGCTTGGTGAATTTGGACTATTTCACTCTCTCTGAGCCCTAGGAAGGAGGCAGTGGCAAACCACTTCTGCCAAACTTTGCAGGATTTGTCCGGACAGCCTCTAAAAATCAGACCTAATTAAATGGGAGGAAAAAAATTGATATACCATCTAATCTTCTGATTCTAAATTTTCACGAGACTCATGAAAAATAAAATGCATATAATCATGAAATCCATCCATGATTAAACCAATAAATAATAAACAAAACATCCATGTTTCCTTTCCAGTAACTCCTTCACCACTGAGCTGATTCTTTAGTACAGGTGGTCCTCGACTTACAGCAGTTCATTTAGTGACCATTCAAAGTTATGACAGCGCTGAAAAAAGTGGCGTGACCATTTTTCACACTTATGACCATTGCAGCATCCCCGGGGTCACATGATCGAATTTCAGACGCTTGGCAACTGACTCATATTTACGGCACTTGCAGTGTCCTGGGGTCACGTGATCCCCTTTTGCGACTTTCTGGCAAGCAAAGTCAATGGGGAAGCCAGATTCACTTAACAGCCGTGTTACTAACTTAACAACTACAGTGATTCACTTACAGTAACAACTGTGGCAAGAAAAGTTGTAAAATGCGGAAAACCTGACTTAACAAATGCCTCACTTAGCAACAGAAATGTTGGGCTCAATTGTGGTCATAAGTCCAACACTACCTGTACTTCTTTCGAGTGGGCCGTCAGAAATAAGGAGAGGAGAAAGAGGGAGGGAGGGAAGGAAGGAAGGAAGGAAGGAGAGAGGTTAAGTTACCAGGCGAGAAATCCAGGGATCTTGAGTTCTAGTCTTACCTTAGGCGTAAAGCCAAGTGGGTAACCTTGGGCCAGTCACACTCTCTCATCTCTAGGAAAATGACAGTGGCAAATCACATCTAAAATCTTGCCAAGAAAACTGCAGAGACTAATCCTGGCAGTTGCCAGGAGTCAACACTGACTCAAAGGCATAATAAAACAAACACAAATGTGGTGAGCCTTTCTGTTCTGTACCTTATGTGCACAGTGAAGATGAAAGAGTTTTGCAAATTGCAACTCTTTATTTCTAAAAAGAAGTGCCACATTCCCGATCATCAAACGACACACACAAATCCACCGTAGTTTTTGACAGATAAAACTAAGACTTCGCCCATGAGCAGAAACATTGTTGGTCGATTATTGGTTGAGGCCGTGTTTCACCTGACTGAACGTAGGCCTTATGAATGATGGTGCAAACCTTTGCAAAAAATCATTGCAGCGGTAAATATTCATAATAATCATATTCCGCTCAGAAACACTGGAATTTGTCTTTGCATACTTTTTCCGTTTCTCAGAGAAAAAGAAATCTAAAAAGACAGCCCTGTTGATCTCTGTGTTTGGGATCTGTGCTTTGAGTTACTAAGGAACATCTCTGAATGCTTTTTTTCCATCTTTTCTTTGGCAATGTGCACCTGTAAAAAATATGCTTCTCAATAAATATGCTTTACTCGGTTGTATAATACATAATACATTAATCTCCTACATGCACTGAAAACAGTTCTGTGCCAGCCCAGAAGAGCTCTGAGAGAAACTTACATCCAGATCACTCTGTATTTTAAAACCATCACAATGAAAGGCAGAGTTCCAGAATCTTACGATTCCTTTGAAAAAAAAGGGAGAGAACAGGAAGTGGAAAATCCCATGAACTCAGGTTATTGGTATCGATGGATTAAACTTCTACGTATGACAAATAGAATGAGAACTTCTCATAAATCAAAATATGTCATACCTTATCAATTTGTCATTTGCCCCTCCCAATCAATAAGATTGGAGACAAATTGTATTTTATTTTTTGTGCTAGTGAAAGGGAAAACAGTGGTAAATTATTGTTTTGGGGTCTGCTCCTAAGTCCGATTTTGTCATTTAATCATTAATGCCATTGCAAAGCCAAGTGTATCCTTCTGCCCAGCATCCATTTGGCCGGCTTTTAAAAAATTAATTGATGTATACTCTATCCCAATTATATTCCAAAGGCAATGTAAGATTACAGGTAATTCTTGACTTATGACTATAACGGAGCATTGAGCATCATGACTTTACGGCCCTTTTTGTGCTGGTTGTTAAATGCCATGGTCATAAAGCAAATACTTCAGTCATTAAGGGATCACCATGGTCATTAAGAAATCTAATGGTTCGCTGCAGATACGGTTTTGCTGAAAACTAAAACCCTGTTGGCAAAACTATCATAAAATGGGGTTATGTGACTGCAGGATGCTGCAAACAGCTGTAAATGCAGCTATTGTAGGAGATGACCCCAGCCTTTGACAGCCCTGTTGCCAAGTTCCCAAAGTTCGGTCATGTGAACACCGAGGGAGCGGGCACAACTGTCAGAACTTCGAATCCAGGTTGCAAGTAGTCCCTAGATAGGTTCGTTGTAACTTTGAACAGTCGCTAAGCAATGGGCCATAAGTTGAAGACTATCTGTATTGTACAGCGTGACAAAAAAAAAGAAAAAGCAAGAAGCAGTGTTGGAATCTTAGGTGTTTTCATATTTGATACATTATTTGTGAAATGTATAGAAAACATCACACAAATCCTATTGTACTGGTAGAATAATCAGAAATAAATAAGTAGCTGTTGAATTCTTAGTACTCTCTGAACTGGTTGTTTGCTTGCATTATCCAACCTGATGGAATTACTAGTTAGGTAATGAAACATCTGCAAGCAAACAACCAAGCCGGCCTGGCCTGATGGGGGATTGGTGGGGTTTTTTATTGTTATTTTAATATTTGTATTTACTGTTTTTAGTGGGCATATATTTAATTCTTTTTTAACTTTTTTAACTTTGTATTTTTATTCTTGCCCTGTTCACCGACCTGAGTCCTTCGGGAGAAGGGTGGTATATAAATATTATTAAATAAATAAATAAATAAATAAACTTGGGACTCCACAGTTTCAACCCAGATATATTCTGATGTGTTCAACCCTGATATCTTTTCCTCCATTGGAATAAATAAGCAAGCCTAGTTAAATAAATACATTAAAATTGGACCAACAGTAAAGAAGTAAACAATACATTAGTCAAGGAACCACCAACTCAGACAAACAAGCTAACAGTAAGCAATAGCTTAATCAAGATACCACCATGGTCACTCCCACCCACACTGACAGGGCAAGCCACCAGTATATAAATGAGACCAAACCCCACTCCCTTCTAGCACTGGCTATGTTACCTACTTTGGAAATGAAACATCTGCAACAAAACAACCAAGCTCAGAGAGTACCAAGGATCCCATAAATAAATAACTTTCCAGTCTGCCCAGATGCAGGTCTACTTCTCAGCCCCCTTCTTTCTTTTTTTTCTTTTACTATTTTCCCACCTTTTCGAGGGTGTCAGAGGTGCACAGAGGTTTACCGCTGGAAGAGAAGGAGGTTTCTAGTGGACTGGTTGCAACTGACATATGTGAGTCCAGAATCAGGGACATCATTAAGACAGGCTTTTTACATCCTGATCTGAAGTGGAGTAAACTAGCAGACAAACCTCTAGAACATTTCCAACCTGGCACCGCAGTAGGAAGGCTGAATGCAATCCCAACAGCTACCATTGTGTACCATTTAAAATTAATGGTGCTGGAGTCTATAACTTGTATTATTCAATTGTTTTTTAATTGTAATGTATTTTGGATGAGTAACAGAGAGGAAATCAATTATTCAAAAATTTAGATGAACAGATTCACACAAATATGCCTTCTCCACGCTGAGTACATTTTATTTAGTGATAGCTATCTTGCTTTCTATCATGCATTTCCTACTTTATCTTAGTATATGTAATCTTTACTATCAGTTAGACATTTTTTTTAAAAAAAGAATTGTACGTATCATCTTCTAAAAGAGATTCGGGCTACATATATGGAATTAACCATTTGTCTCCTCACAATCAATTATATCCATAACAACTCACAATATCAAAAGGATAGCATGTACCCATTATATCACTGCACAAATAGTACAATGAAGTAATGAGATCCTGATGGTCTGATGCGAGTCCATTAAGTCATGTCCTTTGCATAATGACATCACAGTACACTTTGCCCCTCTCCACAATGCTCCAGTAGAGAAGGCTAGTTCAAGTGGCAGGCAGGAGAGTTTTCCACCTCAGACAATGGCACAACCAAATAAGCTGTAACTCGGGACTGTATTGTTTTATACAACATTTTGAGCCATAATTTTGTTTATTTGGGCCTAGTGCATTGGATGAATCCACTAAGTCCCTGGTTAGTCAACCATGACTTGAACCAACTGTGTCAACTTGGCCCCTTTCAGTGGTGTGTTCTGCTTGCAAAGTTTTAGCAATGGCAGGCTAGCTGGAAAATGAGAGTGTGTTCAGGCTGAGCAAAAGTGTATTATGTGAACCTACAGAATGATAGTTTACACAACAAATCAATATTAACCAAACTCATAAACCAGAGCCAGAAACCCAGGCCTTTTTTTCTCATAAAAGGCTCAGAACAGAGTTCCGGCACCTTTTTTTGATGGATTGTTTCAACTTTTGCACAAGCTGTGCTACTCTCTCTATTGGCTTTCGAAAGCCAATAGGAATTGCTGCTGAGAACGCCAAAAGACCCTGCAGACAAACATTGCATATGCAAGTTGTCTGCAATGAAGACAAGTTGTCTGGAACTTTGCACCTCTCCTTGCTGCCCAACTACACCATCTCCTAGTTGTAAGTAACAGAGGACCAGGAGTGGGAGGTGGGGAGCAGTACTTAATTCTGCCCTGCCGAAAAAGTGGAGTCCATGTGCGCGCCTGCCTCATGCTCACCTTGTGTCAGCCAGGCTGACCACAAGTCAGAAGGATAAAATGCAGTGGCAAAGAAACCCCCCTTCTCAAATAACTTGCATTTGTTAAGTCCACCCTGCCCTCTGCGAGACCTTTCAACACGATTTCCCTCTCCACCTCTTTTTAACGGTAGTCCTGAAGATACCTGGAGGAGACTGGAGCACCAACACCATGGTGCTGTGGGAGCCACGGGGCCCACTCTACACGGCGGGGCTGCGTGGAACGGGCAGTGGGGTGGAGGTGGCATTGGGGTGGCTGCAGGCACTGGGTGCGGAGGTGGCACGCATGGGGCGCGGTGGGTGGCTGACCTTCCATGGGCCGGGACAGCTGGTGGCCTACCTGGTGCTGGACCTGTGCTGTCACCGCCTCGCCCTGTCCAGCTACGTGGCTGCCCTGGAGTGCCTGGCCTGCAATGCCTGCTGCCATCTCGGCCTGCCCACCACCCTCGCCCTCCTGCCGCCCCGCATTGGCATCTGGCTCGGTGACTGCAAGCTCTGCGCCATCGGTGTGCATTGCGGGAGACACATCACCTCGCACAGATTGGCCCTGAACTGCTGCACTGACTTAACCTGGTTTGACCACATCATCCCGTGTGGCCTGGAAGGGCTGGGGTCACCTCCCTCAGCCAGGAAGTGTGTCTCATGGCTACTATTTTAGTGGTTATCTGGATTCTTGCAGATTTTGTATGTCTATCTGAAGTGGTAATCTTAAGCATTTTTTTCATAAATTATTTAAGGATATGCAACTATATTTTCTCATATTTATCTGTTACTTTTGCATATATTTTTTCATATTCTTGTCATTAATCCCCAAGAATAAGAAATGTAAATTGTAAGCTCCTCATAGCACAGTTCTATATCATTGTTAAAATACACTGGGCAATTATGGACATATTCATTCATATTCATGAATAGATTGAATTGTAACACTTTCCCCCTCACCTAAGCCTGTTCTCTTGTGTGTATAATTTGAACATAGCCAGGCCATTTTTTATCAGCAGTTGTAAAGAAATAGAAACAAAATGTTTAACTTATGTATTCATAACAATTTCTTTGCTGTTCATTATCTTGTCAGTAACATGACTCCATCAATTAAGCACATATATGTTGAAGGCAGCATATGCACTTGTATTAGATATCTATTATCTCCCACTGCTAGTCCTTCCAAAAGGAACTCAATATATGTTATACTATATATGCAAAAGGGATGCGGTGGCTCAGTGGGTTAGGACACTGAGCTTGTCGAATCCCAAGTGCCGCATAACAGAGTGAGTGCCTGTTACTTGTCCCAGCTTCTGCCAACCTAGCAGTTCGAAAGCATGTAAAAATGCAAGTAGAAAAATAGGGACCACTACGGTGGGAAGGTAACAGCGTTCTGTGCACCTTTGGCGTCTAGTCATGCCAGCCACATGACCACAGAGACGTCCTCGGACAAGCTCTGGCTCTTCGGCTTTGAAATGGAGATGAGCACCGGCCCCTAGAGATGGAAATGACTAGCACGCATGTGCGGGGGAACCTTTACCTTTACCTATATATGCAAAAGTTATTTCCTCTATTAAGACATCATTTTCCAAGTAGACAAAAAATAATATTCCATCTTTACTATATCCACCTGCAGTATATAAACAAGGGGGAGCTATCCCACAATTTTTCACCCCTATGACAGCCTACTATGCTGTTTTCATGATAAATTTGATAAAACAGAACTTAGTGTTCTAAGTTCATCATGAACTAAGTCTGATGAAAATAACTATTTTGGCAGGGATGAATTAATAGCATGCATTTTAGGTTATAGGAGCAACTCATTCAGTTGAACCAATGTGATCATATCTTTAAAATGGTATGTACAAGCCATCAATAATGTGGTTGGTAATATAGGTAGGTCCGGCTTATGAGCTGTTTGTATTTAAGGAGATGTTCACAACAAATTCTAGTTTATTTGGTGAATGCCTGAAAGATGCAAGAGCCTTGGTGGAGCAGTGGGCTAATGCCTCCTTAAGTAACACCAGCTGCCTGCAATTAGTGCAGGTTCGCATCCCACCAGGCTCAAGGTTGACTCAGCCTTCCATCCTTCCGAGGTAGGTAAAATGAGGACCCAGATTGTTGGGGACAATTAAGCTGACTTTGTAATAATGCCACTGGTGTGTGTGTGAAAGCCCTAATAAGCAGGCATATACATAGAATGAAGGCTACTGCTAAGCTTGTAAGCCGCCCTGAGTCTTCGGAGAAGGGCGGGATATAGATGGAATTAAAATAAAAAAATACTTCATCTAAGCCAAAAACAGATGAAAAAAACCAAAGGCAATTAAACTTGGCTCAAATCTCAAACATTTGCCCGACGAGCATTGGACAAAACTTTGGAATTTACTATGAACATTTGCCTTAAATACAATAAATTAAATTTATGTTAAGAATTGAATATATAATTTTTAATTATATAAATAACTATATAAATAAAATTATATAAATAAAAGATTAACAAGATGAGAGTTCCGGCACCTTATTTTTTTTTTTTTAGAAAAAAAGCACTGCAGACACCTATTGAGATTATGGCCAGCTGGTAGTATCTAATATAGAATATTGTTTCTTTAGTTTGCTTTGACTGTGTTGTGTGATTCCAGCTATTGTAGTTTGTCAACTATGATTTATATACATTAACATTATGACCAGACCAGACTACTAAAACAGAAAAGGTTTGATTGCGTGAGCCTAACTAGCTAGGAACCAGCTGTTTGGGTAGGGCTGTCATAATATTCCATGCAACAGCTTCTTTGCCATTTCAAGGGTGTGGCTTCTGTCATCTATTTTTGTTTCTTTAGAGCACAGGAAGATAAAGAAATGATTGTGTTGGTGCCACAGCCAGAAGCCCATAGGGATCTGTAGCAAGAGGAATGCTGGCTGAGCTGCCCAGAGGATTGTAGTGTTACATTATATCGGGGGTTGGAATTCAGCTGCCTGGCACAGGGGGAGACAACGTGTGTTTATAGTCTGATCCCTGCTGGGGAGAAAGGCTGAGAGATGGCTGGCCTCATGCCAGAACCAGATTAGATATCCTGCACTACTGAAGAACCATCCTGTAACAAGCTGGAGTTCAATGAAAAGCAAGCAGGCAAAGTCTGAGCAACAGGCAGAAATCAAAAGACACAGAAAAGAAAAGGCACCGGACAAAATGTGTGAGAACAAAAAAAAAAAAATTCTGAAGGAGTTTTTCTTGCGTTCTTTGACTCCAGTTAGCCAAGTTACTTTACTGCGTCTGAGATGATTTGCTGGGTATTTAGACTTAGAATAGCCTCAGTCTTTAGCTTGCTTCATACAGAGATGGCCCATCTGTCTTGGATTACAAGCCCTATAATCTATACCAAGCATAAACAGTGAGCTGCTGGACAAGTGTTGTCAAAGTTATAGTCTAAGACAGATGGAAAACACCAGAATGGGAAGACACCCAAATGGGAAATACTAATCTATGGTCTCCCATCAGCTACAGAGGGAGAGGTTCTCCTCTCAGAGATGTGCTTATCTGGATTCCTACTTACTTAGTTACTTACTCAATTTCCATAGTTGTCCACCTAAATCCAATTGATTTTTGGATGGGCATCAGCCTACACCCAGGGACAGAGAGGCTGGAATGGCCCTGGTCATCTGGGACTGTCTGGTGGCATTCAGATGTACTGCTGCGTTAGTGTCAAAAGCACTGAGGCACTTCCTGATTGAAAGGATTAGCCTGTAACATCACCAATGCCTTGGGGATGCTCAGTTGGGGTCTCCTTTCATGTCCCCAGCAGGAGCTGGAGCAAAGGATGGGAGCTCACCCCATCCCACAGGTCTTGAACATGGCTTGCTAACCTTCAACTGAGTGTCCTAATCACTTGAGCCAACGTGCACCTTTCATAGGTACTGCTCCAGGTGTTTGCTATCAGGCCCTTTAAGTTGGCCTCTAGAGATTGTTGCTTCTGTATCAGTTTCCCTGCTGCAAAACAACCCATCTGGCTGAACTCCAGGTCTCGGTAGCTGAGTTGGCAGCAAGTCTTAGTGGACTTTAATCTGACCTCTGGGTATGAAACAATAGGCAACTCAGGAGTTCATGAGCCACCGTCACATCTATAGGTCTGGCCCAGACAGTTAAGAGCCCAATGTATAGATGTGATCACATGCTGGATCAGCTGGGACATTGGCAACATGATTTAAAGTTGGAGAAGATTTCCATCACTCCTTTGTCATGGTCACACCACTTTCTGATTTGTCTTTCAGTGTCCTTAAGAGTTCTTAGAAGGTGGGATGTATTTGATTGGAGCACCCAAGTGACTGATGGATCCAAAAGACTTCCAAAGGGAACTTGGGGTTCTCCCTGAAGATCTGATGCATAGTCTGGCTGAAGCTTTAGTCACTGCATAGAATGAGGGGGTAATCCCCCTCATAGCATAGGTAATCCAAAGCATAGGTAATCCAAAGCATAGGGTTTTGGATTACCTATGCTTTGGATTACCTATTTCCTCTCCAGTGCAGCCTGGGTCTCTGCTTAGTTCAGAGAGGAGCCTAGGGATCTGAAGCAGAAGAGGTCACCTCAGTCCTTTGGATTACTATCTCATTGGAGATCAGAGGGATCTCCCTTTGATTTCTTTTAATCTTCTGGAAGGTTGTGAAGATCTGGCTTTTCCAGCCAGCACTGGGCTAGGACAGGGGTCTTCAAACTTGGCCCTTTTATGGCTTGTGGACTTCAACTCCCAGAATTCCTCAGCCAGCGTGCCTGGTATTGTTCTGGGAGAAGGTGGGAGGGGATGCCTGTTTTTATTTATTTATGTTTCATGGATTATTGAGAGCTGCCTAGAACCACTGTATGAATGGATGACCAAATACATCCAATAAATAAACAAATTAATGAATAAATAGTAATTAACCTACGATGAAAAAGACTTTGTGTTTTCTAATATAGTTGCAAAGTTATATCCCACCTCATTTTGTAAATAATAGGGCAGATCTGCATTTAATTCACACAGCTGTGCTGCTATTGTAACAATACAATAAGTAATCAAACTTAGTTTTATTTAGTATATTAAATACTAAGCTATCATCATCATCATCATCATCATATAAATTTATACATTTGAATTATATTGGCTAGGAAAGCTAACAGCATGAAATTTGGCATTAACTAGGTTGTTAAGCATCTGCAACTCTTAGTTGAACACTCATTGTTGTGATTTTAAATATAGATTTAAATATAGTTTGAATAAAATGAAAATGGCTTCCTATACTAGCCATCCTCTCAGTCTGGACTACAAGAAGTACTTGTAATATAGTACTACACTTTAAATATTTCTCCAATCACACTGATTGGAAGCCACAAATGTTCTATTTCTACAGCCTGGAATATATAGCATACAGATCAAACACTATATACGTAACAAAAACTACCCACAGTCACAAAATAAATACAGAATTTTTAGAATATACATATTCTAATTCTTCAGTAAATCAAGCCTGTTAGAATAATCTTAGTCAATGTATTTTTAAATTATAATGGAAGACTAATGAATGATTGTCTGTTCTGTACCAATGGAACAGTCCATCTTGTCCCCAGCATGATGACTTTTAATACCTGTTTGTTTATATCCCACCTTTATTATATTTATAAAAACTAAGGTGGTGAACGTAACTAACATGCCTTCTTCCTCTTATTTTCCCCACAACAACAACCCAGTGAGGTGGGATGAACTGAGAGAGAATGACTGGCCCAAGGTCACCCAGCTGACTTTCATGCCTAAAGCAGGCCTAGAACTCACCATCTTCCGATTTCTAGCCTGGTGCTAGAAACCACTCAACAAAATTGGCTTCAGAAGATATAATACATTATAACACCCCTTAACTATGACAGCCACTATGCTTGTTTGGAACGATGGGAATTGTAGTTTGGCACATTTCTAATGCATAAAACCAGTAAAAGCTACACCATATTAAGAGATTTCTACACTGGAATTTTCCAGGGATGATACCTTATCATTTAAGTGGTCTTCACACCTAAAGACCAATGGGAAACAACTGCCTTCTCTTTTCTCTCTCTCTCTCTCTTGCAGTGGCTAAATAGAGAAGTAACATCTCCCTATTTTCTGTCTCCAATTGTCAGTATTACACCATCTCCTGCAGTATGGAATAAGAGAAACCGGATGCTGTCTTTCCTCTGTGTGACATTATTTCAGGATATGAAGAGTGCTATCATATCCCCTTCTTGTTTGTGTTTTCTCACATAGGAACATATGCAGTTCTTCAGATGTTCACAGCACACAGAACATAATGGAATGAAGCCTATTTTGTTGTGTCTGAGAATTAGCTGATATGAATATATAAAAGACCAAGTGGCCAAATAGATGTTTTATGGCTTTAATCACCAAGGACTATTCTACAGATTAGGAATTTTAGACCTAAATCAAGTACTTCTTAAGAACCGCATGCTTACAATTGTAAATATAACAGGTGAATGACATGATTTGGTTTTCTCAACTTTAGCTGTCTATCCAGACACGATTCCTGAAAGTGTCAGCCAGCCATTGGGGGGGCTGAAAGTGATGTGAGTTATGGTTTCAGATACATCTGGAGGAAGGATGAGTGAAATTCATGTTCACAAATATTCAGTACACAATGCCTAGACTAAGAGGTGGTTACATTGTAGTTCTCTGCTGAATGTAATTTCATGGCAAACCGAGATGTTTAGATTGGACGTAGAGCTCCATCTTTTCCTAGTCTGTTAAATATTGTTGCAACACTTAGGTCATTTCCTTACATGTATTCCACCCATCTTTAAGTTGGCAGAAAAGCACATAAAGAAATGAAAATTTGTCCTGGCCTCTTGGTTGAATTTGATTGTGCTTTAGCCAGCCATAAGTCCAGGAAGTGGTGCCATGATTACAGAAGATTAAATAGAAGGCTGTGTTATATAAAGCATTAAAGACCCACAATTGGCCTAGCAAAATTATTTGACATCTACCCTGTATACTGAAATAATGTCATTTTGTTGCCCCCTGAAGTTGGATGCTACCTTTTGATATCGGCAGACATAATACAGCAGACATAATGCTGCAAAGTCCTTGACTTATAATCATTGCTTTTGTGATCATTCAAAGTTTCAACAGCACTGGAAAAAAGTGATATAGAACAGAACAGAACAGAACAGAACAGAACAGAATAGAATAGAACAGAGCTGGAAGGGACCTTGGAGGTCTTCTAGTCACTTACACTCTTATAGTTTTCACACTTACAACCACAGCAGCATCCCCATGATCATGTGATCAAAATTTGGACACTTGGCAACTGGCATGTATTTATGACGACTGCAGTGTCCTGGGGACATGTGATCACTTTTTGCGACCTTCTGAGAAGCAACATCAATGGGGAAGCCAGATTCACTTAACAACCATACAGCAATTCACTTAACAGTTGTGGCAAGAAATGGGGCAAAACTCTCTTAGCAATGGAAGTTTGGGGATCAGTTATGGTCATAAATTGAGGACTATCTACAGAGTAAGTCTGTCTCAATTTGCCTTGTAACCTCCTACGGTAACTTCACGGTGGTCCACAAAGGAAAAAAAAACCTGGTAAGGAAAGAGCCTTTAGGAATTATCATTTGTCATGTATAGAATAAGCAGCACCCAGCTTTGTCTGTGCTCCACCCCACCCCGCCAATTATGTTTTAAATTAAGTCTTTCCTAACTGGCATCTTCTTGAAAATATTTTGTACAAGTGTTCTTCCTTTCCTGGGCAGCAAAAGTGGTACCGTCGGTTGGTTGCAAAATGGAAGCAGTTTTTATATACACTGTTCCTTAAAGCGAGGCTGAGATGGACAGTAGCAAAATTTAAGGAGATGGTAAAAACAGTGGATTCTGTAACAAAGCATTCCTGAACTGATGATATCACTGCTTGAACTGTAGCCTCGGCTGGATATGGGTGAGTGCCAAATATTTGGAGGAATTATTAGGACTGAGATTCTGCCTAATAACCAGTGATAATTTATTGTTTTCTGAAGAACAGTGCACTCACTCTGCACCCTGATTTTAACCTCTAGAGCTGGCGATAAAAAGCAGCAAATTATGGTTTAGTTACCAGCTCAGCTTCACCCAGTTACCCAGCTGTGTGTTGTGATTGGCCATCCAGCTGCTCCAGGAGAATCATGGGCATATGGGGTGTGACGTTTGGGTTAAGGGGAGGCATCTGGCACAACTGTTGGAAAGTGTAGGTTGCACCCCGATTCAGTGGAGTGTGATGCCAAACTCTTGTTCCTTGTTTGTCAGTTTCTTAAGCCTCCTTCATGTTTTCCAGCTGTTCCTTCCCAGACACTCCTTAAGGGAGTTTGGGGCCCCAATTTTCTCAGCTCAGCTAAGGTAAAGGATGGAGCCAGCTGCAAGCACACAAAGCAGAATGCAAAATAAAGAGAAGCTGAATACATTTCATAGCCCACTAAAGGGAATACGAGGGTGGGTGTTACAATCCATGTTTGTGTGTTTTCAGATGTGCAAGGATTATTTTTAACTCTCTAGGTTTCACCATGTGACCCCAGAGTAGGAAGGACAATGAACAAGTTCATTGTAGCCCATTTAATCACATCTGTTATTCGGAATATTTCTGTATCTATTCCAACTCTGCAATTAAACCAGTAGACCAGTATTTCTCAACCTCAGTGATTTTAAGACAGGTGGACTTCAACTCCCAGAATTCCCCAGCCAGCAGAGTGGCTGAGGTTGAGAAACACTGTGTTAAACCATGTGTCAATTAACAGGTAATCTTTGTCAAGTAGACTTTGTAAGTCATGATGATCGTAAAAGATTTATGACCTTTTTGCAGCATCATTAAATGAATGCCATGGTCATAAAGTGGCCAATGCGGTTATTAAGCACATGTTCCAGTAGTTGAACAAACCAATGGTATGTTATGAGTGTGGTTTTGCTGCAAACTGCAAGTAAATGCCAGTTTTCAGCAAAACCACTGTACAACATGGCCACACGACCATGGAATGCTGAAATGGTTGCTGAATTTAGTCACATGATTCTGAGAGGGCCCAATTGTTGATATTTTGAATCCAAATTGTAAGCAGCCCTTAGGTCCATTATAAGTTTGAACGGTTGCTAAGTTACCAATCGTAATTCGAGGACCAACTGTATCTTTTTTTTATTGAAAAGTTTTACAGTACATTTTTTAAAAGACAAAACCCTTCCCAACCCCCTCCCCTCTCCCCAAACCTTCCCAACCCTTCCCTCCCCACCCCCTCCCCCCTCCCTGACTTCCCAGAGCTAAATACAGGGTATAAAAACACAAACAAACATAATCTACCATATGCAAACAACAATGAAATATTAAATTCTATAGCACTTTAACTCTTATTAAAATAACTACAAGTAATTTATATATCACATAAATCCAATACTTATTCAAATGCTAGGTGAAACATTTTAGTCCCGTATTTATTCTGGATGTAATCAATCCATCTTCTCCACTCCACAATATATCTCTGTTGCGACTGGTCTTTCAAATACGCTGAAATCTTTGCCATTTCCGCCAAATTGGAAACTTTTAAAGTCCATTCTTCTATAGTCGGCAGTTCTTCCTTCTTCCAATATTGCGCTACTAAAAGTCTCGCTGCCGTAATTAAATTCAACATCAACTTAGTGTCCACAACAGTAGTATCTATAATAATACCCAGTAAAAACAATTGCGGACAAAACTTTATCCTTTTCTTGAATATTTTTTGCATATTCCACCAAATTTTAATCCAAAAAGCTTTAACCTTTTTACAAGTCCACCATATATGAAAATAGGTTGCATCCTCACAACCACACCTCCAACATTTGGGCTGGCAGTTCGGATACATACTTGCTAATTTTTTAGGATCTAAGTGCCACCTATAAAACATTTTATAAAAGTTCTCTCTTAAATTTTGGGCCTGTGTAAATTTTACATTTCTCACCCAGATCTTTTCCCAAATATCCATTGTAATAACTTCTTGAAAATTCTGAGCCCACTTTATCATACAGTCTTTGACAAGTTCCGTCTCTGAATCAATTTCTATCAATGCAAGATATATCCTTTTGATATGTGCTTGACCTTGATCTCTAATTTGCTTTACCAAATTTTCATCAATCATTGAGAAACCATTTTTCTGGTCTTCCTTCCACCTAGCCTGTAATTGCCCATACTGAAACCAAGTTTGTACAATCTTTTCTTCTTTTAAAGTATTATATGGCTTTAATTGCCATACATTCCTCTCAAAACACAAAATTTCCTTATATGTAATCACATCATGTTTAAACCCAACATTTATATTTTCTATTGCGTGTTTAGGTATTGCCCAAATAGGTATCTTATAATTTAACTTGTGTCTGTACTTTTTCCAAACTCGCAACAGAGCATACCTTAAAATATGTATCTTGAACACATTGTCCACCTTCTTATCATACAATAAATATGCATGCCATCCAAATAACAAATCATGGCCCTCAAGATTTAATAATCTCGCTTGTGTTAAATTGAACCAATCACTTATCGCTGACAAAGCAGCAGCTTCATAATATAATTTAAAATTAGGCATTTTAAGACCACCTCTTTCACGCGTATCTTGCATAATCTTAAATTTAACTCGTGGCTTTTTCCCTGCCCAAACAAATTTATTAATTCCTTTTTGCCATTCCTCCAAATTTAAATCTTTTTTAAGTATAGGTATCATTTGAAATAAAAATAAAAATTTTGGCAAAACATTCATTTTCACAGCTGCAATTCTTCCCAATAAAGATAATTGTAATTTTTTCCAACTATCTAATTCTTTTTGTACTTTTCCCCATAACTTTTCATAATTATTTTTATATAACTTTACATTTGAGGGTGATAAATATATCCCCAAATATTTAACCCTTTTAACTATTTCGAATCCCGTTAGCTCTTCTAAGACAGCCTTTTGTGATACTGTCATATTCTTAGACAACATTTTAGTTTTTTGTATATTAACCTTAAATCCAGAAACTTTCCCATATTGCGTTATTATCTCCATCAATTCTACAACTGAATAATCAGGCTGAGTCACTGTAACAACCAGATCATCTGCAAACACCCTCAATCTATAATCCTGGTCTCTAATTTGAATTCCCTTAATTTTATCCGAATCCCGTATTTTAATCAATAATATTTCCAATGTTAAAACAAATAATAAGGGTGACAATGGGCACCCCTGCCTTGTACCCTTTTCAATGTTACATACTTCAGTCAAACTATTATTAACTATTATGTGGGCTGTTTGCTTTTGATATATTGCCCTGATTGGTTGTAAAAATTTATCCCCAAATTTCATTTTATCTAATACTTTCAACAAAAATTGCCAATCCAATTCATCAAAGGCTTTTTCAGCATCCAAAAAGATCAACGCTGCAGGGATCTGATTGTTTCTTTCCAAAAATTCCAACAAATCTACTATATGCCTCACATTGTTCTTCATTTGTCTACCACTTATAAACCCAGTTTGATCACCATGAATTACTTGTTGCATTACCCTCATTAATCTGTTAGCTAAAACTTTAGCAAATATCTTGTAGTCCGTGTTCAAAAGTGATATTGGCCTATAATTTTTTGCTTGGGTGACATCCTTCACCATCTCTAACTGTAAGTTTTTATAATACACAGCAGTCAGTCTTTATTTATTTATTTATTTATTATGGGACTTATATGCCGCCCTATCTCCCAGAGGACTCAGGGCGGCTAACAGCAATAAAAAACAACAGTACAAAAGTTAAGAAAAAATTAAATAACAGCCCCAAATATTAATTACACAGTTAAAAACTAAAACTTTTAAAAACCCATCATCAATCCAGGTCAGCCTGATGGAAAAGGAACGTTTTGAGGTCGCGGCGAAAGGACCGGAGGTCCGGGGCCATCCGAAGCTCAAGGGGGAGTTGATTCCAAAGGGCTGGTGCTCCCACAGAGAAGGCCCTTCCCCTGGGGGTCACCAGCCGACATTGTCTGGCCGACGGCACCCTGAGGAGGCCCTCTCTGTGTGAGCGCACTGGGCGATGGGAAGTCGTCCCCGGCAGCAGACGGTCCCGCAGATATCCCGGGCCTAAGCCATGTAGGGCTTTAAAGGTAAGTACCAGCACCTTAAATCTTACCCGGAAGACAACCGGTAGCCAATGCAGCTCACGCAGGAGGGGTGTAATATGGGAGTATCGGGATGCTCCCATCACTACCCGCGCAGCCGCATTCTGCACCAGCTGGAGCCTCCGGGTGGTCTTCAAGGGCAGCCCCATGTAGAGAGCATTGCAGTAATCTATCTGAGAGGTAACGAGTGCATGAGTGACCATACATAGGGCATCTCGGTCCAGAAAGGGGCGCAACTGGCGCACCAGGCGAACCTGGGCGAATGCCCTCCTGGCCACGACTCTAATATGATCTTCAAAACTGAGTCGTGAGTCCAGGAGGACGCCTAAATTGCGCGCCCTATCAACGGGAGGCAACACCTCTCCTCCCATAACCAAAGATGGAACCTCTTGGACAAGTCGAGATGCCGGTACGTAAAGCCACTCAGTCTTGGCCGGGTTGAGCTGGAGCCTGTTCTTCCCCATCCAAATCCGTACTGGATCCGTACCATCCAAATCCGTACCGCTTCCAGACATCACATCGAGGGCATCACTGGCTTGGTTCGGGGTGGAGATAAAGAGCTGGGTATCATCGGCATATTGATGATACCTCACCCCGAAACCACGGATGATCTCACCCAGCGGCTTCATATAGATGTTGAACAGGAGAGGCGAGAGTACCGACCCCTGAGGCACCCCACAACTAAGGGGCCTAGGGGCTGACCTCTGCCCTCCTGTCAACACCGTCTGCGAACGGCCCGAGAGGTAGGAGGAGAACCACCGTAAAACGGTGCCTCCCACTCCCAACCCCGCAAGACGTCGCAGCAAGATACCATGGTCGATGGTATCAAAAGCCATCCGTACCTGGCGCTTTGCCCACTTTCAATTGTTTGATTGCTGAAAGAATTTCTTCATCAGTTATCAATTGATTCATCTCTTCCCTTTGTTCTTGCGTAAGAACAGGAATATTGGCTTCCATCAAATATTCATCTATATCTGCGTCACTAATCTTATCTCTAGCATACAACTTAGAATAAAAATCAACAAAGGTCTTTTTGATAAGACTCTGCTGGTACACTACCTTACCCTTGTGTTCTATTCTATCTATATTAGAAGCCCTTTGCTTCTTCCTTAACAAATAAGCTAGCCATCTACCTGGTTTGTTGGCATTACAAAAAGTATTATGTCTGGCATACCGTAAGTTAGTTTCCACTTGGTCAGCCATCAACTTATCAAACTGGCCCCTTAGTAAATTAATTACCTCTTTAATCTTCCCATCCAATGGATTCAAAATTAAAGCCTTTTCTTTTTCCTTAATTTCATTCTCTAATTCTTTCCTCCTAAATTCCAAGTTACGTCTATATTTGTTGTTCAAATATATTAGTACACCTCTCATATAAGCTTTACTAGCATCCCAAACCATTTCAATAGAAGTACCTTTATACATATTAATTTTAAAAAATTCTTAGGTCCATTATAAGTTTGAACGGTTGCTAAGTTACCAATCGTAATTCGAGGACCAACTGTATCTTGTGTGGTGTACTGAGCTCATAACTTCACTGCTTACTGTGCAGGCTGGTCTGAAACTGAAATTAGTTTCTTTATTCTTGCATTTTTTCCACATGTAGCAAAAGTTTGTTTGATTGCAATTGCCAGTAAAAGGGTCTGGACTTAATTCTTATGTGGTTTAATAACACTGAACTCTTTCTTTCTTTCTTTCTTTCTTTCTTTCTTTCTTTCTTTCTTTCTTTCTTTCTTTCTTTCTTTCTTTCTTTCTTTCTTCCTTCCTTCCTTCCTTCCTTCCTTCCTTCCTTCCTTCCTTCCTTCCTTCCTTCCTTCCTTCTTTCTTTCTTTCTTTCTTTCTTTCTTTCTTTCTTTCTTTCTTTCTTTCTTTCTTTCTTTCTTTCTTTTCTATTTTTTCTATTGCTGTACAGTACTATTTATTTATATTTATTCTATTTTTTCTATTGTTGTACAGTACTATTGGAATATTTGTTTATTCATTTATTCAAGTTGTATGGCCACCCATCTCAATAAATGACTTGGGCAGCAAGCCAATCTTCAAATAAATTAACAATTTCAACCACAAATGGAAAAATTAAAATACACAGCAGCTGAGGAAGATATCACAATCAACACTCACTAGCACAGCCAAGACATAGCACCCTTCACTCACTCGGGGCCCAGATCCAGAACCAGTTCAGGGCATCCCAATATCCGAAAGAAGAATGATCCAGAAGGTGGAACATGCCTTTTGGATCTGAGGCATGAAAGCTGACTGGATGACTTAAGGTCACTCTCTCTCTCAGCCCAACTCACCTCACGGGATTGATGCCGTGGAAGAACAGGAGGAAAGAGGATCACATATGTTTGCCACCTTGAGTTACTTATAAAAATGGGATAAAAATCTAATAAATACATAAATAAATGGGGTTCCACTGGGACCCAGAAATTACCCATCTTGCCAAACTGGATCAGACAAGTAGAAACAACCAGGGAAAGATAGTTCTTCAAGAAGCCTTGTCCCAAGCTATGAAGGGCTTTCAAAGTGACAACCAGCACTTTGAATGGCACCCAGAAGCACTGGGTGCCAGCAAATAAATCAGCTTACAAAGCAATGGTGATACATGGGCTGAGTAGCCAGCACCACTTACTCCATTCTGCACTAGTTGAAGCTTCTGGATGGCCTTCAGAGGCAGCTCCATGTACAGCACATTGCAGCGGTCCAATATTATCGCAAATCTTCTGTGTGCAGTTGTTTTGGCCTTCAACATGTTAATAAAGTTATGGGTTTTTCATAGCATCTGAGAGATGATGAAGGATAGGCAATATGGAGAAAAGCAACTCAGCTATATGTACAAGGTGAACGGTACAAAATGAACACATATAGTTAAAGGCAGAATGAGATCTATTGTTGTAATCTGCTTCTACCTGATGCAGGCAGTATTTTTTTGTTTCATGTGTCTTCCCCCCCCCTTTTAAAAAAAAAAACAAAAACCACCATACATTTTAAACAATGTAGTTGCATCTTGGAGAAACAATATAGATTTATCTTGATAGTACAACATAAAATCTATGGATGAAATGATAACTGGTGAGGGAAACTAAGGATACCCAATGCCATGTCACAGCTATGAGATGTTGTGTGATGCTTCAGTCTGTCACAATTAAAGGGAGCATTACTTTGATTCATGGCAAAGATATACATAGCAGTAGACAATTTCTTACAGTCCTGATTCAGATCATGCTGCATCTCAACTATTTTCAGCCTAGGTATATAGCCAAAACTGATTGGCAGGGAGTCTTTCCAAGCCTTACCCGGAGATGCCAGATACCAAATGTGGAATCTTTGACACGCTATTTACCAGTGAGTTAGAAGTCTTTATGTTTGGTATTAAGAAAGAGGTGATTGATGCCTTCATCTTTAAGGTAGACTTAGCAAGTTAAGCCCAATTTGTTTCACCTAGGATAAATCTGTAGGTGAACTTTGCTTCTGATCTATCTGTAGGGGAATTCCAAGAATGTGCTGTTTTCCTTATGGCGGAAGTCTAACATTTCCCATCCGGAAATAGGTTCTCTGCCATGAACAATAGAATGTTTCATAAATAAACAGAATAAATTCTGCCTAGATTTCATGACCTTTGCCTCAAAAGTGGCAAAGCGGACCAGTTAATTTTTCTAAAATGATGGGCTAGTTGTGTACCAATAACGCTTTTGTATGTGATAGAGTAGACAAACCTTAACCTTTAGCAACAGACCGGTGGGCCATTCCCTTCTACCTCTAACACACATGCAAAAGCTAAAGACTAAATCAGTTTAAGCACACACACATTTTTTCCTTGATGGTAATCTGAGGAACTATGAACTATGCCACCATTGAATAATTTGCTGTTAAGAAGGATTCAGAGAATATCCCATGCTGCCAGCATGAAAATTTCACCAAAACGATCTGATTCTGTCAAGTCTAAGTCTTTGTGACCCTCCTCCTCCTCCTCCTCCTCCTCCATACAGTAAGTTATTCTTCTCTTTGTGTCTTTTGTACAGAAAGAAATAAAAACTCAGTATAACAGCGGACAAGCTTCCTGTGAATTGATAGCACTGAAGACTGAAGGTACAGATAGTTATTAATTATTTTGATGTGCTTCCATTTGAAAAATCACCGAAGTTTTGTAGAACTAGGGGCTTTACATAGAAAGTTCTTATTATTTTCGGAGATGAATTCATGTGGAGTAATATGAGAATCTGCTCTTGATGGATATAATTGTTGAGCAGAGTACATAGCTTTCTCCCCCTCCTAACTCATTCAATTTGATGAAAGAAAAATTGTTCTCAAAGGAGAAGAGGATTTTGGTAAAATTGTCATGGATAATGCAAGTGTCATATTGTTGTTTTTATTCAGTTATGAGGTAGCTAAAGATCTGTGTATATCATCCAATCTTCTCTCCAATGGTCTGCTGTATCTATGGCTTCCCACACTTCAGTTAAATCCTAAGGAAAAATATCAAAAGGGAACTCTTTCATGGGCTTTTTTAGCCGTGATGCTATTTTAGTGCTAACAGGAGTTCTGCCTTTTAGCAACTATTAGAAGACTTCTTCCTTAGAGAAATTTGGAGAAATTGTCCACCCAACTTCTCTGCCAGAAATTGATAGGAGAATTTTAAAATGTAATCTGTGCCTAGTAGGTCAGCCAACCACTGTGCAGCTGTGGTGCTATGAATAGTTACTGGTTACATCTTTGAGTTTCTGATATACACTGAATATGTAGATATATTGTACAGTATATGATCAAGCATAGCTCCTTCTGCAAAGTATGGAAAGTATGGAGTAAACTGGGCTTTTATAAATCAGCATATTATATCCAAATATATAGGCCTTCAAATATACTGCTCAAAAAAATAAAGGGAACAGAAAATAAGACATCCTACTATTAAATACAGTACATTGTGTTGTTTAAGTGTTCCCTTTATTTTTTTGAGCAGTATGTATTATGCCCTCAAATATCCTCTTCCCATGTTAAAAAGTAGAAGAGTGGAGATGGCATTGAGCCTATATCCCTGCTTTTCCCCATTCTTCCTCCCACAAAAGCCTTATTAGATCCTCAACTCAGCATGGAGGAGTTGCAGAATAAAAGTGGTGACGAGAGTCTACCAACTCTTCCTCCCTAAATATGTTTCTCTTGCATGGACCTTCTTCACAGATAAAGGACTGTGTTGTAGAGTTGTAGAACTGAAGCTATTATGCATAAACATTTATTGAGATACCAAGGAGTCTCATATCCTTAGCATGAAGGGAATGTCAGCTCTCTTTTACTGTATATCAAGAAATACAGGGTTACTGTCTTACTTCAGAAGGGATTTAGGGAATACTAGACAACCTATGACCTTGGGTCATATTTCCTTATCCAAACAGAGAAACAGACTGACCAAGGGCAGGCAAAACAACAACAGTGGGAATGAGAGTGACTTCTGATTTCCTGCTGGCTTCCCTATTGAGTTTCCTTGTGGGAATCTGACAGGGAGCATCAGAAATCTCCCTTCCTTTACCTTACCTTCCCTGCCCATGGGATGGGGGAAGAACAAGGCATTGTGAGATTGGCTGGAAAACTGTCATGAAACTTTGAAAATGAAGATCACAGAACTGCAATAGCAGCAATCCGTGGCACTGAAATAGCCACAGCTTTCCCACGTATCATTCCCTCGGGAATCATGTCCTGGATTTTGGATGCATTCTGTAAGCTAGTCCATTTAATGTACTTGGTTCAAAAGTTGTTTCCCTGTGATGCACCATTTTCCCCAGTTAAAGGCCATTACGAGAGATTTAATAATATACAACCAGAATAATGACTGGCTGATACCTGATGGATATAAAGCATTCATTTCTAATTTGATAAGAGATTTTACCAAAATAAATTTTGTTCAAGCCACCTTTGCTCCACATAATGTAGATAGCTCATTGTGCTGTGCCCCTGTACCCTCACCCATTATCTAAAGATGCCTCAAAGATTCACAAAGTCATTCATGGCTCTTGACATAGCATCTGGAAATTGTAATCATAATAAAACATCTCCCTCTGTGTCAACAGCCTATAAAAAAATAAAGGTAATGTAGGAGCCTTTGGTTCTTTGCTACACGTGAACCACGTGGCGTCCAGCATAATAAATATGTATTTGAGTAGAAACAAATAATGGCATTATGTAATATGTCAAGACTTGGCAATCATCTTCTCCTTAATGTTCCTGACTAGTCATGCACTCTCATCTCTGCAAACAAGTTGTTACTATTTAAAATGTAGGTTTTTCAGACCTAGTGACATATCAACTCCAAAGTTATTAGTTTAAACCTCTTCAAGTTGCTGAGAAAACCTTAGGCAACTATTGATTCTTTATTTAGTTCATCAAGCTGTGTATGAAGGGGCTTTGACTTTTTCCTTTTCTTATATTCTCCTTTCCCACTTTGCTCCGGTATTGCTTTTGTTGCACTTATAATTCACAGGTTCAAAGAAATCAAATTCTACCCTAAATTCCGGGGAAATATCTGGCACGGAATGGCCTATCTTATACCAAGTGCAGTGTTAAACATTTTGCATATAAATAGCTCTGCAAACTAGATATCCCAGGCTTGCATAAGGCATTCGCAGAAGCTGAGAGATAGCTTGTATATTTTCATGAGCTTGATGGCGACTTAAGAAAGACTTTGTCCTAATATGGACACAGAAATGTGGATCTTGTGGAAAGCAGATGGACTCCATCTATAGTAAGCTGAGTGTAGAACTGATTTGTTGTGATCCAGAAAATGAGGCATGCATAGGAGAGTGGCATATATTAACCCCCTTCTTAAAGAGTGGGACATAGCCTAATAGAGCCTCTTCCGTAGCATGCTATTTACAACGTAACCGTAAGGTTCCAACAATGACTGGCGCACCTGTCTGAAGGTAACAAAAATTAGTAACAGCAGCCGGATATCCTTAAAAATACAGGTAGTCCTCGACTTACGACAGTTCATTTAGTGACCCTTTGAAGTTACTATAGCACTGAAAAAAGTGACTTACGGCCATTTTTCACACTTATGGCCGTTGCCGCATCCCCATGGCCATGTGATTTACATTAGGGTGTTTGACAACTGACCCACATTTATGATGGTTACAGTGTCCTGGAGTCATGTGATCACCTTTGGCAACCTTCTGACAAGCAAAGTCAATGGGGAAACCAAATCCACTTAACAACTGTGTTACTAATTTCACAACTGCAGTGATTTGCTTAACAAATGTGGCAAGAAAAGTCATAAAAGGAGGCAAAACTACACTTAGCAACATCAATTTTGGGCTCAGTTGTGGTCGTAAGATAAGGACTACCTGTAGTCTCATGTGTATCCTAAATTTGATTTTGATGTAAACTCCGTTTGAGAAAATGATTTCATGTGAGCTCATGGGTAGGATATTAATCCAGGATTATGTGTGACCATGATTGTAACCTGTTCTGGTATTTCTTATCATAGGTTTAATTATTGACTTTAGTTACATTATTCAGAATAAGGATAAAACTTCTCAGTGCTCAAAAGCTTGGGCAGGTGGGCTGGCTGAAAATTCCCTAGATATTTCCAACCCAATCAATCACTGGAGGAAATAAGCAACCTTTGGGAGAGGTGAGCTTCCAACAGGGATTAAAAAATTGGGAGGGATTCAAAGACGTGCTCAGAGAACCATTGCAGAACATGTTGATACAGTTAAATAATTTTAGGTTCTGGAGTGGTTTTTATGCCTTCCCTGCCTTACTAGCAACATGTACTAATGCTCGAGTGTTCTATCAAGTGTGCTGTATTGAGGGGCCGTTCTAATCACTTTGTTGAGTGGGATCCAAAGTTATTGCAAAAACTTAGCAGAGTTCTTACAGCTACTTTGGGGAGGAGGTGAGGGTAGAAGTTGAGGAAAATGCTGAACCTGTTACTCCAAGTTGCACTTCTACACGCAGGAAATGTCAGTCTGCAGGCAACACACTGCCATTTGTTAAAACAAGCCAAGGCTTTAGGGATTCAGGATCACAAATCTACTTGGGAGGAGCGGTCTTTCCCCTCCCCACCCCCTATCTAAAGTAGATTTTTCTGGGTACATAAAAGAGTGCTTGGATAGGAGAAAACAGATTCTTCCACATTCTGCTGACAAATGGATTGCCATCGGCTGAAGCATGTAATAGAATTATATTCAATATTTCTTTCTAGCTCTTTATTTATTTATTTATTTAGTTATATTTATATACCGCCCTATTCCCTGAGGACTCAGGGCGGTTTACAGGGAATTAAAAATCCAAAATACAAAAATTAAGAACCAAATTAAAAAATATTAAATTGACCCTGTAGTCAATTAAAAAGAACCCCAAATTAAAATTTCTCCTCAGTCTGGGCCCGAGAGCTCGAAGAGCCAGGTCTTCAGGCCCCGGCGGAATGATCGGAGGTCGGGAGCAGTCCTCAGCTCCACCGGCAGCTGGTTCCAGAGGGCAGGCACCCCCACTGAGAAGGCCCTATCCCTGGGTGTCACCCGCCGGCAATCTCTTACCGGCGGGACCCTGAGCAGACCCTCCCTGTGGGAGCGCACTGGGCGAAGGGCGTTTGATGACGGCAGCAGGTGTTCCCTCAAATACCCCGGACCCAGGCCATGTAGGGCTTTATAGGTGATAACCAGCACCTTGAATTTCACCCGGAGGGCAACCGGAAGCCAATGCAGCTCGCGGAGTAGAGGTGTTACATGGGAGTATCGGGAGACCCCCATTACAACTCGCGCGGCCGCATTCTGCACCAGTTGAGCTATAATATATACATCCATACAGTGTTGTTGCTCTCATAGAGTATGAATGTTTATAATTGCAATATAAACAAGTATTTTTTCACTAGTTCATAGTGTAAGTCAGGGGTAGGCAACCTTGGCTCTTTTATGACTCGTGGACTTCAACTCCCAGAACTCCTGAGCCAGGAGTTGAAGTCCACGAGTCATAAAAGAGCCAAAGTTGCCTACCCCTGGTGTAAGTAAATGACAGTGCATGTGACTTACACGTTATACTACACCTATCTTTTGCTCTAAAACAAATCTCTTTTAAACAAATATGGCTTTCCCAACAAAGAAACAATACCAAATTGCAATTGTTTAAATGAACAGCATTTAGCACTTATTACAGCTCAGCCAGGTTCCTTATATAGTGGTGAATAATAAAAAGGACTGTACCGAACAAGATTTTGTGTTCATTTATAAATCTTGATTGGTTTCATCTGGGATTTTAAAGAATCTCATTTTAAGCCACCATGGTTTTAGGTCAGAAATGGTACTCAGGACAGAATTCTATATTCAAGGGCATCAGTTGATTTGATGAAAGACTTATCAATATCTATAGCTCATTCTTTACTTATTCCTTCTGAATTATTTGGGAAGTTTTAATCCCTGGCAAGATGCATGGGAATCCAAGTTTATGCAACCCTCTCCCTATGTTCTGTGCTGCAATATAACATTAATAAGCCCTCATTAACCGCATGACAGATCAATATTCCTATCTGTCACTGATTGCAAATGGTATGAGTAGCTTGTTTCAAGGTCCTCCGGCAAATCATGCATGTACAGAAATGAACATTTGCTACTTTCAGTTTATATCTGATACTTTTGACAGGCTGTTCTAGAGGGACCCTAGACATTGTGTGTGATTGAACAAGCCGTCTTGCTAGCAGTGTCAGATATCCCAGAAGCTTCTTCAGAAATTCATGTTCTTCTGTACAGGAAGTCCTCAACTTACCACAGTGTGTTTAGTGACCGTTCGAAGTTAGAATCGCACTGAAAAAAGTGACTTGTGACTGTTTTTTCACACTTATGATCGTTGTGACATCCCCATGGCCACGTGATCAAAATTCAGACATTTGGCAACTGGCTCATATTTATGACGGCTGCAGTGTCCCAGGGTCATGGGATCACCTTTTGCAACTTTCTGACAAGCAAAGTCAATGGGGGAAGCCAGATTTGTTTAATAACTGTTTTACTAACTTAACAACTGCAGTGAATAGTTTAATGAAGAGAAGGGTGAGGGGTGACATGATAGCAGTGTTCCAATATCTCAGGGGCCGCCACAAAGAAGAGGGAGTCAAGCTATTCTCCAAAGCACCTGAAGGCAGGGCAAGAAGCAACGGATGGAAACTAACCAAAGAGAGAAGCAACCTAGAACTAAGGAGAAACTTCCTGACAGTTAGAACAATTAACCAGTGGAACAACCTGCCTCCAGAAGTGGTGAATGCTCCAACACTGGAAGTTTTTAAGAAGAGACTGGACAGCCATTTGCCTGAAATGGTATAAGGTTTCCTGCCTGAGCAGGGGGTTGGACTAGATGACCTCCAAGGTCCCTTCCAACTTTATTATTATTACTATTACTATTACTATTATTATTATTATTATTATTATTATTATTATTATTATTATTATTATTGTTGTTGTTGTTGTTGTTGTTGTTGTTATTGTTGTTGTTGTTGTTATTATTATTATTATTATTATAAGAACTGTGGCAAGAAAGATTTTAAAATTGGGCAAAACTTACTTAATAAATGTCTTACTTAGCAACAGAATTTTGGGGGTCAATTGTGATAGTAAACCAACGACTACCTGCATTTATAGATTATGTAGTATCTGTTCCCAGAAACCCTTTGGATAACAAACTGGGCTTTTATAACAATGTTGGGGGAAAAAACAATAGCGCAACAACCAAGATAGGGAAAGGGAAAAGAAAGCCACTTATATGTAATTCTTCTTTTCTTCCTTCTCCTTGAACAAGCCAACACAGATTGTTTGCACAATGAAGCAGAAAAAAGGAAGGCTGCAATGCTGGAGAAGCAGATGGATGAGATCACAAGGCTCCAGCAAGAACAGCAGGAAGAGGAAGATTGTCTGAAGGAAGTTCACCATGGTGAGACTCACAGACTTAGCCAGGACAATCAACTCCAGGTTAGAACTGCCTTAACCTGCCCTTTCAATATGCATCTAATTAGGTGTTCATGTACATATCCTTTTGGTTTGGGATTTAGTTTCCTTCTGTTTTCTGCAGTAATCAGATGCAGATAAGCTCCCAATACATTCCTTGGGGGCACCGTACAAATACAGGATTTATATGGCTCCCCTTTTTGTGTCATCTGAGTAGAGTACTTTTATACTCGAAGATGAACAACCTTGTTATATTACTTCAGCTGGCTTAAATTCACTGTTTTTAAAGACCACATGTATGAACTCACTGGGGATCATTTAAAAAAACACAACACAAATAAAAATGTTCACTTCTCCCGGTACATGGGAAACCTCACCGATTTCACAAGTGCTTATTTCCTTTCCTGCTATTTCCCATTTTCTCACTCTTTATGGAGAGTGATACTGCAAGAGGAATCTCTGTGGGTTTGCCCAAAGTTGGGGAAAGTTTACCTACTTCCTTTTTTTCTACTTCAGCTGAAGCTGTTCAAACTGCACCGAGATACTGTTGCTTAGGTAAATATGGAGACAAAGTTAACGGCTGTATTATTTATTTTATTTATTTTATTTTTATTTTAATCCCATTTATATCCCGCCCTTCTCCGAAGACTCAGGGCGGCTTACAATTTAAAGCACAAATCAATGTGCTTAGCAATAGCCTTCATTCTATGTATATGCCTGCTTATTAGGGCTTTCGGGGGGGCCCCAAGCGGCATTATTACAAAGTCAGCTTATTGCCCCCAACAATCTGGGTCCTCATTTTACCTACCTCAGAAGGATGGAAGGCTGAGTCAACCTTGAGCCTGGTGGGACTCGAACCTGCACTAATTGCAGGCAGCTGGTGTTACTTAAGGAGGCATTAGTCTACTGCTCCACCAAGGCTCTTATTTGGCTCCTGTGTCAGTAAACCATGGGGCAGTTTCTGCTAATGGTAACTACCAGAAGCTTATTTACAATACCTAACACCAAAGAGTTGTGAGATATGAGTATCATTACTGAAAGTGAACTATAGTACGTATTTCTACCTAAAGCATCATATGTGGACAACAGGACTTATACAAAGCTAGGATCCAAATTCTGCCACACTATGACAGGAACAAATAACCTCAGCAATGACATCAGCAGATGACAAACCTGTATTCATTTATTCTTTTACACATGGAGAGTTGCCAGTTTGCCTTGTATTGAACCAGGTGGAGCCCTGCTGAGAAATGATATAATATCTTACATTGGAAGTGAATGTGTATTTATTGGTCATCAAAAATCGCAATATCCTGAAAGCAAGGTAGAACATTTCAGCTTTCCAGGACACTCTAGGTAGCTGTACTTCTATAAAGGAATTATTTTATTTCAAAACAACTAAAATCTATAAAGAGATTCAACTATATTTCCTCTGAATTGGATAGAACAGAAATGCTTACAAAAAATTACCTGTGTAAATCTGCTCACCAACATGAATAAACGTATCATACTAAAACACCCAAATAAACCACCCAAGAAAGCTACTGTCAAAAAATGGATAATTACCACATGCTCCATAATGTCATGTTACATCAAATTCATTTATGGCTGTCATATCATATGGATTAATTGCGCTAGCTTGATATAAGAAAATTCAGCTGACATGTCAAACCAATACACCACCCATCTGCTTCATTGTCTGCCAAAGGATGTTAATGACAAAGCATAAACTCTGCTACTGTATTCCTTCTCACTAGTATTTGATAATGCAAGTAACCATATATATCACAGCTTTAATAGAAAGGAAAATAAATGATCTTGAGAGATTGTCATCATATATAGAGTTCTGATTAATTTCAGTAGTGCATTTCTGTAAAAAAAAAAACTTTGGGGGCACCAGAGACCAGTTCCATGTAGAGAGGTTTTTCCATGGACCGGAGGGGATATAGATTTGCATGCTGCTTGCAGCCCACACATGGGGCTTCACTGGTTTGCACAGACTGGTTTCTGGCATGCCATGTAAAATTACCTTAGACTAAAACAGGGGTGTCAAAGTGCCGGCCTGCAGGCCGGGTGCATCATGCCGAAACCATGGCCACCCCATTGCTGGCAATGGAAAAAAAGTCACACTACATCACAATATGTCACATGATGTTGCGAGTTTGACACCCCTGGACTAGAATCTCCTTAATAGCCACAGATAGTTGGTTGACTGTGGATATGAACTAAACTCTAATTAATCTATCATTTCTCATCCATCAAGTCTGTTTCTTTAACTCTAGGCTATACTGCTTTGTTAATAATTAACAATTTTCCACAATAAAAACTCTTTGAAACTGATTCTTTTTTGGCATGGTATTTCCATCACCCCCACCCATACTTTAAAAGCCTACCAAATCTGTTTGATCTGACGTTCAAGTGGAAGAATGCTTCTAACATCCTCAGTCTCTAGTCAAAATTCTATGCAAATGTATTCAGATGCAGATTCTTTAGGGTTTATTTATTTATTATTTATTAATTCAATTTGTATACTGCCCTATTCCCGAAGGACTCAGGGCAGTTTACAGGGCAAAATTTAAAAACAATACAATATAAAATTAAGTTAAAATTAAATTAAATTAAATATGGCCCCAAGAATTAAAATCCCAATTTAAAATCATTAAAACCCCTCAGTCCAGTCCTGATAGCTCAAAGAGCCAGGTTTTTAGGTCCCGGCGAAACGAACGAAGGTCAGGGCAATCCGGAGTTCCATTGGCAATTGGTTCCATAGGGTGGGCGTGCCCACAGAGAACGCCCTCCCCCTGGGGACCGCCAGTCGACAATCCTTGACCGGCGGTACCCTGAGGAGGCCCTCCCTGTGGGAGCGCACAGGATGATGGGAAATTGATGCTGGCAGCAGATGCTCCCTCAGATAATCCGGGCCCATGCCATTTAGGGCTTTATAGGTCATCACCAGCACCTTGAATCTCACCCGGAGGGCAACTGGAAGCCAATGCAACTCGCGGAGAAGAGGTGTTACATGGGAGTATCGGGAAACTCCCATCACAACTCACGCGGCTGCATTCTGCACCAGCTGAAGCCTCCGTGTGGTCCTCAAGGGCAGCCCCATGTAAAGAGCATTGCAGTAGTCTAGCCGGGAGGTCATGAGCGCATGGGTGACTGTGCGTAGGGCATCTCGGTCCAAATAGGACCGCAACTGGCGCACCAGGTGAACCTGGGCAAAAGCCCCCCTGGTCACGGCTCCTATATGATCTTCCAAACTGAGCCGTGAATCCAGGAGGAGACCCAAGTTGCGAGCCCTATCAACGGGGGTTATCCATAAAACTGCATAAAATAAAAATGCTAATCTGGCCATTCCCATTTCAGTCAACTGGGGATTTGGGAGTGGTAATCTAGAAGAGACAATTTGACGGAAACTGCTCAAAATTCTTTTCGGATGATTATAATGCAGCATGTGTTATGATAATAGTGTATTTTTATTTATCTACAGCTTAACCTTTTATAGTTTTCCCTCCTTTAGGTAGAGAAGGAGGACTTGCAGCATAAACAATTTTCTGAAAAATATGATATGCTGAAGAGAGAACAGGAGGAAACACTGCAAAGTAAGAGTCTGAAACATGCTTATGGTATTCGTGACATTTCTTCTGCTTCTGACATTTTTTAACAAAGCATCAATGTATGCCGCCCTGTATTATATATAAAAAAGGCAGAACTAATCATCATCATCATCTTCCAGATTATTATTATTATCCAGAGTCTGTGGCAAGTCTCTGTCATTAAAGATGAAGGCTGGGAATGATATAACTATGGCTCCCCACATCTAGACAGCACCACATTTTATTTATTTATTTAAAACATTTATATACCCACCCCTCTTACAAACAACCCTGGTCACCTCTCGATCAAAAGTTCAAACAGCATAAAAATCATAGTAAACTCTAAAACTAAACATATTAAAACATCAGTAGAGTCATTGACTGAGCTGGGTGGCCATAGAAATTGAACAAATAAATAAGCAAAAAATAAAAAAAAACAATAAAAACCTGACACCAAGTCAAACTTCTAATGTGCAGTTACCTATTCTTATCACTTTGGGGGGAAAGCTGGATCTTCAGAGCTTTATGGAGGGCAGAGGCCTATCAAAGTTCAGAGGCGAGGGTTCCTTAGGGCAGGGGTTGTCCTAGAAAAGACACCCATCAGATGGCAATATTTTAAAAAG
This sequence comes from Vipera berus, assembly GCF_964194415.1. Lineage (NCBI taxonomy): Eukaryota > Metazoa > Chordata > Lepidosauria > Squamata > Viperidae > Vipera > Vipera berus. Next base: position 208,512,249 of record NC_138203.1, on the reverse strand, counting down.
GGAGTAGGAGATTGCTCACCTTATCTGACCCGGTATGAGGCGTAGATGTCCTTTGGGGCTTCCCAGAGACATTGAGGATCGCTGCCTTGCCGTTTAATACTTTGTTTGAATGACAGATCTTTAGAAGAACAAGCTTCTGTTTACATATACGGTACCTGTTGATAATAATACAGATGCTATTGCTTTTCTTGATGGGCTTAGTTCTGGTGCTCTGACCCTCCTATAGCGAGGTTCCCAAGTTGTCCATTGGATCTACTGCCTCTCAGTGCTTTCCTTTTGGGTCCTACCCATCACAGATAGTTGCCCTTTATGAACAGCAGAATTCACAAGCCTGTTTCTCCAGTTTTGTGGGAAGGATGCCAAAAGAGGAAAGATGGCTGAGTAACCAAAGCATAAGTAATAACCACAGAAGCTCAGCAAGAAATAGCAGGAAGAATGCAACCTTTATGAGCACAATTTTTAACGTCTTGAGCACTTATCACCTCTAAAAAAGCTTTAGTCATAATTTTGCTATAAAGAAAGAGATGCCTACAGATTTCTCTAGAAATTGGTGATGCTTGCAGGAGACCCTTTGCTCATCACTGGTGTGACATATTCCCAAACCAATTTGCCATTATTCAGTTCTTGTTCTCTATAGATAGTCCACATTCACTTGAGATGCGCAATACTTTAATAAGTGGCTCATCCTATTTTTCAGTGCCTTCTGGCTCTTTGTCCATACAATTTCCTATGCTCCGTTTGCTTACTCCATCTGCCTCCTGTATGTGACTCAAGATGAGCGATTTGCCAATCACTACATCTAAAGCAGACATGTCAAACACAAGGCCCGGGGGCCGGATCAGGCCCGCGAAGTGGTTTCATGTGGCCCGCGAAGCCATCCTGGAAACAGTGAGGGAACGGCCCCCACTGCCTTGGCCCTGGCCCAGAGACCCTCCTTCTGCCAGAGACCCTCAGATCTATCCCACTCCTGCCCAGGCCCCCATAGGCACCCTTGATGCGAACGATGTAGAGCTGGCCATGCCCACCCAGTAGGTCATATGCACTCTAGCCACGCCCACCCAGTAGGCCACGCCCACCCAGGCCATACCCATCCGGCCCCTTGAGGGCAACCGCAATGCTGATGCGGCCCTCAATGAAATTGAGTTTGACACCCCTGATCTAAAGAAACCATGAGGACATCAAAATGGAGCTTGTGCTTTCTCTTGTTTGGACTACCCATTTGGTCTTTCTCTTGCAGAACTCCAGAAAACACATGATCAAGAGAAGCTGTTTCTAACCGAATCCTACCAAAAAACTCAGGCATCTTTGCAGGTACCAGTTTCTCTGCTTCAGGGAAACAGAAAGGGTCAAGATTCAATACAACGGGTCAAGATAGCAGCAAAAAAAGGCTATCCTTACCTCACCCCATCCCCAGCCTAGCTCTATAACACAGTGGCAAGTATGAATGTGCATATATAAATTGCTACCAGTAAGTAGTCCTCAGTGAACAACCGTTTGTTTAGTGACCATTCGAAATTAGGGCAGCACCGAACAAGGAGGTTTACCACCTATCCTTGAGGTTGCATCCCTCACAGTGTCCCTGCAGTCACATGATTGTGATTCAGGCATTTACTGACTCACAGTTATCAGGGTCCCAGCATCCTGCAGTCACGTGATCGCCATTGGCAATCTTCACTGCTGGGTTCTAACCAGTAAAGTCAGTGGGGAAGCCAGCAGGAAGTTGCAAATGTTGATCATGTGACATCACACTTAATGGTAGTGAGGGATTCACCTAATGACCTCAACCCGAACTGCCAATCATAATTAGATTAGATTCCCCAGTTCTAATTATTGTAGTTAACTGAGGATAGTATATGTTTGGGTGCTTTGTGTGTGTAAATGTGCTATGAAGATTTGCATTTGTGGAATGATTTGGAAGGAGGGGTGGCATTGGTGCCTCTTAAGTGCATTCCTGTCCATATAGATAGCCCTTGCTTCTCCAACTGTCTAAATTAGCAACCATTCAAAGTTATGAAGATAGGAAAAAACAGCTTTGCAACCAATATTTGCATTTACAATCATTGCAGTAATCCCATGGTCATGTGATCACCATTTGGACACATTGCAACCAATGTTGCATGTCCCATGGTTATCTGATCACTATTTGCATGCTTCCCTGCTCACTTCTGAGAACACAGAAGTAACACTGTAAGTTGCAGTCATGTGATGCATCGATTTTGAACTCTGTTTAAAACAAAGTACATGGTTGGCATTCTTGAATGCATGACAACTGAAAAATGTGTTGCTAAAAATTGAAATACGGCCTCAGAAGATTATTGTTAATAGCAGAACTGACAGACTTGACAAATCAAATTTTGCCTAAATAACTGTGTAAACTTCTAATGTATTATTAAATATATTACTTTTAAAGCAATCACCTATCTGCCATGACAAAGAAAGGAGCCATCGTGCCATTAAAGTTGCCTGTTGGTAATTACGAGACAGAATTCAGTAAATCATAGCAAAGTATAATTGTCTAATAATAATAAAACTTCGATCTCTGTTTTCATCTGCATTGTTCTACCTGATACCTTCCCAATGTGCCTCCTTACTCTGGTTGGTAATTATGGAATTGTACTTTTGTACTTTTAGAGGACACAGTGTTGGGGGATATAAATTGCATCATTCTAATATATATTGCACTTTGAGGAATTGGTGACCATGAAGCTAGCTATAGGAGTGTGGAGGTAGAAAAATATTGCTATTCTGTTGTTTGGAAACAACAACATCCTAATTAATGGCCTATGGCATCTTCCAGAGTCTTCTGCTCATAATAAAAAAGAAACTGGGAGGTCTTGTGACATCACAACAATGGATGGATGATGCTATAATATCAATGTCCCAAAACAGTAATGTGTTGGTATAGCATTCCGACTGCTATAGCTTCTGTAACAGAAATGGCAAAAGGAGGTTTTGCCCCAAATTATCAAGGTTCTGAGGTTCTGATAAATAAAAAGAGGTAGCTAGTGCTGAAATCTACTCATTCCAATACCATGCACTGAGTGTGGAGAGCAGGGAAAATCCAATGAAAGTCATAAAGTAAGACTAATTTGATCTATCTCATCTTTCTGCTCCAGGAAACCATTGACAAGCTGACTTCCCAGCTGAAGGCCTTTCAGGAGAAAATGAAACGGGTAGAAGAGTCAATTCTGAGCAGAGATTATAAAAAGCACATTCAGGTGACTTTACACTTGGTGGGATGTCTTGATCTGTTTATTTAAAGAGAGTGAATAAGAGAGTCTAAAAAGCAGGGTCTTCTGAACATCCCAAAACAAAATCACAATAAAAAAGTTGATGGAAGGTACTCAAATGCTTTTGCTTTCAGCAGCCATTCTGCGCTGTCAGGTCATAAGAACAATTATTTTTCCCAATTCCTTTTGCTGCTTGGTTTAGTGGGCTTGAAACAGTTTACAACTGTTGACTAAATAATGTGGGTCATAAAGCATAATATCATATGATCATACCACTTAGCAATGGTAAACCCTGCAGTCCTTTTTGCTATTGTCATTAAATAAAAATAGTGGGTTGTTAAGCAAATATTTCCTCCCAATTTCCTACCAGCTTCCCACAAACAAACTTGTCAAGTTCCTAGATCGCAATTACCTGTCCGCAAGGTGTTGGGATGGCCAGAATTTCAAGGAACAATCATAACCACCATTCATGCAGTGCCACTGTAACTTCAAATAGTTGCTGAATGAGTGATCATTAAACAAGGACCCCTGCTCTCATTCTCTCCTGCCAAAGACTTAGGTCAGGGGTGTCAAACTGCCAGCTTGCAGGCCAGATGCATCATAGCAAAACCGCGCCCATCCCATTGCCAGCATTGGAAAAAAAGTCGCTGTACGTCACGACACGTCACGTGACTTGCGAGTTTGACGCCCCTGGCTTAGGTGAAGTGGGGATCATCTGGATCTCTGTGGGAATCTCATCCCAGAGGACAAGGGCAGAGACGTGCACTTCCAGGGTCCTTACAGATGATAATAAAAGGAAACTGGAGGGTGCCAATCCTGCAGGATTGAATCAGCTGAGCAGATATTGTGGGAAACAGCCTCAAGTAACCAGGTCCTAGGCTACGTAAGGCTTTATAGGAAGGAACCAACTCCTTGAATCACACCTGGAAGCAAATTGTCAACTGGTACAGGTCACAGAGCAAAGGTTTTTTTACAGGGACCAACCAAGGCATGCCCATTCCTGCTCTGGACTAGTTGAAGCTTAATGTCTTGTTTTGCTAGCTATTTTGACAACTTATACTAGAAAAAGAGAACATAGCCCCTACAAATGAATGCATTTCTCCCTTTTTTAAAATAAAAATCTTTAAAGGACTATGGGACCCCCAGCCAGTTCTGGGAGCAAGAACTAGAGAGTCTACATTTTGTCATTGAGATGAAGAATGAACGCATCCACAGCTTGGACAAGAAGCTGCTGAACCTGGAAATAGTGGTGGGTTACTTGTATCAATTCTAAGTGTAACTGAAAAGACTAATAAAAGAGCTGTAGTGTGCTTAAAAAGAGAGAGCGAGAATCGCCTTTTCTAATTTTGTGCCACTGGATACTGTGGAATAAAAAGATAGGAATATAGACAACTGCCTTATTTTAAGGGTCCTTACAAATGACCATTTTGTTTCATGACCCAAGTCATCTAATCTCACTACTAAAATGAAGAATGACTTGAGAAGGATGCAATAGGAATGGGCATTTTCACCTGTTTATGTATATGCACTGTTCCCAGTGAATTGCCAGTCCATCAGTTTCTTCTTCCTGGCCATTAGATAAGCATAGAAATATCTGAACCAGTCAGTAGTCATGTACCAGCCTAAGTAGGGATGCCTTATCCCACTCCTCTGATTTGTGGGGAAGTACAACAAAGCCCTTCCTTCTATTCTCCAGAATGAACAAGAAACTGTGAAGCCTTTTATCAACTGGCCATATTAGGATCCCTTTATGCAAACCTTAAGGGACGCGGTGGCTCAGTGGGTTAGGACACTGAGCTTGTCGATCAGAAGGTCGGCAGTTTGGCGGGTCGAATCCCAAGTGCCGCGTAGCAGAGTGAGCGCCTGTTACTCGTCCCAGCTTCTGCCAACCTAGCAGTTCGAAAGCACGTAAAAATGCAAGTAGAAAAATAGGGACCACTACGGTGGGGAGGTAACAGCGTTCCGTGCGCCTTTGGCGTCTAGTCATGCCGGCCACATGACCACGGAGACGTCCTCGGAGAAGCGCTGGCTCTTCAGCTTTGAAACGGAGATGAGCACCGGCCCCTAGAGTTGAAAACGACTAGCACGCATGTGCGGGGGAACCTTTACCTTTACCTTATGCAAACCTGCCATCCCCTCCTTGCCTTGGGGGAATAGCAGAAGCAGGGAGGTGGAATCTGGTCTCCTCCTACAGCTTCCTAGGCTGCCCTTTGCAAGACAAGGCTATGATTCACTTCCACTTTGACAGTGGTACTTGTTTCCATTTTGCACAAAACTTCCCAAGTGCAAGAGTAGGAAGGAGGGACCAGGTGACAGGGTAAGCATCGAGTGATTATGTTGACGGATCACTAGGATTCTCAGTTCTCTTTGGGAGCAGATCCATGTAGAACTCAAGGTTACATCACTGATAATACTGAATATGTTTTATTTATATTGGTAAGGATTCTTCAGGGTTATGAAGAGGTATTTTTCAGCCCTAATTGGAGCTGCTGGGAATTGGGAACTATATCTGGAAACTTTGACCTTCCCTACAAATCATGTGCTTTTTCATAAAGTTACATGCTAATGTTTGGAGTTGTAATCCAAGACTTTTGGAAGGTGCATTTCAGCATGGAAAATACTTACAACCAGTAATGTTCTTCTATTTCCTACAAAGGGCAAATGATTCCCAACTCTCTGCAGATATGAGGGCAGAGATCAGAATTTTATTAGTGCACTTAATCTACCGTTACCAGGATGCAAATATGTTTGGGATGATCACATTCCCATAAAGTTCTGCGGCTTGCTACTTTGTCTTTGTCTGACTGTGACCTTCTTGCATGGTATACCTTTGTTGTATTTGAGGGTTGTTCACCCTACCTGTATTCTTTTAGATGGAGTCAAACTTATTACTTGAAGAGAAAATTAAAATTCTACAACAGGAAAATGAAGATCTCCAAGTACGGATGCAGAACCACATGACAGTGACAAGGTGGTGTCTTCACTACAGTGACAATCCTTAAAAGATTTTATTTTATTTATTTATTAGATTATCTCCCCTTTAATACTTTATAAATAACTCAAGGATCCCATTTTCCCCACAACAAAAAACCTATGAAGTGGGTGGGGGCCAAAGAGAGTGTTTGCCTCAAAGTCACTCAGCCAGCTTTTATGCCTAAGGCAGAACTAGAACTCAGTCACCTAGTTTTTAATCTGGTGCTTTAATCATTAGACCCAAATTAGCTCTCATTCAAAAATGATTCCTGTTTGATCAATTTTCTGTGTCAGTGTAATCTGATGACTATGGGAAATGTTTTTATTCAACAAAGTCTCATGGCTATTGCACTTAGTAGCATTACAAACATGTGAAGAATTACTAAATTCTTGGGCAATATTTTTTTTAAAAAAAATCTTTATTTTTAAGAATGTATTACGGTATATGTCCTTTTCTCCCTAGTCAGTAATTTCTCCCAGTAAAGTTGGGTGAGTGTTTTGTGGCTTCCATATGTTTTTAAACTGCAATCTTCTATTATTCCTCCCAACTGATAGACTAGCACAGGGGTAGGCAACCTTGGCTCTTTTATAACTCGTGGACTTCAACTCCCAGAATTCCTGAGCCAGCCATGCTGGCTCAGGATTTTTGGGAGTTGAAGTCCACGAGTCATAAAAGAGCCAAGGTTGCCTATCCCTGGATTAGCAGAACTCCTACAACACACTAAGCCATAATAGCATTACTCTGGCTTTGTCTTAAAGTGTTTTATGACCCCAGCCGCTATAGTTTGGAAATCATGATTTATGACTTACAGTGATGTATTCAAAAATTATGATTAAGGAAATCATAGCCTAGCATCTTGTCCAGACTCAGGATACATTGATGACAACTAAAGTTCAGTAACATTTGAGGAGCCACAAATAACAGTAGAATCTATAGGACTTTCTGACTCTGGAATTAACTGGGATTGCCATTTCTGTTGCCTCAAGAATCTTCCTCCAGAAAGTGAGGCTTGTGTTTTGGGGACAATGCAGAGTATCAGCAATTTTAAGGGATAAATTGGGCATCTTAAATATCTGCAAGGAATCAAGAACCGGTTGTGCTAATCCCCAACCCCTCACCAATGCAGAAAACAATAAAAATTATTAGATCCAATCAGAAAGGCTTTGAAGGTCACAAAGCCTTCAAAGCCTTTCTAATTGGAAAGGCTTTAAACATCACCACTAAGCTGGGCCATTAGTACACCTGGTTTATATAGAACACGGATGTCAAACTCACGTCATGTGACGTATCGTGACTTTTTTTGCATTTCTGGGACTGGGGTGGGTGCGGCCTCCGCATGATGCAACCAGCCCGCCGGCCAGCAGTTTGACACCCCTGATAGAGAAGAAGTAGCAAATCCTTGTAATGAAAACTGATGCGTACTTCTTTTTTCCTATCTGTACAATGTGGTCTAACAGCTGTAATCCTTACCATGCTTTAATAGGCAGCTGTCTGATGAGCTTCTGGACATTCGTGAGGCCCTGGAGAAGGAGACCCAGCTGAGGGAGCAAGCTCACCGAGAGAAAGAGGAGCTCTTGTACAGGGTGCTTCATGGCGATTCAGGCCACCCCTTTGCTATTTCTACTGAGACATCACTCATTGCCACATAGCACTTTTGAGAGGCCAAAGACACTGATGTGGTATAAAAACAGAAGAGGGAAGGAGACCACCATGTGATTGTTTCATCATTGCATTCTACTCCAGAGGTGTTCAGATATTTTTTATCCCATGGACTAAGATGGTCTTCAAGGGACATGCCACAGGCCACACTCCTCCCCAACAAATGAGGGCCAACTTAAGAAGTGGGAGTAGAGATAACATTCACATTCAATGAATTAAATAATTCTCTAATTATTTAAGAATTTTCCATTTCTGCCACATTAATAATTGCAATGTATTGGTGTAGAGAGGATCAGGCCAAAGGCTGGCAGGGAAGGATTGGGTCCAGGTTGTACACCTCTGTGCTGGCCCTGGTGTTTTGACCTAAGGACAATTCTTGTTGGGATTTTCTTTTATGCCCTTATTGTTTGAAATCCTGAAGAATGGGATTTTTCCATCTTCCTTTCAATAGTGGCAAATTTCAGTGTTAGTTAAGGAGGTCACCCTTCAGACATTTTGTGGTATATAACAGGTCAGGTCTTTCTCTTCTTCTCCCAAGAAATAACAGAGTTAACTACCTCATATAATAGATCTTGTGAGGGGGTAAAAAAAATAGAGAAAAAGGGAGTAGGAATTACAAATAAATGGCACTTCACAATCGCACATCTGTGAGATACTAGAGTAGATAAAATGAAAGATTTACACTTGATTTCAGCTGATGGAACTAGAGTTAAACCAAAATTCTAAAGCAGTTGGATCTTAAGCCAGTGCTTTGTAAATTTGAACTGATTTGTAACTAAGTTCCCCCATTGCATCTTTTTTCTGCTGTGACTCCATGATATTTCTTCATTTTGTCCCTGGGTCATGTGTAACTCAAGCTTAAGTCATCCTTAGCTGTGCTGGGATTAAAGCAGTACAATATTTTCACCTTATTCCAATCTGGTCAAGGATGACCTTTCTCGTCTAGTAGAATCAGGGGGCTAAATGAGTAGTGCTTTTAAAACTAGAACAATTATAAGACTGTCACGATAGAGTTAGGATAGGAATTACCAGTGAGGAAACAACTTTATGATTTTCTACTCATTTAAGGATGGGCGGATAGCACTTAACATAGTAGTGGAGAAAGACCTTAAAGAAGAGGTTCTTAACCTGGGGTGACCGCATCCTCAGGAAGTGTGAGAGGGAATTTCAAGGGGTGCAACAAAGTCATAATTACTTTTTTAGGGGGTGCAAATATTAAACATTTGCTGAGGGCATGGAGCATAGAAAAGACTGGGAACCACTGCTTTAATGCAAGATGTTGAAGTTTTTCCTGCCACATGGGACTGCTTAGCCTTGATCACCTTTCACGTAGCTAAGAAAAGGTTTTAAAAATTAACTGAGTTATGTGAGCTTGATTGTTCTGGATCTCCCCATTTTCTATGTTGTTAGAATTATGATCAGTTCCTGCCCACATTCTCTTAGTATCTCACTTTCTAGATCAAAAAACTGGTTCTCACAGATTTGGAAGGCAATGGGGAAAAAGCATCATTTAAATTCATTTGCATCCAGAATCAAACTCTTTTGTCTTCTTTGACAGGGTCTCTCTTTGCTGGTTCAAGATTTTGAGAATGGTATATGAGAAAGGTTCTCAAAAATTGAACAGAGATAGAAATTCTTATTGTATGACTGTTTTGTAAAGCTGATAAATGACAATGCCCTCTACTGATTGTGGGGTGGTGCTACAAGTTACATAAAAAAGTGATTGTCAGTTTGGAAGAACTGGTATAGACATGTAATAATTTAAATTCAAAGAAATTGGATGTTAAAATGTATTGTTTTAATGAAGAGATTAAATTGGTGTTTATTATAATTCTAGCGCAATGTAGACACAGAATGAAGTGAATAAATATTGGTACTTAGTACTGCTATATATTCAAGGAAATCTGATATAGTTTTATCCTGGAAAAAACATTACAAAGATTTAACTAACTTCTGAACTGCCCTCTAGCTAAATGCCCTCTAGGTCTGTGTGCTACAAAATCTGTGTGCTACAAAATCTGTGTGCTACAAAATCTGATTTTGGAGTTATCATCTCCAACATATAATAATTTCTATCAGACTGACCTAATTGTTCAGGGCAAAACTGTTCCTAGATCGTGAGAGGTTTCTGGTCTAATCTGCCCTGATCAGGCTACATATGGAATATCACATCCAGTTGTGGCATTGCAGTTCAAAAAGGATATCATCAAACTGGAGCAGGTTCAGTAGAGAATGACCAAGATGGAGAACAGATAAAGGATCTTGTCATATTTAGCCTACAAAAGGGAGGGGAGATATGATACCAGCCTTCAAATATTTGAAGAGCTATCACCTAGAAGAAATAATGGATTTATTCTCCATTGCCTAATAGTACAGGACCAGAACCAATGGATTGAAGCCACAAGGAAGTAGATTCAGGCTAGATATGAGAAATAACTTTCTGACTGATGTCCTTTGGTAGAATAGGCTACTACATGAAGTGGTGAGTTCTACCTCACCAAATAGTTGGTCAGCTGTCAGAGATGTCTAGTGGATCCTGTATCAGCAGGAACTAGATGACCAAGTTGTCCTATGACTCTTGGAATATTGCATAAAAGCTCTCCTTATTCAACACCAGCACTTACCACAGGAAAGACTAATGCAGTAACTGATGAAAAATTTCCCGGGCAACATCACTCTGTCCATTATTTTGTCTGGTTCTCTTGATTTACCATATTGGCCAAGCCTAGTTCTCAAGAAATGAGTTTTGTAGGAACATCTACTGTGTTTTGCAGAATGAAAGATTTATACAAATGAATGTACAGGCTTATAAACCATAGCACTACATTATGCCAGCAAACAATGGATAAAGGTGTCCTACAGATACAGTAAATATGCAAGCCCCACTGAACATAGGATTGCAGCTTGCAGGACCAAGTCATATACCTGGGTTCTGAAATGATGAGGTAATGAAAGATAGGAATACCTTAAAGAAAAACCAGGAGTTGAGAAGTCATCCCCAGTGCAATAGACACAGTTTTGGTCCCAATGATGTCTATCACTTTTGTCGATCCCATTTACTACTGTAAACTGTGTTTTATTTTTCTGATCTTGAAACTCTGGTCCAGGAGAGGTATTTGGTTTTGGTTCTTTGCTTGCTATGTTAAAATCGGGATTTTTTTTTTTGCAGGGAGACATTTTCATATTATTGCAAATAAGTATGAAACACTGTGACATGAATAATATTTGAAATGGTCATCATAGCCCCAATGCTTACAAAAACTTTGTTAACAGTTCAGATTACATGAAATATTTAATTTCACTTTTATTATTTTTATGAATAATTTATAAAAAGTCACTTTGGATAGTGAGATGTGTGACATATAAATGTAATAAGTAAATAAAATAACTCAAGGCAGCAAACATACCTAATACTCCTTTGTCCTCATATTTTCCCCACAACTCTGTGAGGTAAATTGGTAATGAGAGTGACTGGCACAAGGTCACCCAGCTGATTTTCATGCCTAAGGTGGGACCAGAACTCACAGTCTCCTGGTTTTTAGCCTAATGCCTTAATCACTAGACCCAACTGACTAAAATCACTAGATCTGAAATACACAATTCTAGATAAATAACAGATGGCAACAAAAAATTATACTTTATCTCCTTACTGCCATCTAGTGATCCAGATTTTAGTGGCTTGGTTCTCATAGCTTAATTATTTCCAGCAGTAGCCATTCAATCATATAATTCTGCCTTAGAAAACCACTTTATTAACAAATAAATTTATGGCTTTATTGCCTGTTCTGTACTTCAACTAGAGATCCTTCAATTTACAGTACAACTAGTTACAGAAATGAGGTTTTAATAAGACTAAATGGAAGTCTTATTCCTGGACTAACTCAGAAAAAGGCACAAATCAGCCACTGCTGTTTTTCCCTATATGTTTATCCAGAAAACCAGTGAATACAGTTCTTTATGAAAAATATTTAAAGAAATATTTGCATTTTAAAATATATTTTCTCAAAAGTTCTTTGGACTTTTCCCTGAAATGCCTTTAAAGGTTAAGGTAAAGGTTCCCCCGCACATGCGTGCTTGTCGTTTCTGACTCTAGGGGCCGGTGCTCATCTCCGTTTCAAAGCTGAAGAGCCAGCGCTTGTCCGAGGACATCTCCATGGTCATGTGGCCGGCATGACTAGACGCCAAAGGCGCACGGAACGCTGTTACCTTCCCACCGTAGTGGTCCCTATTTTTCTACTTGCATTTTTACATGCTTTCGAACTGCTAGGTTGGCAGAAGCTGGGACGAGTAACAGGCGCTCACTCTATTATGCGGCACTTGGGATTCGACCTGCCAAACTGCCAACCTTCTGATCAACAGGCTCAGCGTCCTAACCCACTGAGCTGTCCCAAATTATCTGTCCATATTTCCCAAACCAGAAAATCACCAGTCACTTTTAATATCCATCTATTAGCACTACTGGGGAGTGGACTGTTTTGAGAGAGCATTGCAGTCTTTCAATGTCTGCATTTCTGTGCTTATTAAGTAAAAATTGAATGTCACTGAGTACACACGTAGAATTGTCTGCTAGTGTAAAATACAGTAATGGTTTCTGGAAAGAACTAAACTACAAAGAGTTGGCTGCAGCCTGATTTTGTGCATAAGTAATGCTGGAACAAAGCCAGACAATAAAATACCTTTGCTATATTGATGATGCAATCAAAGGCTTTGCAACTAGTCCAAACTTTAATGATAAGCGTCATGTGGCAGTGTTATGCATATTTGTCTGTCTCTTTATCTACCTATCTATCTCTATGTATTATGCAAATAATCATCTCACTTCAGCTCCCAAGAAATCCTTTGAACCAGTTTAGTTTTAGATCTAAAGAGGAAAAACAGATGCCTTAAGACAGGGGTGGCGAACCTATGGCACGCGTGCCACAGGCAGCACATGGAGCCGTCCCTGTGGGCACACACACCATCACCCAAGAGGGAGGCGAGGCCAGGCTGCCCCGCCCCCTCTCCATGTGCTCCTGCACTCTTGCTCTCTTTCTCTCTGCATTGAGAGTCAGGGAGCAGCTGCAAGAGCTGGGCGGATCCGGATCCAGGCAGCTGCAGCATGAGTCCAGGTAAGCCTCCAGAGCGATTTCATGCCCCACCCCCAGCCGATCATTTTACGATGCTCCAGTGGCCCGATCTGGGCATTGGAGGCCTGCAAAATGCTTCTGCTGCCCAGATCTAGGGCTGCAGAGTGATTTCATTCCCCCCCCCCACGGCTGATTTTGCAGGCCTCCGACGCACAGATCGGGTTGCTGGAGCATCGCCCACTCGGTGGCCACGCCCCCAGCACTCAGCGATGCATAAGTGGGTTTCGGGTCGCAGTTTGGGCACTTGGTCTCAAAAAGGTTCGCCACCACTGCCTTAGGATATGCTACTTAGAAATGGTGGGGAGAAACGATAAAATTAATATCAGAAATATTCACACAATTCATAAACATTATTTTAAAATAAAATTTTGTAGATATCTATTTTTCTTGTTGCATGAAATATTTTTATTGATGCACTCCAGAAATAATACTGTGATGTTAATGATTGAAAATATGAGGTAGTATTTGCATATTGGTGCAGCTGAAAGTGAGGGCTAGAAATAATAATAATAATAATAATAATAATAATAATAATAATAATAATAATAATAATAATAATAATAATAATATAAAGTTGGAAGGGACCTTGGAGGTCATCTAGTCCAACCCCCTGCTCAGGCAGGAAACCCTATACCATTTCAGGCAAATGGCTGGCCAGTCTCTTCTTAAAAACCTCCAGTGTTGGAGCATTCACCACCTCTGGAGGCAGGTTGTTCCACTGGTTAATTGTTCTAACTGTCAGGAAGTTTCTCCTTAGTTCTAGGTTGCTTCTCTCCTTCACTAGTTTCCATCCATTGCTTCTTGTCCTGCTTTCAGGTGCTTTGGAGAATAGCTTGACTCCCTCTTCTTTGTGGCAGCCCCTGAGATATTGGAACACTGCTATCATGTCACCCCTCACCCTTCTCTTCATTAAACTACACATACCCAATTCCAGCAACCGTTCCCTATATGTTTTAGCATCGAGCCCCCTAATCATCTTGGTTGCTCTTCTCTGTACCCTTTCTAGAGTCTCGACATCTTTTTTACATCGTGGTGACACATCTTTTTTACATCGTGGTGACGTGGTCTGATCTATGCTGGATTCTTGTAAGAATTGATTATTACAATTGGTAATGGTCCATTTCATGAAGTGCAAGCATTTAGTAATGACAATACCTTCTATTCAGTAACAAAATAATATTTCTGCCCATTTCCTAAAAAGAGACCCTCTCCTTAATGCAAATTCCAAAATCATAAGAAGTAGATATCATGAAAAATAAAATATTTTCTAATTTAAAAAAAGGGTTTGAGAAAGTGTTTCCAGAGACTGGAATTTGAATTAGCTATATATAAACAGTCAGCAAACTGTTTATCCCTATTATTATCATCCCTACTATTGCTTTTATTTGGGTTTTAAATTTGTACAAGCTGTTTGTGATTGTTATTATGAAAGACAGAATAATGAATTGAAAAATATAACTGAAGGCTCACAGAAGACTGTAGATAAAACAAATGTGGATTGTTGACAATGTAATTTTTTTCATACCCTTATGCTGGTACCTGTAAGAAAAGGAAATTATTTACGGGTGGGCTAACCAGCCAGCAAGAGCAGTTATTGCTTACTATTTTATTTTACTTTTAGCCATTCTGAGAAATTAGCCCCATCATTATTCATGGATTACGATAGCCTTTTGTTCATTTTTCAAAGAGAATAATGCCACAGATCACTTGTAGACCAAAGGTTTGAAAAAACTATTCTGCAAGGCAAGCTTACCTCACCACCCACTTCCTGTCCTAGATACCCCCAAGTGAAAACAAGAGCAATTTCTGGCTCTCCAAAACAGCACAAGGGACACTGCAGTTGTTTCTGGTCTGAAAGGATGCTGTAAAGGGTTGCTTGGTGATTTGGGAGCTGAGGAGGTTTCGTAAAATTGGAAATCAAAGGCAAATTTGTGTCCTTTTTTCCAATACTTTGACCATTATATATTCAAATATCAGCTGCCTCTATACTGAGAAGTTCCTAATCCTAGCTATGAAGATAGCAAAGTGATGAAACATTACAGAAAAAATATGTAAGGGGTAGGATGATGTTCATGGCATTGTGATTCAAGCTCCACCACTTTGGTACGTGCAGGTTTTCTGCACTGGCACAGCTGTCTTCCAATCAGCAAGCAAGCCAAAGTCCAGAGATTTGCAAATTCAAAGGTTTTGGAAGCAGAGTCTTTTTTACCTAGAGCTAGAGATGACAACTGTAACAAAATAAAGGCACGGCACAGGTCAAGACCAGGAGTCTGACAAACATACAACAAATCCTCCCCCCCCCACCCCAAATAAAGAGGCACAATAAGATGGAATCTGGAATTCAAAGCCCGGCAGAACTGAGGCTTGAACAGTTGTTTCCACATTTTTTTTCTCAGGGAGTGAAGCCAATCGAGCCAGGCTGAACCACCTCCCAGCAGCACCATTCAGCTACGTTGCTCATTAGAATCTATTCTCCTGTCCTGCCTGCTTCTTGACTGCCCTATCTGACATGTGAAGATCAGCCCTCTGATTCTATATGTTTAAAACATGCCTCTGCTTGGGACAGGGTTGGGTAAACCTCAGAATGTGAAAGGCCTGTTAATAGGTTCAGGCAAGGATTCCTGCAGGCTTGCTAGACCTGACGGAGCAAGAGTGGAGTCATTGGTTTCGACGCCGCTTGCAATCACCTCGCTTATGAAATATACTGTATTTGAGATTTTTGTACATCTGGTTCCCCTTTACCCTGTTTGGCACAAACATTTCTGTCGTTTCGGTTGTTACCTTGCTTCTGTTGTTTCTACAGCTGTTTTCTTTTTACCCTAATGACATCATCAGGAGATACTGAATTTTCGTTTTCTATTTTCCATGCCAGAATTTTGCACCCAGATATCAAACTGGCTACGTTGTGTCGTTCTGTTGATTTTCTTTATTTTTGTTTCCCGCTCTAAGGTTCTCTTTTTTCCCGGGATATAAATGGAATTAAAATAAATAAAATAAATAAATAAATATACATAGAATGAAGGCTATTGCTAAGCACATTGATTTGTGCTTTAAATTGTAAGCCACCCTGAGTCTTCGGAGAAGGGCGGGATATAAATGGGATTAAATAAAATAAATAAATAAATAAATTTGAGGATTCACAGGACTTAAGCAAGCAAGCCCAGAGGCTGACTAATGGATTTAAGCCTCATTTTTTAAAACATAGATCCTTATGAGCCTCAGCCCCAGTCCACTGCAGAGGCAGCCCAAAAGCACCCTTAGCTCCACGTTCGACTGAGCTTCTCTCTTTCCTGATACCAATCTTGCCACAAAAGCTATTAAGGTTAAATGTCTATGGAGTTTCTCAGTCATCCAGGTCATAGTTATTCCAAAGATGCTTTTTTCACAAAGCAACTGGACTTTCTTGCTTTTTCTCTGAAGATGTTTCACTTCTCATCCAAGAAGCTTCTTCAGCTCTGATTGGATGGTGAGGAATGGAAAGATTTATACTCCTTGCAGAGTGCTATTGATTTGCATTCTTTTAGTGAATCATTAATGCTACCTGGAGGCTTATCTGTGTCATCAGGGTCACCTAAGTGGTGCAAATATGTGTGGAGCCTTCTAGGAACTGTGATCTGTGGCAACATTTTCTGTTTTTGTCTTGGAAGTGGTTTGCCCTTGCCTCCTTCCTAGAGTTGAGAGAGAAAAGGATTTTCTTAAAGTTACAAAGACTTGAGATTTGTGCTTAAGGTGGGACTAAAATTCATGGACTTCATTACCAGTCTAATGCTTTAACCTCTACACCA
This sequence comes from Vipera berus, assembly GCF_964194415.1. Lineage (NCBI taxonomy): Eukaryota > Metazoa > Chordata > Lepidosauria > Squamata > Viperidae > Vipera > Vipera berus. The sequence goes on along the minus strand of NC_138203.1, from coordinate 208,495,475 downwards.
AACTGGCTTTCATTTCTGTTACCTATTGAGAAATAGAAGTAAATGAAATAAACCATTCCATGCCATGGTTTCCTTAAAGTCATTTTTTAAAAGTGACATTTGAATCTGGGCTGTTTATTAAATGAGTTGTTTTCTCTAAAGATGAATCTTTGTTCTTCTTGCTCTCTGTGCTGTGACAAATTCCATAGCCAAAGTAAATGAGAAAACCTGCAATACATTGGATAGCAATATCATTCTTTTCCTTTCAAAATGTAAAATAAATAGAATAACCCCATCACAAACACCCATATAAAATAACATTTAGGGTAATGTAGTCTATGTAAGTAAAATGCTTGTTATCAAGGTTATCAAATTTAATACCTCATCCCTGAGTCATACAATTAACAAAAATTGCACATAGTAGTAAGCCAAAATGTGCCTTGTTTACTTTCAATTCTAGCCAGATGTGGTTTGTCTAGTAAACCATGGTTAAACAATGGTTCACAACTCACTAAATCAAAACCTCAACCCAAACCGTAACAGCATAATAAGTTAATAAACTGCCTTTCCTCTGGTGCTTTGGGCTGGTAGAATCCTTAATTTTATAAGTTGTATATAATTTGGATTTGATGGCCTGTGTGTCTCATTGTTCTGATGGTGTGCAAACAGATTTCATTGAAAAGCATCGGTGATACCCCAGTCAGATGCATTAACCGATGTTTTAATTTAAATTTTAAACTGCTCTATAGCCCCAGAACCAAAACAAAAAAAACACACAGAATAGGGAGAAGTCATTTAAACAATAGAATCCATCTCCCTGCTCAATGCAGAAATTCACATTCAACCATGTCAGACAAATGGCAGATTAGCCTCCATTTGGACACATCCAATGAAGGAGAATCAACCACCCATCTGGTTAACTGACTCCACCGTCAACTAGCTCTTTGTAGCCTTGAGAAGCAGAAAGCACTGCAACCAAGACAATAGTCTTGCAATGGGATTTGAGAAAGTGTCTCAGAATTGACCTCCCTTGTTCTATAATCCTTTCTTCTGTTAAAGAATAAGCCATAATTAGAATTTAGTAATTTTAGTGAGATAATAATCAAGAACTTTGCCTTATCAGGTATTCAAGGGAAACAGATGGACAAATCATGACTTATTGATTTGAAGCCTATTGAGTACATCTCTAAACTTACCAATAAGCAACCATACTGAGAACAGAACCCAGGTCTCATAGCTCAGCTGGGCCATCAGGAAACTATTGACTAAGATACTGATGATAGGTAGGAATGGCAGGCATGGTACCTAAATTAATACAGATATTTAGGCATTAGACTTTAATATAAGTGTGGCTTTCTATAGGCCTCATATAATACACCAACATTCCTTTTGGGATTCCTAGACTCTTCCAAAATGGGCGAAGTTAAAATTGTCTGATCTTTTTCTACAGGGTGAGAGGGTGGTTTTAAGACTTAAAATATCCAATGTATTTCTTAAAATCTATGCAACCCACAAAAAATCAGATCTTTTTTCCCAGGGGGGATTGGTAAATTTTAATGAAATAAATAGATGCATACATTTTTACAGTTAACTATTTCACCCTACCTAAGATATGCAGATGATACCACTCTAATGGCAGAAAGTGAAGAGGAACTGAAGAGCCTCTTGATGCGGGTGAAGGAGAGTGCAAAAGTGGGCTTGAAATTCAACATTAAGAAAATGGCATCCGCCCCTCTCAATTCCTGGCAAATAGATGGGGAGGTAATGGAGGTAGTGACAGATTTTATTTTCCTGGGCTCCAAAATTACCACAGATGGGGACTGCAGCCAAGAAATTAAAAGACTCTTGTTCCTGGGGAGGAAAGCTATGGCAAATCTAGACGGCATACTAAAAAGTAGACACATCATCCAGCCAACAAAAGTGCAAATAGTCAACGCCATGGTTTTCCCAGTTGTAATGTATGGCTGTGAAATCTGGACCATAAGAAAGGCTGAGCGCCAAAGAATTGAGGCCTTTGAACTATGGTGCTGGAGAAGACTCCTGCGAGTCTCTTGGACTGCAAGGTGATCAAACTGGTCAGTCCTAGAGGAGATCAACCCTGACTGCTCTTTAGAAGGCAGATCCTGAAGTTCAAATTCAAATACTTTGGCCACCTAATGAGAAGGGAGGACTCACTGGTAGAGGACAGGAAGGCCTGGAGGAATGTTGTCCATGGGGTTGCGATGGGTCAGACACCACTTCGCAACTAAAAACAAAAAATTTCACCCTAGAAATTTTCCCTGGTTTTCCCCTCAAAAACAAAAAAAGTATCACCTCCTATGATAAGTTCCCTTTTCTACTTCTTGTCCTTTTAATCATTAGGAGCTAAATGATTAAGCCAAATACAGCAGGACAAACAGTACTTTAATAGGGCACATCCAGGAAAAAACAGGACTGGGAATAAAAAAAAATGATCCTGGACTAAGGCAATGGTAAATCACTTGTATTTTGTCAGGAAAACTACAGTACATGGACACACCCATAAAATCATCAGGATCAAGTTAGATTAAAAAGAACTTACAGTATTATATTTTTTTCTGAGTCATTATAAAGAAAAAACAACTAATTAATTAAAGTAATTAATTAATTAATTAATTAAAGTATCAGAATTGAGCCAGAACAGGAACACCTCTAAGGAGAAAGCCAAGCATTCTACTAGGGGGTCAGCATTCCTCTGAATTAAACTCATGAAAATCTGCATATTGTAGAGGTGATTACAGAACTCCCATCTTATCCTGTCCGTATTTCAAATTACAGAACTCCTAAACAACATGCCATCATCACTATCACTCCACCCCAGTTCTTAACACCAACACTATCACCATGGGGAGATGATTCTTCAAATCACTGAGTAAATGCTAAACTACTGGAAGTGTAGAACAGCTTTGAATCATGAGAAGAACAAAAAAAGAAGAGCAGCTTCATTTAAAAAATGTACACTTTGATTCGAAAAACAAAATTAGAGAAACAGAACAGACTACAAAGAAACAGTTATTAGGCCTCCCCTTCACAGTTGTCTATGTACGTAGCTCGACTTCAGAAGATTCCATCCATCTGGACCTAATCTCAGCATTAACAAACTTAACCTACCCATGAAATACGTTTTTCTTTTTAGCCTATCTCCATGAAGGCATCTTCATTTTGTTTCCAGTCTAACAAATGAAACACGGTTAAGGTCCCGTTAGGTGTTAACAGTGTCAAAGTGTTTGTTTTTTTTGCTCCATTCTGCCATTGGAGCATGTTAGGGTGCGTAAAACTTGTTAGCTTTGTCATCCATTGGTTTAGAGTGAAGTGACAGTAGTGATTTGAAATAAGGACATGATAGATTGGTAATGGGAACAACAAAAATTAAAGAAATCTGCTTCATTTGTAGATGCAGATTACTTCAGTTAATGAATGGATGGCTGCCCAATGTTCATACCTCATGCACATATTTGGCTTGCTAACCAAGCATTTTGCTGCTTACCATGAAATCTACTTTTTTCTGACTTTGAGGCTGTCTCCAGATGACCAGAGATGCCAGTAGAATCCCCAGCAAGTTGGAAGAAAGGCAGACAATACACCACAGAGTTCCAGATGTCAAACATGGCCATCTTGTGGAGGTCAGCACGCACATAACACAGATGAAAAAAGCTGGATAGAACATGATCCGTGAAAAGCATGCAGGGGACAGGCACATTTTCCTCATACAAGACCAGACCATCCCTTTACATGCAATGGAAAAGCTCAAGACAGATTGACATGACTGTTTAACCTAAAACCCTTTAGGAACTAGTAAAGCTGGTGTAAATCATTAGTTAGTTATGCCTAGGGTTATAGAGCCATTTTGAATGTTGTTCAGTACACATATGATCTGGTTCTTTCTACTCCAATTGATGGCTGTAATATTTAATCTGCATTTATGCATTTATTTGATGCAATACCTTTCTTATCTAATTTTTATGTGTTCAGTGAACAACAAGCTCAGAGATAATGATGCCCAAGGATATTATGGTTGGTCAAGGGCTAAATGAAGATGAACAAAATGAAATCTAGACTAGATAGGATGCTAGTGATCAGATTTTTATTATCTTAAAATAACTGCTTGTAGTCTGAGAGAGCTTTTTGCTTTTAAGCTGGTTGGATTTGGCAAAAGGAGTTCACACCATGATTATGTTTTAATTTAAAAAGCATATCTACTGTATAAATGGTGCAAACTATAACAGTTAGCTTTCTAAGGGGAACATTATAATGTATGTGATTAAATTATAAATCTGCAAACTTTTCCACACACTGATCTTAACTTTCAAACATTTTAATGCTTAACTATATTCAGAAACCTGTTATAAAACTATTTGAATGCTTTGGTGGTAACATTTTGAAAATATTTAAAGATGTCTTTGTTATTTTCTATACAAAAATAATATTCCCCTATGTTGTTCCAATTTCAGGGATTATATTGGACCAACTTTCTTTGCCTTTAGAAGAATAGTCAAGGGACATCTCTTTCTCTTCTCATATTGATTCTTAATAAGTTTAGTGCTTTTTTAACCTGTGTTTCCTTATTCTTCTATTTGGTATTTTATATTTTAGACGTTAGCTGTCTTGATTATTCAATTGAACCCATGAATATGCTCATGGACATTTCAGGCTCCCTATTACTTAAAATTTTAAAGATTATTTTAACAAAATAATTGGGAGGAGGGGGAGGAAAAAGCTGGCTATCTTCAAAACAAAATCTCTAATAAGAGCCTTGGTGGAGCAGTGGGCTAATGCCTCCTTAAGTAACACCAGCTGCCTGCAATTAGTGCAGGTTCGCATCCCACCAGGCTCAAGGTTGACTCAGCCTTCCATCCTTCCGAGGTAGGTAAAATGAGGACCCAGATTGTTGGGGGCAATTAAGCTGACTTTGTAATAATGCCGCTTGGGAGGGGTGTGAAAGCCCTAATAAGCAGGCATATACATAGAATGAAGGCTACTGCTAAGCTTGTAAGCTGCCCTGAGCCTTCGGAGAAGGGCGGGATATAAATGGAATTAAAAAAAATAATAATGTTCTTTTATTGATAAAAATGGCTCCAGGATTCCCATAGGCATCATTAGAAAATAATAAAATAAAATAAAGTAAAGTAAAGTAAAAATAAAATAAAAATAAAAATAAAATAAAATAAAATAATAAAATAAAATAATAAAATAAAATAATAAAATAAAATAAAATAATAAAATAAAATAATAAAATAAAATAAAATAAAATAAAATAAAATAAAATAAAATAAATAGTGGCTGCTAATTTAAAGAAAAGAAAAGAACATTATATCCTGAAGGGCTAGAGGTGGTGATAGAAAGCAACCAATTAGCAATCTATCTAATGAATGCCCACTATTTTAATTAGGTAAGCCTTTCTCCATGACAGCCATTTTCTGAAGAGACCAAAAGCATGCTCTCAGAATTCTAAATGTGCCCAACACTCACCAAGAATAAGCACTGTGTATGCCACCAGTCTGGAAGAGTGATGGGACGGAATTGTATCAGGGTGTATTAGGAGGTCTATCCAAGCCATTCTGCTTACAGTTGTCTTTTCTATTGGGTCTGGAGAACCAGGATCAGGTTGGTACCTGCAAAAGCATTTAACAAAAAAAATCAATGGTGTCTTATTTCTGATGGAACTGGCATCTCCAGGCGATGTTAAAAATATGTCAGAACCATTGCAAATAAAGTCGTTGTCAGAAAATTAAGAAGGCTAAGGGAGGCAATGGAGACCTATGAGCAAACGACAGCTTAGTTTTTGTGGTTTCAGATTCTGATTCAAATTCTTCATTAAAATTTCCAATGTAAGAACAAGACAGTTGGGTAGACAGGGAAAGGGAGATGCAGAAATATGAAACTGCAAAAAAAAATCTCCATGGGAGTAATGATCCTATGCTCCAGGAACAATGTTCCAGGAGCATCAATGCTGTCTATGGAAATTAACTGAATATGAAAAATAATATATTACATGATAATATATCATTAGCATTCTTCTAATATTGAGTCATTCTAAATTCAAAGAACTATAAGAATATCTGGAATATTGACAATCATATATACGTTTTCAGTATTCTCATTTGGTACCAATAGTTACAAGTGCAGCTTATTACCTGAGAAGTAGAATGGAGACAGCAACTAAAGTGTAGGCCAGCAGTGTTCCAATAGACATCACATTAACCAAGATCTTCAGATCAAAAAGGACAGCCAGCAGTGCTGTGAAAACAGAAAAGGGTGCCTACTGCAAGCAAAATCAGTTGAATATTTTCTGTTGTTATAGACATCTGTATAAGGACAAGATGTCTAATACTTTGTTGAAACAGCTCTTGTAAATGCTCGTCATGGTTTCAGTCCCTTGAGTTAGAAATGAGGTATGGGAGGATTTTTGTGTGAACAGGGAGTGTACTTTGAAAATAACTCGGTGTACTCTGGACCTCATGTGAGGTCAGCACCTCTCTGCTATTCATTCAGTAAAGCACCCAACTTTCGGATTTTTGAGTGAGACTGTAATAAAAGGCACTATTTTAGGGAGTCAACTTAAGAAAGGGTCAACAGCATCTCTAAACTGTTTTCAAAGTATGGACAGCCCTAGCCATGATTCAACAAGGGTCAAGTTCAACTCAAGGAATATTTATCTTTATCATTATTTTTCCCAGAAAAAAACAATATCTAGGCTTACCTGAAACTGCTCCAGATACCAAAGTTGAAATAACTGGATTTTGTTGGCTGTTCACTCTGGCTAAAACATGAAAGAGAAGTCCATCCCTGGCCATTGCAAATAAAATCCGTGGCATTGGGAACATAGAGCCCAACAAGCTGAAAAAGAACCGCAAGAAAAGAGTAAAATATCCATGCTAATAACTCTTGTTTCCAGTGGCAATCTGCATTACATGCATTGGAATAGAATTTGCAAGAGAAAAAAATCTACAGCTTCAGGAGAAATGTGAATCATGGAATTGATATTTTGAGAATGATATACCTCCATAGAGCTTGATGACAAAACAATGTTTTAGGTCAGGAAATCATTGTACTTTAACCTCCAATATGCCATACCTGATAATAAGTAAAATAATCTGCAACGTGTACTTGACATACCTGAGACACATATACCTACAGTGATTTGTTCTTACAGTGAGCAAAGCGGGTCCACTAAAAAGCCAATCACATAAAGGATGGACAGGCTAAAATATATTATGTACAGTATTTGCCCTCTTTTGTTTCATTATTTTTTGTTTTAATCCTGTTCTGAATGTAAACTGCTCCAAGTCACTTTCTACTGAAGCAGCAGAGAAGCCTAGTAAAATTAACAATAATCAATTACTGTATTTTGTCTAAAAAAAATCAAAATCAGTGAATTATAAGGAATGGCTGTAGACTCAAGATAATCAGATGGAAAGACATGCTCATAAAATGCATCATTCATTCATTTACAGAATTTGCTATCCCAAAATATAGTGATTGCCACATATAAATTTACTGAGCACTGATCTACCAGAGCTTATTAATGACAGTTAAATGGAACCCAAGTTTCAGAACCTTTAAAATCAATGGTTAGCGAGTCAACCTTGTGTGACATGTTGCCTTCCTGCCTTTGTCACGGTCTTGGACATATCTGTATGGCTATAGTTAGAAAATCCTACACAAGATGGCTGTTGTTATGTTCTTAAAACATAAGGATACGAAGTAGCTCTACCTGGTTGTAAGGGCACAGAGTGACCCCACGGCAACAGCATACTTGGCTGGTCTCCATCCAACATATTCAAAGGCCACTGGCAATGGGCTTAGTGGATCCAAAAGGTGATAGGGCATCATGAGGGTCAGGGCAGCAGAAACACCAAAATATATCAGGAAACAGATGAGAAGTGAGAAAACAATTCCTAGGGGGATAGATTTATGAGGATCCTTCACTTCTTCACCTGTTAAATACAGATGAGAACCCGAAAATCACTTTGTAATATACACTTTCATACTTCTGATTATTTATTTAATGATTGTATGAATTGTGCACAGATATGAAACCAAATTATGATAGAGAAATAAAAACCCAAAGGAATTCATCTACTACTAGGTACCACTGTGCAGTCAGTCACTGGGACTGGAAGCACATTGAAATAATATGGCTTTAAGATACTTCTAGACTTAGTGAGTAAGGGACATAAATGCCTCTGAGGGAAAGAGCTCTGAAAAAGGTCTATCTCCTGGGGCAGGGCGAGTGATTTCATCTCTAGATGACCAGATTTCATGGGCTGACTCCATTCTGATAAGGTATTGTCTATCTTATTTCAGACACCAAAAATGTAGAGTATTTTCCATTTTCCTCTTAGGAGAACCACAGAACATAGGATACCTTTAAAAGCACCTATATCTCTTCTTGAATTCACATCAATTTTTATAATAATAATTTATTAAATTTGTATGCTGCCCAACTCTCAACATCTCTGGCTGGCTCACAACAATTAAACAAATAAATTCCAATAAAACGTAAAAAAGAAAAGAAAAAAACATGCTCAATGAAGTAAGGGGTTTCACTCTTCCTCGCCAAAGGCCTGGGTCGTCATAGCTCATCTAAACAACAGCAGAGTGGTGGCCATCCAGATCTTGGGGGGGGGCACTGCTCATTCCAAAAGGTAGGCACTGCTACAGAAAAGGCATATTTCTCAGTGGGTTAGGACACTGAGCTTGTCGATCAGAAAGTCGGCAGTTTGGCGGGTCAAATCCCGAGTGCTGCGTAACAGAGTGACCGCCTGTTACTCATCCCAGCTTCTGCCAACCTAGCAGTTCGAAAGCACGTAAAAATGCAAGTAGAAAAATAGGTGGGAAGGTAACGGTGGGAAGGTAACAGCGTTCCATGTGCCTTTGGTGTCTAGTCATGCCGGCCACATGACCACGGAGACGTCCTCGGACAAGCGCTGGCTCTTCGGCTTTGAAATGGAGATGAGCACCAGCCCCTAGATTTGGAAACGACTAGCAAACATGTGCGGGGAACCTTTACCTTTACCTATACTCTTTACCTATCCATGGATTAACCATTAAACAAAATAGGTATATGCTTCTGGCACCAAGGGAAGGGGACACCCCCTCCCCCGGTATCGTGCCTTTAACCTTTTAACTGCCATGCTCTATTTTTCAGCTCTTGTTGGGCCAGGTGTAGGCAGTGGTGGTATTCAGCCAGTTCGCACCAGTTCGGCAGAACCGGTAGCAAATTTTTTGTTGCCCAGGCCCAGAATGGACTTCCAGAAGCAGCATCCACACAAAGAACAGGTTGTTCACATATATGAATCCTGCCACTGTGTGTAGGACATCAATTGGCCTTAATCTGGCACTGTTCTTACCTGTAGTTGCAATGCAATCAAATCCAACAAAAGCATAGAAGCATGTAGCAGCTCCAGCCAGAGTGCCTGAAAAGCCATATGGCATGAACCCTCCATTTCCATATTTCCAGGTGTCATTGCCAACCACAGATTGGTTACTTTGAAGAAAAAACCACATTAAATCAATCAATCTGAGAAAATGCTGAATGGGTATATTTGAACTAATTGGAAAGAAAGTATTTTAAAGAAGTGTTGTTCTTCCGGGATGATCTTGGTGAATTTAACTACTAAAATCAATTAAGAGTGCTGTGGGGTATAGAAGGAATGTTATACTGGGAAAAGTAAAGTTCCTGATTTCTCTAGCGAAAGGGCAGCTCAGCTCACAAATGAAATAAATTCTAGCTATTCCTCTAACAATAAACAGAAATATCAGGATTATGGTACCTTGCAGAAAACATTCACATACTTAAAGCTTTTTCTTTTTTTGTAAACTGATACTGAATCTTTTGAAAACATATTTTGTGGACATTTGTTGGTTTTTTACTTGAGCACTGATGAAACTAGTTTCTTACCTAAGGTTACTGTCAATCAGCCTTCGCAGATCGTCTTCACTTAATGTCCAATTTTTCAGGTCTCCTTTGAATAACCCACTAATTGTTATGAAGACAAGGATGACCACATTAATGGTTGTAAAGACTTTATTCACTGTGGTAGATTCTTTTATACCTATGGAGAGGAGGCCTGTGGAACAAAGAAGGCAGAAGAGGATTTGTGCCAAGATCTTATTGTTGTTAGGTACTATACTTATGAATTGCATATGGCACAATGTGAAAACGTATGTCAAGAATATCTGGATATGGTGTTGAACAAGCTCCCTTTACTAACTGAGAGTACAGTTTCTGATTCTAAATAGCTTGTAACATATAACTGCCAAAGGAACCAGCCAGGGATATTTCCTGCATTATTTTATTTATTGGATTTGTGAATGCCACCTCACAGCAAGAAGTTTCTGAGTCTAATATATAATTAAAAAAAACATTAAACCAACCAGACCAAAACAATACTCCCCAATATGCAAACATTCAGCAGCCCCCAGGCCTAGAATCCAAGCCAAATCTTAGGAACTTCTAGAACCCAAGGAGAGTGAGAGACCTAAATATCTCTGGGTTAGGGTTCATTACAATCTTAAAGGATGGGGCTACGTCAAGCACTCCAAATAACATAGTAATAGGTTGTGGAGGTGCTAAGGGACTAAAGATCAGAATGCAGGTTTTCCATGTCAGATATCTTCAGTGCAATCTTCAGCACCTCCCATAAATGCTGTGAAAGGTTTCTGAAATTCTGAAAGCAGTCCGTATAACCCAAATGGAACCTGGTCTATTCTGAAATAAAGCAAGCATGTTAATATTGTTACATGAAACGTGTCTAGGAAGATAGCTACGAGAAAGTCATCAGCAGCTCATTTTTTTTAGTTTCTACAGTACGCAGGGGTAGATTTGGAAAGCAAATAACAAACTTTTATTTAGTACTTTAGTACTTGGCAACTGCCAATGTCTTCTTGCAGCCTTTTCAAACCCTATTCCTCCCAATCAGTTGGAATTTAACACCCAAAATTCATATCCATGCACATATTGAATAAAACCATTCCTTGCCCTGAGAACACATGGCATGCTAGCAGGTATAGTAAACGGTAAATCTAGTGAGTTGTGAGTGGCAACTGCAGGGTTGGGACAGTGTAACTGAGATTTTGATACCATCATTTGAGTCTGCCGGAGATGAACAAAGGGCATAGTAAGAAGATAAATTTGTTTGCTTCTAGAAAATGGTTACTTTGATATGGGGTTGGTTTCTAATAGTTACAAGATTGAGAAACAATCATGCAAACATACCTGTAACCAGGAAAATGAGGCAAACAGCAAAGATATCTGGATATTCAGCCAGGCCTGGGATGCTCGTGGCCAGATGTATGTTGAAAACATTCCCCAGGTTTTCACCCAAAATTTGATCAAAAGTAGCACTCCATGCTCTGGCTATACTGGAGGCTCCTATAGAGAACAGACCAGGTAAACCAAATATTGTCAAATATCAGGCAGAGAATACCAAACTTTAAAAGCATCATATTTTGCAGTCCAATCATCTCTTCTATGAACACACATCTACATTGCACAAGAAGATGTTGGTAATTCGGGGGGGAGGAGGAGGAGGAGGAGGAGGAGGAAGAGGAGGAACCAAAAGAAAAAGAGGAAGAAGAGGAGAAAGAAGAGGAAGAGGAAGAAGGAGGAAGAGGAAGGAGTTGCAGGTCCAGAGACAGCCTAAGATAAAAGTTTAGTATATGACTTGAAATTGGCTTAGAAATTGAATAAATAAACAAACTTATTCCATCACTTTTATTATCTCACTCATATACAACCTAAGATGCAGAGTCCAATTCGTCTATTTCACACAGGCCCTGAATTGCATGCGCACACACAACAATCAGAAGGGGGCTTACTGCAAAGCTAACACTTCAGTGCATTTAAAATACCTTGAAATAGGAACTGTACAGTGAATTGGCTTTGTGCCTCTTATCATTCACAGGCCAATAAAGAAACCTCATGGGCTGAATTACACTAGCGTTCCCCTTGCCTAGTCTACGCTGCATGGCAGAGGATCTTTAGATTCTACAGCATTTTTAACAGAGGCCTTTCCCAGGGTAGCCCAAAGATATGGGGTTTGGAAACTAAATGGGTTATAATATTTAACCCATTCTCTCTAGAAATTCACATCTACTTAAGCACTGTCTGGCTATCTTTTCTTAGGCCCAAAGCTCTGATATAATTGAAATCTAACACACTACTAGAATGGAGAGGCCCAAGCCACGATAATACCAATTACATAGGACAATAGCAGGTTCCACCCCGTGACGAATGCACATAGCTCTCCAACTGTGATGTAGCTGTAGAGATATGCTGATCCTGTTAGAGGCACCCGGGCTCCAAATTCAGCATAACAAAATCCTGCCAAAATGGATACCATAGCAGCAATCAAAAAGGAAATGATAATGCTAGGTCCTGAGGTATTCTTGGCTACTTCCCCTGCTAAGACATACACCCCTGCACCTAGAGTACTGCCCACACCAAAGGCTACTAAATCCAGGAGATTAAGGCAGCGATGCAGGTGTGATTCTCTGTAGCCATTGGCAGTTATTATTTTCCGACGAGAAATCATCTGAAAGAGGGAGATCATGGAACTCCGGACTGGCATCTGAAACAGAAAGAGAAGATCCAGTTTTTCTTCTATGTGTGATATACTTTCAGATATTTAAAGAAGGCTATCATAGTCATCCTGATGACACATAATGGCAGCATATGGTCCAGATTTGCTGATAAACTCAACAATTGAGCTAATTCATAAGTTATTTATATTTATCTTATGAATCTTTTTTTATTTTTTGTCTTTTTCTTCAGTATTCAATGCATTTTACTTTTGCATGTCGCTTTTTTATTTTAATTTTTTTTAAAAAGCATACTGTTTTGCTAGCTCGAGGACTGGAGGAATGCATATTAACAAGGAAAAGAATCAGAAACTGATAAATGTTTTACATGAAAATCGTTACCTTACAAACTGCAGTTAGATGCACGGACAAGCAAATGGAAACAAAACCCAATAGCCTGAAAAATTATATACTACTACATAAAAGCTTATTCTGGTATACTTTGCAAACAATATTTCCTTAATCATTTTAATGCACGTCATATGTTGATTCAGGTGAACGAACCTTGGAAAAAGCTAATTTGGAGGGCTGTGCAGAAAATAAATATATAAATGGGATATAAATAAAAAAAATAAAAATAAAATAATCTCTTGATGAAAAAATACAAACACCACATTCAGTTAGCCCGAGGGTGGTCCATATAGGGCTTTAGAGCCAGTTCCATTTTGATGCAAATCCCATGAGATTGTACAAGTTTTTTGTAGAGCAGCTACAGCATAGTCCCATGGTGACGAGCTTATGGCACGCCCTCTCTGTGGCCACGTGCGCCGTCGCCCTGGTCCTAGGTCTTCAGCTGGGTTTTATAAAACCTTTTCAGTTTAGGCCTCTGCTGCCATGTGCAAAAAGGTTCAATCAATCAATTTCAATTTCTCGCGGGGGAAAAAAAGATCTCGCAAAGTTGGAAGTGATTGATTGAACTTTTTAGTTCCACCCAGTCTACCGTTACCACCACAGCCATGCCCACCCAATGGGCCACGCCCACCTGGCACCTGACGATACGTAAGTGGGTTTTGGGTTGCAGTTTGGGCACTCGGTCACTGGCATAGTCCATGCAGAATTGCTAAGTTTATTTTGGAAATGAGCATGCTGGAACTCTGCAAAGCTTATAGGTGGGGGTGGGGGGGTGGTCATTTCTCATTCCTGGAAATGCCTGCTTGCTACCTTTTCCTTTTCCCTTCTAACTCTGCAATGTCTTTATGCTGAAGTTTGTGGACAGAGAGAGAGAAAGCTATAAATAGTCTCTCCATCCAAGGAAAACATGTGCACTGAGTGAGGGAAGGAGGGCACTAGTTCAATGTTATATTCTGTGTTCTTCTAATGGGCAGCTGCAGAATCATCTGGAGGCCTTGGAGGCTGTGCAAAGGACAGCTGCTGGCCATTGAGAAAGTGGCGAAAAGGATCTGGGGAAAGTTCAAGAAGTGACAAGGGCAGTTGTGTATAAAAATGCTCTCAGATATTCTCAGACAAAAATGACTTGAGTGGAAAGGTTGAGTCTGTTGCTGTTCTCTCTTCAGTCAGCAGGTTGCAGAGTTGTGTAACATAGTAGCCAAAGGTCGATTTGAAGATGGCCTTTAAAAATAGCCAAAAATAAATAAATACAATAAATCATCATGTTGCCCACTCATGAAGGTGGAGATAAAATATTGAAGACTGATGCTTCAATCAGAATGATCAAAGCTAGGCAAATTAATTTAACTGCCAGTTATTTGACCTGAAATCAGGTATTCTTTCTCATTTCTTCTTGATCAAGCATAGAAAATGCTTTTGGCTAAGCTTTTTTCCCCCTTGATTTTGTTTTTTAGCAATTAATCTACCTTTATACTTGCACCTTATTTCCTTTCACACTTCTCCAGATTTTCAAGATGCTCACTTTAGGTCCTAAATATAGATTTTGATTTGTAAACATGCCAAATCATAAATCAAGTGTTTTTAGAAATGAAGTTTGTTATTTCAAGTTCATCTAGCCATCTAGTCTGTTTATAACATTCCCAAATCAACATTCTAATCGCTCATTATCTGTTTACAGTTAGTTCTCGACTTCCCATCACAACTGAGATTAGTATCTTGGTCATTGATCAAAGCGGTCCTTAAGTGAAATGACCATGTGACTGCTTTGTTCAATGACCACAATCCTAGCTCTCCTAATTGTGATGATTAAATGATCATGTGGCTCACTAAATGACCACACAAGGCTGGCACAGGGGGGAGAACAGAGGCTCTGGGAGGCCTGCCACCTGTAACTGTACCTGTACCTTTTAAAGTTTAGAGCCTGTTTGGTCTAGTGGTTAAGACACCAGGCTAGAAAGTGAGAGTTGACGTGTTCTAGTCCCGCCTTAGCCATGAAAGTCAGTTGGGTGTCCTGGGCCCAGTCATTCTCTCTCAGCCCAACTCACCTAACAGGGTTGTTGTTGTGGGGGAAATAGGAGGAGGAAAGTATGCTGGATATGTTTCCCATTTGGAGTTATTTGTAAAAATAATAAAGGCAGGATACAAACTAATAAAATACAGGCCCACAGGCATGTGGAAACTGCCAAAGCTGGGAGGCCTGGCACTTCTCCATAGCCCACTAAACCAGGGGAGCCAGGGCCCTCCCCCCAACTCACCATATTGGGGTCTACTTACTTTTGCCTTTTCCTACCACTGCTGATAAAGCCTTTCTAGCCTATAAAATGATTGCCTTCACTAGCTTTCTGGCCTGAAAAGAGCCTTTATAGCCTTTGTCCTTCTAGAACAAGAGAGAAAAGAGCCTTTCCAGTCTTCAGATTGAAAGAGAAAAGTGCCTGTCTAGCCTTCAGAACTTTCCTTGCCTTTTTGGCCTAAAAGCCAGCGAAAGCGATCATTCTGAAGGCTAGAAAGGCTCTTTCAGCAGCTGCAGAAAAAGTTACAGATATGAGACCTCCGGGATGGCAGGGTGAAAATAGGGCCTGGGTGGTGGAGATAGCTAGCCAGGGATCAGACAAAGGCCTAAAGAGCCATGGCAACTTTGTGCATACCGATGGGCCAGGTGGGCTGCTGAGATGGAGGAGAGAGAGAGGCACTTGGGGAAGGGTGAATTGCTGTGTCCCTGCAGTTGTAAGGGTGGGCACCCTGCCAAATGCTCAAATTTTGATCATGTGACTGTAGGGGTGCTGCAACAGCTGTAACTTCAAGCACGGAGTTGAACCGACAAATGGACATTGAACGAACAGTTGAAAGTCAAGGACTACCTGTCTCCAAAATACATTTTTAAATTCTTAAACTTGCATAAAACTTCTTTTGCTAATGATTGTAGGAAATTCACCCAGTGTATGAAACTTGCATTCTGAAGGTTTCAAATATTGAAAAAGCAGGTAACAAACCATTTCCAAAACTAATTAAGAAAAAAAGTATGCAAACGTTTGAGGATGCCGAATCATGGCTTGGGCCAAGATGGTGAGCCCTTGGCTCCCAGAACAGTAAACTGGCTGCCTTATGTCTCCTTGCAGGGAGTTTTCCTTCCACCTTTCCCAGCACTAAAGCCTTTTCTAGAGAGTTGGGTCTTTGCATAATGCATCCAAAATATAGTAAAACAATCTAATTATGTCAAGGAATTCATTAATCCTTATTGCCAAATAATCATGGATAACAGCTCTAAAATGTTATTACAAAAGTGTATTGACTCCCCCAAAACAGGGTAAAGTAAAACAAGTGTTGATTTAAAAATAAAAACATGTATCAATGTAGGAGATTTTCAGGAAAGGCAACAGAATTATAATAGAGATAGGCTTTAGAGCTGGGGTCCCCAGCCCCCGGTCCATGGTGTGCGGCATGCCAGAAACTGCTCCGTGCAAACAAGTGAAGCCCCATCTGTGGGATGCAGGCAGCACATGAAACCACGCCTCCTCCGGTCTGCAGAAAAACTTCTCTCCATGGAACAGGTCCCTGGTGCCCAAAAGGTAGGGGGCCGCTGCTTTAGAGCAACTTCCAATCTGGTGGTTATAATTGCTGGGAATGATAGCAAAAAATAGTTTAACATAAATGGAAGATACCAGGTGGGGAAGCCTACTTTGAAGGAGGAAAGCGGCTTTGGAATGAACTGAGGATTTTTGCTTTGGAATAATAATCAACAATGTTCATGATGAGAAGTAATGAAAGGTAGTCTTTCCAATAACATGAGTAAGACAGATGCCCAATTTTCCATTCCAGACTGCATTTTTAGAGATAAGTTACTTGTAGGTTAATCAGATTATTCTTCCTTTTTCAATGGATTTAAGAAAACCCACACCTAGAGGACAGGGAGGAATTTATGCTTGTTACCAAGCTACTGTTATGAGAATGAAATTAATAATAATAATAATAATAATAATAATAATAATAATAATAATAATAATAATAATAATAATAATAATAATAATAATAATAATAATAATAATAATAATAATAATAATAATATCGTAGTAGTAGTAGTTGTTGGAAGGGACCTTGGAGGTCATCTAGTCCAACTTCCTGCTCAGGCAGGAAACCCTCTACCATTTCAGACAAATGGCTGGCCAGTCTCTTCTTAAAAACTTCCAGTGTTGGAGCATTCACCACTTCTGGAGACAGGTTGTTCTACTGGTTAATTGTTCTAACTGTCAGGAAGTTTCTCCTTAGTTCTAGGTTGATTCTCTCCTTGACTAGTTTCCATCTGTTGGTTCTTGTCCTGCCTTTGGGTGCTTTGGAGAATAGCTTGACTCCCTCTTCTTTGTGGCAGCCCCTGAGATACTGGAACACTGCTATCATGTCACCCCTTACCCTTCTCTTTGTTAAACTACACATACCCAATTCCAGCAACCGTTCCCTATATGTTTTAGCCTCCAGTCCCCCAATCATCTTTGTTGCTCTTCTCTGTATAGCTGGTCTGCATATGGCACAGAGTTAGTATACTGCGATTTACAGATTCCAGCATTCAAAACTAAAAACACAAGCAAAACACGTATGCCACATCAGAAGAATGAAATGGTCAGAGTTATACTTTATTTAATGAAACAGCATTTGCTGAGGGAGAGGGAGGCAAGCAAAGCTAAGAGATCATATTTCATTGAGCTAGAAGATACTGTTCTTAAAAAAAGTGGAAAAATTATACTTACCCATATATGGTCATAAAGTCAGTTAGTGGGATGTTGTCTTTGATTTAAGTCATGTGACCCATCTGTGGGTTTTTGAGCTCTTGTCCATTGCTGCTGCTGCTGCTGCTGCTAATGGTTACTAGCTCCAAGTCTGAGGAAAGTCCTCTCTAGTGGGGCTCCCTTGACTTTTGGCAAGCAGGATCAGCCCTACTGTTAGGCTAACTCAGAGGTAGGCAACCTCGGCTCTTTTATGACTCATGGACTTCAACTCCCAGAATTTCTGAGTCAGCTGCTGACTCAGGAATTCTGGGAGTTGAAGTCCATGAATCATAAAAGAGCCAAGGTTGCCTACCCCTGGGCTAACTTTGTGTATTGCCCTGTTCACCGCCCTGTTCACCGCCCTGAGTCCTTCAGGAGAAGGGCGGTATACAAATTAAATTATTAAATTATTATTATTAACTGAAGCTGTCAATTTTGACAGCTATTTTGGAGTAACCTCAAATGGATAGTAGATTTGATTTTTTAGAAAGGAAGGGTTTTTCTGCCTTAGGTGTCAATAGAACTTGGTTATTCTTGTGGGAGTTTGTCACTTTAGAAAAGGGGGTATTTCTTTTTTCTACTTTCTGCTGCAGCAAAAGCAGTAACTACTACTGCAACCAAAAACTTTTCAACAGCATCATCCTGCAGCTTATGTGGCAATACTTAGCATTCTTCCAGGCTGTTGAATCTACTTTCCATTTTAATTTTCTTCAGTGCTTCAGAAGGATGCTACATCAGAAACACAATGGAAATTAAAATGGCATCTCCATTATTCATTATCCATGTTAGATAGAGACAGAATTAAAGAAGGCCAGGACAACTGCTCAAGGATGCTGCTGGACCCAGTCCTAATTGGGTTTTGTAGATATTCATGTCATCCTACCTGGATAGTATAACTTGAGTCAGTTTTCCCCAGCCTGGGCCTTTCATATGGTAAGATGAGCACTCCCAACATGACCTATCAACTCAAAGTGATTTTCTCTGGATATTCTGTGCATTAGTCTAATCACCTTCTTGACACAATGGATGTGAGATGATCTCACGAGGACGATGGATCGTTAAGGTGCTTCCAAGTAAAAGGCATCACGCAGAGATGAAATCATATTAGCTTTATTCAATGATAGATCAAAGAGAAAGAAATACTTGGCATGAAAGCATTCATGCCTGCATGTGAGAGAGAAACAAAATAAAAGAAAGCAAGCTAGTATTACATAACTAAAACAGAAGAAGAACTAGAAGCTAGGAGTAGAATCTTAAGAAGCTAGGACTAGAAGAAGGAGCAGCCACTCGTGCAGAGGTATTTATGGGGGGTCTTTGTCCCTCCCTGACCATAAAACACTCTGCCAATGGGGTCTGAGACCCTTGGCTCATCAGTGGAAGCAAAGAAGCCTCTTTGCTCCCATCTGATGACCTTTTTGGGGAACTGCCATGGCTGGCACAAAACATCTAACAATGGAGGCAAGTGATTAAAGTTTAAAGATTGCATTTTTATTTAAACCCAAGGCACATAGTAAAATTCATTTTTCAGCATTTTCTATTGCATTCTATTAAGGACTAAGTACATTTTTTGCGCGTGCTAGAAGGGGCCATTCATATTCTTGCTGTATCCTAACCTCATAAACACGCTTCCTCAGAAACAATTCAACAGAGTTCCATCTGCTGGGTCCGTGTGCAGAAACTGCAATTGAGCCGATTAATCAGAACCCTCTCCTCTCCCAAATCCCCGAGAGAAAGGCGAGCCCAAAATTGAGACAAGACACATCTACGCCAACCATTTTCCTTCCTGATGTACTCTGGGCGGTATTTCTTTTCCCGGCAAGTTAGAGATGTGCAAAAAGAGGCTCGCCCGCTGTAGCCAGCCTGGCGTTTCTCCGCAGCAAACATCGTCCTCTCTTCCCCACCCCACCCCCACCCCCCTTTAGGCGCGAGAGGGGGGCGAGGGTGGTGCCAAGGGCCGGCCAGAATGGGAAGATTCCGAGGCGTGTGACGTCACGGCTCTAGCGGAGCGCGGAGGAAACAGCTGCATTGCACCGAGGCCGGCCTGCCTGGCTTTGATCCCTGCCCTAGCAAGAGCCCGGTTGCTTAGCGGTGGATCCTGCGGCCTCTCCTTTCAACTGCCTTAGGGAGCCTCGGCCCAGCAAAGTAAGGATTTGTATGCCTGCCTATAGCTCGCTCCCTCCCTCCCTCCCTCCATCCATCCCTCTCTGTGTGTGTGTGTGTGTGTGGATATGAACAATTCAGCAATTGCACTGGTAACAGCTGCTAAACAATCTTTATTTAGCAAACTCATAAGCGGGGGAATAGTGCCACATCGATTCACATAAGGGCGGGGAGGGGTGGAGCTCCTCGTTAGTGACTTTTCTCTATAAATGTATATTTGTAAGGCGCCGGCGAGGTTGGCTTAAATTCAGGGTAAGCATTGTTTGGTGATTCAGTCATAGAGAACTTTTTCTTTTCTTGCCCTCCTCCTCCTCCTCCTCCTCCTCCTCCTCCTCCTCCTCCTCCTCCTCCTCCTCCTCCTCCTCCTCCTCCTCCTTCTTCTTCTTCTTCTTCTTCTTCTTCTTCTTCTTCTTCTTCTCTCTTCTTCTCCTTCTTCTCCTTCTCCTTCTCCTTCCCCTTCTTCCCCCCCTTCCCCTTCCTCTTCTCCTTCTCCTTCTCCCTCCTCCTCCTTCCTTCTCTTTTATACGTGGGAAGAGAAGTTACTAAGTTATTCAGGATGGTTTTGCTGAACTAAAGAAAATCTTTGGAGGGATTTTGTCAACATGGTTCCAGTGAGTGAAAATGGTTCCGATAAACTGATGATTTTTTCCCCCAGTGTAATTCAGTCTTTGCATCCCGTCATCAAAACAAAATAGTTACTTGTTTAAACTGTAACCAACTTCAAATCTGAGAGGTGAAACAGTACCATCCATACACGTGTAGGATCTTGAAAAAAAATCTTCATAAACTTTTTGTAAACTGACTGATACTGCCTATTTGGGAGCTTTATTTCTGCTAGCCTTGTACAGTTGCATTTGAAAATTTATCTTTTCCTTTTTTGTTTACTAGTAAGCAGGCACAGTTGAAATCTTAAGGGCCCTTTTTGAGGGAATCCATTTTTGGCCTTATTACCTAAACTTCAGTAGAATGTATTTGGCAGAGACTGTTAGTTGTAAGAATTAAGCCTCATGAAATTAAATATCGAAAAAGAATAAAACATTTATAATGTTACTTCTTTTTGGTTTCAAGGCCGATTATTTTCATCTCTGAAAATAATTAGCCAATTGATTTATTCGGGGAATTTTACCCAACTATGCTTTCTTCCAATGTTCCACAGAATTTCCACGCAGGATGGAAAAGACTTTTTCCCATTTAATACAGAATAATATATTTTCAGTTAATATGCTTGCCATATGTTGGCAAAGGAATCTGATAACTCAAAGCCCCCTATTGAACTGGTCCCCTTCTGCTTTCTACGGGCTGGGTGGGGTCCTGAGTATCATACAGCTTGGGAAAGGTTTTTTGCACATTGACTTGGAAAGAACTCCTTCTGAGTTCTATGCTATTTATTTAAATTGGGAAGTTGCTTTCTCCCGCTGCAGGCAACAACCGTTTTTTAATGATTGCTTTCCTAGTACATGACTTTCAGTGTTGTTTTTTTTTAAAAAGTGCTGTATTGTATTAGTTGGTTTGTTAATGAAAACTTCATTTTGATACAGATTTTTAGCTGTATTAAGTAATGGTGAGTGAGTACTGGGACGATAGTTTAAAATCTGAACAAGATGCCTTTGTGTAATTTTTTTTTCTCACTGTCTTTAAGAAACCTGGCAGTTTTCAGGAAGGAACCTAAAGAAGAGAAAAGGCATAGTTATTTTGCAGCATCTAAGGTAGAGACCCTGGATACTTGTATGGAAAAAAACCCCCTGACTGTCAGAAGACAGTGTGCTCCTATTTATTATTTAATTTCTTACTGAATTTTCTTTTGTAAGAAAAAAAGCAATAGGGAGACAAGGGGAGAAGCATCAGAATTTTTTAAAAAAGATATATGACTGCCTTCACCTAAATCAGGGGTAGGCAACCTCGGCTCTTTTATGACTCATGGACTTCAACTCCCAGAATTCCTGAGCCAGCTTGGCTGGCTCAGGAATTCTGGGAGTTGAAGTCCATGAGTCATAAAAGAGCCGAGGTTGCCTACCCCTGACCCAAATGTTTGTTAAGCAGGGTAATAATCATACTAAAAGCTTTTATCTTGAAGTACCTGCAGACTGTTCTTAAAAGGTTAATTATAGGCTATTCGCTCAACTTTTTTCCTCCCTTTGTGGACACAGCTGCAATTTCATTCATTTAATTTGTCAAATTATTTATCAGGCTGCTTACAACATTACTGTTTAAACTCCTGAAAAAGAGTTTTCTCTTTCAGACCAGACCAGATACAGAAAAAGAGTTTTCTAGACCAGTGTTTCTGGACAAAATCTAATTTTTAAATTTACAGAACACAGAATGAAACTGGGAACAAAGAGGTCGATGTTTTCTTTCTTGACTTCAGTTAATGAGAGCCAGGTTTACAATTTCATCCTCTGCTTTAATAGATCTTAGTGGGATGTTGCAGTATCTTTATGAATAGAATTTTTATACAGTAGACGTATTTTAGAACTACATCTTTGAGGTCTACTGTTTGTAATGCTTCATGGCGCCTCATTTCAATGGCTTCAATTTATCCTTTACAGTAGTGACATACATTTATCTAGTTTTGTGTATTTATCAGTGGGGGGAAAGAGTCTGATTTTTCCCCCCTTCAGAATGGAAAAATGGTAATCTAACACTTCATAGGAGCCTATTTCTTATTCATCTAGCCTTGATGAATCGCTAACTTTGGTACAAATGTGGGTTACCATAATAAACTGAAAGGGTTGTTTGTTTAATACCTTCACCTCAGTGCAGCTTTCCCTGCAGTAGTGCATATGAGAATACTAGTGTGTTCCATTTAATTATATGTGAGTACAGAACATCTCCATCAGAATACTAAGACGTATGTATGCAGAAGGAAGAAAGTCTTAGTCATGTAATTTAGGTTAATAGATACCAGGATGATTTGTCACCCTTAATTCCCACCAGTTTCTGTTTTATTGAAAGTGAACATTGGACAAGATGCTTTTTTCTCCTCTGGTCATGTTGAAAAGTTACACAAATGAGTTTTCTCAGTAAGGCAACATGAAATGCAAGGTACATAATGTTAGATGTTAAAAATGTAAACTTGAAACAGGAAATGAAATACAGCCTGTGTGTATCAAACTAAAAGTATTAATTTCTTGAAAGCTTTCTTGCCACTAAATTCTAATATTCAGAACATAGCAACAGCCTCATTTGATCAGTATGTCATTCTTGATGGATCAATGCCAAATCCTTCTTACCAGAAGTACAAAACATTGTTTTCTTCCTACAAGCACATTTAGTAAGCTGTGAAGATGTGCAGCTGTTGTTTCCCACTCATCCTGGCTCAATTATTTGTTCACCACTGAAAACCTTGAAGATATTAGCATGTGCTGACTGTGATATTGTCTATGTGAAAACTAAATAAAGCCAAAACTGGTTTAGCTTTATGCATATACCACATAGCTACTGACATTTGGTTACGTGTCTCTATCTAAAACTAGGTTAGAATGAAGACCAAATTTCCCACCTGCTCTTAGGAGAGGCAAGATAAAAATGGCAAAATTAATTAGAAGCATGCACATATTCTAACCAAGAATTATAAATGGATAGCAAGGGACTTTTATTTAAAAAAATCATCAAAATTTCAGTTTCATTAAACATGTCTTTTCATATCCCACCTATCTCTTTTACATTTTTTTTGTTTGCTTTAGGGATGACCTGGATGACTGAGGTTTTTTTTTGTTTTAATAGCCAGCACAGTTTATGATTTCAGTCAGATCACCTGTATTATCAATCAACATAAAGCAGGGATTGATATTCCAGCTTTGACAGTCCTTGCAGATTTCTGTATTGCATCAAATAAAATTTGAGGTGCTTCACAGTACCAGAGAATGTTACAGACTAATGAAGGGAAGTGAGAATTCATAGGCTTGGTTCACACATCTTGTTTAAATCATAATATATTTGTTGGTTTTGAATCCATGGGAATCTTAATTCATTGTGGCTTATTCAGCAAACCTAGTTAAAATAATTTGTGATTTAGTATGGAAGGACAACGTAATAGTATATTTTGTGGAAAATATTTTGTCCATCAAAAAGCATCCATGGCTGAATTCTACTATATTAGGCCCAACCAGGAAATATAGCCAGTATTGCAGATACATGTTAAATGATAGAAAATGTACCTACTATCTTATGCAGCTGATATGTGATGATCCTGCATGCCTTAATGTGTACTGTATGTTAGTGTGATAAATTCTTACTTATTGTGTGCACCATTGTATTTTTATGGCTTCCTGTGAAATACTGAAGAAATGCAAGCAGGTAGTAGGGTGTGCCTTATTTCTTCACACTGGCACTTTTGCTAAAGACTTTAAGGGGTACCTTCTCACTGAATCGTATCCCTGTAGATTGACTGCAGAGCAGTGATGCACTGCCATGCATTTTTACTAGCTGGAGATGCCTCATGCATCATAGAAGTAGTTGTGCTTACATTGAATGTCATGCAGGTGTGCAAAGTGGAAAAAAATATTCCTCTTTGTAGTTAACAAGCTGATCCTGACCTGCCTCTACTAATCCTGGATTTTTTTGCATGTCCTTTCCATAGATGCATAAATGCTTCAACATAAAAAAAACCTGAATTTGTTTAATAGATGTGGCTTTCAATTAAATATGTTGTCCTTTTTGGCATCAGCAATTCTTTTTTATGCCTTTATCATCAGACATGTCTTAAGAATTCCTAGTAAACACCAAGGGTCAAGAAGTATTACTTATTGTAAAAAATGATATCTATAAATAACAAAATTGCAAATCACCCCTGAATATATGATGTGTGTGTATATGAAAAAACTTACGTGTGTGTGTGTGTGTTTTGCTCACACAAGCATGAAGCCGAAGACACAGCCTGAAGATGACGAGTGGGACCTCGTCGAAACGTCGCCAAGACACTATCAATCTTACACGGGAAAAGACCCAAATACGCCAAGACCTACATGTATGTGTGTGTGTGTGTGTGTGTGTGTGTGTGTATACACACAAACACACACATACACACACATACACATACACATACGTGTGTGTGTGTGTGTGTGTGTGTGTGTGAAGTCTGATCTGAGTTAAGTAGTTTTTCACAGGCTTTCTATATTTCTCTCAGCAATATTTTAGAACCATGCTTTCAAAGACTAACCAGGGTTTGTTTTTCTATTTATTTACAGCATCCCAAACGTCTGTGAAATTTGGACAGAAAACATGTCAAACAAAGGAAAGGTGAGAAACATTTGGTGTCTAGTTAGGGAAAATCTCAAGGAGTGATGTGTCAGATACTGCTTGAGCACAGAACCTTTCTGCTCTTCATTAAGTCACACGAGCTTGAACAACAATTATGGCTGCCTTATCGAGGCTACTGGTGGAAGAAGTTAGCTCATTCAAACAGCATGATATTTTTTTTCTGGCTTGTGCATATAAGTAGCAGAGAGTTTCTGTGCTCACACAACAACTAAGTCACTTGTTTGAAATTATTTCAAAGTGTGGACAATCCTAATACAGGCAGTCCTTGCCTTATGGCTGCAATTGGGCTCAAAATTTCTGTTGCTAAATGAGACAGTTGTTAAGTGACCTTTGCCCCATTTTATGATTAGTTGGTGCATGATTAGTTGTAAAGGTAAAAATATTCCCTGTCCAGTTGTTGAATAATCTCAACTCTTCCAGTTGTTTAGATTATTCAAATAAGATTAAAGTTGCTTAATGGTACCTTTTTGGGAAAAGGTAAGTCTAGATTACAAAATAGAGAGTATTGTGCACCTGGAGCAGGCTGTGTTTAAATGATTCTTTTCAAGTAGTATATAAAACCTTACTGCACAGAATTAATATAACGGGCAATAGTGGTTAAAACAGTTGAGATACCTCCTGTAGTTTTGTGAGATCTGGACATGTAATCTGAAGGTCAACACATTCAGATCTGTATTAAAAGGGCAGAAAAAAGGATTGTGTAGCAAGCAATGAAAAGAGTCCAATACAGTAATTTGAAAGCACATTAAAATATAGGTGTTTTGCTTAGACAAATACAAGTCAGGGGCAAAATAGCAGAATCCTGGGTGTATGTAATTATGTGAAGATGGTTGCATTGTTTCAAGGTAAGCTGTATCTTTAGGGGGAAAAAATGAAATTTGAGTTCTAAAATCAAAGACACTAACTACTCTACACTTTCAATTTCTTATAAGACTCTGTGTTAGGCCAATAATGTATATTTAACAGAATAGAGTTGGAAGGGACCTTAGTTAGGATTTCCCTAGATTTTGATGTCTGCAAAAGTAAGAGGCGATATCTGAAGAGTATCATATCTATGATACTGGAAACAATAAGTTGCAAAATTTGATTAGAGTGCATACGTGCAGAACAAACTATGCATTCGGTGTTCCAATATCTCAGGGGTTGCCACAAAGAAGAGGGAGTCAAGCTATTCTCCAAAGCACTGAAGGCAGGACAAGAAGCAGCGGATGGAAACTAATCAACCTAATCAACTAAGCAACCTAAAACTAAGAAGAAATTTCCTGACAGAACAATTAATCAATGGAACAACCTGCCTCCAG
Organism: Vipera berus; assembly: GCF_964194415.1. Taxonomy (NCBI): domain Eukaryota; kingdom Metazoa; phylum Chordata; class Lepidosauria; order Squamata; family Viperidae; genus Vipera; species Vipera berus. The sequence continues at coordinate 208,469,068 of NC_138203.1, read as the reverse complement.
AAGTTGTGAATGCTCCAACACTGGAAGTTTTTAAGAAGAGATTGGACAACCATTTGTCTGAAGTGGTATAGAGTTTCCTGCCTGAGCAGGGGGTTGGACTAGATGACCTCCAAAGTTCCTTCCAACTCTGTTATTCTATTCTGTTCTGCTCTGCTCTGCTCTGTTGTATTCTGTTCTAAGTTTCTGTTTGTGCTAGTGCAGGTCTATCAGATAAAAATATATAAAAAGAAGCTGCTAATGCTATATAGATTACAAATTTCAAAGAGACACGTCTATGTGAAGTTTTGAAAGTCTTGTATATTCAGTATTCTAGTGCAAGATTTTCATCAACTAAGAACTCAATGCAGGCTTTCTTTATGAGGATAATGGTGTAAAAGAGAGAAAAAAAACCCCTGAACTTTGGAATCCATGGTGATACTGTCACAGTTTTTCCAAGCATCTGAACAAGAGCTTGTTTTGGGAAAATGAATCCATGTCTGAAAATGCATGAAGTTCTAGGATGAAAACTGTAAGATTTGAGAATGGCAGCTGAGGTTGTGCAGATACCGTATCATCCTAGATAATTGATTTATGATGCACCATTCTGCTATTAGGAATTCGCTGCCATATGTTTTTACTCATATTGCACTTCTTTTCCTTATAGTATATACCTTATAATTTTTTAAGTGATTGTGTTATCAGAAATTATGAACATGTATATTGTTTAAGGTTAAATGTTAGCAATAGTGATAAATGCCATGTGCAGTGCCATTTCTGAAAGTAATGTGTATGGTTCACCAGTGGTAATCTTTCTGCATTACAATTATTATTTATTTCTTTAATATGTATTCTTTAAAAAAAAGCTGAATGTTCCCTTGCCATACCAGAAAGTGCTGATGTGATTTTTCAAATGATGAAAAAGGATTCATTTCTTGGCAATATTCACAATTTTGAGAACTTTTGTGTTGGATCTTGTTGTAAAAATATCCTTTCTATCAGACATAACAGAAGAAAAGTATTATTTTGGAATACATTCAAATGGCAAATCCTTTGCCATGCAGGTTTCAGATTTGTTTTAAATGGTAGTGATGCCATTTCAGTATGACCTGACAGTTGGAAGAATGCATTATAAACAGCATGTGGTGTTAAAGGAAAAAAATATGTGGTGTTAAAGAAAAAATTACGCATTACTGGGGTGCCTCTTTAAAAAATTTGCTGTTCAAAAAAATGTATGATTCCTATATAAAATGGGTGCCTATATAAGATTTTTAGAGAAAGATTCTATTGTTTGCTTTGGGTAGTCACATTTGTTAAAGAATATGGGTATGCCTGAAGCTTTCTTCCTTCTTGTGACCATCTAATGTCCAATGCGGTGAATAGAAACATTGCAATATAATATAAATGAATTAATTAATGAATTTATTTAGGATATAAAATGAAAATTATACTTGGAGCTGTATTCTGGACCTCAAATGTCCAATTTAAAATTGTGGTTCAGATTGTGCCACTCTTTTACAGATATGTTCAAGGACTTTTGAGGCATATCAATAAATAAAAATGTCACAAGATATCTGAAGGTGGTAAGGGTTGGCAAAGCTTGTCCCTTCAAGACGAGGCAATCAATAGAGTATAGGAGCATATGGAGGCAGTAGGAAGACAATTTGCAAGGTTTCCCCATCTGTGTGAGTATTGTAATAATGCATTCCAGAAGGAGAGAGAGAATACTTGAGAAATGATTCACCCTAGAAAATAGAAGTAAAGAAAGTAGAGGAAAATTACAATGTGGAAGAAAGATGGCAGTGTATCAGAGTCTGGATTCTGCTCTTTTTGTAGTAGTACTAGAAGAGGTGGCACAAAGATGGTGTAAGAAGTTGACGTTGTCAATAGAAGAACCTAGGACAAAGTAGTTCTATTTATAACTTCAAGGCTCTGGGCATCTGTCAGAAAGCCAGGGTGACTCATAGATGCGGGGGAAGGGATATGAGGAAAGAGAATCTATTTTAATGATACAAGTGAGATTTCAATCGGAGTCTGCTACTCAGATGCTTAAAGGTTCTTCCAATGTTATATACCCTTGCTTTGCCATGGTCACTTCCACATTTGCTTCTTCACATGAATAGTTCCTAGCTCAAGGCCAGGTGCTTCCTGGGGAAGTAAAGGAATTGTATTCTAGAGAAATGTGGAGTGTGATAGTTCCCATAAACACAAAGGATGGACGTCTCAACTCTGTCATTAAAATCAAAGTGAGCTGTATTCTATGACTGTCCCACTGGAATGTGTTTCTAAGTATATAAGCAGCCAAGTAGTAGTCACAGCTGTCGATGTGGAGAAGAAATTGTATGTGCTAACGTATCGTTTATCACCCTACATTTACCTTTACCATCTTAGCCGAAAGCATTCTGAGAGGGGCTGCATCTAGTGAGAAGCAGCTGGGCGCTGCCTGTAGAAATTGCAGCAACTTCCTGAAAAGAAATCTGCTACGGTCTTCATTGTGATTTGAATCAGGGAATGGCTCTGTGGAGGGAGGTGGTGTGATGGACTACAGTGAAGCGACAGTTTCCCAGGAAGGAGGGAGCACATTCCAAAGAGGAGAGGGCCAGACAAGCCGCGGTTCATACCAGAGCTGGAATGTGGGAAGAAGAGATTTAGGATAACCAGTCTCTAGAATCTCCAAGGATTAGGTTAGGGTAGTAAAGGTTTAGTTTAGCAAGATTTTTTTCTGTACGATGTAAGCAAGTAAAGAATTGAACTTTGATTGGATTGTGTTATATCATTCTTGGCTTAGGCCTGATACATATTTGTGAAGAGAACTGTTCCATGTCTGTGGAGATTCTCAGTCATCCAAGTCATGGTTGTCCCAAAGCTGCTTTTCAAAAGGCAACTGGACTTTCTTTATTTTTATTTTTTTGAAGACGTTTCGCTTCAGAATTGGAAGAAGCTTCTTGGATGAGAAGCGAAATGTCTTCAAAGAAAAAACAAAGTCCAGTTGCCTTTTGAAAAGCACCTTTGGAGAACTGCTCTGTCTTTTCTCTCAGAACATGTGATGGAACATTAGCAGCTCAATAAATTTGCCTCTGATCTGCATTGTTATTTCATACATAATACTACATTCATCTCTATCAAACTGTCCCAAAGGGAAAAGACAAAATGCTAGAGAATCTTTTGCAAGAATACTTGTAATAGATAATTTACTTATTGTGAATGTACATTAATGTTCAAAAATGGGTTGGGGAATGCCACAGTTCTGAAATGCTTGCTTAGGCTGAGCCTTGTAATCTTAAAAATATCTTTTGGATCATATGAATTAGCTCTAAGCAGCTTAAATAGGGCTACTACAAGTTCATTTAACTTTAGATTTTAGTGAAATTCCAAGAAGGAACACACACTACAGTTCTGGAACTACCAACTACATCCTTTTTTATTGTCATATTATCATATATAATTCCGCTCTATGGTACATTGAATAGATCTGGATTGCACTCAGATGTTGTATTCACTTCTGATTATTACCACAATATAAGAAGGACATTGAGAAAGTAGAAAGAACACAGAGCAGAGTGACAAAGATGGTGATGGGGTTTTAAGACTAAATCCTAAAAAGAATGGTTAGAGAAACTTTAGCTAAGGAAAAGAAAAGGAGAGATGTCTTAGGTTTTCCCCCCCCAAATATTTGAAAGGCTTTCATAAGAAAGAAGGTATGGATCTATTCTCCATAGATCCTGAGGTAGGACAAGAACCAGCAGGTAGAGGTTTTGTAGATGGAGATCCAAGCTTGAAATAAGAGGGGACTTCCTGACTATGAAAACTATTAAGCAGCAGAAGAGCTTTCTATCTGAAGTCCAGTCATGAAGTCACTGGAGATTTTCAAGCAATGGCTCTTAAGTAATTTGTCTGGAATAGTCTGATGATTCTATCCTTGGACAGGGGATTGGAGTAATAGATCTCCAAGATCTATGATTCTATGATTATTGTACATTCTATAGATGACATGTTTTGAAATTAATAATAATTTGATTTTTATCTTTTTTTTACTTTAGGCTGGACGATATAGGGGTTCAGTGAAGGATTTCCCAAACTTTAATGCCAACCAGGATGCAGAGGCACTGTACAGTGCTATGAAGGGATTTGGTATGTCTTCAATACTACCTCCTATCACTTTGAATTAAAATTTGTTACAGTTTTCATACATATCTGGCTTTTTAAAATGTTTTATACATGTGATTTAAAAAATCAGTAGTAGTGTTTTAGGTACGAAACCAACTGGAAGAAGGCAGTGGCAAATCATATCCACAAATGTTGCCTAGAAAACTGCAGGGAATTGTCCAGGCAGTTGTCAGGAATAAAAAAATGACTTTAAAATACCCCTCCCTACCAAAAAATAAATCCAATAAGAGCAATTCATGACAATGGCATCATCTGTGCATTTTCTTTTCTATGGAAATAGTGTGCAAGAATGGTGAGAAGAAGAGATAATACAGTATTGTCTGTTTTCTAAGTTTGGCATACAGGTAGTGGGACTGTTATCCAGATTTTTTTTAAGGTGATTCTAATATATGTTATATAACTTTGCTGTCAGTTTTAGGACCCAGTTATCTTAAAATGACTTTAGGCTTTGTCCCCCCTGCAGGCAGTGATAAAGACGCTATACTAGATCTCATAACATCCAGGAGCAATAAACAAAGAAATGACATCTGCCAAGTATATAAGGCGCTCTATGGAAAGGTCAGTCTCAGAATGGATGGGAAAACTGGAAAAAAGAATTTATACAAGGCTTGTAATATCATCTTTAATTACTGGATTGTGAATGGCAAACATCCGTTCATCCAGATATTTTGACCTCTCCCCTATGTGAATTTTATCTTTTTATGCTTCATTACTGTCTTCCTCTACATCATGTACATCTGATCTTAAGGTCTTATTCCATAGTCATGATATACTAATGATCAAACTGAATTTTTACCTCCTTCAACTAAGGAACCAAGGATATACTTGGAGCAAAATTTTAGGATCCGTTAATCATTGACAATGGTGAGCATATCTTTTACTCGGGCAGCTGGCCCCCATACTCCAAGGGGAAGACGTCTCCCATCTTTTAAGTCTGTTGTAAAGGATATACATATATTTACCTATAGGACCCTTTCCTGTGGAAGAATAGGAGGAAATAGGTCATGAGTCCTATATGTCTAAGTGAGTGTTCGAAACATATGCTTTGAACAAACAGGATAGAAATAATTTGTTATGCAGAAATTGTTTGCTTTTAGCTACCACCTCTTTAAATGTCTGGAACTCAGGAGATCAAGTGGGGTCTCTTTCACTTTGCAGGAGATGTCTTCAAAGAGATGTAAACAGAAGAAAGCTTGCTTTTTTATTGGCTGTCAAAATGGAGGACAAAATAAAAACAAGATTGGTCTCTTTAATGCTGAATCTTCTGATTCATTCACAGAATTTAAGGGGAGTGGCAGCCACAAATAATGTATAAGAAGACAATGTTGACCATTTTCTGACATTTAAATCTCACAACAGTTCTTTTACACATTGTGTAATAAATAATAAGTTTCTCCTTAACAGTGGTATTCACATAGATTAGATTTTAATTTAAAAACAGAAGTCTGTTTTTTTGCTTTCCACTAGAGAGATGCTAGTTGATATGTTAGCAAAATAAAGTTTTATTTGTTTCTGCTTCCAATGTTGATTTCAGTTTTTTAATTGATTCTAAGACTATATTTTTCTGTGGTGAGTGGTCTTCTTATAAACTGAGCAAAACAAATACTTTTTTAATTCCTTACCTTTTCTTCCTTTTTATTAGGACCTGATTGCAGATTTGAAGTATGAATTGACTGGGAAATTTGAACGACTGATTGTGGGTCTAATGAGACCCTTGGAGTACTTTGATGCCAAGGAAATCAAAGATGCTCTAAAGGTAAAAAGTTTAATTACGGTTGTCATTACTTCTGAACTCATGAAAATACTAGTCATTTTACTATACTCTTAAAGTACATTTTTTCCTTCTGGAGAGCATTTCCTTTTCCATCTTTTAAAGTAACCATAATATACTATAGCTGATACAGATAAGTTGTGTTCCTTATTCCTAGGGGATTGGGACTGATGAGAAGAGCCTGATTGAGATCTTGGCATCTCGGACCAATCAACAGATCCATGCTCTGGTGGAGGCTTACAGAGATGGTGATTACTGCAAGATCTTTTTATTGAGTTGGCTTCACCTACTGTTAATTCACGGCTGTTAAAGTTGCAATAAGATCTACAGGCTCATGCTGGAGAGATTATTGCTGAGATGAAGTTAGCAGTTTTCTCTCTGTCTCTAGCAGATATTTAATCCTGAATATTCTGGAGTAATTTACAAATAATAAGTTTTAGCTTTACCTAAGTGATCACGGGCAAAGGTTCTTTCAGCCTTTTGTTCAGTTTGTACAATTATCTCGATATATTGCTTTTGTCCTTGTCCTTGTGCTGTTAGTTTGTGTAGGGATGCATTTATGAATGCTTGCTCAGTTTTGTTTTTGGCATTTATATATATCGGATGAGAAAAACAGCAAGGTTTGTTAGTAACCTTTGTATGGTTTTTATAGCATATGAAAGGGACTTGGAGGAAGATGTCATAGCAGACACCACAGGACACTTCAAGAAGATGCTCATTGTGCTGCTTCAGGTATGTTGGTCTTTGTGTTCTCTTTTAGCTTTTATTCTATCCTTATTTAGTCGTATTAATAGAACTGATGCATTGGGGTTTTTTAATAGGGAAACAGAGAAGAAGATGACGTTGTGAGTGAAGACTTAGTAGAACAAGATGCCAATGTAAGTAATGATACTGCCTAAGTGATGATTCAGCAAAGGAAGAATTTAATTTTTTTTCAAAGAACAAATCCAGTCCTAGAAAAGAAAGCATATTCTAGAGGGTGAACTAAGTCCCATGTAGATAATTTTTGTAAGTTCTGATGTACTTTTTCTCTACAAATTCCACAGTGTATGGCCCTTGGTAGTAATCAAAACTAAACACTCAGAAACACCCATTTTAGTGTAAATAAGGATAGGTCTGATAAATGCTTTTTTGTATTATCTCCATCAATAAATAAACTCCTAATACAGGTGGTCCTCGATTTATGACCATAGTTGACCCCAAAATTTATGTTGCTAAGTGAAACATTCATTAAGTGAGTTTTGCCCCATTTTACAACTTTTTTGCCACAGTTGTTCAGTGAATGACTGCATTTGTTAAATTAGTAACACGGTTGTTAAGTGAATCTGGATTCCCTATTGACTTTGCTTGTCAGAAGGTCACAAAAACTGATCACATGACTCCAGGACACTGCAGCCATTATAAATATGAACCAGTTGCCAGGCATTTGAATTTTGATCATGTGACCATGGAGATACTGCAATGGTTGTAAGTGTGAAAAACGGTTCCAAGTCATTTTTTTCAGCGCCGTTGTGACTTTGAATGGTCACAAAATGAACTGTTGTAAGTCGAGGACTACCTGTATGGGTCAAATGATTTAGCTCTGATTGGTTTCCTATGCTGTTACTTTTTTGATGTAGATAATATTTATAGTTTGTCAATGTAAAAGAGTAAAGAATAGGACTTCAGAAATTCTTAACTGAATGCTAAATTCAAGAAGATATTCTCATTGGACTATATAGCCCTAGAATTTAGGTTGATTTGTAAATATATTCCGAAGGCTTTGGTAATCTGCCATAGATTTGATATATTGTTTTGTTACATTGTTTGTTATAGGCTATACATTTATATAGTGTTGTGATTCAGGGTCAGCCTGTGGGTTCAGCAGTTGGGTCGGACGACTCAGAGGAGGAGGAGGGGGGTGTTGAAGAGCTTGCTGAGGGGATTGGACAGCTTGATGAGAGCCCCCAGCCAGGCCCCTCTCATCTGGTCACGACGCAGACCCAGCTGTGTGAGCCTGACAGCGTGGATGAAGATGACCCACAGCTGGCCCTGTTCAAGGACGCCCGACGCAGGAGGCAGTCAATCAGGAGTAAACAGAGGAAGGCAATGGGGCACCTCGGAAGGAGGCAGAGAGAGGCCACGCCCTGAACTGTATTTAAGGGGAATGTGTGGGAGGGCTGGTTTGCTGAAGGCAACCGCTTGGATAGTTCCTGTTTCTTAGCTCCTGTTTCATGGTTGGTGTCTTGTCTTGCTCTGTTTTATGTGAATAAATTTGGCAGGCTTTATTCCAGCCTCTTGCCGTTTGTAAAGGGGTTGTCCCTGCTTTTGCTGCAGGGCCGGTAGCAGGCTGGTACAGAACATATAGTACTTTTTCACCAGGAATTGAAAGTGGCAAGCAAACCTTTCTCCAATTTTCCTCACAGTAACTATACAGTATAGGTAGGATGGTTTAAGAGGAAGATGGTTAAAGATGATTGGTTAAAAATCATTTAGTAAATATTAACATAAAGTGGTCTTAATTTTTATTGAACTATCAGATTAATATTACATATCAGTTTTGAGAATTCACTAATGTTGAATAGAGTTATTTGGATCATTGTTTTATGATGGTTTAGAGCTTCCAAGATACGATGCTTTGAAAATGTTGATGGTAACAGTAGTTGTTTCCTTTTTCATGTTGTCCTGTGCACTTATGTTTTCTAAAAGGACTTGTTAGAAGCTGGAGAGCAGAAATGGGGCACAGATGAAGCCCAGTTTATCTACATTCTTGGAAACCGAAGCAAACAACACCTTCGGCTAGGTGAGCTGGAACATTGCTGTAAAGGAAATAATAAAAATAATCTGAATCTCAAGAATCTCAAATTTTCTTAGCAACTTGTGATCTCTTTTAGCAAGACTTCATGTGTGGTAGATAGGTAGGTAGGTAGGAAGGGAAGGGAATGGAATGAGGGAAGGAAAGGAAGGAAGAAGAAGGAAGGAAGGAAGGAAGGAAGGAAGGAAGGAAGGAAGGAAGGAAGGAAGGAAAAAGTTACATTAAGATTATTCATTGGAATCTGGTCATGATGTCCTTCTGAAAAAAAAATAGTTAACCAAGACCGAAATTACCAGCCATTAACAAATAGCCATGTATAAACACAATGTTGAAGGTTCTTTGGAAAATATTTTAATTGCAGTTATTTTATTGATTTAAATTGAGGGATATATTATTCCACAATCTCTTTGCTATATAAATATATGAGTTTTTCTGTTGCATTGCCAAAAATAGCTAAATTGAAATATTGTGCCAGATTCAAATATTTCCTAAAACAAAATTAACATTTGTAGAACGTTTTTAAATGTTTAGGGTATGTCAAATGAATGGTACTCTATGCCCTTGCATCATCTACATATTAATAGCATAATGCAACTTGTCTTTACCAGAAAACCTGAATCTAAGAAGAGAAAAGTGAAAGTCTAAAATTTGTTAATTTTTTTTAAGATGATGAAGCATTGTGCTTATAAATTTAGCTTTCTCTTTAGCACTTTTTTAAACATAAAAAATCACATGGAGCAATTATTAGCTGAAGTATTTTCTATTGAAAAACATTTTCATCTCCTTGCATAGCTATGATTCAGTTTATCTAGAGATCGGTGGTTGTGAAGGTTATTAATTTTCTGAAACAAATAAAAAAATAGAACAATGGGTTTGCAAGATGCATCAAGGGCAGTTGGTCATTTACTGCTTTTTTTGCACATTGGGTTGGCAAAGGAAGTAGCTACCATTTTATGAATTCATTTAGAGTTGTGGATGCTAACACATAATCTTTTTAAAAAATAGCCAGACGAAAGATATTTTAAGATTTTTAAAATGAAAAACATGTCCAAAATCTCCTGAAATCCCAAGTGATGACATAGAGATATTTCTAGACTTTTCTATCTCATAAGACTTGGTTTTTAAAATTCTATTACATATAATTATAGTTTCAGGGCTTCCTCTAGTAGTAATGGATGCACCATGCTGCTAAACTCAACTTTATTGAAAGGTTTTACAGTACATTTTAAGTATACTCCATCCCTCCCCCTTCCCCCCACATCCCCCCTCCCCCCTCCCCCCCCAACTTCCCAGAGCTGAAAGCAGGGTATTGCCTCTAACAAGCTTAAACTAAAATATGCTAACCAACTATGAATACACTTTAAATCCTATCGCACTTTAACTCCCCTTAGGTAAAGGTAAAGGTTCCCCCGCACATGCGTGCTAGTCGTTTCCGACTCTAGGGGCCGGTGCTCATCTCCGTTTCAAAGCCAAAGAGCCAGCGCTTGTCCGAGGACGTCTCCGTGGTCATGTGGCCGGCATGACTAGACGCCAAAGGCGCACGGAACGCTGTTACCTTCCCACCGGAGTGGTCCCTATTTTTCTACTTGCATTTTTACGTGCTTTCGAACTGCTAGGTTGGCAGAAGCTGGGACGAGTAACAGGCGCTCACTCTGTTACGCGGCACTCGGGATTCGACCCGCCAAACTGCCGACCTTCTGATCGACAAGCTCAGCGTCCTAACCCACTGAGCCACTGCGTCCCCTTATACATAGATAAATAATAGTACATCTTATAAATCTCAACTTTAAACTCTATGAAATGGCAGTAATGCTAAGTATTCCATTCAAGTTATATTGTGGTATTGAGGTAGCTCTATATCAAGCAGGTGTCATCTGGAATTCAGCACAAGATGCTTTTGATATAGCAATGAGCCAAATGCATGTGTGTTTATCAGAGAGACAGAATACCCATCTCCCACTTTTTTCAGTCTTTAATGAGTATCAGAAGATTTCGGGAAAATCCATTGAGATGAGCATCCGAGAAGAACTATCTGGGGACTTTGAAAAATTGATGCTGGCTGTAGGTAAGCTGGATCCTATCTTATAAAGTATGTTTTGAAGAACAGAAGCAGGCACGAAGGGACTTCAAAAGCCAGAATTAGTCAAGTTATATCTGGATGAAGTTAACTTTGGTTAAGATGAGGAAGATAATAGAATGCATGTAACTTACTTCTACGAGGAAAATGTAGATGATTTCCAAACATCTAGCAAATTCATAGAATTTTTTGAGATAGAAGTAGCGGGGGAGAGAGGGATATCTCTTTCTCTGATTGTTAATAATTTCACCATTCATGGTTAAGGGTAGTAGTTATATGTCCAGAGAGAAATTTGGGTTGTTCAGAATAAAAGTTGGCAGTAACATCTGTGTTATGAGCATTTTCTTTGTCAGTTGAGCGTTAAGAAATCCTGTTGGAAATAATGTGATTAAGAGTCGGCAAGAGGAGGGGATGGCTGCCTAAAACTCTACTCAGGAGTGCATCACAGTGCAAGATTGAACAGCATTTTTTGTCATGTGTGACACCAGGCAGTAGGTTTTGAAGAGTTTCAGAAAATGCATGTTTGACCCACAGACCTAAAACTCTCTCCCAACACTCTCTCCACAGTGAAAAATATCAGGAGTACAGCTGAGTATTTTGCTGAAAGATTGTTCAAAGCAATGAAGGTGAGTACCACTCCAGGCATTCTAGAGTGGCTTTCATCTCCTACTATATGTATCTTCTGAACATTAGGAGGACCACTGCTGACTTCTCTAGATTTTAACTGTTTGGACTTTTCTAGTATCAAGATTAAAACATTGAATGGAAATTTAAATCCACATCCACCTATCTGGTTCCAAGGAGTGAACACTTAGCTAATTTTAATATTTATACCTTGTGACCTTTACTATGATAGTTCATAAAAATGAGGTGCTAGCCTTCACACATGTGCTTTGAATCTGTGCCGACTAAACCATACAGATTCTAACTGCACAGGATTGTATACCAGCGTATGTTTTTGAAAAAAGTTTTGGATAAACTAAGTCTATTTAAACAGCCAAGTTTGTATCATAAATGTTATTGCAACAAGAAGCTACTTGTTTTAGCTTTCACCAGTCACAATTCATTATAGGTATAATATGTAATCAGTATTGGTACAAAGAATGATACAAAAAATGTTTGTTTTAAAAAAAGGTCAGAGAACAAGAAAATTAAGAAAACGTGTTTTAACATAATCCATATTTCTAATACAAGGTTTTTTTTATTAATTTCTTAGCCAAACATTGGCTTTAGCAAATAGTATTAACAAGCCATATTTGGAGGAACATATTCAGGATAATATATGCAATTAATAGAGAATAAAATATAATTTATCATAAAATAAATGTTAAACAATATTGACATGAGTATTAATCAGTTATTACCATTATAGTTAATAACTTTAGAAAATGTTGCCTTATTCTGCTAACGTAACTATTGTAAATGATGAATCGGTTCCTTTTGGTGGGGTTTATAGTTTATGAGCAGTATTCCAAATATTCCAGCAGTAATTTTCTAGGATGCCCTATAAATTTTTCCGTGGCTGAAAAATGTCTGACTCTCCTAAAGATATGAGGCACAAGTAGCACGTGCTACTAATATTACATCTGACATTTTGGAAAATAATGAATTCAACTGATAGATGAATTATAGTCACACATAAAAAGAAGAAAAATCCTTTGAAGGTGTTTTGAGATGCACATAGCAATTGGGAATAGCTTCCCATATTGGATTCTAGCATCTTCATTAAAAATTTGAACATCCCATGGATTTTTGTGACCTTAAATGATTCATTCTAGGGTTTCGGGACAAGAGACAACACACTGATTCGCATCATGGTGTCACGGAGTGAGATTGATATGTTGGATATTCGGGAAATATTCCGGACTAAGTACGAAAAATCTTTGCATCATATGATTGAGGTAAACACTATAAATTTGCACTGCAGAGGGTGTGTGAAATTTATCATAGTAATTTATATTTATAGTGCACTGAATATTATTAAGCAGGGACCTAGTGCTTTTGAAGGTATCTGCTATCTCATTCTTCCACTTGTGTTCATGTTATGCTTGGAAGAGATCATCAGCAGACAAATGATTCAGGCAACCTTAGAGAGAGGCGATTGGGTTAAACTTTCCTTTGTGAGAGCTTAGGTTATTTTTTGCGGCCAGCATTTCAGTATTGTAACTTTCATCTTAAGGTTGATTTGCCCTTTGGCTATAATTGTGAAGACCTGAGTTTTCCTCTCTCCCTTTTTACAGAGTGACACATCAGGTGATTACAAAAAAGCCCTACTGAAACTCTGCGGGGGAGATGATGAGTAAGTCCAATTCTGAAGCATGGTTTCTTGTGGGGGAGGGATGCTTTTTAAGGGCCCTCCGTTGCTGAAACTCTTTTTGAGTTTCTGTACCGTATCTCTAATAATAATATTTCCCAACTGGTCTGTGAATTTTTTTTTCCTTGCAGGGCTAGTTTCTACTATATCGTAGCAAATACCTTCCCCCCAAAATTTTAGTAGTTTTTCTGGAAAGTGAGGTTTTTCATCTGAGGATGGCCAAATGGACAGCAGATCCTTCACCTCAGTTTTTGTTTGACAGGCTAAATATGTGTTTGCCTGCCTGGAAGGATTTTGATTCTTTTAAAATACTCTTAATGTTCATATTATAATGATGGGGGAAATCTGTCTGTGTGGTCACTAAGAGTCTTGATCAACCATTTTATAATGTATTTTTAATCATAATACCTCAGGCACAAAATGTAGTAGGAAGACATTGCTATGTGTTTTGAAATGCTCTGATCAGCAAATAATTGATTATTACCCATTTCTATGTTTAAGCCTCCATATACTAGATCTAACTAGGTTTAGCTTCCTCTCTCTTTATACCTCCATGTCAGAACTTGATCCAGTGTGTGGGTACATACTGCTACTACCCAAATTCAGTAGTTTAACCTGTGAGATTTTATAGTGAGACACTTTGGACCATCCTTCACTAATCTGTTGCATTTCAGATACACTAGATCAGTGATGGTGAACCTTTTAGAGACCAAGTGCCCAAACCGCAACCCAAACCCCACTTATGTATCGTCGGGTGCTAGGTGGGCATGGCCCATTGAGTGGGTGTGGCCCATTGGGTGGGTGTGTCTGTGGTGGTAGCAGCAGACTGGGTGGGACTAAAAAGTTCAATCAATCAATTCCAACTTTTCAAGTTCTTTTTTTTTCCCCACAAGAAGTTGAAATTGATTGATTGATTGAACCTTTTTTTTGTTTTTTTTGCACACGGCGGCAGAGGCCTAAAGCAAAAAGGTTTTATAAAACCCAGCTGAAGTCCTAGGACTGGGGCGACGGTGCTCGTGCCCACAGAGAAGGCTCTGTGTGCCACCTGTGGCACGTGTGCCATAGGTTCGCCACCACGGCACTAGATGTTAACTTTCATCACAACAGTGATCACTGCAAATGTTAAGTAGTGTAGTTGGGACATCTAGAAAGTAAATATTGCATGAGATGATGGCTTGGGTAAATTGCATATGTCAATCTTTACTGCTGGTTGTGATGATCAGTGGTTTTACTAAGCATGAGAACTACTAGTGTGCCTCTTACACTGTATGGAAATCAGTGCAGAGAAGAGTGGAGTAGCAGCAGTAGTAATACATCTTTTAAAGAACTCATACAATCATTTGCATTATCTATCCACGTGTTGCTTTTGCAGTCCTCAGATGACACTGAAAATAAAATTTTCCGTTGAAAAAGTAACCAGGCAGGCTACATTTAAATGCAATAAATAAATAATAATAAAATACATTTGAGACAAAGGGTACCTTCGTTCATTATTTTCCCACCTTTTCTCTTCATTCAAAGCTATGTTGATCGTATTGCACTTGTATCAGAGGGACTGAGGCGCTGCTAGGTTGAAAGGATTAGCTGGTAACATCACTGTTGGGGGAATGCCTGGAGCTGGTGCAAAAGACAGGAGCTCACCCTGTCCACAGCAGGCTTACTGCTTGTCAGCCTAGCATGCTAACAACCACACAAGCCACCATGCTCCTTCAGCAGTGTTGATGCTTTATGTTTATTCAAAGAAAGGCCTAATCAAGATTTTAGAGTTGGGCTAGCATGGGCTTTTAATAATTTGCCTATGATCCTAGTACACATTAAGAAGGACTGCAGCTGCCTTTTGCAAAGAGAAGAAAAAAACCTCACCTAAACTAGATAGACAGCTAGATAGCTAGATAGGCAGGCAGGCAGGCAGGATGTTGTTTTGAGAGTTTAGGTACAGGAGAATTGGGATAATGTGACAGGCACCAGCTGGATTTGCACAGGATCTGCATCTTCATGTTTTAATGTGTCTCTGCAAATGTCACCCACCTTGTATCTTTCCATCCCCTCCCCTCCCAGTGCTGCAGGTGAGTTCTTCCCTGAAGCTGCGCAAGTGGCCTATCAGATGTGGGAACTTAGTGCAGTGGCCAAAGTGGAGGTTAGAAGCCAGCCTTTCCTTCCCCTACCTGTGGCTTGCTGGCTCAAAACCACAACTGCTTCACTATGCGCTGCTAATGCTCTGGACCTTAGATATCTTGCCTATTCAACACTTCTCCCTTCCTAACAACTTCTAAACCTGCAACTTTAACTAATATGCATTCATGCCTAAAAAACTTATTTTCCCCTTCCTTGCTCTTCCACATTTTTAGGAATTAAAATTTGAAGATATTGGTTATTTCCCAGTATAATAGGATATCTGATGGTAAAACTAAAAAACAGTCCAATGAAAGTGCCTTCTTGTAAGTGCCAACACGCACCCAGTAGAATCACTGCAGCTTCATGAATGCATCTGCAATATGGATCCTTAGAGCTATGTTAAGAAAATAATCCATAGCTTCTATTATAAAATCAGATTAGCAATAGGTGGGTTTTCTTCTTTTCCTTGCTTTGCTGTGTGAGCCATTCAACATACTAAACATTTCACTAATTAATTTTAAGGGGTGAATTCACATACGTCGCATAATAGTGGATTATTTTACCAAGCAAACCTGCTCCTTTCTCAGACTATTCTTCCATCATGACATGTTACTGCCTAATACAAGGAAGCAGTGATTAAATTATTGTATATAATCACTGGAATGGACTGTGTGAATTCATCCCAGGCTTTTTGCATGTGAAACAGTTGGAGAGTCAGTCCTAAAGGAATCAGGTCTTTTTCAATTAATGTCTAGAAGATTGCTGATGTAATTGGAAATAGGCACTGAGAATTTGAAATATCCTTTAAAGATGCCCTCCAGATGCTGACTCTGGGAGATGCATAAGGATGGAATTTATCCAGCTGTTCTCCAATTGTTTTATTATATTTTCTTTGTTTTAAATAAAATAGCAATTGTTAGGAGATGGATGGGGGTGCATTATTTGGATGCCCTTCTGCTTTGCCCTCGTTCTATGCCTCTCCCATATTAAAATAAATAATTTTAATTTAAACTACTCTTACATTTCTGCAGCTGAAAGGAACTATTTGTCCAGCTGCAAATTTCAACGCTGATGGTGATGCACAGGTGCTCAGGAAAGCCATGAAGGGGTTAGGTAAGTAAACCTGTGCAATGTGTTGATGCAGAGTAAGAAAAATCATCTTTTTATTCAATGGTAAAGTAATAACATTTGTAGACTTTCAGGATAGGAAGCATTATTGCTTGTGTAAGGACCCACTTCAACTAACCACCCAAGAAAGCAGAACTCTTGAAACAGGCATTGTCTCAAAAGGATACTTTTATCAGTGACAGTAGGGAAGTCAAGGCGAGATCTGGGAAAAATCCCGGGCAAACGGTATAGTTAAGCTAGCAATATTCCTCCTCCCACCAGTGTCTTAATGTCCATTTGAAATTCAGCCAATCCACAGGTGGCACGATGTGCAGGTGACTGGCACAGTTGGTGCACATCTCAAAGTCTTCTCCAGCTTTTGTATCTCTGCAACCATCTCCCTGATAAGGGAGATGCATTCCTATCTCAAGGATAGAAGCAGGAGAGGGAGAGTAGAAAGCAAAAGTTATTCCAAGCTCCCCCTCCCCCCAGCAGAACGGCAGGCCCCAAAATTAGAATATATATGCAAGGGAAAACAAAGAGGCTTTGGGCACCTGACAGCTTGTCCAGATTTCTTCCTAAGGCAGCCCTTTTTAGCTGAATGCTTTTAAAGTGTAGGTAATTTTATAAATCCATTCCCCATTTCCAGTCACATTCTAGGAACGCTGTAACCCGCACCTCCACCTTGCCATGTAGAACTCCACTGCTAGGTTTTATTCTACTAGAATCAACACCCGATGTTAAAACAGTAGTTCTCAACTTGCGGTCCGCAGGCCTTTGGGGGGGGAGGGGCGATGTTGTCACGGGGTCCACGAAGGTTTGAAGACATGTTGTGATTTAAATCTTAAGTCTTGGTGGTCCGTGGCCATGATCCATGGCCACAAAAGGTACTTAAATGGGGTCTGTGGGTGAAGAAAAGGTTGAGAACCATTGCTCTGAAACATTTCTTGGCTGTGGTTCTCCTTCCGGCCATTTCCTTCATGTAGCTGATTGGAGAGGTTGATAATCTTTGTAAATCCTAGGCAGCCATGAAACAGAAGTGTCTTTCAAAACAAACCAGATTACTCTTCTGATTCTGTGTTTATGGAAAGAGAAGAATGGTTCCAATATTGCTAGAAGCAATCATCATCTACAAATAATCCAGGCAGGAAATGCTCCATAAGAACCGTATCAATGCAGAATGCTTGCATCATGTTAGTAACTGATAGTGACCAAATGATACGCTGCTGCTTCCTCTCAACACCCAGGAGATGGCACTGTTGTATCAAAAGCTCATTGTAGTTAGGAAGAATGCCCAGGATAGAGATTTTGTTATACATTTTCTAATAGCAATAGCAATAGCACTTAGACTTATATACTGCTTCATGGTGCTTTACAGCCCTCTCTAAGCGGTTTACAGAGTCAGCATATCACCCCCAATGATCTGGGTCCTCATTTTACTGACCTCGGAAGGATGGAAGTCTGAGTCAACCTTGGGCCAGTCAGGATCAAACTGCTGGCAGTCAGCAGAATTAACCTGCAATATGGCATTCTAATAACTGTGCCATCAATCAATAACTGATTGCTCTCTCAAGCCTCTGCCTAATCTTGATATTCTGTTGGTGGCTCTTGCCATTTTATTTAAGCTCAATGTGATAGGTAGAAAATGAAGAATGTATTCAGAGTGATTAATAGAAACAGTTGAATGGTTTTACTTCTATTTATTATTCTTTTAAATTGCTCAGTAAGAGGCATTCCCTGGGCATTCATTCAGAAGCACAAACTACATTGCATTTGTTTATTTATTTAGGAGACTTGTTCCCTTCTCGAAACTTAACAGACTAGGTGGCTTAAAAAAATCTTGAAAAATAAATACAGAATAAAAAAACTGTATTTTTATTCATTAAAATAATAAAAGCCAAACTCCCAAATTAGATAGTATAACCAACGAACTAAGATCTGTTTGGTTGCTTATAATTAATCCCCAAAAGCTTTCTGGAAAAGCCAAGTTTCACCTCCGAGAAGGCCATTGTGTATGCGGGTGTGGGGGTGTCATCCTTGCTTCTTGGGGCAAACTATTCTCATGGAAGGAGCTGTCGCAAAGAATACCAATGCTCTTTCTTGCTCTATAACAACTGTAATTAGTAAGCTGTGGGCTTGCAAAGTAGTTTACAAATTAGAGATCCTGGATCCTTCATTGAATAGAATGAGCATGCTTGGAACTTGAGTTGTATTAATGGCAATAGTTCATATGCAGGCAGGTTAAGTGTATTTTTCTTGTCCATTCCCAAATCTATTTTTAAGAAAGGAATGAGGCTACAGTCTATAGCAGGGGTCTCCAACCTTGGCAACTTTAAGACTTGTGGACTTCAACTCCCAGAATTCCTCAGCCAGCAAAGGTTGAGGACCCCTGCTCTATAGGGCGAACATAGTGCAGTAAATCATACTGCACAGGAATAATTCAGGGATTTTCCACATAGAAACCAGAAGCAAGCTGATACAATGTGCTATTGAGCAAGTATGCTTATGCACTGATTTGATTTTTCCTTTGCTCCATACTTTTGTCTAATTTACAGTTTCTTTAGTCAGTTGTACTGGGCTGTAATCAGGTTGGCTGAAACAAACTCTAAGGATGGTGGATTTGTAAGCAGTCAGACAATACTAGGATTTTTTTTAAAAAAAAGTCCTGCAGGCAGTAAACTAAGTGACTGATTTTCTGTCTCTCACCCCAGTGGTCAGCCTATGGAACATTTTCCTTTTTATTGTTCCATGGGATTACTTCCCTGACTAAGTGCAAGAGTCAAGATTAAATATTATTAAACTGGGAAAAATGGTTGAATCTATTCTGTTTTCTGGGTTTCAGGCACTAATGAAGATGCAATCATTGAGGTAGTCACACAGAGGAGTAATGATCAGAGGCAAGAAATCATAAAAGCATACAAGTCTCATTATGGCCGGGTAATTAGTACAATCTCTTCTTTTGCATCTCATTCCCTTTCTCCAACATTCAATTGGTTTACTTATTGCAGTAGCTGTTATACAGTAACTCTTATAGATGGCCTATTTTAAGTTTGGTGTTACTTTTAAAAATAAAGAATTAAGATCATCTTTCCCCAGGTTGCCTTCTCCAATTAGATGCCTTCTAGATCTTATGCATAACCATCTCAGCTGCTAGTTCAAAACTATGGTTTGTGTGTGTGTGTGTATTATTATATTAAGGTTTCTAGATTTTAGAATGCTGATATAAACATGTGTCAGAGGTCCATATGCCAATGTTCCTTCTTTTTTTTTAACAACCCCCCCCCAAAAAAAACAGAAAATCTAGCACAGAAGAGAGCAAAGAGGAGCATGTTTATAATACTTGGGAAATGTGTAGAACTTCTCCCAATATCTTTCTGAACCTTTTGTTTGCTTTTGCGCCATAAAATTATTTGCATGCATGAGGCATTCCGGATGGGAAAAATATATTAGAAGAAAAATTATTCTTCCCTCCTTGTTGAGTATCATGGACCAATCTATTACTCATATCACCATCAATGTCAGCTGGTCTTTTTACTTTTTCTTTTAAGGAGGCCATCCTTTACCATTTTGTCCAGATGTGCCTGAATGCGTAACCTTAGGCATTCCCTTCCTTAGGCGGGAAATGAAAAGGATGAGTTATGCATCTTCTTTGTGTCTGGCACACTGACCTATAAATATCTATAAATAAATAGATGACCTCCAAGGTCCCTTCCAACTTTATTATTATTATTATTTTATAGAACTGCATTAAGGGATACAGTGTGTAACTATTTGGGGGCTTCTATTTTTAATTACAGATTACTTTTAATCTGAATGCAGATTTTGACTCTGGTGAAAAGCCTCTTAGCAAATCAATAATTATTAAGCTCTACCTGCATGTGGGGGCAGTTACAGCTAGAGTCTGTTCATGCCTTCTCTATTTGCCATCATTCTTCCTTCCTGCTCTAGTCACGGGATAAGATTGACACTCCCAAATACTGCATACATTATGAACCCAGATCTAATGAACCTGAGGGGTAATATGTGGCCCAATAGAAGTGGATGAACTTTCATTTCAGAAAGCCTCACCGTGGACCATGCTTGTCTCAAGGTTCATCTACATTGAGACAAAAATTAAAAAGAATTGAATGGCCACAAGTGGTCAATCCATGCTTCATCGTATTATGCCAGAGCACAGGTCGGCAACCTGCGGCTCCGGAGCCGCATGCGGCTCTTTGAGCCGTCTCTTGCGGCTCCCAGCCGCCCGGTGCGCGCGCACCTCTTCCAACGGGCAGTGGTGCGCGTGCACCTCTCCAAATGGAGAGTGGCACCGCCCGTTTGGAGAGGTGCACGCGCACCTCCCCGAATGGGCGGAGGTGTGCGCGCACCTCCCCAAACCTTTGGAGAGGTGCGCGCGTACCTCCGCGCGAATGGGCAGCGGTGCCGCTCTTTCAGGAAGCCCGCCGCGGCCCGTCTGTGAAGCTGCCGAAAGCGGCAGCTTAGCAGACGGGCCGCGGCAGCTTCCGCAAAGAGCGGTGCCCCTGCCCATTCCGAGAGGTGCGCGCGCACCTCTCCGAACGACCGGAGGTGCGCGCGCACCTCCCCAAACCTTTGGGGAGGTGCGCGCGTACCTCCGTGCGAACGGGCAGCGGTGCCGCTCTTTCAGGAAGCCCGCCGCGGCCCGTCTGTGAAGCTGCCGAAAGCGGCAGCTTAGCAGACGGGCCGCGGCAGCTTCCGCAAAGATCGGCGCCCCTGCCCATTCCGAGAGGTGCGCGCGCACCTCTCCGAACGACCGGAGGTGCGCGCGCACCTCCCCAAACCTTTGGGGAGGTGCGCGCGTACCTCCGCGCGAACGGGCAGCGGTGCCGCTCTTTCAGGAAGCTGCCGCTTTCGGCAGCTTCCTGAAAGAGCGGCGCCGCTGCCCCTTCGCACGGAGGTACGCGCGCACCTCCCCAAAGGTTTGGGGAGGTGCGCGCGCACCTCCGGTCGTTCGGAGAGGTGCGCGCGCACCTCTCGGAATGGGCAGGGGCGCCGATCTTTGCGGAAGCTGCCGCGGCCCGTCTGCTAAGCTGCCGCTTTCGGCAGCTTCACAGACGGGCCGCGGCGGGCTTCCTGAAAGAGCGGCACCGCTGCCCATTCGCGCGGAGGTACGCGCGCACCTCCGGTCGTTCGGAGAGGTGCGCGCGCACCTCTCGGAATGGGCAGGGGCGCCGCTCTTTCAGGAAGCTGCCACGGCCCGTCTGCAAAGCTGCCGAAAGCGGCAGCTTTGCAGACGGGCCGTCGCCATCGGGCAACCGGGAACCGGTTCCATCTCATTTTTTAAAAAATGGCAGCCGCGTGCGTCCGCGCATGCGCAAAAAACCTTTTTGCGCATGCGCGTGCATGGACACACGCACGCGGCTCCCTCTTTTTTTAATTTGTGATGGAACCGGTTCCCAGTGGCTCTTTTTCTTTTTTAGGTTGCCGACCCCTGTGCCAGAGCCTTTCTTCTAATTCAGCATTGTCTTCCTGACTGGCATCAATTCTTTGGAGTTTCCTATTCTTTTAAATAAAATATTATTAGAATTTTGAATACAGGGAAGGAAGGAAGGAAGGAGAGAGAAAATGCAGAGATCAAAGAGGATTTTAAAGAAATGGCTAAGTTAACTTTTTACTGTAGGGTTATAGCATTGTTTACATTTCCTCTATATTGTATTATTTTTATTCTAATCCTCAAAGCCATATATCTTTTCATTTTTTTTCTTTCCTACAAAAAGCCAATAAGTTTTAACTGCCCTGTAAACCGCCCTGAGTCCTATGGGAATAGGGCGGTATACAAATCCAATAAAATAAAATAAAATAAAATAAATAAGGGATTTCCAGTGATTGTTAAATGTCCTGTCTCTAATTAAAGCAGTCAATTTGGCCATACTTCTTTGGAGTTTCCAATTTTGTTTTCCTTCACGAGTGTCTCCTCTGATAGGACCTTATGGCAGATCTGAAATCTGAAATATCTGGACCTTTGGCCAAGGTTATTCTTGGACTGATGATGCCACCAGCCTTCTATGATGCAAAGCAACTGAAGAAAGCCATGGAGGTAGAGCAGATTTCTTTTTAATATATTATCTGAAGAAGAGAAAGATAAATTTAACCCATACAGAGAGAAGGGAAGAAGAAAAACTCTTTATTGTGCTGTTATCTCAAAGAATAATTAAGTCCTTGAGAGAATTTCCTTCTTACTAAAGATTGCCAGCTCAGGCTGATTGGTTCAATTCTGAGCCAACTTTTTTTAATCTCCAGAAGCTAAAATACCAGGACATGGATGCACTAGGCATTCCTTGTAAATGTGAGCACTTAGCTGCCCTGAAATATTAACAATGACTAATTGATCAAGTATCTTTACATCACTCCAGGGGGCTGGAACTGATGAGAGTACTCTCATTGAAATTTTGGCCACACGGAATAACCAAGAGATTCATGCAATTAATGCAGCCTATGAAGAAGGTAAAGCATTTCTTCAATAATTCTTAAGGGGAAAATGGATGCACGAAACAAGAAAGCTTTTATCAGTTGCTGTATAAAATGCCTAAAATTGTGCCAGTATACATTTTATTTACTTGCTTTCTTACTCATTGGGGTTTTCTATATGGCTCCCAATCTAACAGGTTGGTAAATTGCTGCTATATTGGCAAATAAGCAAGGTAGGCTGTCCTTATAAATAGCAGGAATTGAGCTTGATTCAAAGGAAATAATCCCCTCTCATATTGGTCTGTTTATTGTGTCAGATCAAGGTTAGAAGCTACTAACCTTCAAGGGTAGAAGCTACTCAGAATAAAGTATTTCTATTGGCTTCGTTCCATGTGAATATCCTATTCACACTAAGAACTGGAATCAGGACTTTGATGGATGTTTTCTAGTGTTGAGGTTGCATGTAGCTGACCTTGAAGGATTAAGCAGGGCCAGGCATACAGTAGGTAATTTTTTGAAGAGGAGATCACTGGAAAATCTCAGGGCTAATAGCTAGACCGAAAGTTGAAAAACATTCTGGCAATCCAATTTACATTTTTAAAAACAACAACAACATGGGTGTATCTTTTTAATCACCAGAAATTGCATTTGAATCCAGAGTATCTTTGAAAACACTTTCTTCTGCTTTTGTGTTTTTCCAGCCTATCATAAGTCTTTGGAGGATGCACTGAGTTGTGATACTTCAGGACATTTCAAAAGGATCCTGGTCTCTCTGGCACTGGTAAGAAATTTCCCCCCACAATGTATTCTTAAAGCTCCTTTAGTTAAAGATAAGTGTTTTCTATCTGATATTTCTGAATATCTAATGATCAGATTCAGTTGTTAAATCACCTTTAAAGGTTGCCATTCTACTACTACTACTACTATTACTACTACTACTACTACTACTACTACTACTACTACTACTATTATTATTATTATTATTATTATTATTATTATTATTATTATTATTATTATTATTATTGGATCTTGTG
Source organism: Vipera berus (assembly GCF_964194415.1). NCBI lineage: Eukaryota > Metazoa > Chordata > Lepidosauria > Squamata > Viperidae > Vipera > Vipera berus. Next base: position 208,445,287 of record NC_138203.1, on the reverse strand, counting down.
CATTTGATATTGGTACATTCAGTTGAAAAGAAACAATTCTGTGTATATATTTTGCATGCAATAATGCTGCTGAGCTGCAGTGGACACAGGTTTAAAAGATAATTCCAACCTCTGTTTCATATGGTCACCACCAGAAAGAAAGCAGGCAGCCTAGGACTTGAAAGCTGCTTCAAACCGTATTGCTTTTATTTATTGTGCAACAGCAGACTTTTAAAAGGCTATTTGCATTAAGGTGATAAAATCTAAAATTGCTCAGCACACGGATACAAGCATATAATGTGTTTATATGTGGCTATAATGTTTTTATCCTCAATAAGAATGATAGAAATCTCATTTTGAACAAATAACACAGAGTACAGTGTTTTCTGAAAAAGGAGTGGAAATAAACTATATGCTTCCCAGGCCTGTACTTTTTCATAATTGATGCCCCCACTTTAAGAGATAAATACCCCCCCCCACGTCATTTATTTTGCTGGATATGAGCAGCAGGGAGGGGACCATAGTTGAAAAAGGATAAAGGCAGTGCTAGAGGAAGTTTTCTACTAATAAGCATCAGGTGACGGTATTGTAATTAACCATGTTGCCCAGGGCAGAATATGGCACTCTGGATATTATGAGGTTCAATTCTCAGTTGCTCTAGAAAATATGGCCAGTGACTAACAAGCTAGTAGCGGAGCATATAAAATCGGATGTATCACTGGAGGGTAAAATCACAAAATTCTGGCTATATAATGCAATGGGAAAAACAGCTATGCTCAGAATGGTCAACAGAAAATGGCAACAAGGCTGCCAGAAAACATGAGGCATCAAAACTGACATCAGCCAGGGCATAAAACAACTGAAATAAGCTGTAGAAGATTAGAAAATATGGAGAGAGCTGGTCCATTGAATTGTCAAGAAATGGACATGATTGAATGGATAGCATCATCACCAAAGAATGCTGGGAGTTGTAGTTGTGCAGTAGGTGGCACATGGAGCCATCAGATCCAGCTGCAAAAATTAGATGGCAGCAAATGAATATGGAAAACTCTAATTATTTGGTGTCATCTAGTGGGCTTCTAGATCTTTAAAACCCGAGGTTTTGTAGCTCATAGCATTGCTTCAGGCCTATGGACAATTAAACTAGTAGCTGCCAAGAAAGGTAATGAATTATTTAAAGATGTTAATTTCTTGCCCATTCCCACTGGCCTATTTTTTTGCTTCTTATTAATAGTTTTCAATGTCTAACTGCAGGGTAACCGCAGTGAAGGAGGAGAAGATTTTGGAAAGGCTCATGCCGATGCTCAGGTGAGTAAAGCCACATGTGCAGGAAGGGTTCTGCTGTGGCTGTTGTCTTTCTCCCATGATGTAGATTTGGAGATACTAGACTTGATAATAAGTTAACCTTGGGTTGCCTGAGCTATGCTTTGCCATAAAAGATACCCCCAGAGCAGAGAAAGGAGTAGAGAGCATTTGAAAAAGCTCCATTGGACTTCTTGCTCTGAGCTCATGTATATAGAAACAGATTTGGGGCAAACAGCATGTGGACATGTGATTTCTTTAGGCTTTGTTGAATAAGCTGCAATTGTTTGGATTCACCCTTAACACTCTAAGCCGGGGTAGGCAACCTTGGCTCTTTTATGACTCGTGGACTTCAACTCCCAGAATTCCTGAGTCAGGCACGCTGAGGGGAAAGGGAGAGGTTTCCAAGCTGAGCCATGGTGGCTCAGGAATTCTGGGAATTGAAGTCCACGAGTTATAAAAGAGCCAAGGTTGCCTACCCCTGCTCTAAGCCCACACCAATGCCTTATTATCATGTAGAAACCCAGTTGCACTGTGCAGGTAATTCATGAATCTCAAATTTCAATGTGGGTTTTAATTGAAGCTTTTCATTTCCCAAAAAGTAATAACAGTAACTCATCTTTTTCCCCCCAATTCCATGTTAAGGGACACTCATATTAAACATAATGTTAAAATTGGTTAAGTAATCCATTTTTAATGTATGCCAGATTCAGGAAGGAGAGCAAATGTTTGTAAGTCACCAACTGAACTTTGGATACTATGAAGTGTTGCGGTTTGGACTGTTTCCATGAGAGGGCCTTCTAATATTTCTGCAGGGTCATGCATGATTTTGAAAGCAGCAATGCTTGTGACTGCCGCATCTAAATAAGAAAGTTGCAGAGGCTGGTAGCCCAAATGTGAACCTTTTAGCCACATCACAGAAAACCTAACACTTTCTGTATTTATTCAGTGCTTAAAACAAGCCGGGGATACAGAATTGCTTCAGATCAACACCACATTCTCCTTGGTTTCACCATCTGCTGTTATTTTAGCATGGGTGGCATATTCTCATGCTGAAGCTGGAAGTGTTTTTCGCAGACTTTTTTTCTTCACTTAAAAATTAATCTTTTTTTTTTGCACAAGTTAATTTCTGTTATTTTCCACACTTCTTTGCCCAAAGAATTTTTCTGCTGATCTCTTCAGTAGCTCGCTGTTCCTTTTTCTTTGCTATGCTTTCCTTTCCTATTGAAAGTTGTGGGGAGCAAGGACTTTAGTCCTTTTCAGCTATTCGGGAAACCATTGACAGTTTACTTCCTATCCCCACCTTCCTCACATAGCAATCGTACTTACATTAATATACCGCTTCATAGTGCTTTACATCACTCTCTAAACAGTTTACAGAATCAGCATATTGCCCCCAACAATCTATCTCTTCTGTCTGTGACAAATCAAGGAGAAAATTCCTCTGTTGAATGCCGAGGCTCTGTGGATAAAGGAAGTTTTCTGGTACAAATTTAAAGTTTAAACAAAACCATGAAGAGAGCTTTCTATGCTGCTATTTGAGAATGTGGGACCTCTTTAATAAAAATGAATTGTGAAGTTCAGAGCATGTATTTTTAAAAAATATTGTTTCAGAAAACCCCACCTACTAATAACATACGGTACAAATGGATACGTATGCATGCTACATATGCACATTATATCATATATGCTGCAGCTTTTTAATCCTCCTCCCCCATTGGAAATATTCCTGGAGCTGCCTCTGGAGCAGGGAGGGACATCAACAGACAGCTAGCAGTTTCCTAAATGCTGGAAAGAGGCTCCTGTGTTGTAGGATCCTTATACCTAATACACGTAATCAGAAAATATTAGTGCAAACATCATGTCTGTGCGTCAGGCAGACCTTCCTTTACAGAGTTGTGTTTATTTCTGTTTCCATGCTATTTCAGGATCTTCTGTCCCTCTCTGCCTCTGTATTCATGGGAAAGATGACATAACTTTTCAAAATAGTGTATTTCCACTCATTACTGAAAAATAAAGTTAAGGGAGGTGTGCATGATTAGCCCCTTCATGTTGAAGAACTGCATCCAATCAGAGTATCTGAATAAGAAATGACAATGGGGCTCCTTTTGTTGCCATAATGAAGGAGGCTATATGTGTGCTGATGTGATCTTGAGATCTTAGAATGCCCCAATTTATTTATGACATCCCTGGAGGGACCTGTGCCGCACCATCTCTGACCTTGTTGCCTTCCTCTCCCTCTCTCTCTCCCTTTCTTTCTGTTGTCAGGTGGTTGCTGAAACCCTGGTGAGTGCCTGCCCTTTATTTGTCCTTGACACATTCTGAATGTCTGTGTAGTTTTCCCAACTACATTGCTTTGATCCACAAATACATTTGCTTTTCTTACCTTGTGTTCTGGGGAATGGTAGAATTAATACATTGAGTGTAAAGTGTAGCTGAAGGTAGAGTTGAATTAAGTGAAGGGTCTGTGATTCTCATCCCGGGGAAAGCTCTTTGGCCAACAAATGAGCCTTGGTGGAGCAGTGGGCTAATGCCTCCTTAAGTAACACCAGCTGCCTGCAGTTAGTGCAGGTTCGAGTCCCACCAGGCTCAAGGTTGACTCAGCCTTCCATCCTTCCGAGGTAGGTAAAATGAGGACCCAGATTGTTGGGGGCAATAAGCTGACTTTGTAAAAATGCTGCTTGGGGGGGGGGTGAAAGCCCTAATAAGCAGGCATATACATAGAATGAAGGCTATTGCTAAGCACGTTGATTTGTGCTTTAGATTGTAAGCCGCCCTGAGTCTTCAGAGAAGAGCGGGATATAAATGGGATTAAAAAAAATGGCAGAGTACATCAAGGTTGAGAAAAATAGCAACCAAAGGTCCATATATTCCATGATTCTATTGTGTCTGCTTGGGAATACCAAGTGGAGAGAAGGAAAGAGAAAGAGAGAGTGTGTTTTCCGCTGGGCCTACTGTGACCAATCAGTGGTCTTTAAAATCTACCTTATCTGAGGTCCCTTAACTAGGAATGCCAAAGATTTCAGAGACTTTTTGAATGAAAAGCATGTGGCCTGTTTGGAATGACGACAAAAGATCCACTACCAATCTGGTTGCTATAATGCTGTGCCCCTCTGAGCTCACACAATCGTATTTTCCAAATCAATATTAACTTGCTTCCCTAATTTTGGATTTTATGCTCCCAGCCCAAGATAACTGAAAAAATGTGTGTCGATAGAATTATAGACAGTCCTCACTTAATGGCCACAATTGGGACCGGCAACACGGTTGTTAAGCGAAATATCACAGGACTGGACTTACGATGTCAGTTCTGCTGCAGTCATTGAGGAGACCACCCACAGTTGTTTAAGCATGGCATTACGTGACTGCGACATGCAACTTACTGCCGCTTCTCCATTGACTTTGCTTATCAGAAGCTGACTGCAAAGCTTGCACATAGTGATCAGGTGACCGTGGGGCCACTGCGACAATTGCAATTTTGGTGACTGATCATAAAAGTTTTTCAATGCCATTATACGTTTAAATGGTTGCTAAACAGTCATTAGACAAGGACTACCTGTATTATCCCTTGTTGGTTTGTTTAGGTTTTCATTTCCCAACTGTGCAGCTGGAAGAGTAGGAAAAACGAGCACTATCTTGAGCTTACTGCAGAGCAACAAAAGGGCAACAGTGAATAGTTTGAAACCAGGAACAGCCTTTTAACTATGACATAAAGAGAATTAAAGATATTGAGAATAATTTGTACTGATCCACTGAATGTGCTGTTTATTTTTCTACGCATAAGTATCCCATAGGAAAATGGATTCTTGCCTGTTATGGAAAAGATTGATTTGGAACTTTGCCCCATCGTGCACAAAAATGAATTCAAAAAGTAATATTTTTTGCTAGATAGAAAAGCAGTTGGATACTCATGTGGATTGGGGAGAAATCTGACTTCATAACAGAGATGCTCATTTTTTAAAAAATAAATAAATTTGGCTCTATCTCTGTAACAGTCTTTTGACATGGAAACTCTTATGGTCCATTATTAGATCCATAGGAATGGCAGTATGTTCTGTATTTATTGATAAAGAATAAGACTTGGGGAGAGAAAGAATATATCACACAAGACTTCCGTGGTGGGTTTGGGCTGATAAACGTTTTCAGTCACTGCACAGTAGTAGTGAAGAATAAAATGCTGGTATCAAACTAAATAGATTGGACAGACAGATTTATATAGCATCTTAACAATATTATGACCGGCTGATCAGATTATTCCAAAACAGACTTTTGATATTCAATCGATCCCATTCTTTGTTGTTGTTCTCCTCCTCCATCCCTTCGTTCTTCATTGATTTTGCAGAAATTGTCTGATGTTTCTGGTGATGATTCAACATCCCTTGAGACCCGCTTCCTGAGCATCTTGTGCACCCAGAGCTATCCCCAACTCAAGAGAGGTAGGAAGGCAACAGGGATGTGTTGTAATTGTTATATCTTACCTTTACATGTACACCTCAAAGCAATGTACATCATGTTCCTGCCTCCTGTTTTCCCCACAAAAAGCCTGTACGCCTTGGACTGGCCCAGCCAGTTTTCAAGCCTAAAGGAGCACTAGAATTCAGAGTCTTAAGTTTCTAATCGAGCACCTTTAACCACCTCCCAAAACTGGCTCTCCCAAAACGTATAGTTTTTATGCCATGTTTATAATCATGACTAAGCACGAAATAACTGATTTGAGGTTTCCAGGCTACGTAGTCATCTGAAGCAGTTATCTGGGTAGAGCTGTGAGAACTAGACTATGAAAAAAACATGTCAGCAGAGAGTTAAAGTTTCCTTTATCTTATGTTGTTGCCATCTAAATGGCCATCTGGATTTTTTGCAGTCCGGATCTGGTAGCCCTGTGTTTTGGGAAAGTGTTGTGGCATTACCTAAGGGACTGGAAGAAAAGGGGCTGACACAATCAACTTGCTAAAGAAAGTTAAAAAAAACAAAAGTCTCCTTTGCTTAAGAAAGCCAGCATTTTTGGATATAAAAATTCATGGGCAGGAAGTTCATTTAATCATCTAAGCCAGGGGTGTCAAACTGCCTGCCCGCGGGCCGGATGCGTCATGCTAAAACCACGCCCACCCCATTGCCAGCAATGGAGAAAAAGTCAAGCTATGTCGAGACACGTCACGTGACGTTGCGAGTTTGACACCCCTGATCTAAGCCTTCCCTGTCAATGTTAATCGTTTATTCTGCAGCTTTCCATGGCATCCCCTAATTGTTACCAGCCCAGAAACTCAATGAATAATCTTTAAATCAATCTTGCATTGGAAATTTAGGTTTTACATTCTACCCTTGATCCTTGTAGTTTTTCAGGAGTTCATTAAGATGACAAATCATGATGTGGCCCATGCCATCAACAAACGGATGTCCGGAGATGTCCGGGATGCCTTTTTAGCTATTGGTGAGTGTTGTTTTATATGAGTATAATATAGAAAAATGTATTTTTAATGCATGTAGAATGCAGCCTTTACTAAAACCTCTCAGAGTGAAGTTGATCTTGCAATGTTTTGACAGTTGAGCAATTTTTTTGTGATTTGCATAGATGAAGCAAGCTTCTTGTAAAAATGTGGAGTGTGGTGTTTCACAGAAATATGGCTGTGTTGCAAAATTGGATTAATATATGAGAGAGAATGCATATGCAGTATTGTATGCAGCAGTGGAAAATAAATTAATTGCCCTAGAAAAGAAACAGGGGGATGGGATGATTACTGGAGATTTTCTACAGGCTATTAAAATGCAACCCTTTTCTGATTGTTTATTTTCAGCTCTTCTGTACCATCCTAAAGCTAGAAAGCTGACTGTTTTTTGAAAGTAACATTGATCCTACACATAGTACCAAGTGTCATTCTTGACTGGAGTGTTTCATGTTGCCTAGCATGACTGTGGCCTGGCAAAGTTCTTTCTGGCTCAGATTAAGCTTCTGTGTGTGAAACTGTACTGGAACTGAACAATCCTTCAGTCATCTTAGTTTCAGCCATTTGTGATGGGTATTGGACTCTTTTAGCCAAGGCTTTTGTTCAGACCTACTGTTGGCCCTAATATGGTCAAATATACTTGGGTACAGGGTAACTCACCTCTTCTCTTCATCAAGCCTTACAAGAACCATTTGCCTTATTTGCTTGCTTGTAATGCCCGCACACAGGGGACGCAGTGGCTCAGTGGGTTAGGATGCTGAGCTTGTCGATCAGAAGGTCGGCAGTTTAGCAGGTCGAATCCCGAGTGCCGCGTAACAGAGTGAGCGCCTGTTACTCGTCCCAGCTTCTGCCAACCTAGCAGTTCGAAAGCACGTAAAAATGCAAGTAGAAAAATAGGGACCACTACGGTGGGAAGGTAACAGCGTTCCGTGCGCCTTTGGCGTCTAGTCATGCAGGCCACATGATCACGGAGACGTCCTCGGACAAGCGCTGGCTCTTCGGCTTTGAAACGGAGATGAGCAGCAGCCCCTAGAGTTGGAAACGACTAGCACACATGTGCGGGGGAACCTTTACCTTTACCTAATGCCCTCACTGGACTGGAATGGACCTTTTTTTTTCCTTAGCCTCTTCTGTGTCCTGTCTGATGGCACCCAGAGGCTAGACAGGTACTGAAGAAGAATGGACAGAGAAGCCACATCTGCCCATGCCCCAAAAATGTCCTCATTCATGCATATTTGCAGATCAGGAAGTGGCTGCTCAACCATGCCTCTTATTGCAATTCACAGAATTGAGGAGGGAATTTTTTGAGTTCTTTGTTCCTGTTGTTAACTGGGTTTTTTTTTTAAATGATGAGGCATCAACATGGCAATGAAGATGCACCCTTCTAGTTGAAAATCTGGACTCAGAAAATTTCTGTGCATAAAGGATGGGAACTGAGATGTAGTTCAATTTGTGAAAATCTTTTTTTAAAAAAGAGAAATATTATGATTCATGTGTTATTTGATATTTATTGGGAAGGCCTTATCTTTTTTTTAAAGGATTTTATTAGTTTTTCTCTTACATACATATATTAATTTTTCAACCAGCGTGCTGTCTGGATTCAAAAGCGCTAATACATAGTCAATTCCTAATCCTTGGTTCTTTCCTCTAGCCATTTGTAGAATAAGTCCCAGATTTGGTAATATTCTGTTTCTTCTTTATCTTTCAATCTCATAGTTAATCTGTCCATCTCTGCGCATTCCAATATTTTTTAAATTATTTCTTCCTCTGGTGGTAATCCTTCCTTTTTCAAATATTGCGCGAAGACTATTCTTGCTGCTGTTGTGACGTGTAGAATCAAATATAAGCTTTGTTTATTAATCTTTTCTGGGGGAAGGCCTTATTATCATTAACAGTTCTTTTGTGCATAGTTGCTGTTAATAATGTCATCACAGCCTGTATTTCTTGTTTCTCATTTCCTCCAATTTTCCAATGAGGTTACAGCCCCTCATTCCCTCTGTCCCGTCTCCCTGGCTCCGACCACACCTGTAATTCAGGATAATACTTCATGCACTTGATGAAGTGCGGACACTGGTTGATGGAAGCCTAATAATAAATATTAAACCAACTCATAATATAGTTGCGAGTTCTTAAAAAGCCATGCTGTGTTTTTCTGCAACAAACTTCTTTGGAAATTGCTCCCTCCCCCATCTACCTCCCTGTTTGGAAGTTCAATTCCATAATTTTACATGGGCAGATTTTTTTAAATAATCTCCCTTCCTTCCCTCTTGCATTTACTAAATGAAAAGCTGTACCATAACCAGTTTTATTTAGAACTTTTCTGAGCAAGGGGTGGCTGAGACAGAATATATTGCATGCAGGCAACTTTTGTCGGCTCTTTCCTGGCAACACATTCATGTTCTCCCTCTTTGTCTCCCTCTTTCTCTGAAGTGCGGAGTGTTAAGAACAAGCAAGCTTTCTTTGCCGACAAGCTATACAAGTCCATGAAGGTAAAAACAAACACCCATTTGTTGTTGTCGTCCCAGGAAGGAAGAGTCAGTATTACTAATCAAATATTTTGGCTGGTTTCTTTTTTCTTCCGGTATTAAAGAGGTCAGAAACGACTTATTTACAGGGGAGGTGATGCTATAAACAGAGATTTTAGGAATCTCCAGCCAGCTTAACCTGTTGGTCCTTTGTGTAAAGAGAATTCCTTAAGAAAAGGTTGCTAGAGCTCAGGGGAAGTCACGAGGGGACACGTTCTCTTTTGGTCATCCCACCTTCAGAACTAGGATTCAGCAGGCTAGCAGGAACCAGATGCAGTGACCCAACACCCACCCTGAAGGGCACTCAGATTTATCAATGCTGATACATATTTTGCAAGGCAGGATATGAAGCTTCCATTCAGTTGCCTGTTCTTTATAAATTTGCGGGAGCAGCAAAACTTCCCTGTTGCTAGGTGATGGTTGTTGTTGCCATCTCTTCAAAATATTTTGCAGTAATAATGTGAGTGGAAATCCACCACTTCCTGCCTCTCTCATGCTGCACCTGGTGGGTTTTTGTAACCTCTTCAGGGTGCTGGCACAGATGACCAAACTCTCATCAGGATCATTGTTTCAAGGAGTGAAACTGATCTGCTCAACATCCGGCGTGAATTTTGGGAGCTGTACGACAAGTCTCTATATCACATGATTGAGGTAAAGAAACTTTCGGGTTTTGTGAACACCATTTTGCCTATTTTGGTGTCATAAGTGCTTTGACCTTTTATCGTTCACCTCACTTTTTGCCTATGACTCATTAGCCTCATGGCAGCCTGACTGAATATTAAATTCAAGAGTACGAAAAGAGTTCCCCATAAGCTGAAAAGAACAAAATAGATCAATCAGTAGGGTTAGGCTAAGAGTATGTCACACACAGAGAGACACCTGTGTTGATGTTAAGAACAAATTTGTGCTCTAAAGTGTATGTTTGTTTAAATACTGGTACCTTTATTAGCCAGTTACAGGTAGTCCTTGACTTACAACAGTTCATTTACTGACAGTTCGAAGTTACAACAGCACCGAAAAAGTTACTTATGACTGTTTTTTTTACACTGATGACCATTGCAGCAATCCCATAATGTGATCCAAATTTGGATGCTTGACAACTGACTCATATTTGTGATGGTTGCAATGTCCCGGGGTGGTTATGCGATCCCCTTTTGTGACCTGATAAACAGATTCAATGGAGAAGCCAGACTCACTTAACAGCTGCAGTGATTCACTTAACAGCCGTGGCAAGAAAGGGCATAAAATGGGGTAAAACACAACTGACTCACTTAGCAACAGAAATGTTGGGCTCAGTTGTGTCATAGGTCAAGGACTATCTGTACATGAACAGCAGCTGTTCAGTCAGTGTGCTTTGCCTTCTCTGACACCACCAGGGAAACACACACACACACACAAACCCCATACACACACACACGCACACACACACTCCTTTTTTGGATTGGTATGGAGTTTTTGACCCAAAGATCTAGTTCAAACATGTCAAACTGCAACGTCACATGACGTCCTGCAATGTATCGGGACAGTTTTGCCATTGCCGGCAATGGGGTTGGCACGGCTTCTGCATGATGCGTCCGGCCCGTGGGCTGGCAGTTTGACACCCCTGATCTAGTTCCTCAATCAGGTTTCTTTAGGACTACGCTTAGTATACTTTTCTAAAAAGATGCTAAAGCAGTGTTGTTCAAACCTGGCAGTTTTGAGATATATGAACTTCCAACTGCCAGAATTCCCATCCTGGCTGAGGAATTCTGGGAGTTGAAGTCCACACATCTTAAAGCTGCAAAGTTTGAAAAACACTATGCTACAAGAACCTGTTGTAATCTGTTCACCTCAGTGAGTTAATGGCAAGGTGAAAACAGTAATCCTACACAACTGGAGGGCATGACTTAAAAGGTTGGATTTTAAGGATGTGTAGTTTTATAATGTAAGTTTGACAGCTATGGTTTTTCTTGAAAGAATTCTGTTAATGATTAAGATTAAGAGTGGTACAACTGAGTTCCCGGCAGAACTATAATTCTGATGGCGCTTTGTATATAGCATTGCTTGTTGAACCACTTTTAAGATATGCATAGTGGGTACTCAGTAAATTAATTCACATTTTTACATACTTGATTATTTGGGTGCATTTTCTGATTTTTTTTATCACTTTATTTTCCTTATTGCAGAAGGATACTTCAGGAGATTACTGCAAAGCACTGCTAGCTGTTTGTGGAGGAGAAGATTAAGCAGTCAATTAGTGCTGTAGAAACCCATCTTACCTGAGCTGTTGTTACTCACTTATGTGCAGCCTAAAAGTTGCAATTGCTTTGAAAACTTCAAGGATATTTTGGATTCACTGAGGCCTCACATTGTGTTAGAGAAAAATAGCTGTTATCACAGAAGAGCTTAATATTGCAAACAGCAAAGACCACAAGGATAATCAGTTGAATGGTTGGAGGGGGGGGAACTGTCTGATTTTTGTCAAAGCTGACCAGTGGCCACCTGTTTAATGAAGCCATACCTTTATAGGTATATTGTGAACCAAAGAAATAAAATGTTGAATACTGCCGGGCACACAATTGTTCTTGTTTGTTTTGGAACAAGGAAAGCACATAATAAGAGTGTCTAATTTTCGGGCATGCAAAAATGTATTCTTCCAGCAGTTTATAAATATAGTCATGAGTGCTGACAGTAACAAATACAAATCCACCCAAATCAAAATTAGAGATGACTTTAAAAAAAAATTGAAGGCAGAGCTGTACTCTGCTTGTGAGAGCCTGCAAAGTGCAGCATAAAAGGAATGAGATTTACCTATTTTTCTTTATTAAATTCACATTTATTTATTAAACTTAAATACCACCAGGTTCAGTGGTATTTCCTTACAGTAATTTACAGCAAAAACAAAACAATCATGGAGCAGAATTAAGACTACTAATTGTGGGCGATTAAGAAGTTTGATATATATAAATAAATACACCACCAGAGCCCTCTGAGAGGGAGATAGGTGGTTAAGAAGTTTGATATATAAATTCAATATTAAAATATCCAAAATAGCATTTGTTATGTGAAATAATAACAATAACTAATCTTAATGGCATAGGAGCCTTGGTGGCACAGTGGTTAGAATGCAGCATTGCAGGCTAATCCTGCTGACTGCCAGCAGTTTGATCCTCACCAGCTCAAGCCTTCTTCCGAGGTCGGTAAAATGAGGACCCCCGATTGTTGAGGACAATATGCTGTCTTTGTAAACTGCTTAAGGCTGTAAAACATGTGAAGTGGCACATAAGTCTAAGTGCTATTGCACTGAAGAAAATCTTACATAAGAATTCAGTCTTTCCTTGATTCTTATTTCACTTGAATATAACAATCCATAAAGAGTAAGGATCAGCAAATCTCATCAAATCTATGAAGTCATTGGGATTGGGGAAACTTGGAGTGCTTCAAACTTGTTTTCCCTATCTGAAAAATGGGCTTAATAAAATGGGCTGAATTTATCCGGGTGGATATGGTGATCTGTATTTATATAGGTGCCTAAGAATAGTAGGACTATTATGAGTAACCAGCAACTTTTGATACTTGAGCAACTCTAGCTTCCTCACATCAGAAGCATCAAAGTTTGTATTTGATCTCATTTTCTTTAGTGCTCAGGCAAGCTGAACGTTAATTAGTAAAATGAGATGCACGAGTTTTCTCAAATTAGGAAGAGCCTTCCCCCCAAAAAAAACAGAAAACCTTATTTGTAACAGCTTCTCAGTAAAAAAGTTATTAAACTAACGCAGTATTTTTTCTAAGGAGGTTTTGAAGATAACTTCTTTATACATCTTGACAAAGTGAACACCAGGCTGGTTGCTGACCAGAGTGTCTTCCTTCCCACCACCCTGATAAATAGAATATTGTATTGCCTTCTGTGACTTTGCTTGAGGGTGGCAGCAGAATTGCCTCTGAACACAGGCTGTCATCTAGAATGGTGACTTACGATCTGGTGTACAACCCTTTTGTGCAGCAGACATCGTTGTGAATGTTGCCTAAAATGTTAAATTTAAATTTACCGACAAAGACTTAAAGGGAGACTAGTATAGCTATTTTGATATTGGGGTAGATCAGGTTGCCCTGATAGACCGGTTTCACCAGAAAACAATTTGCCTAAAATGGTTATCTAATCATTTCTAATCACTTCATCGTTTTATGATAGAAGAACTATTGATGAAATAACAAAATAGAAGAATGGGCCCGATAGCCTACAATCAAAATAATGGAGCTGGGAATGGACTGATCATTGTCTTTGACCACTGGGAGAACGTTGGGAAGCCTAATGGACCTTTGGATTGCTTCATTTGCTTTTGTTTTTTCTTCTAATGTATCACCACAGATGTTCACTTTTAAACTATAACCATCAAGCACACCACACTGCTAAAATGTTCATTTAATGTGGACCAGGCCAAGGACGTTTCTGACAACAATCCAAACAAGAATCTCATTTAATTGGGGTATATTTTAAAACTTCAGTGCCTGAGCCCTGAACTACTATAACTGAATTATATCACTTTCTGGAGATGCTTATAGAAGTAAAAATAAATTTAAAATCATTTAAAAACATTTAAGGAGCTTGCACAAAAGAAAAGTTTTGGTTTTTCTCTGCTATATACATGTAGAGCAGGCATGTCAAACTGCCAGCCCATGGGCCGGCTGCATCACGACAAAACCGTGCCCTCCCCATTGCCGGCAATGGGGAAAAAGTCACGATACATCATGCGACGTCACATGTCACGAGTTTGACATGCCTGATGTAGTTTGATGACACCACAGATGAGGACTGGGCAATGATGTTCACAGCTAGCGGGCTGTTAATTGTGCTACTTTTTGCAAATAGGTTAACGTGTTGCCATGCTGTCTTTCACAAATGGCCTGAAGCTACAGGATTAATTCCAATCTTGGACATTTAAACTACCATGGTTAAAATAAAATTTTTAAAAAATATATTGCACCTTGTCATTTTGTAAACTGTTAATACTGTGCTTTAGCTAAACAGACTGGATCTGAAATGATGAAAAGGGAGGAATAGATAGACGGATGAGTATATGAATGGATGGGGAGATGTGAAATTACCAGGCATTTTAATTAACCTCAGTGAATATTTGCTCTTATATTAGCCTGTAATTAAAAGAGTTTAAGTTTATTTCAGCCTTTATTAAGTGGGTATCTTAGATGTTCCATGTTGGCTAGAATCTTGTGAGATACAGTCCCAATACACTGCATCTGGACGGAGCCAGGTAGTGAAATGTATATTAAACTGTCATGACATCCCACCTTTTTTGTTGATTGGTGACCTAACCTTTTCACTGGGTGTCCTATTAATGTAATGAAAACTTAAATATTTTAACCCATAAAATAAAGTGAGTGAAAACCAGTCTGGTTTAATAGTTGAAATGATGGGTTAGGGATTAAGAGATTCTAATCCTTAGGTATGCAGAGCTGGGTCACCGGGGGAGCCACTCACTCCCTTTCAGCTCAAATATAATCAAACTCTGCAACAAGCCAGCTGAAAAACCAAACCTCATATCATGCATTGGTAAACTTTACTGTAAGAAGGCAAGTGCAGAATCTAGTAGATTCTGCAACAAAGCACAACAAATACGAAGCAGAAAAACCAACAGGGAAAGTCCAGAGAGGAAAAGACCCCAATGAACACAATAGAAAAAGAGATGATAACAAAAGATGATGAGAGGTTGGTTACCCTTGATGACACAAACATGATGTCAGTGCAGAGACCATCATGGCAAAATGCCCATTGAAAGTCAGAAACACAGTGAACAACTGAAAAACAACAGCCCACAGAAACTAATGATGGCATTAATACAACTATTCTCACACTTATCACATTTACTTCCGTCACTAGCTGGACTTTGTGGTTTAGAAGCTTTTTTTTTTTCTTCAAAAAAGCCAACCAAACAGTGTAAACCAGTATTCTAGATTCATTTTGGTGGGAAGGCATAAGAGTTACTGAGTTCATTTTCTAATTTCAGGAGCACTTCATCTTATTTAAATCATTCCCCTCATAAGGAACATTTAGTCAAAGCATCGTTCCGCATTGCTAAATGTTTGTGTTCTATACTTTTAAGAAAAATTCCTACATAGAATCTTGAAAATTGGATCCTTAAGACTAGGCATACTTTCATTTTTATTATTATCTTTTGGGAAGTAGCATTACATTCAACCAACATCAGAGATACAAATTAGTGGAGCACAAGTCTTTCGTAGCTGTATCTGATCCTTTGTATGTTAGGGGTAAGGTAAAACACATAGACTAGACCAGAATAAATACATACAATTGTTCTGTCACAATAAAAATTAGCGCCTGGCATCATTGGAAAATAAGGTGCTCTAGAAGTCACACAAAGCTTTGAAAGCTGGAAACAGCCTTAGGAGTTCTGGTTGTTCATCCTAATATAAGGTGTAGCAAAGGGGAGTCTTCAGCCCCTGGTTTCCATATATCTCAAGGTCCCTACTTAAACAGTGAGAAAGGGGATAGCACCAATGTGCTATGCTTATGTATTATGGGATATTATTCTCTCCCACCTGTTCTAATTTATACTCTAAATTTTATCTGGCCTGGCTCATACTTTGCACTAATCCAACACATGAATTATTGGGTTCCGGCATAGTTTTTTTTGTGAATTCAAACATTGTAGTTTGCTTAGTAATATAATAATAATAATAATAATAATAATAATAATAATAATAATAATAATAATAATAATAATAATAATAATAATAATAAGTTGGAAGGGACCTTGGAGGTCATCTAGTCCAACCCACTGCTAAGGCAGGAAACCCTATACCATTTCAGACAAATGGCTGTCCAGTCTCTTCTTAAAAACTTCCAGTGTTGGAGCATTCACCACTTCTGGAGGCAGGTTGTTCCACTGGTTAGTTGTTCTAACTGTCAGGAAGTTTCTCCTTAGTTCTAGGTTGCTTCTCTCCTTGACTAGTTTCCATCCATTGAGTGTGACGAATGAAGGTGGCTAAGTGTTAATTCAGTAAAGCATAACTAAACAAATCAGTGAACAAGACCAATGTCTAAGGCTGAATGGAGATTTGAACCTGGAAATTCCAGGTCCTAATTCATTGCGCCTAAGAAGGAAACATAATGTTCTTGTTTTGTGGAGACTTACTAAAATTAAGTGAAATAAAAATGAATCTTTATTTTTAATGACTTTGTGATTTAGTTCGATTCTGTTTTAATTAAAGTTAAAATTACCTAGCACAGTAATAGGAGATCTATTCCAATTTTATATTTCTCTAGTTGTTTTTCTTTTTAGTTGATCTCTGATATCAGGTATACACCTCATAATGCTTTCCTTTACCCACCCACCCCACTCCAAAAATGTATGCAATGTATAATATATACAGTTAGATTAGATTTATATTTACTGTCATTATTCCAAATAGACATTAAGGAGTTACTATTCACTTCTGAGAATTATTCTGACCTATTCAAAAATGCCAGATGGCTTAGTTCAGGCCAGTGATCTATTTCTGTATTCCTTAAATAATTTTTTTCCAAAAAAGGATCCAAGAGCTTGCTGCATTTTCCATGCTCAATTATACAGCCTGTGTGCACAAACATTGCACGCTTGAACCCAGAATAGTATTAAATGAAAGTATGGAAAACTTTATTTTCAGAAGGATCACAAAAAATGTAAACACTGTCCTAATTTACAGAATACCATTTTTATTCCTGAAAGAGCAATTGTTTATTTTAGAATAGTCTTTGATCTTGAAAAGTTGGTAATCCAAATTTAATTCACAAAAAAGGAAAAATGCTGAGAAATCAATCTGAATGGGCACCCAAATCATTTGATCACATTTTCCTCACTAATGTTGCACACATCCTGTTTCAGTCATGCTATATGCATTGTTTTTTGATGATTATCTATCATCTATCTATCTATCTATCTATCTATCTATCTATCTATCTATCTATCTATCTATCTATCTATCTCAATTTATCAATTTGTATCTCTTTATCATCTGTTTGTCTATATCTATCACTATACAGTAGTGGCCAAAATTGTCGAAACCTTTTGGGAAACGTGTATTTTTGAGGTTTGATGGCTAATAACACCACTTTTTTTTGAAGTAGTACCATAAAATTATAAATCAATGGAAAGATAATTTAATCAAGAATGTAATGCAACATAGTTTGTTCAATTATCTGTACTGTATTCTATGAAAAGTTATAGCCAAATAACCAGAAAAAGGAAGCACCACTTGCTTAGGTTGATATCAGGCAGCTTTCCTTCATATGATCATAGCCAATGAGCATGAGTGTTTAGAGAGCCAATCAGGTGTCATCTTGTTTTGGCAATGAGCCAATCAGATCACAGTAGGATTCAGTTATTGATGTCATGTATTGAAGCCGAGAGGGGGACATTTGTCAGTGTGTTATGTGATCGCTATCAAGTTGGTGGGTTTTTTCCCCCCCTTTCATTTAGTGAGCTTGTAAAACATAATAAAATTAAAGTGATGGTGCAAAGAGTTGACTGGTTGCCCAGAAAGTGATGTACAGTAGTATTATTAAGTGAACAAAGCTACAGTTATAAAGAAATTAGAAGAAAAATTGGTGGAAACTTAACAAAAGGTGGCATTTCTACTGTACACTTTTCCCAAAAGGTTTCCACAATTTTGGCCACTACTGTATCTCTATCAATCTATATCTATCTATCCATCCATCCATCCATCCATCCATCCATCCATCCATCCATCTATCTATCATCTATCTATCTATCTATCTATCTATCTATCTATCTATCTATCTATCTATCTATCTATCTATCTATCTATCTCAATCTATCAATTTCTATCTCTTTATCATGTTTGTCTATATCTATCTCTATATCTCTATCAATCTATCAATATCTGTCTGTCTGTCTGTCTATCATCTCAATCTATCAATTTCTATCTCTTTATCATGTTTGTCTATATCTATCTCTATATCAATCTATCAATATTTGTCTGCCTGCCTGCCTGCCTGCCTGCCTGCCTGCCTGCCTGCCTGCCTGCCTATCTATCTATCTATCTATCTATCTATCTATCTATCTATCTATCTATCTATCTATCTATCTATCTATCTATCTATCTATCTATCTATCTACAGCTATCTATCTATCTATCTATCTATCATTATCTATCTATCTATCTATCTATCTATCTATCTATCTATCTATCTATCTATCTATCTATCTATCTATCTATCTATCTATCTATCTATCCACCCACCTACCTACCTACCTACCTATCCACACATTATGTAAAACATTACCCACTTTTATCCTCTTTTGTGGGTGTGCATAAGTAACTTCTGGAATAGCTACTATTGGAGATAATTATTTTAAGGGGTGACATTTGGGTGTTTTTTGCTTTTCCTGAAGCCCCGAGGGGCAAATTGCCAACCCTCAAATTCAGAAAGGCATTTTCCTTAGCTCATGACTAATAATAATAATAATAATAATAATAATAATAATAATAATAATAATAATAATAATAATAATAATAATAATAATAATAATAATAATAATAATAATAATAATAATAATAATAATAATAATAATAATAATAATAATAATAATAATAATAAAGTTGGAAGGGACCTTGGAGGTCATCTAGTCCAACCCCCTGCTCAGGCAGGAAACCTTATACCATTTCAGGCAAATGGCTGTCCAGTCTCTTCTTAAAAACCTCCAGTGTTGGAGCATTCACCACCTCTGATTAATTGTTCTAACTGTCAGGAAGTTTTTCCTTGGTTCTAGGTTGCTTCTTTCCTTGACTAGTTTCCATCCGTTGCTTCTTGTCCTGCTTTCAGGTGCTTTGGAGAATAGCTTGACTCCCTCTTCTTTGTGGTAGCCCCTGAGATATTGGAATACTGCTATCATGTCACCCCTCACCCTTCTCTTCATTAAACTACACATACCCAATTCCAGCAACCGTTCCCTATATGTTTTAGCCTCCAGCCCCCTAATCATCTTTGTTGTTCTTCTCTGTACCCTTTCTAGAGTCTCGACATCTTTTTTACATCGTGGTGACCAAAACTGGATGCAGTATTCTAGGTGTGGCCTTACCAAAGCATTGTAAACTTCACTTGATCTTGATTCTATCCCTCTGTTAATGCAGCCTAGCACTGTGTTGGCTTTTTTGGCAGCTGCAGCACACTGCTGGCTCATATTGAAGTGATTGTCTACTAAGACTCCGAGATCCCTCTCACAGTTACTACTATTGAGCAAGGTACCACCTATACTATACCTATGTATTTGATTTTTCCTGCCTAAGTGTAGAACCTTACTTTTTTCACCACTGAATTTCATTTTGTTAGATAATGCCCAGTGTTCGAGTCTCTCCAGATCCTTCTGTATCTTAAGCCTATCTTCTGGAGTATTGGCTATTCCTGCCAGCTTGGTGTCGTCTGCAAATTTGATGAGTTCCCCATCTATCCCCTCATCCAAATCATTAATGAAGATATTGAAGAGCACTGGGCCCAGAACAGAGCCCTGGGGCACCCCACTACACACTTCCTTCCATAGTTGTAGAAGAGGATGGAAGCAACAGAAAATAATGTCTTAATGTTTAGAAGAGGTGATGACACCAAAACAGAGGAAGAAAGAAAAAGTCTAGTTATGAGGAAACAAAATAATACAGTACTCTAAGTGATTTCCACAGGAAAAACTGCACTTGCTAAAGATCAGAAGCTAAAAGATGCATACAGCTGTATCGCGTGGTATTGTCTGGGTCCAGTGAAATATCCAGGAAAAGCAGAATTGTGTTTCAAAAATTGCGACATTTTGGAAAAAATACAACCCAGATAATAACAAGTCTAACAGAGATTGAATCCAGATGTCTGGCACATATTTGCTTGAGCCTAATAACAATAATATTTCACATCCTCTTTTACCCCTATCTGATTCCTGGAAAAAAATATCTGACTCTCAGCTTCATGTTGTGCTTTTGTAGACATTTTTTGTTTATTTCTATACAATAGAAGGAATAATAATAATAATAATAATAATAATAATAATAATAATAATAATAATAATAATAATAATAATAATAATAATAATGTGTCCATAAAGTTGTGGGAACATAGGGTAGAAAACGTTGTTGAGAATGAGATGGTGAAGATCTTGTGGGACTTCTGAATACAGACAGATTGCCATTTGGAACACAACACGCCAGATATCACAGCTGTAGAGAACTGAAGCGTACAGCTGATTGATATCAGTGTAACACGAAATGCCAGAGTTGAAGAAAAAGAACTGGAAAAAATTACAAAATATTGCGACCTGGCCATTGAAACTGTGCAATTATGGATGAAACATGTAACAGTGATACCCACTGTCATCGGGGCACTGGGAACTATGTCCAAAAACTTTGCAAAATACATCAAGAAACTGCAGCTTCCTGTAATAACTCCAGCAATGCTACAAAAAACTACGCTACTCGGAACATCTTACATTTTAAGGAGGTTGATACCTAGGATGCTGGCAGCAACCCATGTCAACCATCAGTGCCAGTCAATTTGAATGTTCAGTTGACTGAGGTTCATGTTTAATGAATAAAAAATATAATAATAATAATAATAATAATAATAACAACAACAACAACAACAACAGCAACAACAACTTTGCCATTAGTCAATTGCAAAAGGCGGCCTTACTAGGAGCTTCCATCCTGCGACGATATCTATAATACCATCAAACATCCACATCTGCCTATCCCAGGTCCTTGGTAAGGACTTGATAGGTAGACAAAAACGCCAAATCCAGTCTGAACATCTGGCTGACTGTGCAATGATCAATAATAATAATAATAATAATAATAATAATAATAATAATAATAATAATAATAATAATAATAATAATAATAATAATAATAATAATAATAATGCTGGAAGGGACCTTGGAGGTTTTCTAGTCCAACCCGCTGCTCAGGCAGGAAACAAATGGTTGTCCAGTCTCTTCTTAAAATTTTCCAGTGTTGGAGCATTCACAGCTTCTGAAGGCAGGTTGTTCCACTGATTAATTGTTCTGTCAGGAAATTTCTCCTTAGTTCTAGGTTGCTTCTTTCTTTGGTTAGTTTCCATCCATTGCTTCTCCTGCCTTCAGGTGCTTTGGAGAATAGCTTCAGGTGGTACTAAAACTTCTATTTTTTTATTCTCCCCTCAACATAGAGCCTTGGTGGAGCAGTGGGCTAATGCCTCCTTAAGTAACACCAGCTGCCTGCAATTAGTGCAGGTTCGCATCCCACCAGGCTCAAGGTTGACTCAGGTCTTCAGGTCTCAGCGAAATGATCGAAGGTCGGGGGCAGTCCTAAGCTCCACGGGCAGCTGGTTCCAAAGGGCAGGCGCCTCCACAGAGAAGGCCCTCCCCCTGGATGTTATCCGCCGGCATTCTTTTACCGGCGGCACCCTGAGAAGGCCCTCCCTGTGGGAACGCACAGGAACTTGATGCCGGCAGCAGGTGTTCCCTCAGATATGCTGGACCCAAGCCATTTAGGGCTTTATAGGTCATTACTAGCACCTTGAATCTCACCCGGAGGGCAACCGGAAGCCAATGCAGCTTGCGGAGCAGAGGTGTTACATGGGAGTAACGGGAAACCCCCATCACAACTCGCGCGGCTGCATTTTGCACCAGCTGAAGCCTCCAAGTGGTCCTCAAGGGCAGCCCCATGTAGAGAGTGTTGCAGTAGTCTAAACGGGAGGTCACAAGCGCATGAGTGACTGTGCGTAGGGCATCTCGGTCCAGATAGGGTCGCAACTGGCGCACCAGGCGAACCTGGGCAAAAGCCCCCCTGGTCACGGCTCCTATATGGTCTTCAAAACTGAGCCAGGAGGACATCCAAGTTGCGAGCCCTATCAACGGGGGGTAACACCTCACCCCCCATTGTTAAAGATGCAATAGTCTGGTTAACCCGAGATGCCGGTATGCACAGCCACTCAGTCTTGGCAGGATTGAGACGAAGCCTGTTTCTCCCCATCCAAACCCGGACCGCCTCCAGGCAGCAGGACATCACGGTGAGGGCATCACGGTGAGGGCAATAAGCTGACTTTGTAATAATGCCGCTGGGGGGGGGCATAAGCAGGCATATACATAGAATGAAGGCTATTGCTAAGCACATTGATTTGTGCTTAGATTGTAAGCCGCCCTTGAGTCTTCGGAGAAGGGCGGGATATAAATGGGATTTAAAAAAAAAACTGAACTAAAATTATTTTACTCATATTTTGGATGTGGATTAGAACTAAAGAGAAAAAAGGATAAGGAAATATGTGTGGAAATGTTTGATGCTAGATTCTAAACACACACAAATCTCAAAAAAAAAAGCAAAAAAATTGAAATACAAGAAACAAGAACAATTATTTGGGAGGCAGATACCAAAACTTATTTATTTATTTATTTAGCGTATGGCTGGTCACACACAGAATTAAAAGCACTTCATATTTACAAGTTAGAACAGTTAAAACAATTTTTTTTAAAAAAAGAAGCAATTATAAAACCTAAGAGGAAAGCAGAAATAACATTTCAGAGTTTAATGTCGAGTTTGGAGATCCAGTTAGTAGCTGCCGTTGTTACGCAGAGGAAGTCCTTAAAATCTCCTGGGTATCTTCTATTAGTGCATTCCCTCACTATATGTTGGATAGTCTGTCGGGGAGCCCCGCAATCACATTGTGCTGAAGGTGTCTTTCCCCATTTATACAGAGAATCGGCACACACCCCATGAGTCGTTCTAATTCTATTGTATGTCACCCATATGTGTCGGGGTAGATTAAATCCTGGAGGTATACTATTAGGATTAATATGCTCAGAAATATCTTGGGAGGTATAGCTACCAAAACTTAATATAGTTGGAATGCTGACTAAACAAGACACCTTATTAAGTTGCTGGTTTTTTTTCCCTCCATAAAAACTGCAGGATAGATATTATTGAAAGATTTTTGCTGACTAGAAATGCATTATTTCTACAGGTGAGTGGCAATGCCTTTACACAGCAGTACCTCTGATTATTCTTTATTTTCTTTTCCCAAGCATTTCAGGTTCCTTCCTTCCTTCATGTGTACATACAGGTAGTCCTTGACTTACAACAGTTCAATTTAGGGACCGTTCAAAGTTACAACGGCACTGAAAAAAGTGACTTATGACCATTTTTCACACTAATGACCATTGCAGCATCCCCATGGTCACGAGATTTACATGCAGATGCTTGACAACTGACTCACATTTATGATGGCTGCAGTGTCCCGGGGTCATGTGATCATCTTTTGCGACCTTCTGACAAGTAAAGTCAATGGGAAAGCCAGATTCACTTAACAACCGCGTTACTAATTTAACAACTGCAGTGATTCGCTTAACAAATGTGGCAATAAAAATAATAAAATGGGGCAAAACTCACTTAACAAATTTCTCACTTAGCAACATAAATTCTGGGCTCAGTTGTGGTCACCTGTACTACACACAGCAGGGGAAATTTCTCTGGGAAGTTCTTTAATAACAAGGATCAAACACATTTGTTCACTGGAGCACACATTATTATGGTGTTGGAGGCAGCAGAGGCTAACCTAAAGAGGGCAACCTTATTATATAAATATATGGAAATTAGTTATAATTGGTTCAACAGAACAACTGATTGGATATGTAGTCATAAATTTGATTGGACATGCATGCATACTAATTCGGTAAAGACAATGAGGTAACGAAAGTGGTACTATAAAGGCAAGAGTTCACTAACTTAAGATCAAAGCTACCTCCTCTGAATAAGATTACTGCTGAGGTGTTATTATTTTTGGGTGCTATCTTTTATCTCATAGAGACTTGATCAACATTCTTTGTGTCTAAATGCTTTATAGTGGAACTGACAGTTTATTTTCCCTGGGAAAATGGATTTGGGAGGGGTAATTTACTTGACTTATCTAATGCCATTTTCTTTCTTCTACAAACACCAATTTTCCCAAGAGAAAGAAACATGAGAACACACCGATGAACATTGAAAATGCACATCTAATGAATAAAGGGGGAAAAAGTCACACTGGAATCTGCTCTGAAGCTTAAGTTTTGTTTATCTCCCATTTTCTGAAATACACTAAGCCAAGACTTTTTTTTATGAAAATCTATACACCATCTCAAACCGATTATACATTCAAGGAATTTAGATACTGATTCATATTAAAGTGAGTTGGAGGGAGGGAGGAAGGGAGGAAGGAAGGAATCCCTCTGAATTAAAGGGACTCATCCTCAGAAATATGAAGAAATCTGACATTCCTAATCAATCTGCATAAATGTTGCACAAATCTCTCAACTACATAGTTTAGAACTTTAGAGAGCATCTCAAGCAGTGCTGCAAAATCAAATTATAAATGGCTAGAACTACTGCATACTGTATGCTTTCAAGAACTCTTGAATTATGCTGGAGGAGAAGAATGTATCTTCTCCATTACGAAAAAGGAAGCTCTTTTGTAAAAGAATTTCCCTCTGTCCTTTTTCTCATACTGACTAAGACAGGGGTGTCAAACTCAATTTCATTGAGGGCCGCATCAGCATTGTGGTTGCCCTCAGGGGGCCGGGTGGGCATGGCCTACTGGGTGGGCGTGGCTAGAGTGCGTATGGCCTACTGGGTGGGCGTGGCCAGCTCTACATCGTTCGCATCAAGGGTGCCTGTTTTGTTCTGATAGACGAGGACTCAGAGTGGTTTTTGCAATGAACGAGTTTATTGAATACACAACTGTCAACTGGCAACTGTCAAGTGTTGCAACCTTTTATAGTGGAACTATTTGAACTGTAACCAATCAGAGGTGTTTATTCTCCCGCTTCTTGCTAACTGCAGCCAATGATTGCACCGGAATCTCCCGCTCAAACCTAGCTCTGGTGCAGTCTGCAAAATCCCTTGCTTGCAACTATTTACATACACAACACCCCTTACCCCCCAGTTGTTGTTATTTCTGAACAAAATCCTTCAAGTATTTAGGTGGCCTATGGATTCTAGAAGGGTATCTATTGCCCTGACTGCTAAGGACACCCTTACCGGATTGTCTGCTTGGCTGATTGTCTCCATTGGACCCGTGCTCTTGATTAACTGGCCCTGATGCTATCCTATTGCTGTTTTGTGGATTTGGTTGTGTTAGAATATCATCTGATCCTGGCCTACTCCGCAGGGGTATTTCCCAATCATACTGACTATATTGCTGTTGGAGGTTACCCGGGACTGAGTTGTTGTGCAAATCAGCAACCCCACTATCTGGCAGGTTGTTATCACTGAACCCGGGTGTAGTGTTCCCCACAAATATGCCTAGATCCCCTTCTTCTGGTGCGCACCCACTATTTCTCTTCCTCAACTGGTCTATGTGTCTCTTGCAGATCCTATTCCCTTCCCCCTCAATAGTGTATGACAGGGGCCCTAAAATTTCAGTGACCACCCCTGGAAGCCATTTGTCCCCTGGTGCATAGTTCCTAGCCCAAATTAGATCCCCCACTTTAAATGTTCTATTAGGAATGTCCGGTTCAGCGCTTGCTGGAAGTCTGTCAGGGTGTAATCTGTCCAATTTGGTTGTTAGTCTTCTTCCCCACCTCATTTCAGCTGGACTTTTGCCCGTGGCAGTACATGGGGTCGTGTGTTGGGTCAGCAAGAACTCGGCCAGTCTTTGATGCCAGTCACCTCTGATGATCCTTTTTAAAGCGTCTTTTGTGGTCCTCACATTACGTTCTGCCAAGCCGTTGGAGGATGGGTGGAAGGGTGCTGATGTCTTGTGCTTAATCGAGTTGGCCTTGAGGAAATCCTGGAATTCAACAGAGGTGAATTGTGGCCCGTTATCAGACACGATTACATCCGGTAACCCGTGAGTGGCAAAGAGGCCCCTTAATACCTGTATTGTTCTACCAGAAGTCGTAGAACTGACTGGTACTACCTCTAGCCATCTAGAAAAGCTGTCAACAACCACCAGAAATGTTAACCCTTGGAATGGTCCAGCGAAATCAATATGAATCCTGGACCAAGGATTCCTCGCTAACTCCCACTTATGCGTACGAATGTGTTGTTGTTCTGGCCTAGAGCGTTGGCACAGATGGCAATTGGCAACGCATTCCTCAATGTTGTTGTCCAACCCAGGCCACCACAAGTGGCTCCTAGCCAACGCCTTCATGCGTACTATTCCTGGGTGGCCTTCATGTAATTCTAATAGAATGGCTGGCCTGTGAATTTCAGGAATAACCACACGGTTTCCCCACAGTAAACAACCCAAATGAACTGACAGTTCATCTTTCCTTCTGAAATATGGAATGTACTGGGCATCCGGATTGGCATTAGGCCACCCACTTAGAACCCAGGCCATTATTCTCTTTAAAGTAGGGTCAGTGTTTGTTGCCACAGCTATATCTTTAGCTGTTAAGGGCCAGTCTGGGATGTCCTGTAGGGACATGATTTGTCCCGCAGGGGCAGGGTCATCCTCAGTGATGTTCAAGGGCAGCCTGCTCAGGGCGTCAGCATGACCCATGTCTTTGCCCGGTCTGTATTGAAGGGAAAATGAATATGCTGAGAGGAAAATGGACCACCTCAGCATTCGGGGTGACATAATTTGGGGAGTCTGTTTATCTGTGGTAAACAGTCCCAACAGGGGTTTGTGGTCAGTCAGTATGGTAAAGTTCCTACCGTAAAGGTAGTCATGGAACTTCTTTACTCCTGCCACAATTGCCAATGCTTCCCTATCAATCTGCGCATAATTCCTCTCGGCCTTGGTTAGTGTCCGGGAGTAATATGCGATTGGTCTTTGTATCCCTTGGTTGTCTAAATGGCTGATCACGGCCCCCACACCATAAGGTGAAGCATCACACGCTAGGTAAATGGGTTTATTCTCTATAAAGTGGGTTACAGTTGATTGGCTGGAAAGAATGTCTTTTAACGTTTGAAAACTAACTCTATGTTTATTCTGCCACTGCCAAGGAGCCTTCTTATCTAAAAGTCTGTGGAGGGGTTCTGCAATGGCAGCCTTGTGAGGTACAAACGTATGGTAAAAATTTACCAACCCAAGGAAAGCTTGTAGTTCAGCCTTGTTTCTTGGCTCAGGAGCCCATTTAATGGCCTTAATTTTGTCAGGGGTAGGATGTATTCCATTCTTGTCTATCCTGAAGCCCAAAAAATCAGTGGACTTAACCCCAATGGAACACTTTTCCTTTTTTAATTTCAATCCAGCCCTCCTAAATCTGCCCAGTACCTGTTCCAGCCGCTCTACTAACATTTCTTCATCTTTTCCAGCTATCAGGACATCATCAAAGTAAGGGCATACACCAGGTATGCCCTTTAAGGTCCTCTCCATCACTTCTTGGAAGATGCCTGGAGCTGCTGCAATACCAAATTGCAGTCTGTGGACCCGGAACGCCCCCTTGTGGGTAACAATCGTTTGTGCTTCTGCAGCCTCTTCAGAGACAGTCAATTGTAAGTACGCATGCGCCAAGTCTAACTTGGCAAACATGGCGCCGTCCTGGATCGTCGCGAGGACCTGCTTCACCGTCGGGACCGGGTAAGCATGCTTTTTCATTCCAATGTTCAGGGTGGCCTTATAGTCAGCGCAGATTCTCACATCCCCATTAGGTTTGAGGGGTGTGACAATCGGCGTTTCCCACAGGCCGCCCTCAACAGGTTCTAGGACCCCTTGGCCTACTAGCCTGTCGAGCTCGGCCTCGATTTTTCCCTTTAGGGCGAAAGGCACCCTTCGGGCCTTAAGCCTGATAGGTTTCACTGAGGGGTCTAAGTTAAATTTAATCGGGGGCCCTTTATATTTACCCAAAGACCCATCGAATACGTCTGCAAATTCATTGCAGACTGATTCGAGGGTCTTATTTTTAATTACTGAATTTATTCCCCCTACCCAAATGCCCAGGGCTGGGAACCAGTTAAGGCCAATTAGGCTAGTCCTATGCCCCTCAGTAACTATTAAATCTAAGACCCCTTTAAAGCCTTTAAATTTTACTCTAAGGCTAACCTTTCCTTTTATTTTTATGGGGCTTTTTTGAAAGTCTGTTAACTGAATTTTTGTGGAACTAAGTGGAATTTTTCTTCCACTTAATTGTTCAATCCTCTCCAGGGTTTCACTGGAGATTATTGACACTGAAGCCCCTGAATCTATTTCCATTCTGCAAGGAACCCCTTGCAGATGGACTATGATTTTTAATTTTCCTTCTGGAAAATTGCTGTTTTTCCCTTTTCCCCGGCGGTAGACACGCGCCACCTCCCCTAGATTTGGAATTTTAACCCGGGGATTAGGGGTCTCTTTGCCACTAAAGTAAGGGGTTACCCTACCTTCGGGCCACACATCGACTTCGTGCAGGCGGTTGTCCCGAGCGCGGCTCCTACAGATGGCCTGGATGTGGCCCGTCTTCCCGCACGCCCTGCACTTTGCATTTCGGAATCGGCAAGATGCTCGGGGATGGTTGCCTCCGCAGCTGCCGCACCGGTTTTGGCTGTCGTTGTCTCTCGGTCTGGTTGCGGTGTCCCTCCATGGTCGTTGTGCCGCGGTCGCCTGTCTTTGCGGAGTTGCGGGTTGTTGTCGGCGGTTAGGATCAGGCCCCTCACTTCTGGGCGATCTTGGCGCCAATTTTCCGAATCGCCTCGAGACTTCGGCGATGTCGTCTTCCCACTGCTGGTCCACCTCCCCGCAGTCCACATAGCCCTCTTGGTTGATCTCGGACGCCGCTGCCATGCTACTGCGGGGGGGGTCGCGATACCCGGTAGACTCGTACGTTAGGAGTTCGTCTATCACCTCCTGCAGATCGCCGGTGGGTTTGGCGATTATCCTGTTTTGAAGCTGCTCGTCACGCAAGCCCAGTACAACTCGGTCCCGAATTCTTATCTCTAAGTTATCGTATTTACACCGTACTGCGGCTTCCCTGACGGCAGCGACAAATTTTTGAATGGATTCCCCCGGTCTCTGGTTCCTTTTCTCAAAGATGCGGCGCCAAAAGAGCTCAGACCTCCTGGGGGTGAAATGGACCTTTAGTTTGGCTAAAAGGTCGGCATAAGGCACGCTAGAGACTGGTTGCGGTTGACACAGTCCGACAGCGATTCTGTAGACCGGTGTGCCGCAAATTGTCAATAATGCTGCCGCCTTTTTCCGGTCATCGGTGATTCCGTTCACTAGCAGGAACCCTTCCACTTGACCGATGTATTCTTCCCAATCCTCGGGGAAGTTTGGGTCGAATTCCTTCAAGGACCCTATTTGCGCCATTCGGAGAATTTTTTTTATTTCACCGCGGCCGCCGGTTGACTGTGACTCGTTTTCGAATTTGCCGCCTTTGCGCAACAATTCGCTGATTCTCTGGTCTTCTGTCTATCCCACCTTCGTCGCCAATTGTTTTGTTCTGATAGACGAGGACTCAGAGTGGTTTTTGCAATGAACGAGTTTATTGAATACACAACTGTCAACTGGCAACTGTCAAGTGTTGCAACCTTTTATAGTGGAACTATTTGAACTGTAACCAATCAGAGGTGTTTATTCTCCCGCTTCTTGCTAACTGCAGCCAATGATTGCACCGGAATCTCCCGCTCAAACCTAGCTCTGGTGCAGTCTGCAAAATCCCTTGCTTGCAACTATTTACATACACAACAGTGCCTATGGGGGCCTGGGCAGGAGTGGGACAGATCTGAGGGTCTCTGGCAGAAGGAGGGTCTCTGGGCCAGGGCCAAGGCAGTGGGGGCCGTTCCCTCACTGTTTCCAGGATGGCTTCGCGGGCCACATGAAACCACTTTGCGGGCCGGATCCGGCCCCCGGGCCTTGTGT
Source organism: Vipera berus (assembly GCF_964194415.1). Taxonomy (NCBI): domain Eukaryota; kingdom Metazoa; phylum Chordata; class Lepidosauria; order Squamata; family Viperidae; genus Vipera; species Vipera berus. The sequence goes on along the minus strand of NC_138203.1, from coordinate 208,415,255 downwards.
TTGACATGTCTGGACTAAGATGTGCAATGCCTAGGTATACTGGGGAAATAAAATGATAAAAAAAATCTCTAATGCCATTGCCAAAGTGGCTAATAGATTTTTAAACACATATCTGAAAATAATTTTATTTCAATTAATAGAAAAAGAAACAGATCTGATTTTATCTAACAGAAAGCAAAAACTAAAGAACATATGTTCCTTAATAATGAAAAATTAAACAGTAACAGAATGAAAAAAAATTACAGTAGTCTATACCCATCTACAAACTGCCTGTCAACCAACCCTATCTAAAACTAACAGTGTGTTCCCGTATAATCCTAATAAACATTTCAGCAGTCTCAGTTTGTCACCCTATCAACAGATTTGATTTCTGTTATCTCAACTGAGGTAAAAAACCAAAGGACATACAAACCGTAGCCTTTAGCATTTTTATTTATTTATTTTTTTAATCCCATTTGTATCCCGCCCTTCTCCGAAGACTCAGGGCGGCTTACAATCTAAGAAGCACAAATCAATGTGCTTAGCAATAGCCTTCATTCTATGTATATGCCTGCTTATTAGGGCTTTCACCCCCCCCCCAAGCGGCATTATTAAAAAGTCATCTTAATTGCCCCCAACAATCTGGGTCCTCATTTTACCTACCTTGGAAGGATGGAAGGCTGAGTCAACCTTGAGCCTGGTGGGACTCGAACCTGCACTAATTGCAGGCAGCTGGTGTTACTTAAGGAGGCATTAGCCCACTGCTCCATCAAGGCTTGGTTACATAAAACAGATGATTTCATACACATCAAAATCTGTATTTTAATTACCTACATAGGTGGTGATGAGTTTCTGATTCACTAATCACATAATGAAACTATGGTCTATCTAAATTCTTATCTCTGGAATAGGTGCTAAAGAACTCAGCAGGTTTCACTTCTAAGTATATATACATAAGCTTGTGCAGCTATTTACAATTCATTTCATCAGAGTCATTCCCTATTATTTTTCATCTCTGCCCTCATTTGGAAATGGGGTAACACAGGAAAGTCATTAGAAAATATTTGCAGAGGATGAGGGCTTAGAACAAAGACTGCTGTGGAATCTGACTAGAAAAAGGTCTCTTTGCTCCCAGTCATGCTGGAGGTGGGGAGATTTCAGTAGCTTTTCCACCTTCTAATTTAAGAAGCATTCAAGCCTTTTAACCTGCCTCCGGGCTCTGCTATAAACCTGCTAACCCTAACCAGGGCATTCCAGTCAATGAATGTAATTGTTGGACCCAGAGGGCTCCATCTTTCATACCGAGATAAAAATAAAGGCTAAAAGATCATAAGGAGGATTGACTCTGGATGAACTGATCTGTCAGGTCAGAGTATTAACCTGGCAAATGGTCCTTTGGAACGATCTAGATTTTGAATTCAGAAGTAGGTATTTCTCAGTAAAGACAAGGGAGAAAATATGGTGTCTGTTGACCCATTTCTCAAGCTCAGAATTAACAGAATAACAGAGTTCGAAGGGACCTTGGAGGTCTTCTAGTCCACCCCTCTGTTCAAGCTGTAGACTCTATATACTCAGAATAGTCCCTCAATAGTTTATCAAGAGAAAAGTTCAGTATTTCTTATCCACTCAGCAGCATGGCATAATTTATCTAATCTTTTTGTTGCTTCCCTTTAATTGTTTTATTAATAATTAACTAGAAAGACCATAGGAAAAGCAAAAAGAGAGGGAGAGTGAAAGGGTACATATGCATGCATAAAAATACATACATAACATCGTAATCCCTAACTCAATTACCTTGTTAATTATTATTATTTATTAGTTCATAAATCTTGCACTAAGACCAAGGCTGAAATAAAAATTCAAACAATGAGATACTGTGATGAAAATAAAAACAAAAGAAAATGCACATTATAGGAAAAAAAGCATTCAGGTTGCTCTTTTCTCTTACTTTTTCCCTTCTCTTGTTTTTCTTCCTCTGGCCATTAACTACTAAATATTTTATACTATGCTTTAAACATAATTTATCTAATCTTAACATAAGCAGAAGGTCTGCTCCTTGGGATTTAATTAGTAGTGTAGTCATACACATATTTACGCAAAATAACAACTCTTTCTCCCAGCTAAATATGTGTAGAATTGAAATAACTTAATTATCAACAACATTCCTGCAAGGATTAAAAAAGAGGATTAGTCTTCTGACCCTTTCGCTATATGTGGCCTTTGAGGCCACATTCAAAAGAGCAGAGGGATCAGGACAATAGCTACATTTAATTTTATTTATACTTTAAAGTCAGTTAGACTTAAACATAACTGATGTGTTTATTCTCTGTTAATGTATAAAATAATTTTTGTGCCTTCAAGTGGCAACTGCCAGGACAACTGCTGAACAGCTGTGATATAAAAAGAAGCCCTGCTGGGTAATATTTAGAAGGACAAACGCTTAGTGCTACCAGAGCTCTCCTCCCACAAAGTCTCAAGTTAGTCTCGTTTGCACTACTTCTGTATTCCAGTTTGTACTACTTGTATAAAATCACAGAGTGGTTTGTTTTAAAGCTGGAAGAGGCCTTGGTACTTTCAGGGAATAAAGTTATGTTTCTACCTTTGACTACCCATGACATAGAAGTAAGGTTGAGCATTGGTTCCTTGATCTTCAGATAATGACATAAGCAACTAGGTTAGTTTCAGAGCAAAGGATTAGGTCAAGGCTTCTTTTCTTCCTGAGACATGACTTGGATGGTCAAAACTGATGAGTTACTGGATGATTTTTAGATACAGGCCAATTTCCCACTGGGCGACTTTGAATGTCAGCCAACCAGGCATTGCCGAGGTGATGCAAAACCTGTCCTCATTGCTGTTATTGCAGGACCACAATGATTGTAAGACAGTTCTAGAATCTGCTGGGGCTCATGAGCAGGGACTCTGCCTTAGACAACTAATCTGGGGTAGCCATTGCTCTGCAGCTTCTAACGACCCAGAAGAGCTTTCCCATTTCTTTTTGATCCTTGTACAGTGTCTCAACAAAAGTGCGTATAGTAAAGGCTATGGTCTTCCCAGTTGCAATGTATGGCAGTGAAAGTTGGACCATAAAAAAGGCTGAGCGACAAAGAAGTGAGGCCTTTGAACTGTGGTGCTGGAGAAGACTCCTGCGAGTTCCTTGGACTGCAAGGCGATCAAACCAGTCAGTCCTAGAGGAGATCAACCCTGACTGCTCTTTAGAAGGCCAGATCCTGAAGTTGAAACTCAAATACTTTGGCCACCTAATGAGAAGGAAGGACTCACTGGAGAAGAGCCTAATGCTGGGAAAGATTGAGGGCAATAGAAGAAGGGGACAACAGAGAATGAGGTGGCTGGATGGAGTCACTGAAGCAGTAGGCGTGAGCTTAAATGGACTCCAGAAGATGATAGAGGACAGGAAGGCCTGGAGGAACGTTGTCCATAGGGTCGCGATGGGTCGGACATGACGTCACCTTCCCTGTTTCCCCTTTGTTCCTTGGGGTCCTCTGCATTCTTCAGTGCCGCAGGGCCACCTTTGGCTGTGAGAAAGATTCTGTGGTTCTGGTTTGCTCAAATGTACTCAGATTAACCCTGAGTACATGATTTGCATAGACAGTAGAGATCTCAATGTTCTGGAAATCCCCTTTCCTGACCAAAACTTCCTCCCTGGACTCAGAAAGCGTCATCGTTTTTTGTTTCACTGCTTTCTTTCAGCGCAAAGCAATGCAACAGAGCGCTCTGAAGGGGTAAACAAAGAGCCCTCCAGATGTCAGAAAGGAAAATGTCCTAGGAAATTTTCAGTGCTACCCTTTGTATCTGTTCTTGGCCAGCGAATAGCCTTCTTGCCTTGTTTGTTCTGCCTCTTTTACCGCTTCGGGCCTTGTTTTCAGAAGATGGCTTTTCACTCATTCTCTTTTTTAAGGATATTAAGCAGGGAGAAGTGATCTCCCATCCTACTATATGCTGCACGTAAATTGATGTTTATATTATTGTTCATATCTACATGCGTAGTTTTTCTTGCTGACAATTTACTGAGCACAGCTGATTTATCAGAATATTCCAGAACATTAATACATTGGGCACCCCAGAGATACAATTAATAGGCTGATCTTATTTACAGCTTGAAAATGCAAATGTCCTGGACTCCCTTGAACTCATTGGGACTGATTTCCAAGCAGTCACTTTGAGATTCAGGGATACTGTGGGTTTTCTACGTGCACTGAATAGTGGTTAAAGGGGAACCAATGAGACCCAGGATCTAGTCCACTCTCAACCACAAAAGGCTCACTGGATAACTGGGCCAGTTATTGTGTCTCAAACCTACCTCACAGGGTTGTTGCTGTGTAAAAAATGGGAAGGGGGACACTATGTATTCCATCCTCAGCTCCTGAACAAAAAGTAGGGTATAATTTTAATAAATAAACAAGTCTCTTCCTCTCTCCCTTTTCTTTTTCTCCATGTTTGTTTTTAATACTGTCCTCCAGCTTTTCAAGAACTGACTTTTGGACACTGTAATTTATTTTGTAAGTAGAACATTAGTCTACTAAACCACTACCAAGGTTTTTCAGAGCTTCTTTGCTTTTAATCAATAATTTCCTTCGTGCAATTTCTGCTTCTTTACTTGTGTGATTCAAATGCAGTTCATTCATATGCAGTTCAAACAGGCAGCTGTACAAATATTTCCAGCAGCATCTGCAGCAAACCCCAGTAACGGCAAAATAATGACATGCATATAATAAGATTTCCATGCATGTACCATCCTTATCTTCTTGTGTCTTAATGTCAAATGCAATGTATCATTTGCGTGATGATATCAGATATGTCAAATGCAATTCATCCTAGTCTTCCAAGCCATTTCAATCTTAGTCACTGGGAAGTCCATAAAGCTTGAATATTTGTCCAAAAAAGGGGCAGTGCTGAATAATATACAATTATATGTGTGGGAAGTATATAACATGAGAATGAAGAGGAGTTCTAAATACTGCAGGCAGCAAAAGGATGGAGAAATTATGATGCTGCCCAATCATTCTAAGCTTGTTATAATACTTCACAAACACAGAGAGGCACACACATACACAAACCCTCATACAAATATACACATTTTGGTAGAGACAGGTTCCCTGAGGAGGGGCTCCAGCATGAGTCTGAAAGCTCATAAGACTAAAACTCTGGTCCCAGGGACTGACCCTGATGGGATCCTGCAATATTGTACACACATTGCTTCATCTATTTCAAATGAGCTGCCCAATTTTCTGATTGGGCCTAGCTAGCTAGTAACTTGCTGGTTCACTCATTCATATACTGTATGTTTGTAATAAGTTCATGCCTGCCAGAACTGGAGAGGTTCTCAATGATTTACAATTCATCTTTAATAGCACATGTCTGTGGAAAGAAATAAAATAAAATCTCAGCGCAGAGTAACAGAATAAAACAGGAAGGAAGGAAGGAAGGAAGGAAGGAAGGAAGGAAGGAAGGAAGGAAGGAAGGAAGGAAGGAAGGAAGGAAGGAAGGAAGGAAAACTGAGCAATCACTATTTTCAGATAGCAACAAAGTCTGTTTTTCCTCTGCAATAATTCTGGATCTAATCTAACCCTAATTCTAAATCTAGGAAACACAAATATTACCCATTTGAAAGCAAGCACTGGTTGAGCTTCCAATAATACAAACAGGCAGCTGTACAAATATTTCCAGCAGCATCTTCAGCAAAGCCCAGTAATGGCAAAATAATGACATGCATATAATAAGATTTCCATGCATGTACCATCCTTATCTTCTTGTGTCTTAATGTCAAACGCAATGTATCATTTGCGTGATGATATCAGATATGTCATTTTTTGCTGCCTTCCTGCAGATCTGCACATTCATGTTCAAGATCACCAAATGCACATTAATTGCCTTTGAACTGGGTTACACATTGTATCAGACTGATTGTGTGAGATGATGATTTAAAGCCTTTGAACTATGGTGCTGGAGAAGACTCCTGCAAGTCCCTAGGACGGCAAGGCGATCAAACCGGTCAGTCCTAGAGGAGATCAACCCTGACTGCTGTTTAGAAGGCCAGATCCTGAAGCTAAAACTCAAATACTTTGGCCACCTAATGAGAAGGAAGGACTCACTGGAGAAGAGCCTAATGCTGGGAAAGATTGAGGGCACTAGAAGAAGGGGACGACAGAGAATGAGGTGGCTGGATGGAGTCACTGAAGCAGTAGGCGTGAGCTTAAATGGACTCCAGAAGATGGTAGAGGACAGGAAGGCCTGGAGGAACGTTGTCCATAGGGTCGCGATGGGTCGGACACGACTTCGCAACAAACAACAACAACAACAATCACTAGAGGTTTTCAAAAATAGACTGGACAATCATTTGATTGGGATTGTATGAGATTCCTGCCTTGACCAAGGTTGGACTAGAAGACCTCCAAGATTCCTTCAGCCCTATGATTCTGTGTTCTATGTTCTAAGCTTTAGATAAATTATTTTTCTGATTGTTACTTTGGAAGTTGAAGGAATAGGTTGTTGATAAATGATGAATAAATTCCTGATCCTGCATTTTATTCAAATATTTCACATGATTCAGTTGGGGACAGATTGAATGTTTTCGTCCAGTAATAGCAAAGCAAATAGTACCTGAATTGTTGATTCATGCCTGACTCCTGCTGACACTACATATCCTTGTAGTTTTCTTGGAAATGATGTGGAAGTGACTTTACATTTCTTTCTTCTAAGTTACTTTTCCTGCTTTCCCCACAGTTCTAATATTTCTTAGAAATATCCCATCTAAATACTTAATCTGGTCTGACCCTGCTTAGCTCTCTTGACCTCAGTCAAGAACTGCTGGATACTAATACACATTAAGAAAAATGTTTAATTTCCATGGTTGCACACATGGCTTAAAATAGCTGCCTGTATGCATTTCCCATCCAATCATTTTAGATTTTGGGCTTGAAGTATAGAGTCTGACGAAATAGCTCTATTTATATTTCCTCAGAGGCTGATGGAGGAACTTACTGTATAAGAATATACTGATGAAGATAAATCTAGTTCTATAACTGAACAGGCTTTCCCAACCTTTCTCCAGGTATTCCCAGAAAAACTGACAGCATGGCCAGAATTCAGGAAACTCAAGTCTCAAATGGCAGGAAATTCTGGTTACTGACAACTCAATCTATCTGGGGTGGGACAAAACATTGCAGAAAGTCAGCAAAGGTTTCCTCTGGAATGAAAAAGTGCTTAATCAAGAGCAGTGTTTCTCAATCTTGGCAATTTGATGATGTGTGGACTTCAGCTCCCACAATTCCCCAGCCATACCTCAAGTTGTCAAGGTTAAGAAACATTGCTTTAGAGCAGGGGTAGGCAACCTTGGCTCTTTTATGACACGTGGACCTCAACTCCCAGAATTCTAGGAGTTGAAGTCCACGAGTCATAAAAGAGCCAAGGTTGCCTACCCCTGCTTTAGAGGATACCAAAAAGCAGTATTATTATTTTATTCAGTAGGAGCTACTTATCCTGCATTGTAATAAGGTCCAAGCAAACCCTTATTAGTCTTGGATCTTCAGATCTTAGCAATGGAAGGCACAAGAACAAATCACCCATCTCTATTAACAACTGTGTTCTTAGAAAATGAGTTATCTGAAACCCTCATAACTTTTGCCTCAGAAATATAAATGATTCTAGTGAGACTTGGAAATAAGTTACTGTAGTCTTATAATAAGTTATATTTGGGAAACAGTACAGGTGGTTCTCGACTTACAACCATAATTGAGCCCAAAAACTTCCATTGCTAAACAAGACAGTTGTTAAGTGCCATTGTTGTTGTTGTTAGTTGCGAAGTCGTGTCCGACCCATCGCGACCCTATGGACAACGTTCCTCCAGGCCTTCCTGTCCTCTACCATCTTCTGGAGTCCATTTAAGCTCACGCCTACTGCTTCAGTGACTCCATCCAGCCACCTCATTCTCTGTCGTCCCCTTCTTCTAGTGCCCTCAATCTTTCCCAGCATTAGGCTCTTCTCCAGTGAGTCCTTCCTTCTCATTAGGTGGCCAAAGTATTTGAGTTTTAGCTTCAGGATCTGGCCTTCTAAACAGCAGTCAGGGTTGATCTCCTCTAGGACTGACCGGTTTAATCACCTTGCAGTCCAAGGGACTCGTAGGAGTCTTCTCCAGCACCATAGTTCAAAGGCTTCAATTCTTTGGCGCTCAGCCTTTCTTATGGTCCAGCTTTCACTGCCATACATTGCAACTGGGAAGACCATAGCCTTGACTATACGCACTTTTGTTGACAGGGTGATGTCTCTGCTTTTTAGTGTGCTGTCTAGATTTGCCATGGCTTTCCTCCCAAGGAGCAAGCGTCTTAATTTCTTGGCTACAGTCCCCATCTGCAGTGATCTTGGAGCCCAGGAAAATAAAATCTGTCACTACCTCCATTTCTTCCCCATCTATTTGCCAGGAATTGAGAGGGCCAGATGCCATGATCTTGGTTTTCTTAATCTTTAGTTTCAACCCAAGTTTTGCACTCTCCTTCTTCACTCGCAACAAGAGGCTCTTTAGTTCCTCTTCACTTTCTGCCATTAGAGTGGTATCATCTGCATATCTTAGGTTGTTGATGTTTCTTCCGGCAATCTTAATTCCAACTTTTGATTCATCTAGCCCTGCCTTTCTCATGATGTGCTCTGCATATAAGTTAAATAGGCATTATATAAGTGCCATTAGTTCCCCATTAACATTGCTTGTCAGAAGATCACAAAGGATAACCACATGGACACTGCAACCATCATAAATACATGCCAGTTGTCAAGTGTCTAAATTTTAATCAAGTGACCATGAGGATGCTGCAATGGTCATAAGTGTGAAAGATGGTCATAATTCATTTTTTTCAGCACCATTGCAACTTTGAATGGTGACTAAGCAAATGGTTGTAAGTCAAGGACTATCTGTATAATCAGCTTCTGAAGAGTCTCGAAGTACTTCTTGCATAAAGAGCAAAAACCACAGATTTCATAAATTAGGAAGAAAATATTAGTTCACCAAAAATGATCTTAAAAAAATGTCATAATACTTTTCTATAGTTGGATAGTTTTGGAATACTGTCGTTACTGTTTCCAAAACAAAGATATGGCAGAACAGCTAAAGTACAAAAAGGGCAAACTAAAATAATCAGGAAGACTTAACTAACTCCCCTATGAGAAAGTAACGGCATTTGTGCTATTCTAATCTAGAAAACAGAGAATGTGTAAGGAGCTTGACAGAGATATGTAACGTTATGGTATAATGTTATATAATTATATAAAATTATTATATAAAATATATTATAAAATGTAATAAATATAATATATAATATAATATAATATATATAAAATTACATTATATAAAATGTAATGTCAATATAAAAGGTGGGGGAAAATGACATTGCTATAGGCAAATTCTATAGGCCAGGGCTTTTCAACCGGTGGTACGTGTACCACTTGTGGTACTTTGTCACATGGCAGGTGGTATGCGATTGCTAGCCAAGTGTAGCAGAGGAGGGGAATGAGCCTAAGCAAGCCAAGCCTGAGGAAGAGGGATAGGCAGCTGCAGCTGCAGGATTGTCTGGGCTCGGCAGAAGCCCCAGGAGCCAGCAGGGCTCCAGCTGATTGGAGCTTCCAGAAGCAGCTTGGAGCTGGAGGTGAACTGAAGAAAAAGGGGGGGGGGAAGAGAGGAGAGGCTATAAAAGAACATGGTTTTGGTGGGGGAAGGGGAAAAAAGAGAATAGGAATGGTTTTAATCCATTTATTTTATTTTATTTATTTATTATTTTATTTTATTGGATTTATATACCGCCCTTTCCCGAAGGACTCAGGGCGGTTTACAGGGTATTTAAAACAAAGACCAATACAAAAGTTAAAAACAATTAAAAAAGATTAAATCAAATCCCTAAAAAATAAAAACCCCAATTAAAATTCTCAGCCTGGGCCGGAGAAGTCAAAGAGCCAGGTCTTCAGGTCCCGGCGAAATGAACGAAGGTCAGGGGCAGTCCTAAGCTCCGCGGGCAGCTGGTTCCAGAGGGCAGGCGCACCCACAGAGAAGGCCCTCCCCCTGGGTGTTATCCGCCGGCAATCTTTTACCGGTAGCACCCTGAGAAGATCCTCCCTGTGGGAGCGCACTGGACGAAGGGAACTTGATGCTGGCAGCAGGTGTTCCCTCAGATATCCCGGACCCAAGCCATTTAGGGTTATTTAAACAAATGTAATTAGTTAAAAGTTATTTAAACAAATGTAATTAGTTTTACCCCCTTTAATTGAGTCTGTCTGTGGCTTTTAGAGTTTAAAGCTAAAGCTTTTCACAATTGTGGGAGCCTTTCTGTCTGAATTGCAACATTGTGACACTTGACAAGCCTGAGGCAGCTTAAAGAGGAGAAAAAAAAGGAGTTCGTGTTTCTTTTCTTGCTTTGCACTTGATTACTGTGTCTTACTGAGCCCAGAAGAAGCACCAATCAGCTGGAATGTTGCAGCATCTCCAGAGTCTTGTGATTTACATTCAGATGCTTGGCAACTGATTCATATTTATGACGGTCACAGTGTCCCAGGGTTATGTGAAGTGACCAAAACCTGCTGCAACCACCCAGCAGATGGGGGGGGAATAAAAACCAAACACCCCCCCACCCCACCCCTGCTGCCAATCCTCAACAGAAATGCTCACATGAAAACCTCGGACAGGAAGAAGAGCGCTGCCAGGTGGGCAGGCAGGCGTCTTGCTCGGCTGTGGCTTGGGGGGGCACTTTTTTTAGTGCCATTGTAACTCCAAGCAGTCACTAAGCGAACTGTTGTAAGTCAAGTACCTCATCACTTTTTTTCCTTTTTTTGGGGTCATCAAGTTTTTGACACCTTGCTAGGTGACTAGTGGTACTTGGATATTGCCATATCCTAAAAGTGGTACAATGGGTGAAAAGCTTGAAAAGCTCTGCTCTAGGTGGCTTAAGTAAGAAATGAAGAGTATAAACGGAAGTAAAATAATAGAAAAATAAAATAAACAATGAAGAATGCAACATGAATACATCAATATGATAACCAAAAAGATAAACAGGTGTGTGGGGAGGAGGGGAAGTCTGGCCTTCAATCCAGCAACACTTCCAGTGTGGTCAATAGGCAGAGCCAGATCTTCAAGCTCTAAAGTTATAGTTTATAAAATAATTTAGTATGTCTCTTAATTTTTGACTGGAAGCTGGACAGAATTTGTTGAAAGATGGGCAGCTATATAAATATTTTAAATAAAAATAAATAAAATAAAAAATAAAGTAAGGTAAAATAAAATAAAATAAAATAAAAAAGGCTGATCCAGCAAAGAATGATATCTAAAGGATATGGTAAAAAAAAAAATCACACATATAAAAGCCAGTTTTAATTATATTGTTGCAGTTGCCATCTTGACTTTTATCGCCATGGCATGCAGACATCTCCAACTGAGCCTGAAACATTGTTCAAGGCCACCAGCGAAAAACACAGTTAAAAGAGTGCTGATTACATGTTTATAACACTGCCTTTCCCGAAGAGCAGGTCATTTACTCTCTAAACACTCTGGTTTCTACAGAATGCTTTTGCTTTTCTTCTCAAATCTCTCATTTCTCCACAGTGTGGCAATTCTCTGTCAAAGAGACCAGCTCATAATGCACCATTTGCACAGTATTGTCACCCTTGAGTCAAACAAATTAGCTTATGTTTTCTGGTACTGCAAGATACTGTATACCAAACTGTAAATTGGCAATGCAACTTGGGTTCACATAACCCGATAAGCTAAAATAGTGGCTCAGAGTGCCATATAAAGTGAGCTAGTAAGAGCGACCTCAGCCAATGCTTATAGCAGTTTTGTCACAGAAATGTGATATTATGGGATGATGCATAAAGAAGACAGGCTCCGGGGAAGAAATAGTAACATGAAGGCTAAAATGATTCTCTCCATTTGCTTAGATTTTTTTTTTCAAGTTTCCATTGTTTGGGCCACAAATTTTGGGTTTGATACCACATGTAAACATTTCTTTAGTACTCAAGAAAAAACCTCAACGAAAAGCCAGTTTTCTAGCAAATAAACATAGGATTCCATCTACCGAATATATTTTCTCAGTGAACTAACTATTCACGTAGCAGTGACGTACTTTAGCATCCCCACTCTGAGCTGCCGGGGAGCCCTTTAAATTATCTTTGGATCCTTTTCAAAACCACCAGAAAAGCTGTCTAAGGGCCTCCTTCACGGGGAATTCCCCGTCTCCAAGCTAAATGTAAGCCTGGGTGTGTCTTCCATTCTGCAGTTGATTAAAGCATCTTGGAAGGCTCCTTTCGACCCTCTCTCTGATTTGCCTGAGTGAGTAGTCAAAGAAAACATTTGCTACAGATTTTCTGGGAGTTTGGGGCAAGATGGTTCTCTGGTTTGGATATAACAGAGAGGTTGCACTACCCCTTAATTTAGGATTTTCATGTTTAGGGCTTCCTGATAGAAAACTGCAAGAAAGCAATGTTTACTGACTTCAGCAGCCTAGGAGTTAGTAGTTTAGCTAAAATAAGTTTTCTAAAACAGAGGCAGAAGAAATTCAAATAAAAGTTTGGATAATGGTAGGGCTTCGATTAAACACAAGAAAGAACTGGTATATAATCACTGGAAAAAATAGATGCTCTAGTGCAGGGGTCGGCAACCTCGGCTCTTTTATGACTCGTGGACTTCAACTCCCAGAATTCCTGAGCCAGCATAGCTGGCTCAGGAATTCTGGGAGTTGAAGTCCACGAGTCATAAAAGAGCCGAGGTTGCCGACCCCTGCTCTAGTGTATCAAGGAGCCTTGGTGGAGCAGTGGGCTAATGCCTCCTTAAGTAACACCAGCTGCCTGCAGTTAGTGCAGGTTCGAGTCCCACCAGGCTCAAGGTTGACTCAGCCTTCCATCCTTCCGAGGTAGGTAAAATGAGGATCCAGATTGTTGGGGGCAATAAGCTGACTTTGTAAAAATGCTGCTGGGGGGGGGGGGTGAAAGCCCTAATAAGCAGGCATATACATAGAATGAAGGCTATTGCTAAGCACGTTGATTTGTGCTTTAGATTGTAAGCCGCCCTGAGTCTTCAGAGAAGGGCGGGATATAAATGGGATTAAAAAAAAAAGGAGATTGTCAATTCAAGAGAGAAAGCTCTTTATACAAAGTTATCTTCCAAGGAATGTAAAATAGGAGAATTTATTTAACAAAATGCTGGAGAAGAAACTCTGGAAATATGCTTCTGAAGGTGACTTTGCAGAGACTACTTGATGGGCTATTTTTAGTGGCAGCATTTATTTGAGATAAAAGAATGCCACGGCTGTGTAAGAATAAGCATAGCTTTGCTGGATGGCATTGTCTTTAAAGTATAAATTCCTTTAAAAAACAAAAGAAAAAATTTTAAAATTCTGAATAGAAGGCACAACAAGCAGAAAAACAAAACCTATAGTTTCCTTCAGTGTTGCTGCCTTGTTACATAAAGGACTGAGAGAACTTTGATGAAAGATATTAGGCATCATTCACATGGCTGGAACAGCCACTTGGCTACAAGCTGTGTTGTTAAACTAATTAATCTATTGCATGCTGATAGAATTCTTGTAAGGTTGTTTGTGCAAATTGTCACTCTCTTTTAAACTCTAGATATTTTTTTTATTTTTGTTTTCATGATCAGTTTCCCAAAAAGATTTCTATACCTATAATGAGTAAATTCACCTTATCATACCTTATTTTCTGTGTTGTATTTCAAAAGGTCTGTCCATACCAATTATGGGACAGAAGGGTGGGGTGTCCACCATATTTTTGTTGTCTTAATGCTGCTTCTTTCCAGAGGCAATGGATAGTTTGCTGGCAAATCCAAGATAGGTTTGCTATGTCAGCCAATTGAATACAGAAATATATATCCCACATCGATAAAGAATATTTTTAATGATTTTTTAAAAAGATTACATTATTAAAATGGGTGTGTGTGTAGAGTGATATCTCACATCCCACAAACCCAGTATCTCCTGATCAGAACCATTTAGTTGTTTTTTAATGGTAATTTTACTAAAAATTACAACTAAAGATATAAAAAACTAATCAACAAATGTTCTCTTCTTCTTATATCCCCTTATCTATGCTTAAATTTCCTTAGTCATTTCAGTCCTGATCAGTAAAAGCTCGTTAAGGGTTACCAGAGATAAAAGCATATCTGTTTTAATTTTGATCAAGTAAGCCAAATTTATATTCCTTCCTTTCATTTCTAACAATCTTTCTTTGATATTTAGTATCTTCAAATAATGTCTTAAAACAAATTCTTTTCAGTTTTTCTTTATCCTTTTCATAAAATTCTTCAAAGCTTTAAAAAGCCTCTTCTGAAAATCCACTGTAGGAAGATTATCCAGGTCACCCTCTTGATTCGTTATTTATGTATCCCTTGTAAGTATAAAAACATCAGCTAGTCTTTTTTGTATGTCCAGGGTAGCATCTTTTCCCATATCATTCTTCTAGCTTGTTATATTTAGATCAGATCAGCCTGGTCTTGTCTGATAGACTTTGTTCCTCTTCTATAATGTATTTTAAACATAGTCTATCTATAGAGTCAGACACTTTTGAAATTAGCTTCTGTGTCCATTATTCAAAAATATACTTCAATATGTTGAAAGTTAAAATATTTTGCTCCATTCTGTATAAATAAGTCACTTAAATGTTCTTCTCTTTTATTTGTACCTTTAGTTCCTTCTAGTTCTCTCTGCAAGTATCCTCAACTTATCAACCTCTAGTTTAATGACCATTTGAAGGTACTCCTTGGAAAGGTTGCTTTATGCCCTGTAAAGCACTTCCACCACTGTAATGTCACTCTCCCCACTCCCCAGCATGCAGGTGGACCACATGAGATAAATGTAGGAGGAGAATTTATCTAAGCCAAATATGAACCTAAGGGTAGGATTTCCATTGCTAGCCTAATGTACACCAACCCCAGGTTTATTGTGACAAATTCTTCTCCATTAACGCTTCAAAATATTGTTCAAAATGGTGAGTAAACCTAATTAGAATTCTTATACTAGTAATCATCACTGTCCCCCCCCCCCCCTTTGTCTCATGCTTGGGATTCCTTGCTTGATTCAGAATTAAGGTCAATTGAAACATTTTTCTGAAGAAGAAAAAAAAAGAGTCAACTTTAAATCGAACAAACCCTTACAATGAGTTAAGTATTTTCTCAGATGCATTTCTTTCATTTAAACAGGTTGCTTTAATGCTCCTACAAAACAGGTATATATTGAAGGCAAATTATACAGCTGTTTGCAAACCAAAATGTTTTCACAATAAACCCAGCTAGTCAGCATGCCTGTCATTGCTTCATGGAAGCCTCTGAGACAGATGTATAACCCCGGACCCTGAGCCTAATTTCTAAAGCTCTAAGCAGCCTGCTGAACAGGGAAGGAAGAAAAATGAGAGGGGTGGGTTACAAAAAGGAAACAGCCACCTGGCTCCACCTACCATTTTCTACTCTCATGAATCTCCGGATAGATTATGAAATTCTCATCCGTGCTTTGCAACATTTCCATGTGATGCCTCTGGTATAAACTTTCCCACTTGTTAAAATTCAAGAAAGATATCCCAAAAATTCTAGATCTACCAGAGGGCCATGCAACTTGTGATCTCAGGTGCGTGGTTGATGTACACAAATAGACTGTCCTTAATGTGAGCTCACATGAAATAAAATAACCATTTTAATAGCCACAACATTACAACATTAGCAATTCTGGCACAATTTGGTATTCTCAGCTACATTTTCGCAAGATCGCAGAATGGAACTCTAAACGTTCATGAGCTTTTGTGATCTTATGAGATTTTTAATTTTTTAAAAAAAAATGAATTCCTAACTAATGTTGGCATTCCAACAGGCATAGTAGTAGATGCACCATGTTACCCAAAAGCAATGTGTCATCAACCCGGTTATGTCATGGTCTTAAAAAACTTGCAGTGATGCTTCAGTGGTCCACATAAATGGAAAAATTAAAAATGCTGGCAGAACACATAAGAGTATAGAGTACTGTTTCAGAATAACATGTCTACAGAATTTTTTGTTAGTTGCGAAGTCGTGTCCGACCCATCGCGACCCTATGGACAACGTTCCTCCAGGCCTTCCTGTCCTCTACTATCTTCTGGAGTCCATTTAGGCTCACGCCTACTGCTTCAGTGACTCCATCCAGCCACCTCATTCTCTGTCGTCCCTTTCTTCTCTTGCCTTCAATCTTTCCCAGCATTAGGCTCTTCTCCAATGAGTCCTTCCTTCTCATTAGGTGGCCAAAGTATTTGAGTTTCAACTTCAGGATCTGGCCTTCTAAAGAGCAGTCAGGGTTGATCTCCTCTAGGACTGATTGGTTTGAGCGCCTTGCAGTCCAAGGGACTCGCAGGAGTCTTCTCCAGCACCATAGTTCAAAGCTACAGAATTTACTCCCCAGTATAATGATAATGGCACCAGGGATTCATAATTATTACACACCATTTTCATGATCAAAGGCCTAAAATATATGAAGAATGGCTGTAGAACTAGTCTAAAGAAAAGAAGAAACAAGAGCGACATGATAGCAGTATTCCAGTATTTGAGGGGCTGCCACAAAGAAGAGGTCGTCAAACTATTCTCCAAAGCACCAGAGGGCAGGACAAGAAACAATGCTTGGAAACTGACCAAAGAGAGAAGCAACCTGGAATTAATGAGAAACTTCCTAACAGTGAGGACGATTAACCAGTGGAACAGCTTGCCTTCAGAAATCGTGGACACTCCATCACTGGAGGTTTTTAAGAAGAGGCTAGAGTGTTACTTGTCTGAAATGGTATAGTTCTCCTGCTCGAGCAGGGGGTTGGACTAGAAGACCTCCAAGGTCCCTTCTAGCTCTATTCTATTTTAAGATAAGGCTTTTATTTTATAATTGTCTTACCTCATTCAGAGAATTTTATATGGAACTTTGAATACAGCCAACTTCCATTTGCTGTTCTCCCAAGTCCTTTTATTGCTTCTGTTTTTTCCCCCTTGCAGGGGAAAATCCATTAGGAAGGGCCAAACGATATTATTGCAAATGTCTTTTAATAATTAGCACTAGCAATCACATATCTGGAAACATCCACGGCTGTATATTATATTTTAGAAGCTGTGGATACCTTAGGTTGAACACTCCTGAACAAGGTCCCCATAATATTAAATCAGATAATGGCATTTTGAAAGACGCAGCTTGTTACCACTGCAATAGGAACATTTGCCTAAAAAAAAAGTACTGAAGTCCACTCCTTATGGAGTCACATTGCTCTCCCACTTTCTCCTGCCTTCAGCTCTATGCAGATAATTTTTTAAAAATGCATGACCCTCCCCATTATCAATTCCATGTTGAAGTGGTGCTGAACTATAGCAACATAACTAGCTGTGTAATACTTGCACAAGCAAATAAATAAATAAATCTCTGGATATAATTGCCGAGCAAGATTGTTCTGAAACGCCAAGCTGCTGTAAATTAGTTTATAATACCTTACTAGCACTTCCTACGAGCTTACCTTATTTTAATCATCTTAGCCTATATTTAACACAATGCAGATTTAACACGATCCCCCTTTTGTAAAGAAAACATTACATTTATTTTGCACACTCATGCTAGAGGAGGAATCATCTGGTTGCTATTTTGCCACGCTCTTCGGTTTGCTGCCTCCCTAGCTAGATTTAATTCCGATCAAATCTCATTGCATTTTAATCAATTTATCCTTTGCAAAAGGGACTTTTTTATGCTTTATTTCGGGAAGGCATGGAACAGAAAGAAACGGACTGAAACGTAAAACCGAGCAAACTTCAACATCCCCCCCCACCAGGAAAAGATCAGCGAGGAACGCACCACAAGCTGAAGCAACCATATTTCTTGTTTATGCAGAAAACCGTTATGGCCAGCTCCCAGCTTTGAGTTCAAGGGCGGACTCGGGAGATAACGTCAGAAGGCAGATTGTTGACTCGCGGAACCGAAGCGCAACGACGCGCGCTTAATACATTTACCAGCCCATTTGGGCTTCCCCGCCCCGGTTCCTCTCTTTTGTGCCTCTGCGGGCGGCAGAGGGAAAGTTTGCTGATTAGCTGAGCGGCTTGTCAATCAGGCGCTCGGGAAATTCCAAAATGGGCGGATCGGAGTCAAGGTTCCTCCTGGGCAAGCGGAGAGGAAGTAAAAGCTATGCCAGTGAACGCAAAGCTTTGTAGGTCCTGAAGCTGTTTGGACCTCGATCCGTACAATTTTAGCAGGTAGGACTAGCTCACCTCCTCCCCTCTCCCTGCAGGAAGTCGAGTTCATTGCCTCTCTTTTAAACTGAAGCATGAAGTTCTGGGTGTTTTCGATACGTGTCCCAGATGCTCTTATGTGTGGCACGGCTTTTTCTTTTTTTCTTTAAAATAATAATAATAATATAAAGGGTGCATGTCACATTTCCTGGTATTTTAGGGTTCGGGAATAAAGGCGAAATAAGTGAGCATGGGATAAACAAGAGTATTGCTGTAAGGGATGCATGCAGAGGCACGTCTGAATTCTCTTGTTTGGACCACTTTCTGGTGAACGATTTTTCTTAATCTCACTTAGCATTGCACGTAGTAAACAATGATGTTGTAACTGTATTGAGTTTTGGGGGGTTATCCAGAAAAAAAAGGTGAACGTTCCCTTTGAGTTTCCTACATCCCTTTGAATGTAGATCCTTTTAAAAAATATCCTTGTCCTAGTGCACAACTGAAATTCTGTTTGACTTATTTCTCCTTGTTGTTAAAACGTCAGCTCTCCTGTATGTGGCAACTCTTTGAAGTAGATGAGTGGAAAGATCACATCAGATTGTGGTGTCATGTAAATGAATTAAATTACTGACTCATTTGCCAAGCACTGTTGGTGTTTGGGAGCAACTGATGTGTCTGACATCTGGGGCCCAATTCTTTTCATATATATATATATATATATATATATATATATATATATATATATATATATATATATATATATATATATATATATATATATATATATATATATATATATATATATATATATATATATTTGTTCAAAGTTAAAATATGTGGATTCCCAGATAAACATGCACAGGATTATATAACCTTTTTAATGTCTTCCATAGATTACAGGTTTGGTTATGTGGGAAATATTTTATTTTCTCTTTCCCAGAGCGAGTTAGATCCATGTAATTAATGTTAAAATATGATTGGCTGGTTTGTGGCTGGTATGCTTAGTAGGGCAGCTAAATCCAATTAATGGTAATCATTCTATAAATGGTTGATCAGCATGTCATGGTCAGAGTGAATAGCTACTAGTGAGCAGGGAAGTAAAGCTAAATCTCATTAGTAAAAATAACATATTCAAATTGAAGGAGGGGCACGGATCTAGCCTCAGGCTGGGAAACTGGAAAACAATATAAGCAGCTACATGTTCAAATATTTTTCTTGATAACAATATAGTAGTGATTTGCTGCTACAGTATTGTGTGTGTGTGTGTGGGGGGGTGCTTCTACTTTTCAGTCTAGCCTAACCTATATTCCTGGAATTTCCTGTCATTTTTCTTTGTGGTGGTGGTGGTGGTGGGGAGGTGCTGTAACAAATTCCCAATTATTTTTCAATTATTTTGGTTTGTCAGTTCAATTTCTCATTCTCTATTTCTCAGAATAAGGGAAAATAAGCATAATCACACATTTTTCTAAGATATAATACAGGCAGTCCTTGACTTAACAGTTCATTTAGTGACCATTCAAAGTTACAATGGCACTGAAAAAGTGACTTATGACCATTTTTCACACTTATGACCATTGCAGCATCCCCATGGTCACGTGATCAAAATTTAGATGCTTGGCAATTGTCAAGTATTTATGACAGTTGCAGTGCCCAGGATCATGTGATCATCTTTTATGACCTTCTGACAAGCAAAGTCAATGGGGAAGGCAGATTCACTTAAAACCATGTTACTAACTTAACAACTGCAGTGATTCACTTTACAAATATGGCAAGAAAGATAATAAAATGGAGCAAAAGCCACTTAACCACTTTCTTGATTAGCAACAGAAAGTTTGGGCTCAATTGTGGTAGTAAGTCGACTACCTGTATTGTTTTGGGGGGCTTAGAGTATTGTGTGAACTGAACCTCTTGATTTGGAAACCAAGGTTTAGCATAATGAGTGAAACCAACTAATGGTTACTAGTCAAGTAACAGAGTAGTTGAAGCTACAAAGCGTCGTGGAAAGCTTCACTTCTGAGTAACTTTCTGTTGGAGGTATCCTTGTATTTCAGGCTATATTGAGTTGAATGAAAGTAAGAGTCAATATTTTGTCAGTTATTTGATACTGGTGTTTCAAAATTCTGTCTGTTGTAAATATTTTTATTTTCACAGAAGCTTATTATCATTATATCATGGTTGAATTAAAAAACACACAACCTGATTTTAAAGGGAAGGCAAGGCAGTCCTTTTTTAAAAGATTTTTTGATTCTATTCCGGCTTTGCTGTTGGCATCATCATACAGTAGGCAAGTTTATGTTCAGCAACAGAGTTGTAATATTACCATTAAGGTGAAAGGCTCAATAAAAAAAACCCCTGAAATCATCACCAGTGGCCTGTGTATAGAGTATGGAGATCAAAACAAAGAGGTAGATTTGTGAGAAAGGATTGTTATGTGGCATATCCCCAGTTTGGTTTCTGTTACTTCATATACTCCATACTCACTGGAGAAGAGCCTAATGTTGGGAAAGATTGAGGGCAAGAGAAGAAGGGGACAACAGAGAATGAGGTGGCTGGATGAAGTCACTGAAGCAGTAGGCGTGAGCCTAAATGGACTCCAGAAGATGGTAGAGGACAGGAAGGCCTGGAGGAATGTTGTCCACGTGGTTGCGATGGCTCGGATACTTCGCAACTAAGAACAGCAACAACAACAACAACTCCATATGCAAAATAACATTGCAGTACATATAGGTCGTCCTCCACATATGACCATTATGGCGACTGCCCACTACAGATGATGATGATGATGATGATGATGATAATAATAATAATAATAATAATAATAATAACAAGAAGAAGAAGAAGAAGAAAAAGTAGGAAGGGACCTTGAGGACATCTAGTCCAACCCCCTGCTCAGGCAGGAAACCCTATACCATTTCAGACAAATGGCTGTCCAGTCTCTTCTTAAAAACTTCCAGTGTTGGAGCATTCACCACTTCTGGAGGCAGGTTGTTCCACTGGTTAATTGTTCTAACTGTCAGGAAGTTTCTCCTTAGTTCTAGGTTGCTTCTCTCCTTGACTAGTTTCCAGCCGTTGCTTCTTGTCCTGCTTTCATGTGCTTTGGAGAATAGCTTGACTCCCTCTTCTTTGTGTCAGCCCCTGAGATATTGGAACACTGCTATCATGTCACCCCTCACCCTTCTCTTCGTTAAACTACTCATACCCAATTCCAGCAACCGTTCCCTATATGTTTTAGCCTCCAGTCCCCCAATCATCTTTGTTGCTCTTCTCTGTACTCTTTCTAGAGTCTCGACATCTTTTTTACATCGTGGTGACCAAAACTGGATGCAGTATTCCAGGTGTGGCCTTACCAAGGCATTGTAAAGTGGTATTAGTACTTCACGTGATCTTGATTCTATCCCTCTGTTAATGCAGCCTAGCACTGAGTTGGCTTTTTTGGCAGCTGCAGCACACTGCTGGCTCATATTTAAGTGATTGTCCACTAGGAATCTGAGATCTCTCTCACAGTTACTACTGTTGAGCAAGGTACCACCTATACTATACCTGTGCATTTGATTTTTCCTGCCTAAATGCAGAACCTAACTTTTTTCACAATTGAATTTCATTTTGTTAGATAGTGCCCAGTGTTCGAGTCTGTCCAGATCCTCCTGTTTTTTAAGCCTATCTTCTGGAGTATTGGCTATTCCTGCCAGCTTGGTGTTGTCTGCAAATTTGATGAGTTCCCCATCTATCCCCTCATCCAAATCGTTGATGAAGATGTTGAAGAGCACTGGGCCCAGAACAGAGCCCTGGGGCACCCCACTACACACTTCCTTCCATGTAGATGCAGTTCCATTGAGGACCACGCGCTGAGTACGGCCTGTCAGCCAGCTTCGAATCCATCTGGTGGTGATGCTATCTAACCCACATTTTTCTATCTTTTCAAGCAGTAGGTTGTGATCTACTTTATCAAATGCCTTACTGAAGTCCAAGTAAATTATATCTACAGCATTCCTCTGGTCCACTAGTTTTGTCACTTGGTCAAAGAATGCAATAAGATTTGTCTGGCATGATCTGTTTTTGACAAACCCATGATGGCTTTTAGTGATGACTTTGTTTGCATCAAGGTGTTCGCTGATTTGTTGTTTGATTATCTTTTCCAGAATCTTCCCAGGTATTGAGGTTAGGCTGATAGGTCTGTAATTTCCTGGATCTATTTTTTTTCCCTTTTTTGAATATGGGAACTACAGCAGCTCTCTTCCAGTCCTCTGGTAGTTCCCCAGTGCTCCAGGATCTTTGAAAAATATAGTTCAGTGGTTCTGAGATCACGTCTGCCAGTTCCTTGAGATGTATATTGCGACAGTCATAAAACCAGTTGGTCATACAGATTTTATATTTTTTTGCAGTTGTCATAAGTGCAAATCCGGCAGTCACAACTATGAACCTATTGTTTGTTATGGGTGTGATTTTGCAAAAAACTGGAAGTAAGTGTTGAGTTTTGGCAAAACCGTGGTTAAAAATAGTCACATGACTCTGGGATGCTGCAAATGGCCATAATTGTGGTTGTGTTGCCCAAAGGTATGGTTACGTGACCATGGTAGTGGGATTGGGGGTGGGGGTGGGGTGACCATCAGAACTTTGACTTGGGTCATTAGGTCCCCTTTTTCAGGCAGGTTGTAATTTTGAACAGTTGCTAAGCAACTGGTTGTAAGTTGAGGTCAATCTCTATACGTATTGGCTTCCACTAGAACCTGCATTATCTAGAAGCCAAGGTACATGTGCTGCACGTGGAAGATTTTTCTCTTGCACACATCACTGCTAAACATACTGATATTGTTTGAGTGACGTTTGTACACAGAGCTTTTTTAAGAATGCCTGATGGAATTACTCCACTGTCCTAATAGAATCTCACAGAATCCATCTGATCTGTTCATAGACTAGTTTCTTTGATTTTGTTTTAGCTTTTGTTGGTGAGTCTAGCCACTGTGGTTTATTCAATAGCCTGTGGTTAAACTATGGCTTAGTATCTATATGAGCCAAGTCACCAGCTCCTTATTGTAACCTTTGGGTGAACTCCTGTATTGGTTACCTGTACTGGAAGTGGTTAGGCTGTCATAGTGTTCCAGGATTCCCTCTGCAGCTTTGAGATAACCTCTGTAAAAAAAAAAGTCAGGATGAAACCAAATAGTTGACTTTTGCCCTTACTTGTGTATCTGTGTATGTATGCATGTATGTACAGGAAGTCCTTGACTTACGACCACAATCAAGCCCAAACTTTTGTTGCTAAGCAAGACAGTTGTTAAGTGAGTTTTTCCCTGATTTACGACCTTTTTGCCACAGTTGTTAAGTGAATCACTGCAGTTGTTAAGTAATGCAGCTGTTAAATGAATCTGGCTTCCCCATTGACTTGTTAGAAGGTCGCAAAAGGGGATCACGTGACCCTGGGACACTGAGACTTATAAATATGAGTCAGTTGCCAAGTGTCTGAATTTTGATCACATAACCACGGGGCTGCTGCAACAGTCATAAGTGTGAAAAACAGTCATAATTCATTTTTGTTCAGTGCTGTTGTAACTTTGAGTGAACTGCTGTAAGTCGAGGACCACCCGTATACATATTCACATATTCTGTCGGTGTGTGTATATGTTGTATTCATGAGCATTCCAGGCAATAGTATAGCATTGGTTTGAAGGTAACCATGAACAAACTTCCTAGAAGTAAGGGTACACAGACTGTTTATTATAAACTTTAGACTATTTATAATAAAATTGGACAGTGAGAGGTGCTGTGGGCACAAGAAAAGATGTAGTTTTAAAATTGTGCTGGGTCTGTTCTCTTATTACAAAAAGGAGACAGTCCCTGACGTGTGTACAAAAGCGAGTCATTCAGGATGTTGAGTTCTGATCTAATCACTCCTCCTTGAGATTCACTGTCTATACTTTGTACCAATTTAATGCCAGCTCTGGATACATATTTTATTTCCCAACTGGTGGTTCTTATTTGTGGCTAAATCATTTGGACTTTTACCATTATT